>NC_142243.1:102815873-103440873 GCF_052056855.1 Sturnus vulgaris | reverse complement strand
TTTCTTATATCCTGAATGCAAACTAGAGTGGCTTGTATTAAATATCACTTTAAAAAAGAAATCACCTTGAATACTGCCATCAAGGAAAAAGGAAGAATGAGAAGGCAGCAGGGAAACTCTTGCACAGTGAACTATAATCTTGGTACAAATGACTCCAAGAGCTAAAGAAAACTCAGAGTCTCAGTGCTTTTGGAGTCTTGAAACAGTCTATTATAATATTTATTTGAATTACAGTTTTTCTCTCAGAATAATATGCAACACTTTATACCAACACATTTTAGAGTAATATTAAACCTAAAAAGAGATTAAATAATTCAGAAATTGAAAGATTAGGATTTTAAAAACCCACTTATCTGTATCAAAGAGGATCATAATGAATTTCAAGTGGGACTCAGAAAGTTCTTACTAAGCTAAAACCTGAATTATATTGTTTAATAAAAATAATAATTTAAATTATTTTTTCCCAAGGTCATAGAATACAAAGGAACTTAAGATTTGTATATCAGAGTCCTAAAGAATATTAAAAAGTGCTAAGCATTAGATCTTGATTTTAAGTATTTGCAAGACTTTTCCTCAATCTTCAGGCTTTTGAACTGTTTTAAAAGCCAAAATGACCACTAAATATTATTCTGTTTTCTAGTTTGCAACCAGGATGTCCCTAAAACACCATTCTTGTGGGAAAAGAATATTTAAAGAATGCAGAATTTTGAAAACCTAAGGATTACACATAATTTACGGAAATATCCTCCTCAAACTAACAGAAATTTGAAATCTTTTGAGGATCTTCTGGACTTATTTATATTTCAGCTTGTTAAGGACAGTTGATGATGAGAGATTTACATGACAAGTAGTTCAGAAATTCCTAAAATAAAATTTCCTTAAAATACATAACTGAAAAGTAAAAGAAAACAGTTTCTCTCTTTTCAGCGTAGTGGATTGATTTTCCCATTTAAAAAACAGGTTCTAGGGTGGTTTTTATGATGTATTAGGAGACTCTCCTTGTTTAACAATGGTTATTTCAGCTAAAACAAAAGAAAAATCATTTGCATCTAATCCATTATGGATCTGATCTAGAGCTTGTGGAAACCAGCCATTTAGTAATACTGACAGAATTTAATTTACATGTTGAGAATGTTAAGCTGACTTATCAGATGCTGAACCACAAAATAAATAAAAAGGTGAGACTTAACAAATAACATCATAAAGCTTTATCTTAAGTCACCATGTGAAGTGTAAGATAGAGGCCAATACCAGATTTATGATGATTGGATATTTCTATTTCTGCTTATTCATAAGTTCTTTGATGGGAATATGATTATAAATGGGTTTGCTTGGTGGGTTGCATACAATGGAGTGCATTCTACTTTGAGATGCCTATAATTGTTTTAAATATATATATATTTATAAGGAATACAGCATTATTCAATTAGACTCTTCATTATTCTCTGTCCACTGCTTTAATCAGCATGCTGGATAAAAGCACTAAATGTTTTTGAACACAGCAGACATTCACCCTACTGAAGATGCAGGGAAGGATATGCCTAATTTTCATTCAGTTTAAACAGGAATGACTTACTATTTAACAACAGCAAAACTGTATCTTGAAATTGTTTTGAGTACTATGCTACTCTTTATTTTTTTATTCATTCTTATTAATTGTAAGTGAATTGAATCAAGCAATTATCGTTTAAGTGTTGGCATTAGCATCCAGGTTTTCAGAAATCTTCCCAAACAGTCCAGAACAGAATATACCACTTGCTATTTTGGAGTTAAAAGCAGAATAGGAAAAAAACCTCCAGCATGCTGCTAACAAAACAGAGTGGGATTGAAAGTGTTGTAATAAAATTGCCAAAGGGAGTGAGTTCTCAAGGCAAATCAGGCACCGTTCAAATACTAAATCTTGTTTTGCATTCCAGCAAGCAGAAAAAAAGGGAGATGCAACAAAGAAAACAGACATCATCTTCGATTAGTCCAACGTAAATGAAAGAAAGAAAGCAAGCTGAAAATTGTAGAAGAGTTGATTTCACTACATGTTTATGTTAATAGGGTATTTGACTTTTGAATGCTTCATAAACCTTGTTATGTTCAGTGCTATTTGAGGTAGTAAAACAGCTGGAACTCTGCCAGAAGCTTTAATTGGAATCAGCTTAGCAGGCACTGACAAGGTTTCCTAGTGCTTAGTTTCAACCTTATAATAAAAATGCAAAATTATGTTCTATGCATTTTCCATTCCTCTTTGGTGTACACCCATAAAGGTGAGACATAGCTATGCTAGAAAATAGAATAATTTTTTTTCTCTCATGCCTCAGGCCAGTGTTTTAAGAGGGCAGTGTGAGTAGTGTCACTTATAATTAGATGTTTCCTCACAAAGGAGGCTGCAGAGACTCACCATAGAGCTCTCCTTTTTTGTACATCTTGGTTATTGATTAGGCCAGTGTGTCAGATGGCCACAATAACACCAGAGGTGTTAGCAGTATGACGAGGGAATGGGATCAGAGGGCATCACCAAAGAAACATCAGAGGAGCAGTCTGATTACACTCTTCATCTAACAGTAAATTAGAGGGCTGCAGACCAGGGCATCTTGCCATACAGAAGGAAGGGATTATTGTTTTGTTGAGCCAGCCCTGCAGGCTTGTCCGTACGGAGGAGCCTGAAAGACAAAATTTTGTCCCAGGAAACAGCTGCACTGCTTGAGCCTTTGAAACTGATTAAAATCTTTGATTCAGGACTATTAAAAAAAGATTATTCATTCATTATCTATAGCTACAAATTAATAGATTAAAAAGTCTTTCTCCCTTCAGATTGTCTGCATGATCTCTTGGAATTCTATACTTGATAAATGTAGGTCATACAGATATGTAACAAATATAGATAAATGACTTTCACCAAGGTTGTTAAGACAGGAATGAATCCCCCGATAATGTTACATTGTCAAGAGGCCAAAACTAGTCAAGAAAGTCATGTCTGGAAAACAGAGCTTTCAGAGTTTTAATAGAAAATCTTCACCTTGGGAAACTTCTAGTTCACAGAAAATACCACTCACCCTGTCCATCCCCATCCCATGAAGCCATTTCTTGCAGGCTATTTAGTGTCTCTGCCAAACTTCACCACAAATGCTACTGCTGTATTCAATGCAGTTCCTCGTCAGCTTCAATGTTTACATACATAAAGTGAAAGCAAGAATAAGAAATAGCAAAAGTCATCTTTGTTTGCTATTTGCAATTACTTTGAAATACCATGGCTGAGTAGCACAAAGGCACTGACTGAGATAGAAATAATTTTTCCAGGCCAACAGAAGTTTTATAGACTTGCTCCCAGTCACAGGTTCAGGTTTTGCAAGGATCTTTAATCTCAGACACATAAAGGCTTTTGAGTTCTCTGGCCTGGGGGTTTAAGGAAAGGCAGATGATTTGACAATTTGTCACTAGCTCAGTGCTGCAGCCCAACAAATACACTTGTGGTGTTACCTGTAAGAAGACACAGGTTTTGTACTGACCTAATAGTGCAGTGCTTCAGGACTTGTAGGGGCTTCCTTTGACCTGAGCTTATTTTCAGCTTGCCTTAGGTATCATAGCAATTGTCTACTGCCTAAATTTGCCTTAACTTAGTTTTTCACTTTTGCACAGCACAGTGTATAATGCTAATTAATAGAGAATAGTAATAACTAGCAATTCTATGCAGACTGAATTCTTTATGACCCTGGAATAAAAATGGACTATGAGACAGCAGAGGCATAGGAGGATACAGAGGCTTTAGGCTGTGAAAACCCATAAATCTTCATGGCCAGTCACTGCTTATTAGAGGGATGAAACCCTTGGAGACAGGTAAATAAGTCCTAGACTTAGCAAAAAGGACAACAAGCATAATGGGGAATTCAGAACCAAGGAAGAAAATGAGAGAGAGAGCATTCTAGTAGATAATGTAAAGAACTTAGTGGCAAGTGGATGGAAAATTGAGAACAGAGGTAACCCCAATCCATAATTGTGGATTGTTTCCACAATCATCCTGTCAGAGTTTGGCATGCCGAGGAAGCATTTTACCTCTCTCACTGATTCTTTTTGAGTAAGCCAGTAGGACACTGGAAAGTGAACACAGAGGAAAGGCACTTATGTTCAAAATATGTGGCAGTATGATAAAGGATTTTTTCCAGTAATAATTAGGTCATTCACACTGTGACTTTTAGTTTAATTACAATTGCAATAATAACTGTTTATTGTGTTTGATTATGCTGTCAAGACTTCAATTAAACTAACAATACATTTTGACTCTGCATATAAATTATGGCTCCTTTTTTTACCTGGAACAACATTTTGAAAGTATGAGTGAATACCACATATATGCACCTTGACTTCTCTGAAGAAATACACAAGTCTGTGGAAAAAGGAAAATAAAGGCCATATTTGAAAACTGGTGAGAACATACTTTTTTAAATCATACTTTTGACATTAAAAATCATCCACAGGCTATCCCAGCTGCTGTTCCATTCAATCTCATACTTGTTATGATTGACAATTTTACATGTTTAGTTGTTTCTTAGGAATCTCACTCTGTAGGAAAATAAAGTGAAAGAGATAAAATACTCCCATCTTCTCCAAAGTTAGAAAAGAATTTGTCCCAGTAGTCAGTCTTTTACCAAAATTCTGTTCTGAATCATTACTGAAGCGCCACAAAATAAAAGAAAGAAGATTTAGGTTTCTCTTTGCAGTTTCCAACAGATTTCTTGACCGATTCTCATGGTAAAAAATGATTGTAAGAAATCAAGTCTCATCAGCCCTTGTGATCCTTGCATGAGGTTGGTAAGCAAGCAGCAACCAGAAGCTAGGGTTGGTTTATGTTCTGTTTGCCTTGTTTGTGCAGACCTTTTGCTTCCCTTTCCAAAAGGGCAGTTAAAAGTGCTGATATAACTGAGCCCATTGGTTTTTGTTCTAGAATGCTCTGTAGAGCACATGGAAGCAGTCTTGTGTGTTCAGCATCTGTCTGATGCAGTTCAGTATTTTTCCATGGTTATAGTCATACTTAATTCAGGAACACCTTCCTTAACATCAAGTAGAAACAAGAAAGAGGAAGCAATACTGTTCTCATCACTGTTCAATTCCATGTTATATTCATTTTCAGACTCTCGAAAGATAAATGTTATTCATACACTTTTATCTGCAATGCTATAACTGCATTACCATGGGAAAGAAATTTCCCTTCTTTAGGTGGCAGAAAGGTTAATGATTTTAGTGACAAGAAAGTTTAATTGATGCCCTACAATCACCCTTTCGTTTCAGAGAAACAAAGCTGAAGAGTGCTGTCCAGATGACCAGCTGACAAGAGATGAGCAAAAGTCAAACATCTAGCAGCTCTAAGATCATCAAAAGCTGAACATCTAGTATCTACCATGAGATAGCAGACAAGGTTGAACAATAGAAACTGAATGAATGGGAAGAAAGCAGAAAAGAAATTAGAGAACAAGTTTAGCACAAGAGGAATACATTGAAAGGTGCTGAAAAACTAGATGAAATACACTTTGAACTCTGCGTAGTTTGTATTTGCTTATTCTCTTTTTTAAAACAAAGGTAATGCAACTCCTAAATATTTCCCCTCCTTTGATATTCTCAGAGCTTCAGGTGCACGGAATGAAGCATATTTGAGTGGTGGTTGTAGCTTCCCTGAGACTTCACCCTAGCTCCCGACTTGCTCAGATGTTAGGAAGAAGCCTCTGGGATCCACTACATGGACGTGAATAAAAGATAACAAAAGAGGCTTTTTCCCCCCTGGGGAGAATCTGAAGTTTATTTCTTGTGGTCCTCCAGGAGCAAAAAGAGAGCGAGGTCAGGGGACATAGACCTTTTCTAGGGTCTGTAAAGGGGGCGGGGGGAAATTGGATCTCGGCCAGCTAGGCATGGCCAGAGGGGAGAGGGACCAGGCTACAGGACACTACAGGGGTCATGGAATCTACCATTTCCAATGCATCTAGTGAGTTACAACAGGTGATAACCCATCAGGAGGCACTACATTCTTGCTCTGACCAGGACAGGGTTGATTTTTGTAGCAGCAGGAGGGGCACGGCCAGGACCCTGTGGCTATTCTGCACTACTTCATACCATGCGGAATGGACAGAGAGAGAGTGTGTCCCTTCCAGTATGGAATGGTGGCAGAGTGTGGGGTTGTGTGGTGACAGGTTCCACATGGGGAGCATTGGTGTTTGAATTGTTTTCCTGGCTTTTACACCCTGTTGTTAATATTGTTGTTACCGTTCATTTTCTTATTTCATTCCTGTTTTCAGTAAATTGTTCTTATTGCACTCCATGATCTATTTTGTGCCTCTGGTTCTCCTCTCCATCTCACTGCAGGGGAGCCATTCCTTAACCATGGCATACTATAATGCCCATCTATGGAAACACGTTTGAGGGAAGCAAAAGCTTGTGAAAATGGAAAAAAATATGATTCCTTCATTTATTTTATATTTGAGAGCTATTTATAGTTAGCTTTCTTCATCAAAATAGTTTTGAAAGTTCATTGTGTGCATCTATTTTAAGTTCAGCTGTTAAGAACCTTATTTTTGTCCCTGTCCAGACAGGTAGGTTACACAATGCACATGCATGGTCTGTTTGGTCCATCGTACAAAGCAATTGCATCAAGTTGCCAATCTGATGATCAAGATTAATTTCTCGCATGAGCTTTGCTGATCCGTGTCTGTGCCACTGCAACTGCTTTTGTGACACTTACTGTGTTTACTTTGCTGCTGTTTGTTACACATGGATCTGTTGAGAGTGGAGTATAAGGACCATAGTTTTGACATATCTTTGACTCCAGCCAAAGTTTTTTTGCTTGCTCCAACTCACAAAACTCTAAAAAGAAGGCTATATTATTTGATACTATTTGAACAACTAAGCTGCAGCTATTTCAGCACATGTGCTAGTCTAGACTGTCTCGTACAAGAATGGCCTTTGTTACTAGCTTGAGTTATGAACATGGTAGAGCATCTTCATACGACCCTGCATCAGCCACTTTGTACATACTATGCACAAGAAAAGCCAGCTCATTCTTTCTTCTTAAATCAATCCCATTATATCTAAACTGATCACTTTTTATATGAATAAAAAAGGAGTTGTGACATTTCTAAAGGTACTAAATATTTGAGTAGGTGATATCTTTTACAAATATTAAAATGTGGTAAATTGGTCATGCAGCAGATGTATGAGCATTTGATCTTTCTGCCATGCCCTGAAAAGTACAATGCTCTAAATTGCACTTCAGCTTCTGAGAAATGTCATAGAAATTTTTCATAGGGCTGAGATTTTTCTTATCAAACCCCACTTTCTGTTAGGAAAGCTGACTGTTAGCAAGATATTCCTTATTTCTATTTTCTTTGAAATATTGTGACTATATGAAGAATTATACATATGAATAGGAAAGGAGCTGTGTGGGTGGCCATGTGTGTGACAGAAATCTGATTGCTAGCAGCATCCAGCATGTGTTGTGTATTTATATTTTAAGCAATGAGGCTATGTCATACTAAAGAAAAAAAATCAGAAATGTAGAAACTATAACTTACCACAGAATTTGTTTTGCTAAACAAACACATTTAAAATTACTCAAGGTGTACTTCAAAGGGATTTCTATGTTTAAAATGAGCTCACATTCTCAAGGGTGCATGTGTGTGGGCAATATAGTTTAGAGACTGATACATTTTGTGACATGCAAGTTACAGGAAGGGGATTCAAGGTACCATTTCATGTGTCACTTAGTGCTGTACATCATTTATGAGCTGGACAATCTAATTGCTTGTTCATCACTTCCAGCAGGATGAGGCAGGAATCTGCTGCCAGCTGTTTATATTCTGCCTTTGCTTTAAAACTCTGTGTAGAGGAAACAGCAAGAAGAAAAACTGCTTGCATTGGGAGTTTTGGGGACTGAAAGGTGATTTCTAGTCCTAAAATCTGTGCTAAACTAGGAATTGATGTTGTCTCAGTGAACATGTTACTGCAGGCTGGTTAAATAAAGGAATGTAAGCTACTGAGGTAAAGTCCAGAATAGCTATTTTTGTGTCTGTGCTTTACAGATCAATTTTGTGACAGCATTGCTGTGCCAGAGAATGCACTTCAAACATTAAACAAATTCTTGATGAGTTTAATCCCCATACAATAGAAATTTTTCAGTCTTTGGTGTGATATACACTAAGCCTGAGGTCATCTCCCTGAATTATCACAACCTGCAATAGGTAGACAAGCTAACATATTACCTTCTTCTTACACAAGAAATAATCTTTGTTAAGCAGGAAATTATAATGCTGCTCTTTCAGAAGAATGAGGAAAGTAAAGGAGACAGGACAGCTCTGTGCAAAAAGGAGTAGATGTGAACTGCTGGTCCTGATTCTGTTTAATCAAGTAGAGACAAGGTTCTGATAGACAGGAACAAGTCTAAACAAAGACTTTTCAGGATAGAAATATTATTGCTATTTCCTTGTCTGGACATATAATGCAATGAAACCAGAAAACAAAGTTGACTGTGTATCAGCAAGGATTTCCTATATTATAGGGGAACCATGAAAAAGGATTTAAAAGCCAATCTTTCTTTCTCCCTCTTATCACAGGGGTTGCAGAGGCACTCTATTTTTCTTTCTTGTCCAGTTCTACAGGGACTTGATGGTCTGTTGCATTCTGGATGGCAGAAGTGTAAATACAAGTCACTTAAACCTGTGTCATCTTTCAAAGTTGCCAGGCACTGTTCTTTTCATTATGGTTACACACTGCTAACTAATGCTTTTGTTTGGTTGCTTTGTAATTTTCTTTAGTTTCCCAAAAGGCCGTAAAAATAATTCATATTGCAACAGAACTGAGCTATTTAAAAATATTGCATATTTACCAGTAGTATGAATAGATAATTTTAGTACAGTCACCTGATGCTAGGATTTTCAAAACAGTGTGGTGCATAATTCCTTTAGACTGCCTAGAAAATCCCAGCCTGGGATCTTAGCAGCATACAGAATATATTAAGAATACAGATATGTCAGGAGCTTCTCATAATTATATACAGGTTTTATAAAGCATTTTGCTTAATCTCAGGAATTGTTTTAAGTAGTTCACAGACTTGGCAAGGCATAAATTGCACTCAGAAAGTAAATGTGTTTTTTTCTACAATAATTTTCTGTCTTGGAAAATGTCTTTAGTGCAGAACAAAACTTACTGCATACATCTTCCTTTTGTGTATCTTCCATAAACTTCAGAAAACCCTCTCCTAAAATAATCTTATCTCTTCAAAAAGTAATTTTTAAAGCCCTTTACTGGGGTAGAATTATCTAACTTTTCTCATCAAATCTCATTATTTTAACAGATAGAGCAGTGTCTAATTGTCTCCACACTAAGAACCCTTGCTAATCAAACATTTTAAAAACACTTTGCTGATTCTTTGATAAAGACTGAAAGAATCAGCAAATGCTTGGGAGAAGTCAGCAGGTATAACCAGTATGCCTATCTTTCAGGTTTCTATTGAGACTTTTCCTTATCCTTCCTGCACATCAATTTTATGAGCATCCATATGTGTGCTGTTATTTTGATCAACATTTGTCAGGGTGAGAACAAAGGTATAAAACTACATGAAAATTTACAAAAAGGTTATGTTGTAGAATACCTGCTACTTGAACTCAAGATATCCTTGATATTTAGATTCAGTGCTTTTTCAAGATATTAGAGGCAGAATTCCCAGGGAGTCCTATGTTCTACAGTGGAGGCACAAAACTACAAGTCTACAGCTGTGGGGAAGGAGTTATCTGGCACCCAGGGACTCACCACACTGACAGAGGGGTCTGGTCTGGGTGCCAGGGATTTTCCATGATTTGTGACAGTTTTGCCAAACATTAGCTCCCAAACCATACAGCTGACATAAAACCCAACTTAAACCTGGGGTATCCTTTGGGCTCTGTCCCCGAAGCTAAAATCTTTCAGACTCCTTTCTCAAACAAAGTCACAAACGTGTTATTTCTCATTAGGATGGATCTTCTAGCTCGAGGCAATGCTCTGGTCTACTTCAGAACAGTGGGTAGGTGACTCTGGCAACATCTGCAGGAAACTCATGCTCTGTGTGAATAAAAAAAGGTCAAATATCTAGGTCCAATTTCCTCTGCTGTAAACCAGAAGTCTTATTACCAACTTACACACTTCTATTAAAACTGTGCACCTTGGATGAAAATCTCTGCATATTATTACATTATCTTTGTTCCATGCACTATGTCAAGGCCTGAGTTGAGCCCAGCAGCATGCTTCCTTAAACACTGCCATTTGCACAGTGTCTAGCACTCCTGAATTAATTCAGAATTTCTGTTTTTAAAACCAATTCCTCTCCACATTCATTAAAAAAACCCCAAAACCAAAACAAACAAAAACCCTCTCACCAGGCAGGCAAAAGCCTTAGTACCAAAAATGACAAATACATTTGGAAGTAGTGCTAATCAAATTTTACCTTTTGGATTTTACGGCTGAAGAATTTAAACTGAAAAAGAAACCCTGAGGAGACATGTGAGTGACTATTGCACTAGCTTTTTCATCCAGCAACATAAGTTCAAGGAACCTTCATTTTTTGTATGCTCCTTGTTGAACCTGCTGAATAGAAATAGTCTGAAAAGGGAATAAATCTAACAAAATTATAATATGTTACCAGGAGTTTTTCTAAAAATGTATTTTTTCCTTTTAGCAAGCTTATCCTGGAGCTCTTTTGCCAACCAGTATTGTTACCATTCAGCTTCACAACCTCATTTTGTAGGGCTTGTCCAATACTTTTACTTTATAATAATTTTTTAATTGATAAAAGTTATTAGTTCAGTCATAAAATCATAGCCATCCAATGCTTCACTATTATCAGTATACCTCATCCTCACAAAGGCCTTGTGAAACAGATAAATAATCTGGATCTATATTAAGGATAGGAAGGGCACGCACACAATACATATGGACCATGTTCCAAGATTCTTAAGTTAGCACTGATTTAATTGTACTTACGCCTTGGGTTTTAGCTTTCATATTTCAGATTCTCTGCTGCCTGGTATGTAACTCTAAAACTTCATATTAGGTGTTAGTAAGTTCTCTTCACAGGGTAGTTAGACAAAACAATCCCTTCCCAGCTAGAGAATCAAGGACACCCATCACCCAAAAAAAGCATAAACAGTGGCGAAGGGATGGGAGGGCAAGCCAGGGGCTTCTTAACCTGGGGCTGTGGTTGGAAAATTGACCCCAATACATAGATGAACCAAAATTTATAAAAGTGTAAAAACTCATGACTAGGATCTATCTTGGATCGATCCTGGGTGTAGCCCCAGCCGGGCTCTTGCATTGCCCAAGGTGTATCCTTTAAATGCCTTTCAATAAATACCTATTTTGCCCATTTAACTCTGTCTAGTCTCTGTTCCAGATCAGCCTTTCTAGGCATCAGAACCCTAACAAGAAATACCATGTAGAGCTAATTGGCTGGTCCCAGTGCAGGTACTTTGAGTTGCAGAACCAGAAAGTTATTCTGTTACTCATCATATGGTATGAATGGTCCAGGTTTACATGCTTTAGCTCCTGAATTTCATTGGAGCAGTCTTAATTCTAATCTGTGATGTGAAGAAGAAAGACTTAGCTTCACAAGGGAGTATAAGACATACGACTTTTGAAGTGGAAGTTAGGCACTCACAACCCTGTGAGGATGAGGGTCTTGCTGATCTAATCATGGTCCTAAAGGCCAAGCAGGGAACTAGTTTTCACCACCAATTCCTGAAGTTACTGCTGTTGTCACCAGAACTTCCAGATGAGGTTTTCCTTCCAAGCTGTTTTGGCAGAGGAATCTATTGATGAAAGAGCTTACATGCTTTTGAAACTCTCCAATTTAACTGCTCCTGCTGCAGCTGAAAGCATCCCTAGGAATGTCTCATACCATGGCCACTTGTTGAAGAAGGCTTGCACATCTCTCATGTGACATCAGACGTGGGCTGGTTTGGTAGCACTGCATGGAGAAGAGTGTTTGATCTGAACATTTCTGCAAATAGGTACAAACCAGCATGTAGGAACCATAAAAAACCTGAACACACAGTTTTGCTGGATCCACCCTCAAAATGTACTATTATGGAAGAGCAGCAGAGCAAATAATAGAGTCTATAATAATAATACACCTCCTTGTACCCCAAATCCCAAAGCATATTAGCTTTGTTTTTTTTTTTTTTTTGTTAAATTCAGACCCGTTTTTTTCTGTAGTATTTTCCTTCTCCAAAGCAACATTGCCCTTATTGCAGTGAAACAAAACTAATGAAAGAATGGTAAAAACTTTCCTTTTAAAAAAATTGTCTTCTACCTCTTGATATAATAATTTCTCCACATGATCTGGATTTGGTAAGACTGCCAGAGGAATGACCTTGTTCAGTACTTCAGTTTATGTTTTCATCTTCAAGAATTTGAGGTGGCTTATGAGCCAGGAAATGTAAAATACAAGAACACATCTTAAAGCAAATACATTTCTTTTATGGAATAAATAGAAAATTGCAGCTTCTTATATGGCAGCTGCCCTAAGTTATAAGAGTATAATGAAATCAAACCTGAAATTTCCAGTTTTATGTTATATTTTTCTCTTGTCAGAGGGAAACTTAATAAGAACTGCCTTTGGTAGAAGGCATCTAAAAGAAAAACAAATGAAAAGGAGAAATAAGTGTGGGGTTTCATTTATTTATTTATTTATTTAGTGTTGTGAAGACTTTTATTATTGACATTATTTTATTGGGAGCAAAAATGCTTTTCTGTACAGCTAGAGAAAAGTGCCTTTCATACCTGCTCTTTAAGTTCAGTTCAGTGCACTCAAAGCCAGAGCACAGGAAGCCATACAGAATATAACAGACCTTTTTCCATAAAACTTGTATTCGGAAGTATTTTTTTAAGGTGTTAGGGGAAACATAGAGTAGATGCAGTGAGTTACATCTCAGAATATTTCTTTGCTGCCTATTTTCCCAAAAACATTACTTCTTGGGGAAATCTCTGATGTTGAGTGAAAACCTTTTAAAGTTACTACCCAGAAAATCAATACTTGGGCTAAAGTCAAGACATGGTTGGCCATCATAGCTATATATCTAACTTTAAGCAAGGTAAAGGGCTCCTTGGCAATGTATGCTTATGCACCTTTCTGCATGGGGACATACATATCCCAGCCAAATTTGTACTTTTTGATAGATGCCTCTCATGATAAATTTTCTACTGTAAGATGTGCAATATGAATTTGGAATAATGTGATAAAAAGCATTCAGATGCCATAAGACAGATTGTACTTATAGAAAAATCCATTGTCTGTAAGCATTTTTAAAAGGAGAAAAATATTTCTGCTTCCTTTAAATATTGTTTTACGGAAATGGTAAGAATAAAACCCATTCTACTTTCATTGATACTTCTGGCCTTGGTGTCTCTCCCCCGTCCACCATATATTAGACAAAATATTGAATATTTTCTGGTTTCGTTTTTTGTAAATGTGAGATGTCATTTTTTCAGTCTTAAAGCCAGCATTTACATTTTGGCTTGTGCTACTTTCAGCAAAAATTCGGGAGATTAGCATACTTCCAGAGCAGTATATCTTTTTGTCACTAATTATAATTTTCCCCTAGCAATTCTGTTACAGAAACATAAACAATAGGATCATTTTAGTACATGGTGTGGTTTTTAGAATTTTTGAAGCTAAACTGTGATTAAATTCCAGATAAATATAATCTATAGGCAAACAGTGGGCCTTGACAAATGAAATTCTAATTTATATAATTCTACATAGAAGGCTAGTTAAATTGCCAGAAGAGAAGAAAACAGGCCAGCAGAAATGAAGACTTTAAATTAACCTGCTAAAGCCATGGTACAGAATATCTCTTTTCCAAGCTATATGGAAGATTGAATCTGACTGGTCAGAAACAGATGTGAAAAAATATGAAGGAATATTTGGTGCAAATCACAATGTTAGTAAATAAGGCAGTGCTCAAAAAAGAAGCCACATGCATTTGAAGGAGTGGCAAGTTTTTAAGTGATTTAATAACCCTGCTTGGTACAGACAGAGAGGAAACGGGTTGGTCTTGATGCTTTGGTGTGAAGCAGAATATGACACGAGTGCTTTGGCAGGCACCACGCTTCCTCTGACCAGCAATATTTCACTGTCGCTTAAGCAATGTCTTTCCACTGAGAGGCAAAGCTTGAGTCCTGACTCCCTTTTAGTTAATGCCATCAGTTCTTGGGAAGAGAGGCTTTCATATGCTGCCAACCCCAGTGCGGGCATTCATCTTCCACTCATCTAAGTGTTTTCATCTCTGTCAGATGTGTAAGGTATTCTTAAGATGCCAGTAGATCTAATGTTGCAGAAATGCCCAGCGCTCTGTCAGGACTGAAGCTAATTTGTGTTTCAACAACATCTCACTGAAGTGATAGTTCTGAGGAAAAATTATATATCAACCTCTCTTTCTGTTTCCTTGCTTTGTTTTGTACCAGTAATGACTATGCTCCCTGGGGTGGATCTGACAAAAGAGCTAAGGGAGCTAGAGGGGTGGGATGAAGCAATAAGCAAATAAGCACACTCTGTTGTGCAGTGAGAGGTAACATCTGCCCCATGACAGCCAATCCTGGCCCTGCATCACCCCCTGGATGAAGCTATCTTTGTGAATATTTTATCAGATTTATAAGGGATATGACAAAATAAGCATGAAGCCAATACAGGATGCTTTTTTCTTGTCCCTGCAAAAATATATAAAACAGAGTTATGGAAAAAAGTAATTTCTTAGCGGTGTTAGAATCTTGTTTTAAACATGAAAAAACCCCAGAATTTAGAAAAGAAAAAAAAAAAAAGAGAAACAATTGATGCAATGATTTAATCTCTATTAAAACCCATACATCTACTATGTCAATTAAATTCTTAATTCAATCCAATTTAAGCCCAAGTTTTTCAGTGTATTGATATGCAAAAGGTTTCTAAACCTTGATCATATTCACTGAAAATCTCTTTCCTTGTTTTTCACAGAATCAATTAAGTTGGAAAAGACCTCCAAGATCATCGAGTCCAATCTTTGATAAATCACCACATCAACTAGACCAGAGCACTGTGCCACATCCAATATTTCTTTCCTTAAACACCTCCAGGAATGATGACTCCACCATCTCCCTGGGCAGTCCCTTCCAATGCTTTCTTGACAACTCTTTCTATTTATCCTAATGTCCAGTCTGAACCTTTCCTGCATGGCTTGAGGCCCTGTCCTTTTTTCCTATTACTTGTTACCTAGCACAAGAGGCCCTACCTTGCTAAAACCTCATTTCAGGCAGTTGTAGAGAGTGAAGAGGTCACTCCTGAGCCTCCTCTTCTCCAGGCTAATCAACCCCAGATCCCTTAGTTGTTCCTCACAGGACTTACCTCTAGCTATCTTTCTACGAGACCAACTTGAGATTAGAAATTGGAAATTTCTTTCCCAAAATAGTTTTGCCATACTAGAAATTAACTTCTGAAAGTCACAGATGTAATAGATAGTGTATCTTACACTTTTCTGACATGCCTACTAAAGCTCTGGAAAAGAAGAAGACTGACACAGTAGAAAATTAATTCCTTGATATGACCTTGTTGTAAAGGTTAGACAGTTCTTAAACTCATTTCCTTTATCTTCTAGTCATCCCACCTTACTTTGTACTAAAGGATCTGGCTTTTCTCCTTTTTCAGAGTAGTTTACCGATGGATTTTTAAGTGCAAATGATTTGATGCTGAAACTGTGTGTTTGTCATTCCTGGTAAAGTGGATGATCTAAGATTTCAGCTTAAAGGTGATACTGCAATAGAGGACTATACAAATAATAAATGATAATAATTAATCAGAGCAGTCTGAGCATGAAAAGTAGCACTACACAGCTCCCCCAGGTGCCTCTTCCTGACTTGAAGAGTTCACCTTGAGGATGAATTGCCAGTTCATTCTCCATGCCCATGAAATTTCCAGTCTCTCTGAGAGGTTCTATTAGCAGCAATTGTGTTTGTAATTTGTAGACATGTCAATCAACTAATTTCATATGGACCACTGAACAATTATTAGAATGCAACAATTTGGATTTTTACTGACCCAGGCTGAATTTCAGCTGGTAATTTACATCTGAAAGACTCCATATGGTATTGCAAAGTCCCCAAGCCTGCAGTTTCCAACTGTTTATTTAATTCAGGTATGCTTATTAGTTTTAACATATTCACACCATCTACACAACTTAGTTTGTAGATCTGCATGGATAAATGCCATTGACTTGCTAATGCATGTGGAAAGCGTATTTTGCTAAATTAATTTGTATGGGCCTAGGACATTAATCAAAAATGGTAGTAATTTCAGAGAATTCAATTTCTTTCCTCTTTTTGTTGTTCCTTATTTTCAGAGTGGGGGTTTCATTTCTTCACCTCTGGAAGTGTTGCACAGAATCACAGAATGCTTGGGTTTGGAAGGGACCTCTGGATATAATGTAGTCCACTCCCTTTCTAAAGCAGGTTCACCTGGACCAGGCTGTGCAGGTTCACATCTAGGTGAGTTATGAATATGTCCAGAGTGAGAGATTTCACAGCCTCTGGGTTGTCTGTTCCCATCCTGTGTCACCCTTGAACTGTTCACCCTTTGTGTGATTCAGTTTGTGCCCATTGCCCTTTGTCCTGTTGCTAGTCTGAACTGAAAAGAGCCCATCCCCATCCTCTTGACACCTGCTCTCAAGAGGTCTGTATGCACTGATAATATCCTCCTTATGCATTGATGAGCCATGTCTTCAGGCTAAACAGCCCCACTCTCTCAGTCTCTCTTCATAAGAGAACTGACCTAGCCTCCTGATCATCTCTGTAGCCCTCCACTGGACAGGCTACATGTCTTTAATGTACTGAGGAGCCCAGAACTGGACACAGCACTACAGATTTGACTTCACCAGGGCTGAGTGAAGGAGCCAGATCACCTCCTGTGACATGCTAGCAATGCTCTTCTCTATGCAGCCCAGGATCCCACTGGCCCTCCTGGCCACAAGGGCTACTGCAAGCTCATGGACAGCTTATTGTCCACCAGGACCTCCAGGTCCTTCTCTGCAGAGCTGATTCCCAACAATCAGCCCCAGCCTTTACTGCTGTGTTGGGTTATTACTCTCCAGGACTCTGAAAATTCCCTTTGCTGAACTTGATTAGCTTCCTCTCTGCCCAAACCTCTATCCTTACATGGATGCTTTTGCCCTCATTTTTTCTGTGCTGTCCAGCCTCTCTGCCCAGCCACATAAAGCTTGAGGCTCCAGATTGTTCTGAGAACCCTGGTATGACTTAGGAGAGGGCTCTGCCAACAATATGGAAGCTACATGAATTTACCCTTCCTGTGGCCTGGACTTTGGATCAGGATTCAGGATCTTTCCCTGAATCACAGGGAAGATTGTCCCTGGACATGGAAAATGTGAGAAGGTTCAGAGGTTCCATTTTGCTTCAGCAGATGCTGTGTGGCTTAGATAACTCACGTAACCATTTGTTCAAGGTTTTTAATCCTTGGGGAACTGATAAAATATTTGGACACCTGGGAGCACATGAATGCTACTGACTTCCCTATTGCATTTATCATCAATGCTTTTTCTGGGATTAACAACTTGTACTAAGAACTTGCATAATATCAGATTTTTATGAGAAGTTCTCATGCTTGCCTAGCTAGAAAAACCACAAGGGAGCAGCCTTTCTTAAGGTTTCTCAGGCCTTTTAGTTATCAACCAGTAAGTACAGAGAGGCACAAACAAATGAAGTTCAGGTAGAACTTTCCTTGCATATCAGATATTTCAACACTTGACAGCAGGAAATTCACTTGGTTTTATTTTATTTACAGGCAGTGCTCAGTCTTGCATGAGACAGAGTGTGTTTGGCCCAGATCTATAAGAGCTAATCAGCATACCAGGAATTAACTAGGAGAGTAAGTGCTATGCTGCATTAGCCCGGGGGCTTAGGGGCTGTGCTTCACAGAAGTGAGCCCCACAAGGACTTGGTAGGAACTTGCCTCCATCAAGCTGCGAGGAGTCCAGATAGCCAGCTAGAGTTCATAAGTGTTATTCTACTTCTGGGAACTGCTATGGGCTCTGCACTGCTCTGGCTCCAGGAACAAGACATAAACTTCCTCTTCCCTGACCTCTTTGACTATCTAGAAACTTTGCTACTATTGAAAAGACACAGGCACTGCCAGAAATCTCATCCAAGCAGCCTGAACCAAAGCTGTACAACGACAGCCAGAGTCAGCAAAATACTGGAAAGAAGAATCTCATTCTCATGCAAATGTCTTGAGAAAGAGAGAATAAGAGAAGTGAAATATATATAAAATGTAATATATTACAATAGTTTCTAAAAAGAACATTTTTCAAAGTTTTCTTGAGCTGTCAGCAGCTGTTTAAATTTGTTCAGAAGCAATGGGGCAAAATGAAATCTTTTTCATATATGATTATTTTTATATTTTCAGGGCCTTTTTTCCCCCCAGGTATTATCTAGTGACACACAAGATAATGCATTGGGTCCAGGCAGAAACACTGCAAAAAAAGATCAAACATTTCACTTCATCATCTTCAAATGCTTTCATGCTACCATGGGCAAGAAGAATAGAGGAAAAGAAGCGAAAGGACACTTTAAAAAGAATCGAGGAAAGAAAGAATTTATACACTGAGCTGCTACAAATTACTGCTAGTAAAGCTGAAAAATCCCCAAATGCCAGAGATGTAGCAGTCTGAGAATGCAAGCAGAGATTTAAACTTCAAGGAACAACCCTACCTTCCCCCATGCTTACTTGGAGAAACATAGTCCCTGCTGTTCACCTATTAGTCTTGGGAGGAAGAGAAATGTGCAGGTGGCCTATATATAAAATATACGTGACTATACAGGTATGAGCTATCTACGTGTGAATGCAGTAATCGAAGTATTGAGGGCCAAGACTCATCTATTTCATTAAAAAAAAAAAAATTAAAAATCTTTGACTTCACAACTCACAATTACGATATGATACAGAAAACCTCAGGTGACCTTTTTATTTGTTTATGTTCTCTGTTATGAATTTAGAGAGTCTTTTTTTTTTTATTACATGAATAATAGACTTTCCTAATAATGTCCTTAATATTTCATCAGAATAGTAAATCTTATTTCTATCATGTCGAGCATTTTCTTCACGATAAAGCATCACTACTTTTCCATCTTTATCCCTGCAACATATAATTGCTCTCTACTTTGTATTTAATTTTATTTAAGCATCTCAGAGCTCCTTTACATGAAGAAGTGGATATGTATAGAATAGAATAGATAGAACAGTGAGGCCTTCACAACACCTTCCAGTTAGGCTTAGTTAAGAAATGTAAGAAGCTTTAGGAGAAGATCAATTTTTTCAAAATTACTTGGCCATTTGGAACATTAAAGAAATTAAATATTTTGGGCAACCTCCTCAATTTCTACATGCTTATTGTGACATATTGAAACTGTTCCTTGTCATTAAGAGACAGTGGCAGTGAGTGTGTGATGATTTCAGCATCATATGGCAGAACAGAAACTGTATCAACCTAATTCTCAGTCACATATAGGAAAGGTAAGAAGATCTGCATGTAAATGAGAGCCTTTTCAAATGCTGTCTTAATAAACCATAAAATTCTCAGGCTGTTATTTAGTGGCTATTCTATATAACACAACCATTTTCATAGCTGTCTGTTATTTCTTCAGAATGAATTAAGATTGTACAAAAAAAGCTTCTTATAGATAGAAAAAACAGGTTTTTGGTCCCCTTATTCTAATGATTTTTGAATCAAAATCAATACAGCATTTCTTGAAGGTTTTTTAAGAACTGACAAAAAGATACTGTGGAGTAAGTCTGAAAATGCCTAGAGAGGAGTGAACTGCAGAGACAGGTTCCAACAGTGTTTAGCTTCTCCATCTCCCATGGGACAGTGATCAGATGGAAGGTAGAATGGTATCGAAGGAGCACAGTTGCTCTTTTTTCATTTTTTAAAGGCAAAAAAAATGTCTTTCCTTGTAGTGGGCTTAAGGAAGTTTGACCCATTAAGCTCTTTATCTTTCAATTGTTTTTTTCTGATATTACATGACAGATCTCTAGGAAAAGAGGAAAGGTCAGAGGTAGGAAAGTGTGTCTCGTTCTACTCTTGCTGTTGCACCAGGGAAAGTGGGTATTAATGACATTTATTAATGGCAGGAAAGAAAAATCTTCTTCCACTAGGAAGAGTCCACAGCCTGAAGTACTTAATGTGTGATAGAGGCCCTGACAGTGGGCTGTTAGTAGCCTTCTATACACATTTTTTCTCCTTAAATTCAAATCCAGAGTTATAAGGAATTTCAAAAATTATACAGAAATGGCAATGATAAGAGGGCCGCATGTTGAGTCTCTATGGGCTCTTTTTTAAAATATAAAAAAGAAATCAATAGTTTGATGATAGAAAGCTGCAATCCCGGCTGTATTTTCAGATTTTGTATTTGATAGCCATAAGCTGCAGGCCAGTGTTTATGACAAACCTGCATTTTGAGAAACCTTTCAAAGACATGACAAAAATACAGCCTGCTTTTTATAGCCTCCAGCAATACCATCTCATGCTCTGATCTCTCTAGATTGTACATGCTCTAGTAGGCAGGCTGAGTGCTTGACTGGCAAACTCCAAGGAAACCCAAAATACTGCTAGTGACTGTGCTGGCTGCTGAGCAGTTACCACTGTCTTTGTTCAACACTGAGCCTGTCACCTGATATATCTGTAACAAGCACTGACTTCTGGAATAAAGGCTCCAAGTCAAGTTGCTTCATCACCCAAGGTCTCATAAGGATCCTACATCAGGGAAAATGTTTTAATGTACTGTTGATTTACATTCTTCCTGCAGCTATATTCAGAGACAGAATGCTTTAGTCCCTGTTTGAAGCTCTCCTCATGTGGTGCCTGCTACATCATACTGGTTTTCTGATTTATGCAGTGGAGTTTGGGAGACAGAATTGCTCATAAATACTCTTCAGTTTCTTCAAGTGCCTGGAATTAACTTATGATTTAATATTTATAAAATATTTTGGAATCTCTTTGAAAGTTGCTACAGAATGAATGCACTTCTAGGGGTAGTTTTGGATATGAAAAGGTCAGGCCATGGCAGAAAAGAGGTAAGAGAGAGCATATATAATTTAAATGGATATATTACAATTAAAAGTCTTTGTCAAAGGGAATCCTGGGATGATGAGGAAGATGATACCTCAACAGAGCTTAAAAGAAATTAAAGAGATTTACAAAAGCACATCTTCCTGATGCATGCTTGAAGTGTTATGACTCTACAAGCATGATACAAATTATAGTGGCTAAACCCCAGCCAGCAGCCAAGCGCCACACAGCCACTTGTCCACTTCACCAGGGGGATCAGAGATAGATTTGGAAGGGTAAAAGCTGGAAAACCCATGGGTTGAGATAGAGACAGTTTAATAGGGAAAGCAAAAGCTGAGCACACAAGCATAGCAAAACAAGGAATTAATTCCTTGCTTCCCATGGGCAGGCAGTTGTTCAGCCATCTCCAGGAGAGCAGGGCCCCATCACATGTAATGGTGACTTGGAAAGACAAACCCTGTCAAACAAAACATCCTCAAATTTCTCATTCTTTACCTACTATTTTACTGACCACGATGTCATATGGTCTGGAATACCCCTTTGGTCAGTTTGGGTCACCTGTCATGGCTGTGTCTCCTCCCAACTTCCCATGCAACCCCAATTTCTTCATCAGTGTGGCAGTGTAAAAAGCAGAAAAACCCTCCTTCTGTGTGAGCCCTGCTCAGCAATAACAAAAACATCTCTATATTATCAACCCTGTTATTCAGCACAAATCCAAAACATAACCCCACACTAGCCACTCTGAAGAAAATTAACTGTACTCAAGCCAAAACCAGCAGATTAATTTTAATTGTTAATAGTGAAGTGATAGGGTTGTTCAGTTTGTTGACATTTTTTTTTAGAAAAATGCAGAACGAAAATTAGGAAAATTAACTTAATTTTAACATCATATAGTCATCAATAAAAGGAGGCCATGCCAACTTGCTAAATAAGATGGATATTAAAAAAAAGGCCAGTAATTACAGTAATTTCCTATTCCCCAAATCTCTGATTGACAATAGCTTCAGATGGCTTCCCATATCGTGTTATAGCTCTAGTTATAGCTTAGTGTTGCTGCTGAACATTACAAGAAATATGACTACCTTTGAATGGTTGATAGCATTACAGTCTTATTCAAACAGGAGTCTTTACTTTTTCCAATGGCTTTCTAAAAAGAGATCAATATAGCATACCAATATATTATTATTGTAAATATAACAGTAGAGAGATTATTGAGTCCACCATGGAGTCCAGTGCTATCCATCTCACTTGTCAGAAGAAGGTCCCCACAATCCCAAAGTTATTAAGGCTTGCAGAAGCATTAATAATTTTTAAAGAAGCAGCAAAAAATACCTGAGGTACAAGAAGAAAACAAATGAGAACACCACAAATAGGGAGGCAAATGCAGAAGACTGGAACTTCCACTGCAGAGGCACTGTATTTTTGTTTTAGTATAGTATGGGGAGTCCTATCCACACCTGAACTCAGGACAAGTACATATTACTGATGGAGGTTGTAGTGTTTCCTCTTTGGATGTTGCTAGTGCTTTTCCTTTTTCTATCCAGGCTTGAAGGCTTCTATACTTACTACAAATCTGCATGGTAAAGCTCACAAGAAGCAGAATACTTTACTTGAAAGGTTTAGGACACTTCTCATAACATCCCAAATTTAAAATCTCTTCGCTTTCATTATCTTCTTCCTGAGATTTCTTATACAGGTATTAGGCAGCAGAATTGTGCTGCTAATCTAAAGCCAACACTGAGTGCACAATATTGTGTTGTTTGGGACTGTGTCTATATAAGCTGGCCGGTTGTGACAGAGTCAGAATTAGGTGCCTTGGGAGCAGTGTTGAGCCTAAGTGGAAGCAGAAATTCAAGGAGTGACCCAGTGGAACAGCCACTGGTCATACAGTGCTAGTTGTGCAGTTCTGGTCCTCTCCATCTCAGTAATAGCTGAAAATAGTCTGAGGAAAGGCAATAAGGATTATCAAAGATCAACATCCATGTGAGAAACAAGTAAGTAAAAGAGAAGCCTTCTGTTTGAAAAAGAAATGAATAGGCATGCTATAAGCAGATTTGGGTAGTTAGAGATTGGAAATTGTTGTTTTCTGCATCTTTCTTTACCGGAGACCAGGAGAGGAAGGGGTCAAAAGTGGCAAGCATATGGGTGGATTGAACAGTCTGCAATAGTTTAGTTGTGATACTCTTTGCCAGAATTTGCTGCAATTATTTAAGCTTACAAAGATCCCAGGAAAAGCTGGTGAAAGTCGTGGAAAATAAATCCTTGTGAGATTTCTAAATATATTTATGACCAAGAATTACTTGAACTGCAAAAAAGTTTGGAGGCAAGGGGGATACTTCAAGGGAAAGTATATGGTAACTCTGTTCTTACACTCTTGTAAAAACTTCCTTTTGTTCTCTCTGAGAGATGGACACAGGGCTTAGGGGACCTGGTCAGACCAAAGATGACTCTTATGGTTTTGACGTGCAGTTGGAAAGAAGTCACACCTTAGGCTCTGCCTGGGCTGTCCAGGCTTACCAGGCTGCTTTGAACACAGGCAGTAAGAAGCACCTATGGTGCAAAACAGCACTGAAGCATTGAATGATCAATAGATATTGCATGGTAACAGAGGAAAAGGAGCAACAAAGAAAGGACCTGCAGTGGAAAAACAGGCAGTTAAAAGCTGCATGAGAGTTGAAACTCCCTGGAAATAGAAGAGTTTTAAACAGCACTTCACTCTGCCTTTGCTAGCAAGGGATGTCAGGAAAAGGCACAGTTTCAGAAAGCTAGTCTTCTTTCTAACAATAGGTAGCTCTGAAGCTCTTGATGTGTTTAATAGCTTCCACTTAACTCATGTAGAATAGATTGACTGTAAAACTGCTAGGAATATTTGAAGTTTCCTGTGTTCCATGGGAACATTAAATGGATGAGAAGGCTTATCATCTACTTTTTAATTTTTTTTCCTACCAATATGGGAAAATACAAGCCTTGAGTGTGGAACTGAGGCTAAAAACCAGTTTTGCAACCTGGAACAGTGGGAGGAGGTGCTAAGATATGGTGAAAGGAATATCTAAGCAATGACAGAGTATGTGCAATGTACTCAAAGACCTAGTGGAGTGAAGTGAGTTCACATAGCAGAATAGGCAACGTTTCCACAAAAGAGAAAAAGATTGCAACAAGGCATTCATTCATTCTAAGCTGAATATTGGCAGGCAGTAAAAAGACAAAGGCAGTCACTTTTGCTAGACTCATCCAATCAGGACTGGCAGGAGAAAAGCAAAAGTATGATTAACAAATTAATCTTTCTGTTTATTGTATGTGTCTATTTCTATTAAATGCATGTGTAAATTAGATACACATTCAAATAACATACTAGAAAACAAAATTTGAATAGTATCAGGAGAAATTAATATGCTCTTTTATTAAAAGCATTCCCACCCAGAGTCTCAAAGGTATGAGGCAACAGACACTGAGTCAAAATAATCTGAAAGACCTGGTAGAAGAGAGTTGAAACTCAATAAAGTAATAACAAAATGTTGAGAATCTCTCCAAAGTGTGTACTGGTTTGCACTAATACAACATAGTGAAAACTGTTGCCTATTTATTAAGAAATGTAGAATGCCACTGTGCTCCAATACATTCGGAGACTTTGCCTTTTTCAAGACAATATCTGAATTTATTTAAAATGTATTTTAAGCCTTGTACTCTAAGGATTACCAGCATTGGGTGAATATGCTTTCCAAAGAAGCAGAGGTCTTTTGTACAGCATTTGACAAAAATTTAATAGATCAAGAGACTAGAAGCACCTATTGTCTGTGATCTGATAAAAATGCCTTATCTGATCTGAGACAAATATGTGTACACTGAAGTCCAGAATTAACCATAAATGGGGAACCTTAAAGGAAATAATGAGGACTGTTATTAAGGTGTGCCTCACACAATATCATATTCACATTTCAGAATGAAAAATGTTGTATTGAACCAGCTATTTTGCTGTTAAGTGTCTACCAGGGATAACAATCACCTTTGCCTCTCTGGCATGCATTAAACAACAAAACCAACAGAATTTCTTGTAATTTTGCTAGTGTGTTAATGGAGTTGCATTGACCCAAATAAAAGAATGGGTCGTCTTGAAAATGAATACTTTCAGAAAATGCATTTCATATAATCAGAATGATTTCTAACTGTAAATAATATTGCAATTCTTTCCAG
The DNA here is from genome assembly GCF_052056855.1 of Sturnus vulgaris. Taxonomy (NCBI): domain Eukaryota; kingdom Metazoa; phylum Chordata; class Aves; order Passeriformes; family Sturnidae; genus Sturnus; species Sturnus vulgaris. Next base: position 103,415,578 of record NC_142243.1, on the reverse strand, counting down.
AAGTCACTCAAATTTATCTTTGACAGGAAAATGCTTTTTTTTTCTTCAGAATTGACAGTGCAGGTAGTGCTCATTATACCAGAGATAGGCTGTGGCTGCTTCCTGAAAACATGACAGGATGAAGCCATTCGCACCAATATATAGGTCTGTCAGCCCTACAAAAGCAGAGCTTGAATCTAGAAAAATGTGGAAATCACTGTTTTTAGGGAAGAGCAGTTTTTACATTGTTTCTCGCCAAGAACTGTAAGTGAGAACAGGATTGGTGCCTTATTTCTTGCACTGGTGTAGATAAAGTTTTCTTTTTCAAAGTAAATCCTTTTCTTAGAATTTCAGAATCCAGTCATTTATGTTTCCATTGAGAGGAACTTTGTCATGGGATAAAGGTTTAATCCCCAATACACTATGCATTTTAATCAGTTTAAATCTTTGCCTGAGAACAGACATTTCACAATCAATGGATTTTAATAACCTTTGGGGGAAAATTACATTAAAGGCAAGCAGTAATACTTTTCTGGTTTCTTCTTTGTTACTATTCATTTTCTACTTTGTTATTAAGAATCTTAGCATGAGACCCAGATCTTAATTTTTTTCTCAAGCATTCATCTGTTCTTGATGATTTTTTCTCATATGAAGTTCTAATCCTCTGTTTGTGACAACATAATCACTTCCACAGCAGCTAATTGCAATATTTGTAACCACTGATTAGAACTACAGGTGGGGATATGTAGTCAGGATCTACTGAATTAAAAACAAAACAAATCCCAGAGAAGCCAAAATACGTGATAGAGAACAGAAGTGTTTTCATAACCGAGTTTCCAAAGCAACTGTTTTTATTTTTGTTTACAAAAACCAGCAGATGTAGGCATCCATTGCAAGTGGAGGGTTTCCTCTAGACATAGCCTTTTGATAACTCTGCTTCCCTTATCACAGGTTTCTTTACAGGAATGGAATATAGGGTGATTGGAATTGTACGTTGTTTTTTTTCCTGGCGCCACAGAAAAAGAAATCACCTGCAAACTAAAGTTTCTGTCAGTCTGAGGTCTCTTCCTGAATGATTAGAAACTAGAGCAAAGCAGAGAATTTTGCTTTTATCAGTCACTATATGTTTGCTTAGAGAGACAGTGGAAGAAGGAAATATCAAATAGTTTTACTAGCTCACTGAAGAAGGAGTTATTAATTTATAGTTTGCCCTACAAGGAACATGTACTGTGGCAGTGTCCCATCACCAGTGCAGGAGGCAGATGTAGCTCACCTGTATTTTCTGCCTTCTTGCCCTCCATGCTGGTACATTTTAATTATCCTTCCACCCCTAGCCAGGCAACCCTGAGGTGGATCAAGAAGAAATGAGAACAGAGCTCATCCTGTTATTCAGTTTTCTAGTTCAGCAGATAGAAGATGCTTTCACATTTTTCCTAGAGCTGCAGTTGCAACATTTTTGATGTGTTGAATGCATTGTGGCCTGGATATTTAAAATCAGAAATAGGTGGGATAATTATGGGAAAAAATGTTTCAGAGGCAACAGATCAGTAACTGACATTTTAGCCCTGAGCCTGAGGATAGAATTTCCAGTGCATCTGAGAAACTCTTCCTTTCTGCAGTGCATTTCTTCCTTCAGATTGCATACAGGCAGTTATACCCAACAGGAGAGAATAAAAAGAGCTGTGACAATCTATTCCCAAGTGAAAATAGAGTGCAGGCATCAGAATAGCTAGACCTGGCTTAGATAAAGCAAAACTATGCTTCTACTCATTATTTGTCTTGAACCTAATTCAGTCTATATTTCTTTGTGGACTGAAAATGTTTATACAGAACTTTATTGCAGATATCAGACAGTGAGGAGTTTTAATACAGGTTGTGCACTATGGAAGAGTAGAAAATTTATTATTAACTAGTATGTTTTTCTGGCCTATTACTTTCAACCAGCAAATGATGGTCTGTATTAGGAATTTTTTATTAGATTGAAGCTAGAAAATATTAACAGGTTCATAGCAAAACAAACTGGAAAATCACAAACAATTTTTTCCCCCCTAGTTTTATTTAACTAGCGCTTACGCCTATGAAAATCACCTTCACATCAATACTATTGATTATATTTCAAAGCTCATTAGGAGGACAGTTTGAAGCAAAGTGGCAGGTTATCAGACTTCGCTTTAGATTATGTTTGTCAGTACTGTATTTTAGGACATATTTTTTAACAGCATGGTTTTGAAGCTTCATTTGACACAACTTTGAACATTTCAGTCATTGAGATAAGTGTTCCATGCAAGGGCATTTTATTTGCTCTGGTGTAAATAAATCTGTTCTGCTCCAAACCCACAAATGCAGAAATCTATATTTGTGATATGTACTGTAAATATTTTTAATGTCAATATACATCTACCTGTATGTGAATCAACTCAGATGAGTCCATGACCCTTTTTTATGTTCACTTTCAGTGAATATTCACAGAGTAACTGGAATTATTGATCAAAACTTTGGTTATTAAACAGAATTTTAATCTCAATTTCAGAATCTTTTAAGATTGCTTGGATTTATTTTTCAACTTATATGGAAAAGAATTTTGCTTTAATAGGAGTTGGGGACTCCTCTGATGGAAGAAATGGAAGAAAGTGAATATTGGGTATATAAAAAGAAGTAATTTGAAACTGTAATTGTGAAGCAACTGAAATTGCCTTTGCCCCATAATAGATTAAATTAACTGTGTGTAAGGGGGAAAATTAAAAAACCAAACCATCAAAAATGCTGCAGACAAAGGCATGGACTTAGTGCTTAATTTTTTTTTCTTTCTGGTTGTTGAAGAACAGTCACAAGTATTATTGAGACTACTGTTCTCCAAGCCTGTGGTAGACCTCACAGAAGGATAAATTAAATGAAATAATTTGGTAAGGAAGATGGTAGCATATTATTTTATTGAAAATGGTCACTTTTCTATCCTGGGCACAGTGGGATGCCTGCCTGCCTGTAGACACAGTGAGCACACCTTGTTCCTGCCTGGACTAAGCCTACCTTTCCTTAGGTGCTCCAGAGATCCAGAGACCTCTCAAGGGTCTCTCCAGTTCCACTTCCACAATTCCACCCCTTTCATCCTGCCAGAAGAGTGTTGAGCCTAAAAGATCCAGCCTGTCACTCCTGTTACCCAATTACTTCCCCTCATTTAGACCCTCTTTGAAAGAAAATCTGTTTAGTTGTGGAGATCCACACCCTTGCATCTTCAGAGCCTCAAAACAATGAGGATCTGTTAGTTAATACTGTGTAATCATCTGAAAATAAAGATGATGCCATATCATAGCTGAGTCCCCAGCAGAAACTGCTCCACCTCGAATCCTCAGGGGATATCTCCTTTATGATCTCCTGGTGACTTTTTAAACTTAGCAAGGACACAGTGAGCATCTGCTGGTTGGTCTAGCATCATAGTGTTGTGTTTGTGGTCTTTATTTCTTCACTCCACTGAACTGCAACAGCCAGCTGCTGAAGTAAGTGCGTGAAATCGTTTGTCTTTCAACCCGAGCAGAGTAGTTAGGACAAACAGTGAGAGGAACTTGTGCTTGCTGCTACAAGGATGAGATTCGTGTAAGTCCCTTGTAAAATGCTGGTGCAGTCAAGGATGAGCAGTGCTGTATTTGTTCATCCAGTTTGGAAAAAATGAGAGTGCCAGTCCCCCGAATTCTCACAGCAGTTCAAACTCTACCCAGATAGAACTGAAGTCTCTCCTTCAGACTCAGCTACTGATAAAGAGAGAAGGGGGAAGGGACCTACATTTCTGAGGTAGCAAAATGCTGCATACTGGAATAGCTGGAGTACATGACCAGGACAGACAGCTAAACCTGAGAGTAATCCATATACTGAACTGCTCCTGCCTGAAAGCTTCTGAGACAACGTTTGAATGTGATACTGCAGTTACAATTCTCACAAACAGTTCAAAGGCAAAGGCCAGCTTTCAAATTGCTTCCAGTGAAAAGTTTAACCAGCTAAGTCCTCAAAGGTAGATGATAATTGCATGAAAATCTATGAAAATACAAGACAGCCCATATTTAATTCTGAGTTCTTATCTCCATTTGACTTATGTGATTTCACCAGACTGAACAGTGACTGGGTAATTGTTGCGGTGTTAGGGTTGCTCTTAAATGATACTTCCTATGCTCTGAAATACTATGCTGGGACATGTACTGTTTGCTACCAGCCTAAATAATAGATGCTGGGCTGCATCCCTAACTTATTCAGGCTGCTTGTTAAATACTTTTAGGGATTAGAAGCATGTTTTGGGGGGAAAAAAAAGTAAAATACATATGAATATATATGAATGTATATGTCTGGCTATATTATATGATAAACGAAGTGCAGTTATTTCTTCTATTCCTACAAATGATCTACAAATAGTAAGATTTAATTAGTTGGACAGATTATTGAGTAGATTATATTACTGGGCAGATTGAATTTTTTTGACTACAAGTAGAAAAATAAGGAAAGAAAATGGGCAGATACAAAAGCAGCTAGACTAGAGATTATTCAGTTGTTCAGAATGTTTTTGAGGCACTTCATCATATTAGACAATTCATTCAATTCATAAAAAATGTGTTATCATTCTGATGAGAGCTGAGCAGATTATTGTCAATGAATTTAGTTGCTTTGGATCAATAATTTTTTTTGAAAGATTCTTGAATTTATCTGCTTAATTTCACACAGAGGTGGTTTTTTTCCCTCTCTTTTTTTGCCTCTTTTACTGGAATTATGCTATGAGGAAAACATTATTTTATATCTGAGTAATGTTGGACCTGTTTAGTTAGTTGCAGTTTTTCCATGTATGAAATCTGGGTTTGATTCTTTTTTTTGTTTTAGTTTCCCTTGTGAACAGATGTATGAATGAGGAGACCAAAGAACAGAAATTGTTATTCAAATAGTTAGCATCTGCCTGGACAGCAAGGATTTTACATGGCACATCATTTCTAAAACCAGTAAGTCAGTGCAAGCTTTTATGGCTGGGTTTTAGGCTTCAGACTTATTTTCTTTTCAGCAACTGCACAATCTAAACATGTAGGGGAAGTCAAAGGTCTGCTTTTCTCACAACCGCATTTTAGGCTTCCAGACTAGGGTGGTGTGGAAAGAGGATGCCCCAAATGTGGAAAATAGTATATACAGTTTATGACCACTCTGATATATTTGAACATACAACATTAAAAATTATTTTCAGCTTAAGCAGAGACATGCAGATTTTCTTGGCAACCACAAAAGAAATTAAAAAAGTGGAAAAAAATGTGGTGTTTTTTTTTTTTTTAAATTTGAGCCAATATTAGAACATATCATATGGCCTTCATTCTCCTGTGCTTGAGACATTAAGTAAGAAACTTAAGACAAAAATGTTTTTTTTAAAGTATAATTTTCAGTCAAAGGGACAGTGGTGCTCCTTTTCATTTTTTCCCTACAAAATCTTACTAATAGGAAATTAGCTCATCTTTCCTCTCCTCATTTCAAGTTTTTTTAATTAGCATTCTGCATACTTGTTAGATTTCTTCTGGAGCTGCTTGTTAGAGAGTGTTTCACTTTCTGCCCTATCTCAAAAGCTGTGCTTACTGCTGTTTCTAATGTGTCTAATATCACTTCACGTGTGTTTGTGTTCTGCACTGCTTTCTTTCAGCATATTTGCCACGTGCTTTGGTTTTCTATATTGGCTTGTAAGTATGTTTGTCGAAGTGATTATGTGATAAACCTTTATTCTGCCTCTTAATTATTGTACTTTTTTTTTTTGTGTGTATGAAATTGTGCTTTATAATAGTTTTGTATGTGTTCATTTATGAACACTGGAGAGAGTTTCCATGTGCAATATGAGGCAATCTAGAAAAGAAAGAGAGAGAAAGAAATACAACTAAACAAGTGGGGATAAATGAACGTGAAAGATTTCTTAAACTCAGAATTTTGAGAACTGAAATTTCATCTGGAATTGAATTGCTACTGTGTGCATGCATATATCTAGGGCAGATTTTCTTCTTCAGCTTAGCTCATTTGAAGACCTAAGGGCAAGATAAGGGCAAGTGGAAAAGAAAGAAAATACCAAATATTTGTTGTCAAGATTGCCGCAAAGGGAGACAGAAGGAGGACAGCTGCAGGGAAGAAGGCAGGAAGAACATGGATATGTATAGGAGTGTGTACTTCACAGCTGAAAGAATTATGCCAGGCCCATATTAAAAATAAAAATCACGAATTAGAAACATAGTAGGGAACAAAGGTGGGAAGTATTACAAAATGAAGAGCCTACTCCTTTTGCTCGTATTTAACCGAAAAGGAAGAGTAATAATTTCACCAAGTCAACGTTTTCATTTCTCTAGAAGATTGCTATGCTGTTTTATCTGGGATTGTGATAGAAGGCTCATTTTATATTCCCTTTCTATTTTGGCAGGGAGCTGACACTTTGTTATTTACATACATTATGTGGTTATGTTTCATTACACAGTATAATAATATGACACAGCTAAATGACAAAGTCCCCAGTGAACATTTTAAGCAGTACACATCCCAGGACTGCAGTAAACATGCTAAATTACAAATTCATGGACTGGTGAATACGGCCATTCAGCGATATAGGAATAGCTCATCTTAATAGACAGTGTGTTCTGTTGAAAGGGCATGGGCAATAGGAGAGTGGTTTATTTATTTATTTACTTAAGGGCTGAGATTAGAAGCCTTCAAGGAAAGAGTATGCAAATTTATTTATAGCACAAAGCAGAGGAAGTTTGGAGCTGTAAATAGTTATTCAGAGTCGGAAAAATCCTACAGACTTTAATGATGTTTTCACCACTATTTTCTACAGTTACTGAAGAAAGGGCAAAGGTACTTATAGATTAATTGCAAATTAAAGACAAGGTTTAGTGATGAAATACTAGATTTTATTAGCAACTGATTATTCCAAAAGCTCAGTCAATTAAAAATAACAGCCTCAGGAGGCTATACATGAGTTTTGAACTTGGTCCCTCTCTCTCTACCTATTATTTTCCTTGTCATCTTCTCATGCCCTTAATGTCTGCATGATGTCACACCATTTTATTTTTTGGTGTAAGAAATGTCACTTTTATTCCTGACTTTTGTTAAGAACTGTAAAAAGAAATGTGGCTGATGAAAAAAATGAGATAAAAACAAAAGGCATAATCTACTCTTTTTTTTTTCTTTCATTTCTTATGTCTGAAAGAAGAGAAGGCTAAAGGAATGGGGAGGGTGTGGGGATTGAGAGTGGGGGTAGGATGCAATCATCATCTAGAGAACAAAACAAGAATAACAAATAATTCCCGACCTTTTACTTAAAATACACTTTGTTTTAAGGTTTCTAATTATTATTCCCCATCCTGGAAAGGGAAAGCTAGGCTAGCGGAACTCTGGGCAACCTGGTCTAATGGCCCACGTTACCAGATTTGGATCTAAGTGATCTTCAAGGTCCCTTCCTACTCGAGCCATTCAATGATGCTATTCTATAATTCTGCTTATCTAAAGCTACTATTGATTCTGGATGATTATTCTATAAAAAGATTTAGCATCTGTCTTTCTCACAACAGAATATTTTGCTTTTCTATATAGACTGTGCTCCTTGAATTCTCTCCCAGATACTGAATGCCTCCTCTCTAGTCAAGGATCATATAATCATCTGTCAAGCCCTCCCTCTGTAAGATTTTCAAGCTGGTGAGTCCCTTGAAGCTACAATGATCCCACATCCTTGGGCTAACAACTTCATGACTCACAGTTACAATAAAAGGAGAACAAATTATTCTAGAAGGTCATAATGAAGGTAATAGAGTGCAAACTGTTGAAAATAGCGAAGTGAAAGTGAAAAGATTTTCTTCAGAAATGTGAACCAAGAAAGTCTTTGTTTTACATGAATTCTTTGGGATTATATAAAGACAGAAGATTGCAGAGTTGAAACCATATGTGTTTAGACAAAAATAACTTAATTACTGTAGGTTAACTGAGAGCTGGCTCAGAAATCTAAGAAGTTATGGAAGCACCATAGTAACAGGAGAGTATATGCAGTAAAGGACAATATATCTTTAAGAGCAGAGAAGTTATATTCTGCATGCAGAATGTCTTAGCAGAATGGGAGCAGTCTGGATGGAAATGCATGGTAGAGAAGGTAAAGGCTATGTTATAAGGAAATAGATAAAAATGTGCAAACCGGTGTGAAAAGAGACAGGTCAGGAAAAGTTTGTATCCATTACAGTTTCTCTTAAAGAGGCACATCATTAATCATGAAGACTTCAATTACCCTGGCATAAACTAGAATAGAAATTGTGAAATGACCGTGGAAAGTTATTTCTGGAAGTAAAATGGAGCTATTTCTTTTCAAATCTGCTGAGCAATCAAGCAGGCCAGACATGTATTTGGATGTATCCCCAAGAAAATAGATATATGTGATTAATGAGACAAAAGTTGGTAAAATTTGATTTACATGATTGTAGAACAACAGCACCAAATTTTAGAGAGTCAAGAGAATATTCATAAGGCTAGGAGAACAAAAATATTGGACTTTAAAAAGGTACAGTTTGAAGAATATTAAATATGTTGAGAATAGGATAAAAAATATTAAAAAATATGCTAAATCCATGTAACAGAAAAGGAAGCTACTTATGATAAAAAGAGAAAAGATACAGATCTACAATTGTACATTTGTACAACAACAAAAACAATACCTGGGGAGATTTCCAGGTGGCATAAGTATAGCTTCATTTCTTTGGTCCTTTTACACCCGCTAGAGATGGTAGAGTGTTTAAAGTAAGATTAAGGTATTAAAAAAAATCAAACAAAAAGGAGATTTATAAGTTAAATGTTGCACAGAGAAGATTATAGTAGGAAGAAAAAAGTGACAGAAGAAAGAAATTAGAATAGCTAGAATGAAATACACATACCTCCAAAGCAATTTCACTATCAGAAAAAGCTTTTATTTTCACAAATACGCAAAACAGTTTTTTTTTTTTCCTGTTTTGATTCCTGCTGGTTTTATTTGTAATTCCACCACGAATTAAAAAGCTCGGATCATAATAAGTACATGTAGACAATTTAAAGCAATGTCTTCATGTAAAGCATATTAGACAGAAAAAATTACTATTAGTTTTTATGCCCTGTGTGTCTGCTGACTAAATCAACAACATAAATTTGGTTGAAGTGAACGTAATGTATCATACAGTTCACAAATAAAACAAGAACTGTATGAGGTCTTTAAGCTATTTCAAGAATTTCATGGACTTTAAAAGCCATTCTCTGTGAATCATGCTGTCTTTACAAACATCCAAATTATTTTTTTAGAGGTTGACAAGCTGAAAAACTCCGTATAAACCGAATGTATTAATGTTTCTGTGATATTTTGTAGGAAAGCTAAGAAAAGTTTTACCTATGCGAATAGCATACAGCTTAGCAGAGAGTTATAAACAAAATGAGAATGAGTGTCTTACTGTGATGTAGAGCTGTATGCTATGGGAAAGCTGCCGAGAATGTGGGTAAAAACTAAAGCAGCAACTAAACATTAATTTACTTTGAAAATACAGAATTCCTTGTGAGTTCAAAGCACCCAAAACAAATAAGAAAAAGTTGTTTTTTTCAGCTTCAAATAAAATAAAAAGAAATAAAAAATATATATATAAAAATATATATAAAAAATAAAAAGAAACCTGAGAGTATCAGTCAGTTCCACCGGAAACTAATACTTTGTCATGACCAAAATGAAAAAGCTGCAAGGCTGACTGAAACTCAGCTGTGTCTCACAAATGTTTTCAACAAAAATATTCAGGTCACTGTGATATAAAAGAAGAAAAAGCAATGTTCTAAAAGAGAAGTTATTGGAAAAAAAGTATTTGTTGTCATATACAATTGTGAAAACGCTGAAATTTGCCATATAATCTCTAAAAAGAAATTTATAAATTGAAAGCTGTTGGGGGGTTCAAAGTCTATACATTTTGCGACCTAGGTAAGAGTGCTACCTAAATGATAGACATGTCCTGATGTTTTCTTTGCCAAATTGTATCCTGTGAAGGAATCATTTGTGGGCATAACTACCTTTTTAGTACAGCTAACATTGAAGAAGGACAGGAAAGTATTGGGATGAAGGACAGCAGTGATTTCTTAACTTGAAGTGGGGCTCATGGGCCACAGGAAAGAGAGCAGAGAGAGAAAGAAGATAACTTCTGTGGAGAGCAGAGCAGTCTACCTAGCAGAGTTTCCAGACACAGAGAAGGGCTATGTTTCTGTCTAGAAGTCCAATGGGGTGAGACAACCTGTCACGTACTGCATTCTTATCTTTTCTTCCCTTTGTGTTATCTCACAATTTTACTCTGCTCCTAATTTTCCCACTGGCTCAAGAACTATAAGCTGTTCTGGATAAATAGGTGAAAAGATAAAAATTGCCATGAATCAGTAAAAAAACTTCCCTTTCAGAAGTGGTACTTAAGTCTGAAATATATTCTCCTTCAGTGCCTGAAAAGCCTAAGATACTTATGTAGTTGCTGCCTGCTTTTAAAAGAAATATATTCTGCCTTGCAAGAGAGGATGTGGAGCGTGTACCTGTGCACACTAATCTCTCTCCCACATCACACGGTAAGAAGGCCTGGATAGAGTGCATCCCAGCTCTCTCAGTTTCCATCCCCAAGCAACCAATTCACAGCTTGGGTGTAAAGCAGCTGGTGTCCACTTAGTTTGCACCTTACCAGGGACTGTGGTGAGGTAGGCACTTGCATTACAGACATCAATTATTACTTCCTCAGTGTTTCTATTTTTGGATTTAAATTGCTTGCATGTTGGATTTGTACTTTTTAATTGGTGGCAGTGTGCTTGCATATCAGATTACGAAGATGTTCCAGGAGACCAGGTGAGTATGGACTGCAGCTGCCCAGGTGCTGGCCAGGGGTGCAGGATGCTCTCTGAGAGAAGAGACCAGAGCTGCCCTGTGCTGAACATGACCAGCTGCAGCTGTTTCCAAAAGACCCAGTGCAGGGCACGACTGGGCATTGCAGCCAAGGTGGTGGTGACTCTGAGAAAATGTACCTAAGGAAAGGCAAAAGACACCACTGACACAGAAGAGAAGGGATGAAACCAGTGAGATACAGCAGTGGGAACGTGAAAGTCAGAGAAGGAGGAGGAGGAGCTGGTGCTCCAGGTTCCACGGCAGATATCCCCATTGCAGCCCTTGGACAGGGTCATTCCAGACAAGATGTGCTTTCCTTGAAGGAACTCAGAGAAATCGATGAGGAGGTCATGCTGGAGAAGAGGGAAGGTATGGAAGGAAGAAGGAACAGAGAGAGCAGCAATCATTACGAGCTGACACAGACCCTCCTGCCCCCCATCCCCCATCTGCTGGGGCAGACATAGCAATGAAAGAGTGCACTTGAGCCTGGGAGAAGCAGGAGGAGAGACATTAATGTTTGTCTTCATGTCTCACTGTCTGCATCTGGTTTAATTGAAGATAAATTAATGCTAATTTTCCTTACTCCAAGTCAGTTTCACTCACAGTAGCACTTGGCAAGTGCTCTTCCTGTCTTGACCCATGAGCTTTCTTTTTCTCATTTTGTCTTGCCATGGAAAGGGAGTGAGAGCAGCTCAGTGAGAGTTGGCCTGTTAGCCAAGGCTAACCACCATGAATATGAAAAACTAAATGAGGAAATTGAAGCTGAAATTCAGAATGAGAGACAAATAGTATCTAAACCATCACAGAGAAGTTAAAGACAGAATTACCCACAGAAACGCAGGACTTTCCATTTCCACCCTGACTTACTGAGCAATTTGCAGTCCTGCTACAGAGATCTGCAATTGACTTAGAGGAGAAAGGGAAGGATCTTCTGCCTTTCCATCAGCAATGCTTTCCTGCTCTCCGGGATAAGGTGAGATGGAACAGAGCCTATTCTTTTCCCTGGATACTTTCCAGCTGTGATAATAAGTTTTAGTTTCTGTTCAACACCTTAATATGGCAAAATTACTGTAAAGGTTTTGCTGTACCTGGTGGCAGAGAAACATATAAACATCCAAATGCAAATTGAATAATTCTGATCTTACTTAGATCAACCTCTATTCTCCATTACTAGTTTCTGAGAATGTTATACACAAAAGTTTCCAGTTCATAAAAACACAAAAAGAGTCAAAATTATGACCGTGAACATTTTTACCCTTCACATTCTATCACAATAAAAAACAATGCCATAACAAAGCTGGAAAGGTCTAGAAGATAAATATACTTAGAGTTTAAACAGAACAGTAAGAAAGATTGTCAAAATCAGATTATATAATATCCTTGATAATAAGGATTTTTGAAACCTTTACTTTTAATTTGGCAATCTATGTAGTGATGTAAAGTGTCATAATGGAATGCCATTAAAAGTGTCTGGATTAGGCTAACCTATAGAGTGGAGTGTGATCGAAGAGAGCAGATATATGCAATAAATAGAGGAAAAAGCCTCAGGCACAGAGTTGTATAAAGAGAAACTGGGCATACACAGAAGTGGACCTATACAATACAATATTCCTATATCCGTGTTTACTCTCAAGAGGTATTCTTCTGAAAAATAAATTACAGCAGTAGGTGAAAAGCCTACAAGGGAACCAGATAGATGAGCAGTGCTGCAGAATTCTGTCTCCTGTACAAAGGGAAAGTATACATCATAGTTACTGTCACAATTGACTGTTTTAAAGAATCGAGAGCAAGTGCAACTGCTGGGCTTAAAAAAGAGTAATAACAACTGTCTTAGTGACACTGCAGCTTGTAAGCTGCTGTGACGTTAGGTTGGTGGACAGAAAAAGAGCTAGCATATCATCCATAAATCATTGAGCCTAAGCAGAGATACAGTTCCTTGGCTTTTCAACCATCCCGGAAATCAACCTGGATTTTCAGTTGTACAAATGAGCAATATTGCACAAGGGCAGCCGCAGAATCCCAAGTTTGTACGAGACAGATTGATAGAGTGTCTTCAACTTCAAAATGCCAGTTTGTACTTAAATTAAGAAACTCATAAGCTGCCTTTTAAATATCAGTTCCATTTCATATGTTATGTAGGTTAAATAATTTTTCCACATTTTGGATTTATACATTCATCAAGTTACCTTTTTCTATAATGTCACTGAACATACCTAGTAGAGGAGACTAGGAGCAGGTTGTATATTCATCTTGGTCTTGCTTACAGGCCCTCAGTAAATATGGAAAAAAATAATTAGGAGGGTACAAACTCAAAAGATGTGCAGAACCTGTGAGACTACAGGCCATTTCAACATATGTTTAAAGGTTTCATTTAACAGATAATAATTTTAAATAAGCAGATGATCTCCAACAGCCAATACACTAAAGATATTGCACTAATGTATATAAATCAGTAGGAATTGCAAATATATTCAAAAACATACACAAAATAAGTCAGAAAAATGTAATTCTATTTTTTAAAGGCTCTTTTTCAAATCTAGAGCTTGGAAAAATTGTGTTCTCTCCAGCTCCCTGTAAACAAAGTATCATTCAGTGCAACCCTCCAAATCTCACAAGTATTTTTTATTTCCCAATATAGTCTTGTACCTCAACTGTCAAAGGCAAGAATAAATCACTGTTTAAAGTCTTACCTCTCTGACATTGCTGGTTTAGACTGAAATAGGTATGCTGAGCTGATCTTTCGAGAAGTGAAGGAATCCTTCACCTCAAGTTTTATTTTGGCATAATGCAATGAGGTTACAGAACAGAGGTTTCTTTACCTTTCTATATCCTGCTTTCAGGTTTGGGTTGCATTTTTTTTTTTAATGTTCCATGCATAGCACATGGCAGCATGGTATTTATCAGAGAGAAATATGTTCCATAAAGAAGAATACATGGAAAAAAGAAACAATTGTAAATAATGAAACATCCTTATAGATTTATAGACTGTCTGTTATACAGTGGGCATATACATTTCAAACCTGCCAAAGAAATTATTCCCTACTGAACAAATTGGCAAAACCCTTGTTGACTTCTAGGCAATGAGAATTTTTCCAGATAAAGACTTTAGGATATGGCCCTAGGTGAACTATGTAGGATGTTAAGTAGGGTTTATATACTGATGAATGATTTTGTGCTTAAGGCTTCATTTCCAGTCTGCATTTGTATATTCAATTCTCTGCATTCATTAATTGGACTTTGGCAGATATTTGAACTGCACAGTAGCTGATGAATGGATTATGCAATCCTTCTTCCACATGTACTGAAACATGTAAATAAACCTAAATTTTGTGCATGTTGCAAAGTGCTCATCTTATTCCATGTGTTACACTTTAAGGGGCTTTCCTGCAAACTCTTTTTCTCTAACCTTGATACAAAATATAATTTCATCAGAACTTCAGGTTCTTAATTTGTGAAGAACTGGGCAATTGAGTCCACGTGTTAGATGTCCTGAAGTGGAAAATAGTGAATAAAAGTAAAACCGTTTGCTTTTAAATTCTATCTTTAAAAAAATTAAATCAAGGCAAAATAAAATTAAGCTAAAGCAAACTGAAATTTTGTTTGATTTCTGTACTGATTTCCACTCATCTTTCCCTGATACTCATGTTATTTCCCTATTTTCTCTTTTCTAAAAGTAGAAAACTTTGAAAACTATGATGCTTAAATTGTAGATCATTGACTGTATCTTAAGCCATAGGTACAGTAAAAGACTGGGAAAAACAGTTCCTAGCTAAACCTAATTCAAACTTTCCTTCATTAACAGCCACAAGCAGTCAACATACTGTCCTTGTACCATAAGATGATATACCGTCAAATTCCTGGATAATTAATACAGAAATTTATATATGCTTCCTAAAAACCATGCAACATTGCATGGTATGATGCACAAACATCGTAAAAAAAATTGGCAGTGAGGCTGTGGTTGTTCTACAAGCTGTTTTTCTCTGGTAATAGTTACACAATTCTAAACGTGCTCTTGGTGGTTTAGTTTGCTTCATTTCATGAACCTGTGTAAACTACAGTACCCAAAGGTCCTCTTGTTATAGTGTACCATTTATCTGTTGCAGTTTCACCAAGATTTCTTCTGTGCAGGCAAGACATATAACATGGGTAGGATGAAGTGAATGGGCCACAAGAGAAAAGTTTAGAGAACTGATAGAGTTCCCAAGTGCCAGGAAAAGGTAAGAAGTGGCTGGCAAGATACTCAGAATGGGAGCTACTCTAGTTGTTGGGGAAAAAAGTATTTCTTCTGTTTAAAAATAAATAAAATGTTACAACATTCAAACAAGCTTCGATATCAGCTCAGCAAATGCTATTCAAAGATTGTTTTACAGAGGTTCAGATGTTACCACAGAGAGAAAGAGTGAGAGACACACATACACACATAAAAATATGTTGTATCTATATATTCTACCCAAGACCTCCAAAAGGCCAGTCTTTGTTAAATAAAACAAGATAGGGACCTGAAGTCAACCATCATCATTCATTGTTTAGCTCTTCCAGATATAAATGTGTCCCTGCAGTTTTTCAAACTTGTATCTCTTTCCTTACTGTAACTCATTTTATGTCCCAGCTTATCGCATATGCAAATACATGAACTGCAACTCATTCTTCCACTGCAGTAGTTGGGGCAATAAGTTACTTTTATCAATCAGCTATCAGGTTGTGACTGCTTAATAACTGATAATAAACCTCTTACAGAACAACTAATTTTTAAAATTTTCTTCTTTATCTAAAAGAGAGAATATAGATGAGAGTTAGCTGTGATCATCTTAAAGTCATATTATAAACTTTATATTTACTGTCATTTATAAAGGGCAATTCCCTCAAACTCAAATTTACCTGAAAAACAAACACCAACTTCATCATTTCAGGAGTCTTTTGTATATTCGTTTCATGAGGACATGATTAGTACCTTTTCCTTATATTTGTTGGGTTTTTTTTGTCCTCTTTTCAAGGCTGAGGATGAATAACATGAATTGAATATATTGAATTTTTAGGCTCGTCCTTCTTTTAGAGACATAGTAAAAAAATAAAACTCCTGTCTCACTGACACATAAAACAACTACATGACCTCAGTGACAAATATTATACATATAACAATGTGCATCATCAAAGAGCACTCTTTTAAAATTGCCTCCTGATTATTTACACAAGTTTAGGAAAAATGAGTATATACTATTCGTATATTATTAGTTTTATTTAAAAAATAAATTAACCAAATGAACACTTACTATATCACATAACTATTATATACAACTTTCCTTCCTTTTATGGGAAAGACATAAGAGAGCAGTGTCCACAAAAGGAGTCCATGGTTACCTTTACTATGTTCTCTTTCCAGGCTGCATATCACCAATTTTATGTTGCAGCTGGGAATGACATTAAATATAGCAAAATACGTTTTGCCTGCAAAGAAGCTCGTGAAATTTCCCATGTTGACTGTGGTAGATTTGATCAGCTCATGAATGTGAAAGCAAATCAAAGAAAATCTCTCAGGCTCAGGGTTGTAACCCGAGCTTTTCTTTTTAATCCCACATATAGAGACCTGCACTGACATCTCAGATATCCACACTGTTCTTGCTTAAGATGATGCAAATTATATGCGCACATCTTCAGATGGTGTCAGCACCCTGTGAGCATTAGCTCTAAGTGGAGCAAAAGAGAGTGTTCTGAAATACTCCATGGATTAAATTGTGGTTCCAGTGAAGCCAGCAGGATCTTCAACTTTGGCTTCCACACAACGGAGATTTTATTCCAGTTCTTTTAGATGTGGGTTACTGCTTCTGTGGAACTTTTTAAAATTTTTTTTTTTTAATGATTTGCCTTGAAGTAAGTACTTGGGAAAGATGATACCCTTATTCTCTCAGAGACTGATTTTTTTTTCCATTAGCCTCAGAGTTATTTCAGCAAGAAAAAGCTTCCTCATATTAACATACCAGTATACACTAGCCTTCTTCTGCAAGAAGAGCTTCTGAGAGTTCAATCCTCATACCTTTTCAGCTTTTTTCTTTTATATTTCCCCCCCAGTGCAACTATCATATGTTTGGACAGGTGAATGCTATAGCTCAAAGACTGCACCAAATTTCTGAGAAAGGACACCTTAGGATGCTTACCCAAATGTAGATCTGATTGGATTGCTATGAGACTTATTCTATGGTTAGAAGGAAATAAACTAGACAGTTTTGTCATGTGATATTGATGTCTCTGGTGATTTTTTTTCTGTAACTAACCAGGCTAAAAGCTCCTTATGTTTCTGAGTCCTTAAGGAACTTTAAATAGGCATTAGCATTGAAGGGGGAAAAGCACATTCTTTTTTAAGTTTTACACCTTTGTATAATCCATGATGGTTGTGTTAGAGGTTCAGAGTTCCCTAACTTGGATGTATTAACTAATATGGGAGCTATTCCTACCAAGTTTATATCAAATGCTGGCTAACGTTCATGTTGCAAAATTGAGTCCTTTGGTGCTGCCTCAAGGCTTGTCCTCATAATATTGATTTAGATTATAGAACTTAAACACAGAAATATGTTTTCTTTGTGACTGTTTTGTACTTATTGTACTTCTATATACGTTTCTGTGAGTTAATGCAAACTGCTTTATACTTAGCTCAGGTCTTCTTATCTTCCATTTACATACAAACTTCCTATGCTCAAGTACAATTATATTATAATACAAAAATCATAGACTACGACTTGAATGTCTGTAATTCATTATCTGGCAACATGACAATTTTATGATATATAATGCAACCCAGCATTCAAGTTTTCTACTCTGCCTACTGGCCATACATAAGGAAGGAGGGACTGTCCTGGAACTTATTTTCCACACTGAAAATACGCAAAAAAGGGCATATTTATAGACTTTATTTCATGACATGACAGTTCCTACTTCAGTATGAAGGAACATATCCCCTGCAGAAAATATTTATTTTTCTATCTCAAATGCTATTTCATGCTTGAAGGATCCTTGTAAAGTCTTAGTCCATTTATGTGCAGATTTCCACTGTCCTGTTTGTCACTGTACTGACCTCTGCTACAACTGCTGGAACAAATATTGCCAACAAGAGCCAAAGAATAATAAAACCGTATGGTATGGTACACACAATCACATTTGTTACATGACTAATTCAGGAAACTTGACATGGTTGACAGCCTAACAATATGAAGTACAGGTGATATTTTTCAAGGTCCTCTTCATTTATATAGTTTATATAGACACCTTATTTCACTTAAGCTATTTCAAAGAATTGAAACAACACTCAATGGAAAGAAAGCAGGAGTGCAATTAGAAATGCATGAAGGTTAAAACTGGTAAATATTGATCTTTTCTACAGGCCTGTTCTATAATCAATATACTTTCCTTTTGAATCTACTTGTGCGTCAGACAGCTGTAACATCTTGTGACATCAAATGTTATAATCTCAGTATCCACTGGATTTCGGTAGACATTTTATTGTCAATGACTCAATATCCTGTGGTGATCCTGAGATGCCTTGCCTAAATCTAGAACTGTGGAGATGGTTTCAAGATACCATCTTTGAAAGAGAGAAAATATTTATGCCACATGTAGTAACAGACTTTACCAGGACCAGAAAAAGCCAGAATCATTAATCAGTAGAATAAAAAAGCTTTTACAAGTACATATATTCCACTTTAAAACAGAACAAACAGAAAGTAAAGTCTGGTGAGGGAAATATGAATGATCTTAAAGAGCAAAAAATTAAAATTTAAAATATGCAATAAAAAAGTTTGGAGTAAAAGTTGCTATGGGTCCTATAGTAATCCTTTTATGTTGAAATAAAGGCAAGAGCCATGCAGTGACATAATCTGGTTGAATTTTAAGAGATGCAACTGAAGACTTGGATTTTGAATGCCATAGGCTGTAATCTGACACAAAATTTACTGCTAAGAGAAAAACTGAAATTGTACCTCCATAATGAATTTCTCCTCCCAGTGCTATGTTGACAAAGGGTAGCAACAGAAAATATCTAATTTATAATCCAAAACCTGATAGACCTTGACCTGATAGACCATTAATTTCCAGTCTACCTTAGTAAAAGATGTTGAAGGATCTGGGATAGTAGAGTTTAAAACTATGGAAACATTTGTAATAAAAATTTGAGATCAACTGGGGCTCTGCTCTGCTCTTGTTGAGAAGGAATTTGCCTTTAAATAAAAAAGGCCAAATACCGACTTCACAGATGAGTTATTTATAAAACTCACAGTGTCCACCCCAGTTCTTATGAATTCTACCCTTCTACCAAGCAAAAGCAGATTAATGATTGCAGAAAGTCTGGCACACCCAAAATAAAGCTTTCCTCTAAGATGTGCAGTTGGGCCCATCACTTGTTTGAAATATATTTCAGCTGGCAGTCTTGTAAGAAGTCAGTACTCTGAGCAGAAAATGCAGAAACCTCTTTTGATGCCATCATTAGTCAGGCCTGTTATTTAGAATGCCTAAACATTTTTTTAAAGTGATTGAAGACAATGACATTTTAAATGTAATATCCCGACACTCTGCTAATGTGTTCTTAGACATCTATTTTATCATGAGCGTATTTGGGCCACATGAACAAGTTTTTTTAAGGAATCATCTAAAAATTACTATGCAGCAAGTCTGTTCTCCCTGCACTTGGTATGTATCACACATAACAAGTTCAAGTATAAGTGCTGCTGTAACAACTCCTTGGATCTGACACCTGATTTTTTATTATGTTTAATGCATGTTGAATGCAAGAAAGGGGGGTTTGGTCAAGAAACACAATGAGCTAGTAGCAGTCATACAGAAATACAGCATAATACGGTGTTTTTAAAGTACTATCTTAAAAGACAGTGACCTGGTGAGAAAGCACTAAAGCCAAAGAATAATTTGAAACTTGCATTCTTGCCGTCATGTATAAAGAACAATTAAAAAAAATATATCTGCAGCACGGATATAAACTGTGGTTTTTTTCAGTGCAGCAGTATATGAATGACACTGGGAGTCACATTCTGCAGAGACAGAAAAAAGTTGTTGATTTGTTGCTAAAGCTGCGCTTGTTTGTGTAGGCAAATGACAGTGAAGACTGTCTTATCCTCACCTGGTGAAGTAGTCCAGGTGGCAACCATTCTACCCTTAGCCACCTTTCTACATTCCTTAATGTGTGCAAAACGGGCTGTTCCAATTTTCCTGCTTGCTTCAGGCTGTCCATTTAGTTGCTATATTTCTTAAATTTTGTTTAGTACCTTAATTCCAAATCTATACAAAAATGTGAGTTTATTCTGGAGTTCAAATGAAAATGTAACAATAATAGAACTGGCAGTTGAATGATATGTTTCAGATTATTGAGCTCTTTTTTTCCCCCTACTTTATATTTACATTCACTATCTCAGATCTGAATAATTTCATAGCCCAAAACAAGTCCATAGTTAGGTACTTTGCCCTGCATTTCAGCTTATTTATCGAACCTCACTGGCAGCTTGAAGGCCTCCAGCCCTTCCAACTTAGTCAACTGTTAATTAATCAGCACTATTAATGAATCACCACTGTTTCAAGCAGCTTTCAGTTCAGATAGTGTTTCTATCCTCAGGCAGTTGGCTTAATATGCCACAAAAAATTTCATGAGATAATATCAAACGTTCTAATAGATTGCTTCTATCTTTGAGCTCTCTTTTGCAAAATTATTACTGCCTTATATCACTATATACGTTTGTGTATACAATTATAGTTTTCTGGTAACATTCTTTATAAACTAATAGTACTTATTTCTCATGTTATCCTAATGAAAAGGCTGAAAGAAGCAACCAGAACTTTGCATGTGAGGATCTAAACATCAGTTAAATTTTAGAAAGAGTAGGAAATATGTGGGAAGCATGAAGGTGAACAAAATCTCGTGGTATTTAAGAGCTTATTTTGCTATGAAGGAAAAGACTTTATTTAAACATTCCTTCATTTGTCTTGTGTAATCATATGACAGTATTCAACTGAACCTACTAGTAGGTAAAAAGTCTATTTTCACTAGGGCATCCAGAAGGACACTATCACAATTTTTGTGGATTATTTATGGGTCATTATTTATATGAAAAGCTAGATAATTTTTGCTGACACCACTGAAAAGACCCTGGCACCATCCTTCCACTCTCCCTTTATTTATGTACATTGATAAAATCCCCATGGGGCCTTCTCTTCTCTAGGCCGAGCAGTCTTTCCATCATCATCTCTACCTTTAACTTTATCTAATTACAAGAAGCAATGATTTTGTGTTCCTGTCAAATTCACTGATGTGGAAGGTTGGATTGGATACCACCCTGTTAGATGAAGCTTTTCTTTCTCCTCTGAAATGGTCATGGTAATTTCGCTTTAACAATCTTCAGGTCCCCAAGGGTGCTACCTGAACAGCCCCTCTCCTAACTCTGCCTTTAACTTTACATCTTCTTCAATAATTTCCTATGTGAAACCTAATAGTTTGTAATTACTGCTTCCATTGTAGATTAGTTACCCATAGCCCATGAGGCCCCTTGAACAAATCCATATGTTCCAGCAGGATTTATCAGCTGCATTCCCTGCAGAAAACTGGGGCACCAACTGAACAGCTATTTTCATACTTGTGAACAGTCTTCAGTTAAAAAAACGCTGACGTTAGTTTTTTGTTATTCTGAATGCTGTGCTCTAGAAAGCATGGGGCAGGAGAAGAAACAACCTGTAACACTACATAGAAAATAAATATCACCCCAACACCACCTGAAGTGGATCTTTAGGTATTGTTTGCCGGCTTGAAAAGGCCCTTTTCCTTCAACTGACAGTTTCTCCTGCCCAGTCAGGAGAGCTAAACGAGGTGTAATTGGATATGAAGATGTTTCAGAGAAGTTTAATATATTTAGAAGAACACTTTATTGGGAAACTTTACCAAGATGCAGTATAAGCACTTGAGGACAATATTTTCAGGAGAAACCACTTAACACTTGTTTTTCAGGTGAGTCCTTTTTTTCTCCAAAGAAATTAAAGATCGTCCTTAGAGATATTCCTCATCAAGATAAATTCAGGAAGATTGAAAATCTGTATGTAATTACAGACACACTGTAAGTTATTTCCTCTCAAAGAACGTTCTTAATTTTGTCCTTGCATTTAGCTGTTTTACAAAAATTGATCATGACATGTTGCAAGTGCATCAATCTCTCAGTCCTAATAAAAGGCACATGGCTATAGCATCAAAATGACTGATAGGTTTATATATATAAAGCTTCTTAAATGTGATATCCATGCGAAACTTCAAGACTTTCAATAGATCATAACTTCCCAGTGTTCGCGTTGAACTTAAAGAAGGCATAACTGAGATTAAGCAAAGCCAAAGACCAATGGAGGTTAATGTGTATCTCTGTGTGTGTGTGTTAAACAAAAAGGTTTTTTGAAACACAAAGGATTAATTTGAATGACTTTGACCAACACCATATAAATCACTAGACTTATATAAAGCATTTCCATTTTTTGACTTCTGATGCTTTCGTTTCTGTCTTCTTGACACTTATCACAGCTAAAAATGGAGTTTGGCTGGCTAGTGGCAAGATGGATAGTCTGAGCTAGAAGCAGCTGATGATAATAGTTTGGTGGTGGATAGACATTATGCCAGCCACCGTGCATTCATGTGGCTGGTCTGAAGCTGTGAGTCTCTTTGAAAGAAAAAAACATCATTTAAAGGATGACAGGTGATGACTACCAGTTGAAGGAGTGGATAATAGTCCTTGGAAATTAAAATAAAACATATAAACAAGATCTGATACTTTACCAAGCACACAAATTCATTTCTGAAGACAAATACATCTGTCAATTGAACAGATTCTTCCCTTTGTCCCTCTTTCAAACTTTGATTTCCAGCTCAGATTTATTAGACACTTTTAAAATTTATTCCTCCGATGCTATTTTTGCTAGTTCCTTTATAGACTAGAACTGCGAACTATTTTAATAGGTTCTAAAAATGAATCCTTTTATTTTTAGTACACAGAACACTGTGTACTAAATGCAATGAAATAGAAGTTGCACAAAATACATGAACCTTAATACTTCCACTCTGCATTTAAGAATAGAAGGTGTTAGTTCACATTTTTCTACAAAAACTGGTATGTAAAACTTTTCTTTAAGTAAATGTTTGATTGTTTTCCCTTCTTGTGTTCCACATAATGGGAATGAGAATTCAGAAGATATTTGTGAAAACAATAATATTTATCACACAGTGGATATTTTGAATCATAACCCTTATGGATAAAGTTCAGGTTTCATCTAAAATGAAACAGAAGTCTCCAAAATGATGTTAGGGAAATGATAGTAATAATAGAAAACTCTAAATAAAACAACTATTAAAAAAAACCCAACCCTACAATAAACGATAGAAATATTACTATCTTTTAAAACATGGTCAGTAGTACAGAAATACTTCTGCTTTTTGAGTAATTTAATTTGGACAAGATCTCTTCCCAAATTCACTACTTTGGAAAAAAATGGGCAATTAAAAGTGCCATAATTAAATTATCCTTTATGCATTATCCATGCTAATTATAATTCATAATAATTTAGAAAGCAAGCATAATCTGATTAAACTAGTATTACAGTAATTCCTTAATATTGGTGTAGTTTACTTGGATTGTTGATTGATTATGACATTAATACAAAATACTATGGAGTAGATGCCATCATGCACAGCTATATTTGTCAGCCCAGAGCATTATAAGCATGACTATTCTGCAGTTACAAAAGTATTAGGGTTCTCTACTATGTATCTACTTCAGATAATTCTAATTTTGAGTGTCCAAAATGTTTCTCTGAAATTAAAACTATAATTATATTAATGAAATTAAAACCATAAACATATTAATGATCCTACATCTTATAATAGGCTTTCAAGCACACAAAAAAGATGAACAAGTATCCAAGAGAGACATCAGATTTTTTTTTCTACAGTCTAGAGTCTGTAGTGCAGGTAATAAACAGCTTGGACTACATAATGAAAGTTGCAAAAATTCAAAGTAGTGCAAACCTATTGATCTCACTACAGCATTAACTGGTCAATTCTAAATGCAAAAAAAAAAAAATTAAAAAATTAAATCTAAGTTAATGTGGCTTCTGCATTAATTCAATTCTTTCTTGGTTCAGCAAAAAAGAAAAAGTTTTTCTGTACAAATCCTACTGTTGCAGTGATGCTTTAGATACAAGCTGCTTGGCTTCTCCTTATGTTCTCTGCACTGCTGAGGATCTCAGAAAAACTGGAGATACATCCCAGAAAATATTAATGATGAAGGTTTTCCAATTAATAAGTCACACCTACTTGTTAAGCAGTTGATCCAAATGAGTAAAACTATGAATTTGTAAATAGAAGGAGTAAAGCAAGGAGTTTTCTAAGAAAAAAGGAAGGTCACACTTCCAGAGTATTTACTTAAAATGCAGATACATCACCAGAGAGGCAATTCTATTATACCAGTTTAATCATATTACCTTAATGAAACAGTTAACAGGAGCCATAGTGTGATTTTGAAGTTGAGAGAAGGTTTACATGACTCCAAGTGTTTAATCAAAATAGATAGTAACTACTCACCTCTTTGGTTTTCCTGAACTAGTCTGTGTATCTTTATCAGGTACAGCAGTGCTGACAGATGGAAATACCTTTGACAGAGAAAAAATATAGGTATTTGGGCAATATACTATGAAATAATTGCAATAAAATAAGAGAATTTTCTTTGAAAGAATGCCTGAATACTTCTAAGCCCTTTTGCATAAATCTGAGTTGAAATTTTACATGATTTTATAAATGCAACCAAACTACTGTAATGTAGAATTCAGTAGATAATAATTGCCTAAATTAAAATCATGCTCTTGGCAAGAAAGAATGTATCAGATAGGGAACTAAGAATTTATTTTTAGTTACAATAATATTTTTACAGTCTAATAACCCAAAACATTAAGAAAAATATAATTAATTATAGTTTAAATTTCTTTACCAACAACTTCTATCCCACCCACTTCTCTGGTACAATGTTCACTTTTCCAATGTCCTTCTGAGTCCTAGGGTCAAGAGATGAGCCTTTCTCAGCTGCCACAGTATTGGTAGTGATCATAACTCATCAGCAGCCTCAGGACTTTGGAGGAAGGAGCATAAGGTTTGTGGTGGAATTGCTTTCCTTTTGGTCTCAAGTTTGTTTCTAAAAGCTTTCTCAGAATATTCTCCTTTCCATTGATCCCCAATTATTTGGGACAGAAAGAGCTGTTGTTTTCCACGCAATGATTCCCTAGTCCTTCCCTGGGACTATTTCTGCAAAAGATACTTTTAAAGTACCACATCTGGAGTGGTTCCACCCCACAATTGTTTTAACGAGCTAAACCCAGCTCAGGCTGTGCCAGCCTGGATGAGACCTGACACCTGTGGCCTTCTACCAGCAAGCAATGGCAGAAAATCATATTCACTGGGCTAGACCTATCACCAAAGTGAATGGAAAATTATCTCTGACTCTCACCTGATGGGATCTGGCTCAGCACATGCATTGGTGAGGTAAAATGTAAAGGAAACAAAACCGTACTTGTGTTTCCTGAATGCAAAACAAATGGTTAGATTATGAAAAGTTCAGCACACAAATGTCAGCTTTCTTTTTTTAAACATTCAGTATAATTAACATTTCTAAGAAAAGGCACTGCTTTGGAGCTGGAGAGTATAACTGAAAATATTGAAACACAGCAATAAAACCCTATTTTCTGTCTTGCTACATGGGAGACATGGAATTGCACATGTTGTATTATGTGTTCACGGGTAGAATTGGGAGAATGGAGGCAGTAAAACCAAACCAACTTCCCAAATTCATAATGCATTTTATATTTATCAATCTGGAGTTTTTTTCCAAATAGAGCTGTTTTTTTATTCATACAGTTTTTTTGTTATGTAAAGAAGTGAAAGCTCCTTTTGAGACTGACATCTTTCAAATGAGGAATTAGAAATGTTCCTTATTAGCTTGCAGTATATCATTGATGCCACTGTAGGTTCTTGTTATTTCTTTGAATTAAACAAAGTTAATATCTGTAGTTTTCCATGTAACGGTTTTCCTCATAGTTGTTTACTTTACTCTTTAATGCTTCTTTGTTTCTAAATCTTCTTTGAGATAAATGAAAATGGGAAGAGTTTAAAAAAAATATGTTTGAGATGAATAGCTACATCTTTCATAAATCTGTTTTTTAATTACAAATGAGCTCAACATAGTAATGCATTTTACTTTAATTACGATTTTGATGACCTTCTTAGAGCTGAAAGCCATTTCTCTTTATTTAATGACATGCATGTGTGTGTTTCAGGAGTTCTGTTGCTAAGTGATTTCCAGGGAAGCTAGTGAAGCAAACTAATGAAGTGTCTGATAATATTTTGTCATGTTTTTATGGAATGGCATTATTGGACCACGAAGAAGCTGTCTCACGTTTGCAAAATCTTCAGAGTTGGAAGGTTTGAGAGAGCATATCAGATTTGAAAAGAATGCCCCACCTCTTTATTTTACCACATCCATCTTGTGCATTTGATCATATAGTGCATGAGGCTAGAGATAGATAAGTGCAATCCATTTTTCCCCGTTACTTTAAAAGATCCAAACTATGTTTGAATCCTATATACATCTGTTTCTTTCATTTCTCTTTCTCTTGGGTGCTCACTCTTTTTAAATTAGCATCACCATTCCTCTTTCCTGAAACTTTGTTACTGACAGAAGTGAAAGTGCAGCGCATCTGACATATATAGTGTATAAATTCAGCTTGGAGATAGGGAACCTGTCAGCTTCAGAGGGTTTCTGCAGCAGGTGGAAGTGACACAGCACTGACTTCAGTGCAGCTCTGCCACGACAATGACGGAACTTGGGCTCAGCTCCACACACAGTTTTAAAACACTGTTTACAACACATTTGTTCGTAAGTAATCTCCTTCACAATGGCAACCCAAAGGAGTGGGATCTTAATATGGAAATGCTTAAGCAATTCTAGAAGAAAACTGATGTAGGATTCTTATACTGCGTCATGTTTCGGAGAGGAGAGGGAGCCATATTTACTGTGGGATCAAGGATTTTAAGTCTTCAGTTGGAATGATAAAGGATATTAGCAAGTTATAGAGCATCTGGGTACCAGTTAAGTATACCAGAAAGAAGAGGTAAATGATATATCCTTTAGTTGCGTGTTGTATGTGATTTTAAAATGAATTTTTAAAAAACTGATTATTTAAAATGGCTACTGACATATTGCCTGTATATGAAGGAAAAAGAAGCATTTTCAAGGATAACTGAGTGTAAAGAATCCAGCCTTTACCAGATTTCAATCATTACTAAAATTGTCTGACCGTTCTTAAAGAAATTAACCACAAGTTGTTATTTTTATTTTCTTTTAAAGACAGTGAAGACAAAAGCATTGTATAAAGTGCAAAAGTTAAGCTAAATTGATTTCAGGTTTGAGAAATTCAGGGAAAATTATAGTTTGGACATATCCTAATTTAGAAAAACATGAATTTTGCAATAGCTTTTCTTTCTCACTCTGACTTTCCTCTAGATCTTCTTTTTCTCAAGTAATAAAATACCACCCCCCATTGATCCTGCTAGACCAAAACCATGTTTGTATTATACATTATTAAAGTAGTTTCAGACTCATGATATAGTATGCTTGGGGCTTTGCAGCAGCATTATTTTACTTGATGTTCCTTAAAAAATACTCAAGGGATTCTAAGGCAGTATTAGTTCCTTTTACAATGTACTGGAAAACCTGTTTAGTTGTATGGCATTAGATTACTAAACAAAATCAAAGGTGGCGGTACTTCCCACATTCTATTTCAGAGTTACATTTTGTAGGAAGGCTTTTCAGTCCCCACAGAAAAGGCCTAATGTTGAGAGATTGCATATATTTATTTATATTTAATTTACCAGTGGGGAAGTTACACAGATGGTGGCTAAAGAGAACAGCTTACAGTTTCTCTGTGAGAGTGCATACCAAACCTGAAAGTTCCTCAATTACTTGTGTACCTACAGCGTCAATGTACTCCTGTTGCAACCTGCTCAAAGGGCAAACACATACCACTCTAATTTTTAAATTAATCCCTGTCTGTCTTCTCAGGATTGAAAGTAAAATATTCAGGTTTCTATGTGACAAAAGAGAATAGTTTTCAGCTAGAAAGAGACATGGCACAGGAAAAGGACATGTATTAAAACTGCAAAGACTAAATGGTAAATGAAACTGATAAAACTACACCAGTCTGTGGCATCATTATATGTGGGTACCGTGTGTCCTGTGAGAGGACAGAGCTGTTAAAGGATTGCCTTTTTGCCTCATTCCCTTTGCTGCATGAGCCAGGTGGAGCTCTCCCAGAGAGAAAGTAGGTCTCCTCACAAAAACAACCAAACATGTTGAAGCAGAAACCTGATTTCTGCTAAGTTTATTCTGCTCTCTAAAGAGAATGAGAAAGACTGCAAGATAAATGTCATGCAAATAAACTGAAGGGCTTCAGTAAGGACCAGGGGGAAGGTAGGCAGGTAGCCCTCAGAGGTAGAAAGACAGATTTTTTCCTAGGAGAAAATGGGCAACAGCTTCTGAGGTAGGGCAGAAGCCCTGAAGCAATATTCAACCAGTTCTGTAACACTAAGGCTTGCTGAATCAAATGAAGTCAGAGCCCCACCATGCAACAATATGTTGTGCAGGCTGTCGTAAGGTCCTTTTGTTCCAAGGTTACACTCTAGCAATCCAAATTTTTCATCTCAAAAGCTGTTGTGTGCTAGTTGGTGTTCCAGTACGGAAAATCAAGGGCCTTTTGGTGACTTGTGTCATATTCAAATTTCAGAAATTTCAGTAGTGTGGCTTACTAGAGACACTTCATGTTAGGAAGACATTGCTGAAATTCATGGTTTGCTTGTACTCAGTTGGCACTGAAAGGTGCAAAACTTGAAAAGATGCTATACATTCATGTTTGAATGCTGTTCTCATCCCTGTGTCAAACATGGGTGAGCTGAGGAAGAATGGAATATTTCCTGTGAACAAGCTGTTCCTTTGAATAGTGAGAGATGTTAGTGCTGATTTCATATCAGACACAGGGAGTTTTCATCTGTCTGGTGATACTGCTACCAGTACTGGAAGTCAATATAAGCAGTGGCTTTTGGACTTCAGATTCCAGATCTTGCCTGGGACCTAAGCAGGATCGGCCTGATTACTTAGTATTTGCAACAATAGTTACACAATTGGCCGCTTTTCCCA
The DNA here is from genome assembly GCF_052056855.1 of Sturnus vulgaris. Taxonomy (NCBI): domain Eukaryota; kingdom Metazoa; phylum Chordata; class Aves; order Passeriformes; family Sturnidae; genus Sturnus; species Sturnus vulgaris. Next base: position 103,386,448 of record NC_142243.1, on the reverse strand, counting down.
ACTATACTTTATCTGGAGCAGACTGACATAACTGTGTCAGTTAACCTTTCCTTCTCTCTTCACACTGAAAGTTTAGCAACCCACGTGTTGCCTCCAGATAATTACATAAATGAGTTATAAATACTTTATCAGAATATTAGGCATGACGGCCTGGGGTAAAATTTGTTAAATCACTGAATATGTCTAGCATCTGATTTTTTTTTTCTGCAACAGTGTATCCTGTTCTATAATAAAACAATAAATAAAACTAAGTGGAGTTTATTAGTCTGAGTGTTTGTCAATTCCTTGCTCAGGACAGAAACACATTTTATGAGCATATGAGGACTCATTACACCCACACGTAATGAGATAAAGTCAGACATCTGACTGAAAGACAGAAAACAACGTAATGTATTACAGTTAGCACATTCTTCTGAAAGAGGAATCGTTGCATGACTGGTACCTTGTTGTACCTTCTCTTGTTTCCACCTTCACTTCACACCTTCTTCCCTAAGTCATATTTGCAGTAATACCCATTCTGTATTATATTTATAGTAATTGACACATATAATCCAATGAAGACTGTGTATTGTTGCATTCTTCCCTAGTGTCATATGTGATCTTTGTTGAGGATTGATACAAAACTGTGTTGAGAAGAGTGGAAGGTAAGCAAATATAAGATTGTGTTGTGCTTTAACTCTTCTGTCTCCTTTGGGAGTGTTACATTCTTGAAAATCAGAAACTCCAATTCCTTTCTCTTTTCCTGTAACCAGCCCTACAGTTCAGAGAAATCTTGAAGTCCACTAGGACTCAAATATTTAATCTCAGTTTATTTTTCTTGGTTTTGGCACCTCAGCAAGATATGTCACATTATATTTAAAATATAATTTATTTTCTAGCCATGCCTTTTTAAAAATGACAAAACATTTTACCAATCACTTATGAAGTGAAACTGCAAAAAGAACTTCTGCATTTTTTTAACAATAAGATGACATTTTATCTGTATAGATTTGTTTGTTTGGGTGGGTGGAAGGCATGTTTGTTCAGAAATAAAATCACCTCATCTGAGTACAAAATAAATATCTTCTGTGTAATGAACAACATGAAAATTGTTATTGTTGCATCATTAACAAATGTCTTGCTTAGACATCAAAAGTGCTTTCTCTAAAAGGTGAGCTCTTGTTCGCATTACATTTATTCATCTGGAATGTTTGTCTTTAAAAATACACATAGGAGCCAAAGGCAAGTTTTAGAACTGTATGTTTTGAAACATTGATCTAAGCATTGTTAATGGAAGTGTTATCTAAATCTTGTAGAAGTAATGAAAATTTCTCCAGGTGTTAAACCGCAGAATCTTCTGTCACTTTGATATCAGGGTTAGACGACAAAGTGGATTGCCTTGTCCATCAAAATGTAGTAGGGGAAAATTTCACTGACTACCCAGGTAAGAGTGACAAATACACAGGAAAGCTGATGTGGAATTTATCAAATGTAAAAATACTAGCTGCTTACCAAAAAACTACAAAAACCCAACAAAAAACCCACAAGCCACTAATGAAAAGGAAAAAAAAAAACGAAACCAACCAAACAAGAAAAACAAGAAAAAAAGCTGATGAAAGACGATGTTAAGTTTGCATAAATGTATTTAATTCGAGAATAATTTTAGAATTGGATAGCAATGTTGTTTTCTAAATGAAAGAATAATTATCTAAAAAGACACGTTTAAATTTATTTGATTTAATTTCTAGTCACTGCTTAGACTGAGAAGAAGATAACCATATTACTTTCACAGGGTGTCTAAAACCAAGGTGGAAAAAGTTTGGTTAAAAACAGAGTTGCCTTCAGCTTTTTTTGAGAAGGTTAATCATTATCTTGAGCTTTAAGCTGAGCTATGAGAAAAATAAAAAATAGTTAGGGTGTACAGTTTTGTTTTAGCATGATTTCCTTAAAGGCAACACATTATTTGGCTTGAATTATTGGGTGTAAGAGTGGCCAGATGGAAACTTCAATTTACATTTTATTTTAACTGATGTATCAACTATTTCATTGACAAAGAGAGGTGTTACTTTGGTGAGTGAGAAAAATGTTATTTTCTGCTTATAGTTGCATTAAAATGTTACAGTATGTTAGAAGTTTCCACTCAAAGCCTTTTCATCACTATTGCTGTTTCCCAGACTCCTCCATTTTTAGCTGTTCCTAGAAGTGAGAGCTCTAGAAGGTGTTACTATGGCTGACATTTTGCTGCCATTTCCTCCATCCCTCCCCATATATTGATGAATGCACAGTGTATTAAAAGGGCTGCATTTGTTAAGGACTCAACCCACTTCAGGGTCTTAATTGGTTTGCTGAGGCAGTACTGATATTTCTTCAGTTTTCTTCAGCGAAACTGACAGCTTAAGAGTACAAGAGTTCAATCCCTGGCTTCCCAAATCTCTCACCCTCATTAAATCACCCCCTTTTTCCCTTTTTTTCAAGAGAGTAAGTCAAAACCCCAAAGCCTGTGTCAATCTTCAAAGCTAAAGAGGAACTTGTGCTCTGGTGTTTGAGAAAAATAGAAAAGCAGTAATTAAACTATGTTTTGATTCACTTGAAACCCACCCCCTTAGCTCCTTGTTCCTCTTCTGCCTTGCTTATACTTTTCCAAAGGCAAAACCACAAACAGGAGGCAACATTTTCCATGGGCTTATGCTTGTCTCATAGATCTGGGATTACAGAACTATGGCATTGATTCTTTTTCTAGCTGATATCACAGAATGACATAATAGTTTGTGTTGGAGGGGACCTTAAAAGTTCACCTGGTCCAATCCTCCTGCCATGGGTAGGGACATCTTCAACTAGATCAGGTTGCTCAGAACCACATCCACTCTGACCTTGAATGTTTCCAGGAACTGGGCATTTCTTGTTTATTTGGGCAACCTATTCCAGTGTTTCATCACTCTCATTGCAAAAATATGTCTTCCTTATGTCTAGTCTGAATCAACCTTCTCTTAGTTTAAAACCATTCTCTTCTGTCCTATTGCAACAGTCCCTAATAAATCGACAGGCCTTTCCATACTCTTGGAAGGTCTTAGTGTTTTACCATGAAGTGATTTCATCGATGCCACCTGCTCCCTGAACATGTTTTGATGGTTGCAGCTTCTGACATATCTATAATCTGAAATCTATTTTCTTTTTGCACAAGTTTTCCCCTAGTCACTATTCTTTAGAACCTTCTAAAGAAACATCCATGGGACCTGAAATGCTGAAGCAGATCAGTGGGTTTACAGCATTATTTTGCAGTGAGGCAAAATAAAGTGACAAGATTTAGAAAGCATAAGAGTTGGAAAATCAATATAATATTTTCAGTGGTATTTCGTGTGCTGGTATTGAAAACTTTAGCACTCCTCTGGCAAGAATTTCTGGCAAGAAGGCTTGCTGTATATGTTCAGTGACATGGCAACTCTTTGTTCTCCTTCTTTAAAAATCTGGCAGAGAATAAGAATTCTTTTTAAACTAGAAAATGTCTTATGGGCAGCAGTTTAATTTTCTTATATTAGAAAACAACTACATTGTCACGAAGTATTAGAACTGCAGTATTTGAACTGGAGACAAGTTTGCATTTCATGACATACTTGTTTGATGTTTCCTATGCTATTTTATTCATTATATTTTCCAGCACCCTGACTTATAAATTTTATGTGAAATGTATATTTTATTTTGAGCAAATACAAGCACTTTTAAAAGCCATTAAAAAAAAAATGTCCACTCTGACTGATGGATATCGATAATCTTGGCATGGTCAAATAGAAATTTTGGAAGCACCAGCCACACGCTTGGCTATTTTCAATTATTTTTTTTCTTTCCACAGGGTGTAAATGAAGCTGCAAGCCTTGAGGAATATAGAGATGATATAACAGATATAGAGAATTTTTCCATAATAGCGGACCTTTCCAGGGACAATTGGGGGTTAAAAGATTTCCTGTTCTGGACTGCAGCCCCATAGGGCTAAAACTACATTTGATTACAGTTAAATAAATGCCATAGAGCAGGGGAAAAAAGAAATTAGAAAGAATGCTTTGTATTACTTGCAATTAATTCCATTTCTTCCCTTAGGCAAACAAACCATTATCTTTGGTGATGGTAAAGTCTTTGACATTATATGAAACTTTCTTATTTTACTCTAAGCCCAAGAATAACATTTCTTGAAGAGGTGGGTGAAAGAAATAAGAAACTGATAAATGTTCAACTTTTAATTAAGATTAGCTGCAAACAGTCAGATTAATGATTTGCTTTATTTTCCCCTCAATATCAGAAATCCTGTGTCACACCCCTTGATTTAGTACAATGTAGTTACCATGCAGAGAAAATTCTGTCTTCCTGCATTTCCATAGCTAATCTTTTATTATCCTATAGCCAGCTTTTATAGCCCAGAGCATTACTTTTTATCTGCTGAGGAAGTTTTAAATGGGCATCAATACTGGGCACTCCCTTTTCCTCCTCATAGTCAGAAAACACAGTAAGCAGCTAAACTATGTCTAAACAGCCCAGAGTAAAATCAGTTACATTTCTCCAAGCTGCATACTTTGGTGCAGTTCAAAATATTATATTAATATGACAATTCTGTAATTTTGGTTTGCATTTTTTTAAACTTTTGGACTTTAAACTTTTAAACTTTGCTCCAGCTTCCCACACACACCTCCAAAATGCTTTCAGCTAATTTTTCTTCTAATTCATATTCTTAGTTTGGGGCATTTGTGATTCCCACTCCACATGTTCTAATGAATTATTCTGTTGAATAATCAAGATGTTTCAAGTGACAAACAGGTGCCAGTGCACTGTAATACAACAGAGAAGAGAGTGCTCTTGCAGGCTACACATCTCCAGAATGGCCTACATTCACTGCTGTGAAGTGCTGAGAACATTTGTGAGTGAATCCGTGTTGTTCACTTCCCATTTCCCTCAGTATTTGTTCACGGAAAGTTATTGCACCTAATCTGCATTGCTGGGATTGTAACCCCAGAAACTTATTGGAATATTGCTCCAGGCCCAAAGACTTCTTTTTAAGAAGAGTCAGAGCATCTTGCAGTTGGTACCATATGGTTCAATTGATTGAATGAAAGAATTTAATTCCACCAAAGAAGGAAGACTCTGAGCTAACTATAATCATTCCAGTTATAAAAATAAAGAGATGGTTTAATGATCAGTAGCATTAAATCCCAACAACCAAAAGTTTTTGGAATGAGGAGATGAAGAACCAAAATGAAAATATTGCTCTGTTACCAGGAGTAGCAGACCTGCTATTAACAACTGTCTAAGATATCTCATCCTAGTAACTGCATTTATTTCTGGTCTTTATCTGCTTTGCTCTCCCTCACATTAAAAAAAAAAAAAGTATTGGTAAAAGAAAGAGGAGGACAGATAAACGAAATAGGAATTATCTGTTTTGAATTACCTTCCGCATGTATGATCCATTATTTGTTCTCTTCATTACAACCTCATTGGTTTCAAAAATGTTACACTGTTAAATGGGAATTAGTTGTCTTCTCTGTTTATGTGGTGCCCTTTCATTGTATATAACTTAGTGAATTAGAAGAGCAGGAACTACTAAACATATGGATTGATGTTTTGATTAGGATGCCAAATCATTAAGACAGTTTAGAGATCTGGGATAAGCATGGCAAAGTCTGTTAATTTCTACCCTACAGATTATCAGAACATTGATGAAATTGGAAGTTTAAGATAATAAAGACTAAACTGTTTTACGAGAGCATCATATTGGAGAGAGTAGTTTCTTATTCTTATTCTTATTCTTATTCTTATTCTTATTCTTATTCTTATTCTTATTCTTATTCTTATTCTTATTCTTATTCTTATTCATTTCTTACAGCTGCCTTTCTACATCTAGGATATTTTTAATTTAGGAATCAGCAGGTTAGGGCACCATTAGTTTTGTTGCTGACCCACTCAGATCTTTACAAGCTTTTCAAATGACAGGCTACCTGGTATGACCATTTTGCTATCCACTACTCTCAAAATAGCATATCACTGTCTTTCATTTCATATCCTGTCAGGATGCTTACCCAGTGACTGAATTGAACCAAATGTGAAGTTGTCACTTGTAAAGACTTCTCTAAGTTGACGTAACTGTACTGGTCAAATCTGTGACAGTATATTTCCCCCCAAAATTCACTGACATCCTTGTCAGCCTGATGTCAACACCTCATCTCTGTTCCTGACAGCTAGGCCACCCCTCCATTCACTAGTGTATTAAATAGTAACCTAAGCCATGTTTAATAATGAAAAAAATAATGTTTCATAGTGTATTCATTTTGCACATTCTGTTTTTGGAAGCAGGGGGGCCACAGAGGTGGCTCCTGTGAGAAGTTGCTGGAAGCTTCCACCACCTCATAACAGAGCCAATCCCTGATGGCTCTGAAGATGGACGTGCTGCTGGCCAAAACTGGGCCAATGAGAGAGGTTGGTAATGCCTCTGTGATGACATATTTAAGAAGAAAACCAAAACAAAGACATAGAATTTTGCTTCTAGCCAGAGAAGAGGAAGAGGTGAGAACATGTGAGGGAAACAACACGGAGACACCAAGGTCAGTGCTGAAAGAGGGGCAGGAGGTGCTCCAGAAGTCGGATCCGAGATTCCTCTGCAGGCTATGGTACCTTTAAGTTTTAAGTTTTCTGTTCTGTTTGGATGTGCTTCTCCGTTGTGCTTGGGTGATGAAGACAAAACAGTCCGATTCCAGCTAGGGACTCAAGGACAGCATCTTTAAACTTCAAGCCCTAAGCATAAACAATGTGAAAAGAGGAGGGCAGACACGCAAGCAAGCAAGGAGGATGAAACTTCCCTATTTGAGACTATTAATTGCACAGTTGACTCCTGCATGCAAATGGACTGAAACCTATAAAGGTGTGAGAGCTTGTAACCAACCCTTCCTTTGCTTCCATCTTGGAGCCATCCAGGCAGGGGTCACAACTGTGGCACTCATGCTGCCAGAGTGTGGCTTTTGTAAGCCTTTCGTAGGCCTCTCAATAAATGCCCATTTTATTCCCCTCAACTCTGTGTGTAGCCTCTGTTCCAGCTCCTCAAGGCATCAGCTGTGGTGAGACCACGGTGAGGGAGCTGTGCCCTGCAGCCCATGGGATCCATGGGGGATGCAAAGATCCACCCACAATCCATGGGGATCCATGGGGTATATATATATATATATATATATATATAATATATATCCACCTGTGGGGGAGGTGCCCATTCCAGAGCAGGTGAATGCCTGGAGGAGGCTGTGATCCAGTGGGAGACCCAGTGGAGAGAGAGCCCCTGCTTGCAGGCTGGAGGAGCCTGTCCTTGGTGGACTGTAGCCCATGGAAAGAGGAATCACATCACAGCAGTTTTGGGAGGACTGTGTGCCCATGGGAGGGACTCTCGTTGCAGCAGGTGTGGTTTGGCTGCTGCTCCTGAGATTGGACCCAGGCTGGAGAATTTCTTGGAGAACTGTGTGCCCCACGGTCTCCCAGGGGCAGGACTCCTCTAGCAGAGCAGGGAAGAAAATCTCAGTGATGAACCAAGCCCCCATGCCCTGTCTCCCTGCACTCTCGGTGGGAAGGAGGGAGAGGCTGTGGGGGAAAAAAGGTGTTTTGAGGGAAAATTTTACTTCTCTTTATCCTTCTCTGATTCTGATAGCAAAAAATTTAACTTTGCAACATTAAGTTGAGCCTGCTTTGCCGTTGAAGTCTTTTCTCTCGGTCCTTATCTCAACTCAGAAACCTTTTGTTAACTTTTTCCCTTTTCCCTCCTCTGCCCAGCTGTGGCAGGGGAGGGTGAGCAAGTGACTCTCATGGGTGCCTGGCGTTGGGCCTGTGTCAAACCATGAGACACAGTGGTGGATTCCTGCTTGATAATCCTTCCCAGCTTTTGGCTATTTAAATAATATTTTCCATTAGGACTAGCCCCTTGTACTTATGTTCTGTTATTTCTCCAGCGTTCAGCAGAGTACGTATAGAGGGCAGAGTGATAATACACATGTTACAGCAGCATCCATTTTTAGATTGGCCTTCCTGCGACAGGGAATATACATTTTTTTCTCTGAAACAGGGAATATACATTTTTGTCATGTTAATGAGTAGTGTTGTCCAGCTCTCTTGGTTTAAGGCTGAAAAGCCGCTGCAGCATGAACATATCATGCACCTACAAGACAAGGGCCATGGCTGGATGACAGGCAACTAGGAAATAAATGACTGGTTTGGGGCTCTGTGATTTCAATATTTATTAAAAGCTTTTCTTAAGCATTTCCATAATTTTAAAAGTTGTCTTTTGGAGCCCCAGAAGATATAGCTGTTTGTGCCAGTCAGCAAAGACAAAAAATGCACATATACGTGAATTTTAGTGTATAAAGTAGAGAAAAAGGGCATGTGCTTGTGAATTTAGCTTTACCATATGAATAATCTTTCCAATTCTACTTTTTTTTTTAAACAGTTGTCAAAATTAAATATTACTGGTCTATCACAGCTTTCAGAATCTTGTATTTGCCTTTCACATTCTAAGAAAATGAATAAGACTTCTAAGGAACATGATATTTTCAAGCTTTTATAAAAATCAGACTTCACCCTAATTTATTTAACTATAAAAGAGGAGAGAAAAAAATCCCAAAAAACTTCCCTCATAATTTTTGTTTAAAACAGTTAGCTTAGCATACACTAGATTTAAGGCTACTTTGATCTTTATTACTTTTTAAATGGAACTTCTCAGAGTTATTTGTCTTTGAAACAAATCAAGAAGAAGACCATATGTACCACTGCAGACTATCTCAAAATACAGCTTCATAAGCCCTTATTTCAGTTGAGAGGGGATAAAGAGAACCATTTATTTTCATAATGGCTCTATTAGGGCAGACCATGCCTCTGCCTAGAAATGCCCTGTTAGCAAAGCTGTCATCCAACAATGATCTCTGGGAAGGTGAATGAATATAGCACAGACTGTTCCTGCATTCATTTTAGAATAGTCAATAACTTCCCCCATGTCTGTACTATTTCACAAAGCATCATAATTTCTTAAGGTTTATTTTTTGTTTAGTAATAATGCCCTCTCATGGACCACAATTCGATCCACAGTGGAAACTTGCCTAAGCAGAGAATTATACACTAGAGAAATATTTACAAGATCTATTGTAATTTCTGCTGCAAGTGGTCTACAGAGTCATTTTTTAGACTACTGTGTGGATTTGATATACGGAATTTCTTCTCCCACTGCCCCTGGTCATATTCCTGGGTCATATATGACTGTTCAAGACACTAATGGTATAAGATCAAGGCAATCCAGTTTCAGAAGTAAATTCTTTGTAGGACACTTGGGAACAGGACATGCTAGGAATAATAAGCTGGACACCTACTGTGAAAAGGTGTCACTTGGGAATGCTTAAAGCCTAAGGAGTTTCCAGAGAGGATAATCTTTCAATAAGAACCCATGCCTCATTGAAGTCAGTGTGTCCTTTGAGCTAGAGGCCACATTTTACATGTTCTGTTTCACTACCAAAAAACAAATTTAGTATAGACCTTTAATTTTTAAGATTAAAAAAAGCCCACAAAAAGCCAAAACAAAAAACCCCCAACACCACTTGGGAATAAGATTACAGAAATTTTACATTATTGCACTATCTTAAATACAATTCTCAATTCCCATTAGAATAATTGGTCATGTGTGTTTCAAATACAACAATGCATATGCAGATTTGATTTCACAAGACAGGAAGGAGAAAAAACGGTTTTAATTTGGAAATCATCCCAGATGGAGGATATGGAAATTTTGTTTTCAAGGCACAAGAGAAATACTGCCATTGTATTTTGAAATGAAAAATGAAAATGTGAATCAAAGCCAATCATAATGATTAATTTGACATTGATCAGGGTGAATGCAGGAGAATATGGTATGGTAAATTATGATGAGGCACAGATCATTTACTTCAAAGTGTCAATAGAAAAGTTTGAAGAAAAAAGTGAGACATTGCTGGGATTTATGATGAGATATAAGTATTGGTTTATAATGTGATACCAAGGAGCTAGTGATTTGGAAGTTATGATGTGAAATATGCTTTTGGAATTCTGTTATAAGTAAAAGTTGATAAAGTTTATTAGGTGTTACCTTGGAGATTAAACTTTTGTTTCACTAGTAGAAAAATATCTATATTGTGATACAGTTCAGAAAGCTTGTGGTTTTTTGGTATCTTTGCAGGCATAACTCCACATTTGGCAATTGTTTAGGTAAGAAACTGAAGAAAAATTTTAGGTTTTATGACAAATACACTGATTGTACAGTTAAGGTGCTGAGAATTGAAACTAATTACAAAAGCGTCCCGTGAAAATGTGGATTTTAAATTAACTGCTTAATCTTAGGGCTATGATCTGGCTCTCAGATAAAAAAAAAAAAAAAGAAAAAAGATATTGAAGGAGTTGAATCAGCACTAGGGAGAAGATGCATGCATACACTATTGCTAAGTGGCACTGTGCTATTATGGTTTGGATGCTCTCATCATGAAGCCTGAACTGATGTAGGAAGAATTTAAAGTCATGGCTCTAAAGGGCACTAGGTCAAACCTAACATCACTACTCACGGATTTTTTGCTATGGCATCAAGACATTATTCCTCACATCCTCAGTTCTTCTTTCCTCAGGACTAGAAAATAAACTTTTACCACATTCACCACCCTCTCGTATCTCAAAGAGCTGACAATAAGTATTCCAAATCAGATTCTAGTTCTTAGTATAATAAATAATTATAGCTATTAAGGATTATAAAAATCTCTGTTTTGGAACTCTATAAGTTCTAGAACAGCAAAAAACCAATCCATAAGCACTAACATCTTCCAAATTTTTCAGAAGATTGCCTTTCTCTGAGTATAATCAATATTTTGTCTCTTTGGGTATGCTAGTGTTATTTATTAACAACACTACTCATTACACTTAACTCAGTGGCAGGAGTAAAATTCTCTTCCTCCCTTTTTGCTCTGTGTGGCACATTTTCTTAGGTGAAACATCCATCTACTTATTCTTCTTACTAACACACTTGGAACAAAATACAAAAGAGGAATAAATGCATGGATGTAATTACCAGCTCCTGATTAAGCACTGACAAGAGTAATCCTGGCATGTACTTGGGTTTGTCACTTTCAGGTGACATTAGGTAAAAAACTTCAAATTGCTCTTTTAGGGATAAAAGGCAGCAAAGCCTTTTTTGTGCATCTGGCCTGAAGACAGACACTTGAGCTGACACTGTGGCAGATTGTAAGTGGGCATAGCATATTCTTCCACCAGACAAAGTGACATTAATATTGTGCCTTGCCATGAGTTATCATGGCCACAAGCCATTAGTTCCAATTAAAATAATGATTTTCTCTTCCAGGATGCAATGCCAGACTTTGTATCAGGTCAGTGATTAATGCGTATTCCTTTTGTGCCTTTAATGGTGAAATATAAACAGGGTAGGCTAATAATCTATCTTCTTTATAACTGACAGTTTTAAGTAGGACAAGCACACACTGGGTGCAGACATTCACCTGGGTATAGTGACTGTTTAGTGAACACAATCATTTGTCTCAAGTTCAACCTGGGGCTTAAAGCCAGAAGTTCCAAGAAGTGCCAGTTCCTGGTGTTGATTATGTACAAAGTATTATATTTTTTTTGTAAAAATAGGATACCTTTTTTTCTATGTTTTTCTAAGTAGAAATTCTCACTTCTTTTTTTTTTTTCTCCCCCCCCCATTTTATTTTATTGAAGAGATTTTCAGTGGATTTTACAACAATTTATTCCAAAAAATTAATCTAGAACTGAAGCACAATGTCATGCTATCACAGTTCTAACTGGCTATTGCATGTCGACTGTGCCATGGTGTTAACTGTCTATACTTATTTTTGTCCAAGGCATACACAAGATAATAAGATTAACACAGCTCTAACAAAAGAGGGTTAAACAAACTGCTTAATGTTTGCTGTGGGCTACAAGCATAGAAACAATTATTAAATATTGTTATTAGTTTGAAAGTGACAGAAACAGTATGTTTATATATGCCACGACACACAGAGATGAGTCATCATAACTGGAAGTCACACAGCTCAGAAAACGGGCTTCAAATAATCTCTTGTACCTACACATCTGAATGTCATGCAAAATAAATTTATGAGGCTCGATTTTTTAAAGATATTATGCTCTTGGAGAATTTCAGCCTTATGTTTGGAATTTTCTTGCTGTATATGCCTGCAGTTAGCTTCCAAAAGCCACAGGGTCTAGTGGCCCAGAAAGCTGCTCTAGTACGTGCATAATAGTATTATTTGCTTTGCTTTGTACATCCACATATTGCCTATCCATGCCCTGGAAATCTTCTTAAGTGTAAGGGGAGTGCAGAGCAAATAAATAAGCTGAACTTGTTGGTTTTGGGGACAGTAATAAAGCTACTGTATTAGGCATTCCATCATTTGAACTGACCAGCAATCGAAGTCCCTTGAGCAGAATGTGCTCTTGAAGCTATCACTGCTCAAGTGGTGTCTGCTCACTCAGATACATGGAATACTTTGGTCTGGACATGGTTTTGGGATGGATCTTAGCAGCTTGAAACTTGCTTTTCCACTCTAAGGATAGATTTATCCAGATACACTTCTACTCTTATCTCACCATACTTTCCTCCTTGTAGCAATGTAAGACTTCTAACTAAGCAATGACATTTTCCTAAGTGGCTAGAGAAAAAGTGTCCAAATTCACAGCCATGTAACAATACTCAATTAAGAACCAGGTCAAATTTTTTAAACCTTTTCAGATGGAAAAAGCTGGGTTTTTTTGGTTTTTTTTGAGAGCAGTGAAAGCTTTATCAAAGTTCAGCTAGTAGAGTGAATTCTTTCCAGTAAGGGATTTCTTCCCCATTAAGAATCCAAGAAAGCATTACAACACTTAAGTATTTCCTCCATCTATTAATTCTCTTGGCAGATTAGAAGAGGAAAAAACAGACTACTGGAGAGAGAAAAATTACATGGAACTACACCACGGTAGCTCCCAAAGAGGCTGTTACCACCTCTCCCACTTTAAGTCACTATTGTTATCAGAGAAATGAGAGACAGCTGATCAATATAGAGTATGCAGAGGAGCTCCTGAAAGTTTCTTGTCATGGGGAAAGTTCTCATTTGCTAATGCTGTTACGGTAGCATGCACTGTATTCAGGATATATATAAATAAAGTTGTAGTTTTAAAACTACTGAGTTTGTTTATGAAATGTTAAATTCCTTGCAGTCTTTCAAAGAAAGGGATGGGAAGAAGGGAAACTAAATACCAAATTTTATGAGTTACTTGATTTCTGCCATAACAAGCAATAAAACCAGAGATTTCTGTTCATGTTTACATCAGTATTCCCAATACCCACTATATCTTCATGGATATTTGGGCATGTTTGAGTGTTTGAGAGAAAAATTGTCACACCACAAGTACTAATAGTATCTGTAATAATATATAATTATTATATTATCTGTAATAATGGGAACTCATGCAGCTCCCATGCATCCTGGAAGCACGATTTGTACATATATCACTGGTGTTTGTAAACTTGCAATCCTCAAAAGAGAGTGTTTGTTCCACTTAGAAATGTTCAACTACCAGGAAAGGTAGCAGTTGCATCTACCAGACCCCCAGCTGCATTGGTTTTGTCAGTTGAAAGTATTGTCTCTCAGAATTAACTTCAAATCTGAATGGGAAAGAGCCTTTGTTTTTTGCTGCCATACAATTTTTCTCCTTCCACTTCAAAATGACAGAAAAAAATTGGGTTCTCTCCAAGTCTACAATGAGAAAAAAATGCAGTTCTGCTTTCAGTGTTTTCTATGTCAGAGTATTTTCTTTAGTCTACTTCCAGGATTATTTCATGTTCTAGGTTTGCTTTCATCACTCCAACAGATCCTTCTTTTCCTGAGACAGGTTGTTTGCAGCCTTAGTCACTTTGGCACTTGAAGTCTTCTCCAGACTGTATCTCTAGATACCTGAGAAGTATTTTGCTTTCATTCCACTTCTCCTATAATGATTAGTGCATCCTTTTCACACCTCAGAAATTGGTTTGAAACCAATCCTTAGTTCCAACTATCATTACCTATATAAGATGATGCTTCACAAGAAACTGCTACCTCTTCTCTGCAAAATTGGATGTTATTTAATTCAGGTGCCAATGACAAAAACAGAAGTAATCACTCAGGCAAATCCTCTCTTCAAAATCCAGGAGTTGCTCTGAAGAAAACACCCTTGTGATACTGAATATGGGATTTGTAATAGAAGAGTTTTTTATTCAGGTATTCAAATTTTGCATGATACCTGTCACCAGTGACCTGAAATTCTCTCCTCACATGTTTTTGGTACCATAATGGCATGAGGATGGCAGGGGGACAGGGGAGAGACCTGTAGGAAAGGAGTTGCCTATTCTTCCTGAGTTGGCCATAGTTTGGCCCTTCCAGCAACCCCTGTGACTGACTCTCCAGAATGCTCCAGTCCAGCAGCTGGCAAATACCAAAAGGCTGAACTGCAGGGGCCATAGCCTCTCTGTTCAGCTCCAGGTTATCATAGCTTAGAGAGGGTTTGTATAAAAGAAGGATCAAACATAGCAAGGACTGTGCTCACTGCAGCCTGCTGACTGAGCTGAGATTTCCTCCCCTTCTCTTCTCCTTCCTCACAGATCTCCTTTGTGGAGGGCCTGGGCAAATCAGCTACCGATGTCACAGTTATCTGCTTAATAAAGAGGCACTTTTCACAAGCTAGCCATCTTTCCAGAAGACCCCCAATCTTCATCTAGAAGGACCATATCCATTCCCAATCTGACCATGCAGTTGGCTTTAGTGGTATTGAATTGCTTCCTTGTAGGTCTGAAATTGGCTGTAGGACACTGTGAAAGAAATTATTTTTGCTCTGAAAAGCAGTGAGAGACACATTAAAACATCTATGTTTATGCTTTAAATATCCCATCGATTTTAGAATAAAGGGAAATTGAAGTAATTAAAAAAAACCCAACCGAACAACCAGTATTTGAGTACTCTGAAAAGTTTTCTGATGTTGTTAAAATGATTGCCAAAACCACCAGTATCAAGACAATTTGCTACTGTGTATATGCCCACGCTACATGGAATCCATCATAAACATATTTCATATCACTAATGAAGACCTTCTTGAATGAGTTCCTGTCTGTTAATGAATAATGCTTTTATTTAAAGCATGGCAACCAGTCATCTTTCATGATCACATTGCAAAAAAAAATTACTAGACAAAAAATGAAGTTGTGGTAATGAGTGTGAATTTGGAACATCTGTTGTTAGAGATTGCCTCCCTATACTTAAGAGATGTTTTTATAAATTATATTTTTCATTATGAGGGATCTGCATGCTTAAAAAATTCCTCATAAATGCTAAAATAAATGATAAGAATATTGAAAATTTTTCCTGAATATCAAAGCTATATGTTAACAGTAAGCTACTTATGCTGAATTACATTGTGTAGTAGTTTTAGCATTGTCATCTCTACATATCTGTTACAGATGAAAGTAATAAAAACCAAGAATCTTAAATGCTACAGATAAATGAAAACACTTTGTATTTGTGGCAGCTTTCTTGTTAGGCTCAAGTGAGTGTTTTAAGATTGGGTTGGAGTCACTGTCTTTAATCGGCAATGAGGAAGAAAGTTATAGTCTTCTGTTTCCTGGTGGGATTTCTGTAGATACATGGATCACAGTCAAGATAATGCTACCTAAAGGTTGTTTGAGGTCTTCCTAATCCCCCCACTTCTCAGTGGTATCAACATGTTCTACCCTACAGTCTTAGACAAGCAGCCATAGTCTACTGCTAACACTCAAAATTGTGCCAGGTAGGTCAGTTGGCACAAAATCTAGCGCCTAAAAGATTTCACTTCCTTTCCACTCTGGGATGTGCCTTGTGCTGGATCTTGTGCTTCCTTTAGCAGTGCAGATGTTCCAGGCTCATGCTACAAGAAGGCCAAGATCAAGCCAGGGCCAGCTGGTGTGGGTTTCCAAGTGAGCTTTTCTCACATGTGAACCTGCTTTCTGTGTAGCAACACAGACAAGAGTTTAGCAAGTCCCCAGACACAGAATCTGGTACTGGCACACATAAACCATATTACCTGTTTATGTAAAATATTTTTCATGTGCAAATAAAAAACCAGCCTAAGCCTCTAATAAAATCATAGCTTAAAACAAACATTTGTTTATTTTTTTAAATATTATCATTTTCTGCAACAGCATCCCTATTACAATCATTAGTCTTTTCAGGGCCAAACTTTATTTACAGTGTGAAGGCTCATGGAGTGGTCCATCTGGCTCCTGGCTGGGAAGAGAACCTTTCATGCCAAAATGCACCTCTGAGAGAAAGCACACAGGATGTGTAATAGGGCTTAAGCTAGAAATGTCAAAACATTTTGCATATTCTCATATTTGCAGCATCAATCATGAAAAAATCTGGATCTCTCTCAGTTTTAAATACTTAAAAATTGCATCATGTAACTGTTCATGAGTTCTGTCTTATTGTTCACTAGTAAGAAAGAAATTTCACAACATCAAGACACTCAGGCCTCTGCACAAAAGCCTATTGATTTCTGAATGAAGAGACCTTTTGAGGAAAAACATACCAAAACCTCTGAAACTGGAATTTAAAGCTCTGTAATGTTTTGGATGTCAGCACTTTTTATGGGGCTGTCACCAGACATGCTGATGTAATGGAATATATAACTGGAGGGATGGTATTTTCTTGGTCTACAGGGCCAAATATTAGTGGTGAAATCTCTCATGCATCTATAGCCCAGAAATCCAAAAAGCAGCTCTATTGCACACGAGCACACAAGCCTTGTCTGGGTAAATGTTCTGAATTTGGGCTTAGAGGTTTGTTCATCACCTGTAGGTGTTCCCTATTCTGACTTGTGACATGACACAAAAAAGAATAAGCAAAGAAAAGTTTGTCTGCGAGCAGTGGAACCTCCAAACCTTGCCTGTTAAATTAATATTGAAAGCAAAAGTTATGCTATGTACCTGACCCAGAGCAATGTTAGCTGAGAAGCAAAGAAAATTAATAGTTTAAATGAGCAAAAAGTCCCAGAGCTCTCAGCATTTACAGGAAGTAAGGGAGGGGGGAACCCAGAAAACACCTGAAGGGTAAGAATTTCAAGATTATACCTAATAACAACTCAGCCAGCATGGCTGATGTTAATGATCTGTATGCAAGGGGCCCAAAGGTTACCACATCTGAGCTGTGCTTCCTTCTTACAGAAGTGACAAGCAGGAAATATTCCATTACTGCTCCAGCCAGATCCGTAATGACTTCTCTGCCTTTTTCCCCACTGTAGGTAAAGGCTTACCCATGCAATTTCCTTCTTTTGTCTTCACAGAGTTGAGGATAAATTATTTCAACCTCTTTGCAGGGGGCATTTGAAACGAAAGTTATTTTTAGGGGGAAATAAATTCTTTCATGTAAGATGCGGGAGTTGTTGCTCCTCAGGCAGCTGAGAGAAAATGAAAGGCACTTGAAGTCTTTATAAAAGCTGGGTTCTGATGTTTAGCTTGAGATCAAAGAGGGAATGGGAAAAGGAGGGGACGCCAAGTTTCTAGCAAGCTATCAGTATATACAGCCTTGTATATGCGTCCTTTGAAGGACTTGCTATTACATTTCTGATCTTTGAACTCGTTTTCTTATTTTATGAAGGTGAACTGAATTTCTTTTCAGTTATCTTATTGTGGAACTAATGACTATGCTTTAGATGCCTTGAGAAGATTTTACGAACCTAAAAAAAGAACACAGTATCTGTAACTTGGTTATTTCACTCACACTTTTTTTTTTTTTTTGTGGGAAAAATGCCAATGTAGTTTTAAAAGATTAGCATCTGAAAATGTTTTACTAGGTTTTTGAAAGAACAGTTCAAGATTTTGATGTCATACTTTAAGCTCAGTGCTGTTACTTTAGTATATTTATTTTGTTTGCAGTATATTTTCTTTTCAACCTGTTTTATTTTTTTTGAGAGTGGAACATTTGAAATTTAAAATTCATCGTGTTGCTGCTTTTACAAATACTTGCAAAGCCACTGCTGACTTGTGTGAAGAAAAATAATCAAGATAAACGAGCTACTAATAGCATTTGCAAAGTAATGCAGATGCCAGCCAAGTGTCCCCAGCAGAATGACAAAACCTTCTTGTTGTTTTTGATCTAATGCTAGGTATACCACTTACTTTCTGACACTTTGAGGAAAAGCACAGCTAATGGTGTGTAGCTGAGGGGCAGTGCTGTCTAGTTATCAGCGTATGTAGCCGAGAGATTGGTTGTGGAGCTCAGAAACAAGCTGTATTGATCTCAGCTACACTACACTCTTATTGTTTCCTACACTTACCCAACCTGATGTTATTCACCGGAGCCAGAAATCAATTAGGGTTTATGGCTTCTGCAGTGGAAAATACATACTATAAAAGATATAATTTCCAATATTGTGTGGGATACAAATATTTGGAATTTTGACAAGAAATGGAAAAAACATAAATAAGAAGCAATTTCTTTTAATATTTTCATATGGTAGTAACAGCCTCCATTAATACAAATGTTTCCTTTGTAGCTCTTTAAGACCTTTACTGAGATGGGGAAGGAATGTACATTCTCATTATTTACAGCTTGCGAAATTGATGCAAGAAGGGGAAGAACTTCCTTGATCCAGGGAAGATGTGGTTGAAATAAGAAGAGTGGAAGCATACTTGTAAGAGTGGTTTGAGTGTTTATAAATATTGATGTAGTAGTGTCTTACATTGTGATGATTTCTGAGCTTCACGAATTCATGAGCTTCTTGTTATGTTACTACATGGTTTTGTCAATAGAGAATGATAGCTTTTAATACAAAATTCCAGTACATTTGCAAGCCTATGGTAGAACTCCTGGAAAGGTCCTGATTTGGATCAAATGAGTAATAGAGACAGAGATGATAACATGAGGGATTGTTTTTTACTCTGCTGAGCGTTATTTGTTTCTTTCTGGGACAAAGATGGACTGATTATTTACTTTCAACCTTCCCTATTTCTTTGTTGTGTGCCCATGTCACACATCACAGTAATGGCCTTAGAGCAAAATGTTCAACTCAATGACAAATCATGTGTTTCAAGTAGTTTCTGTTGCCCCTGTCGCCCAAGAAGCCTCAATGAACATAGAGGCAAGACTGCAACAGAAAGCAGAAAAAACGGCCCAAATCTCAGCACTGATTGCAGCACAAGCAAACTGCTTAGTAAAAGTATAGAACATCATAAGTGCCTGGGAAATCCAGGTCCACCACCCAGCTGATGCAGATTTCTGTGGAATCTCCCAATGTGTCCTTGGCACACATTGTGAGAAAGGAAGAAGGGGAAACTCCAACGATCTTTGGAAAAGCACCCACTCAGCTCTCTCCATGCTCATATATCCCTTGTTTGCCAGGGATATGCTTCCCTGGGGAAGGAACCTGGCTAATGAAACCCTGTGGGAACACGCCTGGAATCTCTGTATATATTGAGGATGTGATGGGAACTCCTTGGCTTCTTATGGTTACTTTCTTCAAAGGTTTCATAGTATTCTGTGGTAGCTATGGCAACAATAATCACCTTAACACAAAAGAAAGCAAGCCTTTCAAAGGCACAGCCACTGGAAATTGAACCTATTATCACAGAGGTACTTGCTGACACTGCAGATGCTCATTGGAAGAGGATAGAAGTCAGTACTGATACAGGTGGATGAACTGTGGGAAAAGGACAATTGCACCTTCACCTCGCCCATCCTCACAAAGTTCCTGCCTATTATTGCAATGGTCTGGGACCTGGCATATCTGGCAGCCTGGCACACATCTACAAAGGAAAACAAAGCATAAAAACTACTTATTTCCCTATGATCTCATTTCTACTGTGTGTCTCAGTGGTCCAGAACTGTCAGATGAGACCATTGCCATGGCAGGTCTGGCAGATCTGATGTTAGCCTTTGCTGACTTAGAGGCTGGAGAGGTGATGCCCTCAGTCCCCACCAACTCAGAATGAGAACAGCAAATCCCTAGAATTGTTTATTTTCTCCTCTTGTTCCCTTGTGATGCTCCCAGGCTGCCAGGGCTCTTTGGGTCCTTGCACCAGGAGGCCACCATGCAAACTCATGAATCAAAAAAAAGGCAGAATAACCTTGCTGGGCAGAGCCCACCCTGCACAGGCAACTCAGAGAATGGCAATCACAGGCTTTGCAACTTACTCAAGGGTTGTTTTTCTCCTACCCATTTTTTATCTTTTATTTCTCCCACTGGGTTTGCTGATGTGAATTATCTTCAGATGAACATATTGAATGCTTTCCATCATGGCTGGATCTTTCCCTAACCCTTCGCCCTAAACCTACTCAGATAAAATGTGATTCCCCAACTTATCATTGTCATAAAAGAAAAACATACTGTAAGCACTGATGACATTGATCTCTGCCCTCTCCATCCTTCTATCTGCTCTACACTGAGATTATTTTGTTTATAGCATTCAAAACAAGCACCAGTGGATATAAAGCTGTTGGCAAGCAGACAGAATACACCATTTTTTAATATTTTATTTCACTAAGTTAAAATTGCATACAGTACATATGAGAAACATTATAATGCAAAATGTCCCCCAAACTGCTGCTGGTAAATGGTAGTGTCTATTTCAAAACATGAGCATGTCTAATTGGAGATATGCAGCATCACCAAGTAATTAGGTACCTTAGGTAATTTTGAATTACCTCTTTGAATTACAGATTCAATAGAAACAATAGATGAGATTATCTTATAAGTAAGAACATGCATTACTATTAGAAAAGCAGTGGCCCAAAGAGTAATTTCTGGACATTTGCTCTGAGAAGCAGAGCAAAGACTGCATTTTTCTTGGTGTTATTGCCATACAATTTTTAATTTTAGTTTCTCTCCTTCTGTTTTCCACCTTATACTTCTTTTGGACTTGATCCCTCAATGTTCCAGGAATGTGGGTCTTAACATGGTTAGGTCAAGTTTTTTCACAATAATATCCCCTTAAAATGACTTTTGGGAATGAACAAACTGATTCCCACTTTGCTCTGCTTATTTCAGTCCAGTGGGATGCCCTCTACAGAACATATGCTTCTTCGAGTAGACAACTAAAATGCTGAGCTACAAACTACATCTTAAAGACAGGTCAGAAAAGAGCTTCTCTGAAGTATCTAAAATGTTTTCTCCACAATATATTTTATATTACTTTGTAATTTCCCACTTGCTGCTTACACTAATGGAGAGCTACATCCCTGTGAAATTAACTCACAATCTTTCCTTTAGCATCTTTAGATGTCACTGAAAGGGTTGAAGGTTAATTTGGGTGTTTTTCTTGGCTTGTTCTATTGCTCACCTTCCTTTAGTCCCATTCCTGCCAAAGCTTATTAAGCTCACAACTGGATTTATCCATATAATCATATCTGCTCAGGAGAATAAAGTGGGTTTGAGGCCAGTACTCAATTTTTTACAGAGGATAATGGGAGGTTTTCTAATTTTTTAGAAAAGTCACACAACATCAAAGAGCAAAGAAAGCAAACCTGCAGTGTCTTATTTTTCTTTTTTCAAGAAAACAGTGCAGTTCAGATGGTATTTAGGTTTTTCCCCCTCTCATATTGAAGGTATCAGCTTTGGTTTTAATTGCTGATTTCTCTGTGGTACCTGTAACATATCAAATTAAGGCTTTGAAGGAAGGAGTCTAATGTCATCTTTGCAACTGATCAAAAGCTCTTCAGTCTTCTCACTTAAACTGATTTAGGCTCATTTAAAAGTTGTGTGAAAAATGTTCAGAATTTAGCTATCAGGGCAGATAACTTCACAAAATGGTCAAAAATATGTTGTAATATCTGTAGGTGGCACAAATTTTACATTAATGTTTGTAGACACTCAGTGGATAAAAAGCAGATCCCATCCTGTGATCCTGATGTCCTCTGTCATGTATTTCTTCACACTATTTTTATTTTCTAGACTGGTGACTCACTAGGTTTTCTTTCTGCACTTTATCACATCCCAATCTGAAGAACTGTTGGACATGAGCTCTGCTTTGTTGCTCTGTTGCATCTTCAAAAATAGATGTCTGAATCTACTGCTAAGAAAAAATACGAATACAAATACCAATACCAATACAAACAGAATGAAATCAACTCTCCCAGTTTCAGTACATGCAAAGAAATGCACTAAATATTTCTTCCATGTGGCTGTGTCGTGGGAGCTGGGGTTTCATTTTGCTTCTGCTACCTGTATTTTAAAAGAAAAGAATAAGGAAAAAACAAATCTTTCTTAGGAAGGGTTGAATGCTCTGATCACAGTGCAGAGTGGCATGACTTTGGAGGCCAGAGAAGAAGACCAGAACAGGTTTTCTGCTGTGTTGTTGTCTTGGCAGCTTGGGGTGGGAGTCCTGCCTCTGCCCCGCTGCTGCACAGGGAAGCTGGGTGCCAGAGAATGGGGCTAATCCCATACAAAGGGACAGAAGAGGAATAGGTGACTAAGATTAGAGGTAAATTTAGTCTAAATTTTAGCTTTGACACATAAATTTACTCACTGTGCTACATTTCTGCAGCCCAAAACAGAGCTGAATCCAAGATTCTGGAAATAAAAGCATCAGCCTGTACACTGAACCACCTTTCCTACAGATACAGAAAGCACATTCCTTGCCTCTCTTCTCCTCCTTCCTCACTTTCAGCTTACAATAAGTGAGAGAATTAAGTTCCTTTTCATTTAAGTTAGGGTAACTGTTGGTGAGGCTGTAAACATGGAGAACTCCATTACATCTCTTTTTTTATTTTCTTAGAAAATTTTTGCTCTATCTCTATTAAAACTGTGAATCCAGATTTTTAGCAGGGGCAAAGTGATGTAACTCTGTGGAAATCAGTTACGTTATGAGGATTTAAACAGCAGATAATTTCACCCCTCTATCACTTTCATCTTACACACCAATACACCTTTTTTTCAAATGTGATTATGTATGTATTTTCTAAGAATCACAGCTGACAGAAAATGTCAAGTGGTAAAAAGCACTACCATATAGAAAAATAGAAGAAGAAAAAGCAGAAGAGGACAAAATTGCCCCAGCAATATTTTCTCAATATTGCAGTTTGCCAGCTTAATGATGCATCATCTTAGATTCTTTAAAAACAAATCATGATAATGGGGCCTCTTTTTTTTTTTTTTTTTTTGTAATAGAGTGTCTAAATATTTGTTGCAATAAGGGTACTTATATTTATATTTATGTATCACCCACTGTAGCAGCCCTTCACTAAAAATAGTTGCTTGCATGATATTTCTTGTTGTATAGCTGTCACTTTTTCCATTCACTGAGAGGCATCATGAGCATCAGACTTTAATATCATTACATTTTCTACCCCCTTGGATGGGATTTGTGTTCTGTTTCCAGATTCTATTACTGGATGAGTGTATCTGGCTTGAAAGAACAAAAAAAGAAAAAAGAAAAAAGAAAAAGGTATAAGCAATGTTTTTATTAAACCTACCTCTTAGCTTTACACAATAACTTTTCTTTCTTCGTCTTTGTAGATTCCATGTTTTTTTAATGATTGCTCCATTACTTGTAGAAAGTTGAGAGGATAAGAGAAGGAAAGAGAAAGCACTCAGAATAATTCAGTTTTCTACTTTGTGAAGAGAAAAATCTGTCTCTGGGCTACAGCTAAAAAATAATAAAAAATGATGTTTTTCTTTTGTAACTTCTAATACATTTTATTTAAAGAAAAAAGTCCTTTTTAATCACAGCTTTTTTTTTTTTTTTTTTTTTTTTTTTTTTTTTTTTTTTTTAAATAAGCCATATGCTTTGCAAAAATCTCAGAATCAGATGATGCGCATGCTTGAATTTGGAAGGAAACAAAAGAATTTTACAATAGAACAGACACTGAAGATTTGGGCAGGGAGAAACCAAACCTTGTTGAGGTTCAACAAGGGCAAGTGCAGGGCCCTGTGCCTGGGGAGGAATGACCCCAAGTACCAGCACAGGCTGGGAGCTCACCTTCTAGAGAGCAGCTCTGCATTTTGGGGGATGACCAGCTGGCCATGAGCTGGCAGTGTGACTCTGTGGCCAGTAGAGCTGATGATATCCGGAGGTACATCGTTGGAAGAGTGGCCAGCAGGCTGAGAAAGATGTGAGAGACCGAAACTTTAAGGCTAATGACTCAAAGAAATGGCCCTTTACAAAAGCAGTGGGTGCTTTGTTGCTTTTGTAGAGGTCACATTTACACCGCCTGATCGAAGGGGAAAAGGAGAGGTTTTGGGTGTGTGGTGGCAAAACCTCTGACCCGCAATTATCTCTCAGGGTTAACATTTGCTCAAGTCAAACACACTTTTTCCTTACAATGGGCCACAAACTCAGTACTCACAGGCATCAGTGTGATTTGACTGGGTGTTAAACTGAGTCTGTACCTGACTTTGGTATATTTATCCACTATTTAAGGTTACAGGGAAAACCCTTCTCAACTCATGTGGTTTAAATCAAATCAAGTTTGAAGCAGTTTATTCATTTTTTGATAGAATGGGATTAACTGGAGAACAGATGAATCATAATATTAGTCACTTCTAAAATGTTAATAAGCACTTAAAGTTTCTAAACACTCTTCTTTTACTAATCCATGTAAATTTTCATCCCACACAAAGACAGATGCAAACATTCCAGTCCCACCTCCAATCACCCTGTTCCTGGAAATGCTCACATAGTTCTGATTAGTGCTCATCAACATTAGAGCACCCCATGTTTTGAAGAGCTGTAGCCGAGAGAGTGTTCAAGACTAGTTCTGCTTTATGACTTGCTGAGGAAAGAAAACTCCCTGTCTCCTAACAGCTGTATTTTAGAGAACGTGAATAATGATTATTGACACTTAAAATTACTAACAATTGACTGCTGAAGACAATGAAGTAAGTCTAATGTTAATGCTAATCATGGGTACAACTCAGGTGTGTTTTAATAGAAATACTCAAGCACTGGAGCATTTAACTTCCATTAGTTTTAATAGGAATTATCCACATGCATCCATGCATATCGATAGGTAAAGTATACCTTGTCTGTAGGAAATTCAAGCCACTCTATTTAGAGCAAAGAAGAATGGTTTAGTCAGAAATGGCTTTCTTGTTAGAACATGACAATTCTCATTGGGAAGTTCTTTTCCAGATGCAGACTCCCCACTTTTCAAGATATCTACTGTTTGCTGCTATCTGCAGAGAGCATCAGAGGATTTTTAGGCAGTCTGGTTTATGTGAGTCTGGCTTCTCAGTCAGGAAATAATCTTTTTGGTACTGAACTGCAACTGACTAATCTATCTGGTGCCTTAAATACAAGAGGGATTCCTGCAGCAGTGTATACTTTGTAGTGTTGGTTGCTACTTGCAGGAAATTAGGGTTTGTTTCATGAACTAGAAATAAGCTAAAAAAATTTAAGAGATCATTTAACGTTTTAAGGACCTAGTATAAAGTCTTATTCTTTTAAATAAGACCATTCTATCCTTTTTTTCTTTTTGATATACCAAAAGAAGTAAGGCTTATTTAAAATTCTGATTTCCACAACAAATGTTAAAAAAAAAAATTATCTTTCATGCTGAGGAAAATAGAGCAGGTTTTAGAACGGAAAATTACAAGTGCACTGCAGACTTAAGATACTCCTCTGGTTTGTTACTCAAGTTGTTTAACAGAATTAACAAATGCATCAAATGAGGGAAATAAAACTTCAAGTTTATTGTCTGAATTGGAGGGGATTACCCAATGCTTGTTCAGTTGAGTATTCTCCCTTTACCCAAGGCTAATAATATGCCTCTAAAAGTTCTAATGTCATTGAGAAGAGAAAAAATCCCCCAGGAGAGCAATTCAGAGAGGTTAAATTTGGCTCTGGCTCTGGTTTGCCATTTTGAGGGGATCTCTCTCTTCTATGCTGACTGCAGCTGGAGTCCATGGATAGACACTGGCCACCCTAGGCAAAAGTGAGATTGCAGAAATACCTTCCTCTGTATCTGGGTGGCTCCCTATAGGCCTGCACACCACCATCCAAAGGAACTGACCTTTTTGACTACTTTTGCCTGAGGGCTTCAGATTTTCTATTAAGAATAAGGATTGTTGGTGTTTGTTCATGTTGGTTTTGCCATTGAAAATGCTTCAATATGGTTTTCATGGTAAATTCAGTTTGCTGTAAGACAAAGAGTACCTCTTGTGAAAAGCAGAGCTCCTTTACTCCCACAGATATATGATTTTTGTTTATTTTAGTGGTTTGGGTAGGTATTAATACATTGTTTCTCTGCAATCTTAGTGATTTAATTCCAGATTTCTTAGGAAACCGTCTTGGATTTGAGTATAGGTAAATGTGATGCAAATCATAGCCAGCACTGTTGCCTACATGACTTTCAGTAAAGGACCCTTGGAAAGTATGTACTTAACAAATGTATTGATATGACTGGACCTGTTTCATTGGGTTTGTGTTCTAAAAGACAAGGTGAAATAGGAAATTCGGCAAGCAGGTAGGATGAAGTAAATTATTTGAAGCGAGCCCCAGATGATAAAATAGCTCAAATCTGTGAAAATCAATAGCAATGCACAAGGCCTTTGAGAGACCAAATTCTCACTGAAAACTGCATAAATTCTGTTTCTTTATTTGAGAGCTTCTATTCTGAGTATACTTTCAACCATATCTCTAAAAGTCTTCCAACACAACAAGAAGTGATCCCATTTTGATGGACTCTGCCTATTTATCTTTATTATTTGTACTGGGTGAGCTAGCCCTATTTGATAGTACTGAATATGATTAGAAAAACTTTTAAATTATGTAAAGGCGATTACTTCTTTCTAATATTTACATTTAAAACTACAGTAAAACTACAGTACAAATATTACAGTTACTGTAATAAAGATTTTTTAGCTTTGTATTTTATCCTACATGTGATGCATATTTCTGAAGTGGAATGCAGGCTTCTTCTTTTCATATTATAGCTTCTATTAATGCCCTTCACTGCAATAGTCTTTATTAACGCCATTTTTTGTGTTCTTGCAAGCAGCTATGTATTTTCAGATTCAAAATTGTATTGATGTTTGATCAGATTTTTTTGTCAAGGAGCAAGAGATCTCAGAACTCTAAGTCTTTAGGAAATGTTCATCTCTTTAATATGCTTCAGATGATTAATATTAATGTCTCTGGTGCAGTGGAGACCATGTGGAGGTGGCTCACACTCTGCAGGAAGGAGATGGGGACATGGCTCTGACTTATCTCTTCTAG
The DNA here is from genome assembly GCF_052056855.1 of Sturnus vulgaris. Classification (NCBI taxonomy): domain Eukaryota; kingdom Metazoa; phylum Chordata; class Aves; order Passeriformes; family Sturnidae; genus Sturnus; species Sturnus vulgaris. The sequence goes on along the minus strand of NC_142243.1, from coordinate 103,359,219 downwards.
TCACTGTAACAAACTTCCAGTCAGTCTGAAAGGAGAGAAGAATATCTTGTCTTTAGTTCCTCAGCCCTGCTTTTATTACTTGTAATGAAAGCTAAGTAAAGATAATGACTGTGTACGATCAAAGTCAATTTCCTTAATATATATTTAGACTCCTGAAAAATATTATCAATTCTTTGTAGATCCTCACTCCTTTTCAAAGCTATCGGTTGTTACAGACCCTTATTATGTATTTAGGGTAACTAAATCTAGAGCCTGCATTTGTATACATTGCCTTAATTACTTTCACAAAGTGCAAATGAAGTGGGAGTGCTTGTGTTTGTGTATTGTCCATTTAGTAAGTAGGTCATGCCAGTGGCATGCAATTGTGCTTATCAACCCTGTGACAGTGCAATGGCTCCCTGCTGCTGTGTTAATTCTAAAGCAAAGTCAAGGGAGCTTATTTTCAAAGACAGACAGAGGCTAATCCCACGATGACACCATTTTATTATATTGTCAAGATGTCTGTGGCTTCTTCATGTGACATAAGTGGATGTGTATGGACAGCTGGGTGTCCAGCATGGCCCTGCTCAGAGCTTACTGGATGTGAGACAGCTGTGGCCTGCAAGCTGTAGCTGGTAGCGTGTTGCTCAGAGCTCTGACTGGGGAAATAACCTCTGCTGAGGTTACTCTGAAACATAAACTGGTGTCCTGCACCACCTCAGAGGCTTCCAGGCTGAGTTGGACCCTCTCCATCCAGCTGCAAGCATGAGCAGCTCAGGGACACATCTTGACTTGTCTCTGTAGACACACCTTGAGTAACTGAATGAACACTGGAAGACTGCAGGTGCAAATATTTGCAAATATTTGACAATTTTTTCCTTCTGTCACTGCCCACAGTATCCTGCTCAGCTCAGATAGCAGGGAAATATTCTAGTTTGCCTAAAACCAATCAGTTAGAGACAGCTGCTTGCATCACCCTGGGTTTTCTTTTCTAAGAATGCAACCAGGAGTCACAGGCATGGTTTAGCAGTCCACTGTATTGGAAATGAACAAAGTAGAAGTTCCTTTGCAGAAAGAAGTCTGACTTAAATTTGGTATTCTTGTGACTTTGAGTCAGTAGAGCTCTGATTTGAACAGCTGGTCCAGATGTGACTTGAATTCTGTCTACAACCTGCCCATTTTTGAAAAGAAAAGTATTTGAATACTTCAGAGTTTTTCATGTACTGAAAAGCTATTTTGCTACATTCTGGAATATGAGCTAATTAAGCTCAGTTTTAGTTCCATTTAGTTTTGATAGAAATAGATAATTTATGTATTCTGAAAAGATTTTATTTAGTAAAACCCAATTATTGTGGGTGAAAGGAATATGGGGTAAGGATTCATTGCATTTACTGCTAGACAAAAATCTCATCATACTGTTTAATAAAAAAATCAGTGCTTAGTGCCTAGTTAAGACATGAAAATGCCATTGCACTGTTTAAAGCACGTCAGAAGCAAAGAGACAATGTAGGTCAGAAACTCTACAAGACTGGAGAAACATTTTTTATCGAAGAAGAAACAATTTATATGTTTTCATCACATTGAAACAGCTGAGCTTATAAAAATCAAATGTTTTAAATTCTAAATTGGAAAGAGATATAGAGCAGGCTGATTGTTGCCTGGAGGAAATCTTCCAGGCTGTTTTCTGACATTCTAAATACAAAATACACCAAATGAGAAATGTTTGATTCATTCTGAAGCCTGTGATGAATGTTCACCAGGAGCCATTGACCATTGCCTCATCTCAAGTGGAATCAAATTGGAAATTTCCCGGAGAAAGCAAAGACAGACCTCTGGAGTTCAGTATTTAATCTAAGTTCCTTGCACACCTTTCATCTTGTCTGAGCAGATAAAGCAAACTTTTTTTTCACAGTTTGGTGAGAAATGACCATTGTCAGCTGTACAGTGAGTCTGTAAATGTAGAAATATAATTCTTGAGAAACAAGGACAGTGGATTGTTAGGAAAGTTTTCCCATTCCCTTCTTTTCATTCAACTCCTTTTTTTCCCATGCAAAGACTGGGAAAAAACCCACCCCAAATCTTTGTTTATTTTAAAGGCATTCTATCTCCTAAAAATGTTTTAATGAGACCTGCCTCTTTTTCTGAATCTTTTGCAATAGGAATTTCATATAGAAGTCGAAACCCTGCTGTTAAAATGCCAGAACACAACACATGAAAGGACAGATACAAAAGTCCACAAACATACCAAATTTACAGACTGCTTGGCCATAAAATACACACACACTATCTTCAGGTATTTTGAATACTACATAATACAAAGATAATTGAACTGGAATAACAAATTGAGTGAAACATTCCTAAGAATGGAAACATAAAATCCTGTGAGATTTAACTCACAGTCTGTGTGAAAGTTAAAGAACAATAAAAGACAAAGCAACGTCTAAATGTGTGACACTTCTGCAGATTTGTGACCTGGCATTCATACTAACATTAAATGTGCAAACTTGTTAGCATTTGCTCATATGTTTTCCTGTTATTTTCAGAAACTTCTGGGTTTATTGCTGGCTACTGCTGGTGCTTTATTTGTGTGAAAACTCTCTTTCTTCCTCACAGAAAAACTAAACACGGGAATTTCCATTTAAAAGGTCAAGTCAGTATTTGTTGCCTTTTAACTACAGCTTTCTATTGTAAATTGTTTCTGAGAAATTAATTGGAAAGAGCCAAGAGGGTATTCTTCATGACATTATTCCAGGGCGTAGTTTTCAAGCTGTTTCCTACAGAGACAGAAACACATTACAAGTTCTGTCCACATGTAAGATAGCATGCACTGGGGCATAATGATAAGCAGATGGCATTATTTGCAGTGGAAGTAATAGCAACCAGAAGCATTTCTGCCTACATTATTTTGCAAATGTTTTTATATTATGTTATGTTAAAGTCTGGAACTTTATGTGCTTTCCCTTTCTAAAGCATAGGTATTGATAGCAATTGATGAGAGAGCTGGCGGTGATAAGTAAACAGAGTAGTTATTGGGAAGTAGGTAGTATTTAAAAACAACACAACCACAGCAATCACTAGAAAAAGACAGACCAAGATAAAACAAATACTAGGGAAATGTTCCAGAAAATGGAGGGAAGATGAAATTGGATGATGGTTTTGTCATTAAAGATGTTGTTTTGGAAAGTCTTTACATGAATATGCCATTCAGAAAATCTGAAGCTTCTTACTTTTATTACCAGTAATATTGCCTAATTTACCACCACCATCTGCCTGGCAATTATTGCTGGAAGTAGTGCATCCAAGGCAGATTATTTCAGAGAATGACTCCATAGTTCATGGATGCATTGTGGGATAGAATGTATTAAGAAGATTCCCAGGCTAGCAGATACCTAAATCACAAATTTTACATACGCATGTGCACACACAAATATATGCAGGTATGTGAATATATACACAATATGTCTCTATGTGTGCACCTATACATAGTAGTGTAGAATTGAGTCCTATGCCATTCCACTATGATAGAGTGTTGTCAGGTTAGTCCAATGTTCCCCTCCTGAGACTTAAATAAATTTCTGTGTTTGAAAAAAACCAAACCAATCTATTTAGAATATTATTAAAATACTTTCCTTTTCAAAGGTATTTTGTATGAACTTGGAGTTATATTTCCTCTAGATAGATGTCCTCATGGCCTTGTGCACTTGGAACTAGACTATAACATTTTTAGTGTGACCAATACATTGAAAGAGATGGTGCAGAAGGGACTTACATCTGTGGCAAGTCCCAAAGGGATTCAGCCTCCAAAGGCACAAAGGGCCGTATGCAGCAGTGACAGTACCTGCTGGAAGACTGCAACATGTCCTCCCTCTAGCACTGGCTCGAAACAGCTGGTGTGGGAAAAGGATGGGAGATGAGCACAAGCCAGCCTGCTCCCTGCTGTGCTGTCGAGCACAGCTAGCTGCTTTCCTTCTCAGCCCTGCAGTGGAGAGCAGGATGTTGTGCCACCATGGACTTCAACGGGGGGACAACTTCAGACACTTGCTCCAGCTGGGAGGAAGGACAGAGATGAGACACTGCTGTACATCCTGCTGTATTCCACAGAGGATACAATCAGAGGGACAACCACCATACTCTTGGTATTGGTACTGGAGTATTCAGTCTATGCATTGATCAGAGAAAAAATAAAATTATTTTGGAAACAAGTGAGTAATATGCTGCCTCTATAAACTCCTCTGTTTAAAAAACTTAATAACAACAAAAACAATTGATAATGCATACAGACAATTAATTTATGGTCTGTCCTGGGGTGACCGTGTCTCAGGTTTTGGACATTGTTACAGTGATTCTACCACTCAAATGTGATAACCTGACAAGAAGGATCACCGAGGTATTTCAGTATTCTTATTTATTTGTATCATGGTAAGGGCAAGAAAAAGATTTGAGAGCAGAGAACAGTCACTGCAGCATAGAGAGCAATCCTTGCACTGAGCAGGTGAAGAATCAAGATTGGAGAAGGTTTTCATTTGGTGCATGAGAAACAGAGCTCTGCCACAATCTGGGGTTTCCTGGTGTCTGTGCAGTTTAGATTGCAACCTGGAAAGACACAGAAGTATGTGTTCAGTTATGCAGGAAACTCTAGCACTGAAAGCAGTAAGAACTGCATCACGACACCATTATCCGTTTCCATGAGTTGCTTAAGGATGTAAACGGCCAAGTTAGAAATCAAATTAGGATCTACTAGATGATTTAGCAACAAGAATGGCAACTGCAGAAACCTGATTTCCCCTCTGGGCTTCAGCTTACACCTCTGTGACTGTAAAATGCCTTACAGAAATAGAGGGTCTCTATGTTAGCTGTGTTGAGTACTTGCTCCTGACTGGTTAGCCATGTCAGCATGGACATCAGCAAGGACAACATTTCACTCCTCTTGCTGACTCTGTCTGCAGTTCAAAGCTAGATTTGTAGCCGAGCTGATAATGTGACACACATCTGCTGCACTGACTTCAGCAGAGAGACTCTAAGAGCTAAATGACAATCTGAGAGAAAAGTGATACTGTGAAGAAATACCAGTAAAAGTCCTGAGGAAAGTCTTTCACACCTAAGATTAGGTGAAGTATTGTCTATGTCAACTGAACTGGTGCAATCATAAAAAAGCTGTTACAGAATGAAGAGAATTATACTCTTGAATTCAGAAGAAAAAAAGAAATCAATATAGGAAAAAAGCCAATTTAAAATCTAAGAGCTGTAACAATTAGTTCTTTAATACACGACCTTTTGAAGTGCCAAAAAAATCCTATTTTAAGGTGGACTTTTTTTTTTATATATGGACTGCTTAATTGTACAGAAACAATCATGTAAAGCTAAAAGACTATATTAAAAAAAATCAACATTCCTTTTCAAGTCCAACATCAATGACTTATAAATTTGAGGTGCTCCATTTTCCTGAATGATCCTGTGCATCCCAGCATTGTACACAAGCCTAAACATAGCTGTTATATTGAGCTTGAAATCAATGAGGGCACTGCGCTGTAAACAAAGGAACAATTTGCCCCAGTGAGCACAATTAAGTTTGTTTCAGTTTGGGATGTGAACTGTAGTCTGCATGAAAATCTTCTTACAGAGCATCAAACCACAGTGCATCTGTTTCTCTCACCTAGCTTACATGGTTCCAAATGGCAAAGTATTAGCTAAAAACTAAACAAGATTATTTTTAATGCATTACGCTTTCATGCAATAATAAAGCTTAATGCTATTTTTAACAAATTGGTATCTAGCTATTGACCTACCATATGTGATAATGGCTAAAATTTAAATAGAAAATATTAATTTTGTGTCTTTTCATGTGAATATGTAAGAAATCTACTGCATTGAACATGGAGCTTTTGCCATGCAATACAGAAAATATATCAATAATTTTGAATATAGCTGTACATACAGGAGGAATACAGCAGGATCAATTCACATTGTCCCAAACATCACCCTCATTTTGAGTCTTAAAATCTTCTCTTCCTTCACATATAAGTGATATATAATAGATATAGAAAGCGGATAGAAAATCCTGGGTTACCAATGGGATTTCTTTTCAGCAATCCTTATGACTTTCAGAGGATCAAGGTTGTATCCATATGTTCTTGAAATTTTCCCTGCAGTGGTTTTTTGCAGTCATAAGTGAAAAAGGAATTGCAATGGATTTTATAGGAGCATGTGGGTTAAAACTGGCTGAAAGACTATAAACAAAATATTATGAGAGTGACTAGGGGAAAAATATCTAGTAGGGTAATGAAGGGTGCAGATTCAGGATTGCTCCTATTTAACATCTTCATTAGCAGTCTGGAAGAAAGAACAAACAGCATGTTAATGAAATGCACAAATACTAAATTAGGAGGAGTCACAAATACTACTGAGGACAGAAACATAATGCAAAGGCGCTAGGGAGAAATGTGGCAGGAAATTACAAAGCAAGCCACTACTCACAAAAAGCATACTAATACATTAAATCTAGAGCAGTGTGAATCAGTGAGGGAAAATCCACAGAAGCAGTAACGTTGGAAGAGATTCTGGGAGCAACATTTTAGATATGTGGTGCAATGTGACATGCTGGCAATAAAAGCCAATATATTCAGTGCCACATATGCAAAGGCATAAAGCCATGGATCAGAGGCTGTAGCTTCTCTAAATGTTTCTCTACTAACAGAAAATGGAATATTCTGTTATGAGAATACAAGAGTCTTGACACTGAAGAAGACCCCCCTCAAGTCAACATAGCTATACTCAGTTGAAATATTAAGTGTTTTGGTTAGAAATATTCAGCAAGAATGAACAAGGAAGAAGTGATATACAAATTTATGGAAAGTCCTTGATGAGGATCAAGTCAAAGATGGGTTAACTGCAGGAAAATTAACTCAGAAAAAATTTTTGAGCTTTTATTCAGATCAGCCACATTTTCTTCTGTAATGAAAGCTAGCAGATGACAAGCTGGTGCATAACTTGCAAAGGGAAAATCATGCACACCTTCCTATTGGTAAAATATTTTTTCCCACCCTTCACCTACATATAAATTGAATGAAAGGAATCTATTGTGAAAAAATTGGGATCAGTACAGTTCTTCATGCTGTGTTAAATTTATGCCTGGGATGAGCAGAAAATTGTGGTGTTTTTTTTTTTCTTTTTTTTTTTTCTTTTCAGTACGTGGACCTCTCAGAAAGGAAGAGAAAGAGACAATAAAGTTGATCCTCATTTTTCTGGCCAATTTTTTTTAATGGGACCTAAGTCTGTATGTTGCATGAGTAGGCATTTCTACAAACAAAATTTCCTCTTTTTTAGCATGATGGAAGGAAATAATACAAAAAAACAACAATAAAACTGGTTGTGGCATTGATCTAATCCATTCTACTTTGTGCTTTTGACACTGCATACATTCTATCATATTTTTCTATACTCACCCAGAATCTAGCAAAATCGTAACTGAGTATACTGTGTTAAATCATACAGTAAATAATACAATGACAACGAATCCATAACTGAATAAAGGTACTTGATCCTGGGAGTGATGATGTTTCTACAAAAGGAGAGATTGAATAGATTAATATTCTTCAGATTTAAAAAAAATGGGAAGGCATGGTTAACATTCATTTTTATGCACATTCATATATATGCATTCATTAATATGAACAATATGGAAGAGTGAATAATCACTCCTCATTCTTTTTCTTCTCACAATAAAGGTATGCAAGAGTAGAAAATGAAAAGATCAGCCAGCTGCTGTAAACCAAAGAAAAGTGCTATTCCACAATATGTGTATGTAATTAAGCCCCAGAACTGTATTTTATTTTGCATCAGAGGATGCAAAAAGAGGTCAGAGAGATCATGAAAGATATGGGAATGGAGGGGCACTGAGAAGAAAGTTTCACATGAAACTTGTCGCTCTGAAAATCCCTGAACTTCTATTTAGCTGAGCCACGCCTTAAAACCTTTGGGGTCCCTGTGCATACTCACTGTCTTATCGTGTTGCATATGTGTTTCTACCCACACACCAGATATGTTATAGGCCTTAATTGACCCAAGGAAGTATTTTTCAAGCTAAAAGTTACTATTAAGCAATAATAATCACAATCACAATGAAATACCCTGTGAAGGCACTTTTTTTTTTGAAACAAGTGCAATGGGGGGAGTTTTGAAAGCATACACACGCACACACTCAACAAGGGTTGGAAAATTGGCAGAACTAGGAATTATGAATACTTTTTGGAGGAAGAGCAATGTTAATTGGGTGCCATCTTACAAAGTGCTGTTTTGCCATCAGGACCTGCATTAGGGTGCAAACACTAAGGTCTCTGAGCAACTAAGAAACAGTTTTGTGTTTGAAAAATAACCTAAATGCCAAAGTACTTGAAACATTTAGTCATCAGGGACTTTTCTCCACAACAGAAGTGTATAGGTTATATTGTATAGGATTGTTAATAAAATTCTGTGGTTAAAAAAATACTTTTGGGAGTTTTGTATAGTGGCACGTTTGTTCAGTACACACCAGGTCAAGTCCAGGGCAAAATCAAGGTTGTTTTAAAATGTAATGTGGAATTGGGTTGCAGCAAGCCTTAAATGGTGGGAAGGGCCTTGCTTGGAGAAGCTAAAATCCAGCAGATGCTCTTGGGTGTGCATGACTGCTTCTATAACTTTCTGTGGGTCTGCTGGATTTATGCATCTGTCTAGCTTCCTTATGGTAGATGGAAGGGAACGTGCCTCTCACCTGCATCAGTGAAAAAGCACGACATTATCTCCAAAGAGTGTTAGACTCACTTGCTCTGCTCTGCTTTTCCTATCTCCAGCATCCCACGGATGTTGAAAGCTTTGTTAAAACTCTTAGTTTTTTCGGTGGGTTAAATGTATATTTTGTTTCTCTTTTCCAGGTGAGGAGAATACTTTTAGGTTTAGAGGTTTTTTATAAAGAAAGAAAAAGCAGATATCTAAAAAGAAGTAAAAGACTAACTTTATGCACAAAATATAGTGTATGGTAAGTGCGATCCCAGAGGGAAGATTAAGAAAGATATCAAAAATTGCAGGCTCTATCTTATTAATAATATGTTAGAGATATTACTGGGACATTAAATTGTTTATTTAATTATTAAACCTATTTGGATTGACAAGGCTTTTGACATAATGCAATGTATTTAATGCAGTGTAAAAATGTATTAATAAAATTTCTGGTTTCTATGAGAGGGTGAAGTTTTCTTCTTTTATGTGGATTCTGTTAACTCAATTGAGTTACTTTTACATAATATTTTCATAATGTATTTAGCTAGACACCTGTGTAATTATTACTGCTGTAAAGGTTGAAGAAGAATATGTGTGAGAAGAATGTGTAGTAATTTTGTTATCAGATTTACTGCAGCCTTTTGAGGAGCTATAGCCCTACCTGTACCTGCAAAGGTGTTTCCTGAAGAATATTGTTCCTTGATCAGTGTGTTTTCAGACTGCAAGTATATGATAGTGGTCTATTTTTATAGGTGGATCCACTCAGTTTGATTCTCATCCCAGAAAAAACATCCTCATTAGCTTGGGCTGTAGGCTGGCACTTGTTACAGAGACCTACTGATAGAGAAAAGAGACATTGTCAAATAAAATATGTACTATCATTGAAATCACAGATAGGCATGTTTGGGGAACAGAGGATGCTAGTTCATATGTGTGTAAGTTCATCTGTTAAGTAAATAAAACCAAATAATATGAAACATCTTTGATTATGAACAAGGATATTTGTATCAAATTCCTCCCAACAACTGATCAGCTTTAAAAATTCATTGAAAGTTTATTAAAAATAGTCCCACGTGAACTATTATGCTCTTCATGGTAAGACAATTCAGCTTGGTATTTTTCTACAATTTTGTGTCTGAAAGTCATTGCTTTTGTCTCCTTTCCAGCTCTTCTGCTCCGAATGACTGATTCCCCTTTCTAGGCTTCATCTGACTCCAGCTGGTTCCTCTGGAAGAGGAGGTGCAGAGATGATGGTGCTTGTCTTCACAGGGGCACCACAAGTCTGGCAGGCTGGTAGTTAATGGTGCTGGGAATGGAGAACTAGGATAACTCCTCTGCTTTCTGAGCCTGACCTGTCCCGTAGATTTACCCTGTTCATGGTTGGTAGACAGTATCCCCACATGACTTGACTAAAAAGAAGCTCTCGAATATAGTAATTTATTTTTTTTCTCTGTGGATGAGATTGCTGCAACACACAGGCTCCTTGGCTTAAGCCAAATTACTAATAGAGCAATAAAGAATATTTTGCAGTTACCAGTTATTTTAATCTTTTTCTGTATTCAATTTCGGCCAACAAGCCTTGGCATCAGCTATGAGCCATAGATCACAGTAGGTCCTGATTTCTCAGCCACCTGAAATGTTAAAGAATTATGCCAAAAATAGTTGAATGCTTCTTTATTGCATCTCCATGTCCTTTTCCACTCAAGTAAGGAGCAGAAGATGGGCACACTTACATACTCTGTATCTGTCACTGGGTTGTGATTATTGCAGTAGAGTATACCAGTTAAACCATAACAGCAAACACCGCTTTTTAATGTAATAAATATATTTATAATACACTGGAGCAAATCTATGCTAAACTTAATAGATAAATAGAAAGATAAATCCCCCTGGGAATTAACAGTAGAGGAAAGAAGACCAAATTCTTGCTGCATTAGCAGCATGTCGATTTTTCTTCTGGCGCTTAATGTTTTGCTATGATTTCTTGGCATTCAGCACAGCTCCCCAGAGTTTCTCAAGTGCAATGCTTGATACTTGCCAGGTAAGATCCAAATGATACTGAAGTGTGACGATTTGTACGTGGATTTATAGGTCTATTAAGTTGTCAGCGTAATTATCATATTGATTTAAAACATTTCAACATGCTTAAGAAATTAAAGTTACATAATATATTTTTTACATCCTGTGTTTTTGTTTTTTTTACATTGCCACAGTTGTGTAAAGTAGACATATGTCCATGATAACCCCATGTTTTGTGCTGAAACTGAATTTGTGTATTAATCTTCACAGTAGCAGAAGACTCGACTTCATTTTTGAAGGCTCACTGCAATAGTAGGGTATTACTTTATATCCCTTTGGTAAACAAGTATCTAGTATCCTTTATTGTCCTTGAGAATTATGCATAGCTGTGAATAGGAGGATAGATAAGCACAAGTATTAGAAATATATTATCTTGAAGTTTTGCATATGTTTTGGAAATTTATACTCTACTGCGCGTATGAAATAATGGATTTGTTTTTAGATAGCTTATCAACAAAATAAAGTAGTCCATGGATAAAGAATTAATAGTTTTCAAGCATTTTAGTTTGTCTGAAGTGATGACATGAGAATACCTCTGAATTGTTAAACCGGCCCCCCCGCCAGGAAGTTGACACAATAAAGTGTTCAGATAACAGCTTCCTATAGCTACATGTTGTAAGTGTATAAGTAAAGAAACACAAGCATGTTTCTATTCCATTGCTGGAATAGAAATATGCAATATTGATAAATCATATGTCCTGTATTAATCTGCAGGAAAATTATTCTACCAGTTACTAATCTTCAGAATTGTAACAGAACATAAATCACTCTTCTGAATTATATCTCGGCATGTGCAGTATTTATTGAGATGTAGTCGAAGTTTAGCAAAAAAATTTTAGTTCAACAAGCTGTTTGAGATGATCAGGATTGTTATTTCATGACAGCTGAGTCGGAGTCTGCAAAAGACTCAACTTTGGCTTATTCAGAGGGCAGTGCTGAAGCAGACATTGCACTGGCTTCAGAGAATATAAGAAGATGCTTTAAAATTAACACATCTGAGCACTGACCAGGGTATCATATTTCCTCTAAAAAGAAATCAAGCATTTTAAATATATTAAGTGATGTAACTGCATTGTAATTTATTTCCTGTTTTGTGTATATAGTTTAATAAAATGTAATACAGTGCATACATACAGTTAAAAAAACTGACGTGATTTTTTTTAATATTATACTGAATTAAGCAATATTATATTATAGCAAGATGTTTAGTTTACTGTCTTGCATAGGAATTGTTATGTGAGTAGTCATATGGTGCTATGAAATATCAAAGGACATAATTCATTCTGGTATGTGTGCATATGAAATAAGCGTCCTGGTTATATATACCTAGAGTATAGAAACAAAATTATCTCTCCAGAAGAAAACTTCCCTTGTATAAATTAGGAATTCGGTTTACAAATATGTAATTTTCCAGAAGATAATGAATATATCCTCTGTTTCTAATACTCTAGTATTACTAAAGGCAGTCATTATTAGAAAGACAACCTCTGTTAATGTAAATCTGGTAAATATCCTGCTTATCTTTTTTGAATAATAAATAATGTAAAACAGACACTTAGGAAGAGTCCTCAGGGTGACATTCCTTCCTACAATTCAGCTGACCAAATCCTTTTTTCTAGTAGGAAAATCATCTTTCAGTGTTTTAAATAAGAATTACCTATATATTAGAGTCTTCAAATAAGTATGCAGAAAGTTGGAACTAGCAGATCTTCAAGGTTCCTTCTGATCCAAATAAGTCTGTGATGTATTCTATGATCTAAACACATGCAGATATTGTCAAATAAATCATCCAAAAGTTTGTTTTTTCTTTTGTTTCCTCCAAAGAGGCCAAAAGAAAAATAAGAAATAGTTACACATGCACAAAAACCCCAAAATTCCTATGTTTGTGATGGAGACATAGTTATCTGTGAAATATAAGCAGACGAATATTAATGTTATTAAATAAAAATACAGTATGGAAGATTTGCACTAAAAAAGAAACAGAGAAAAATAAAAACATGAAAAAAGGAGAAATCAACACAGGCTATTAATAGGGCTTTTTAATTAATTTTGGTACTTGCTGAACCTCAGATCTCACAAACAGTTCTGTCAGTAAATGTAACATTATGGAGTCCTGTAAGCTGACAGACAGTTTTGCCTGGCTACAATTATTCCTGTGAATACGTGCAAGCTGGATAAGGAGGACCCAAGCTCTACTGAAATCAGTAAGAAAACTCTTGCTGACAGCAAAATTTCTATATGGAAAGTGAATTAGAAAATCTTCCATATGAAATAATTAATATCATAAACATGAAGTAGAGCATATTGAATTATCTGTAGCAGAATTCAGTAGAGAATTAAATCTTTTTAGAGATAATTTCCAATGGCGGGATCCTTAAAGGATAACTTGCAATTCCTAACACCAAATCCGTTGAATAGAAAATGGCACTACAAGGTATCACATGATAACATCTGATGTATTACAATGGGAATTCAATTAAATGGTGATTAATTAATTACAAGCATAAGAGATGGTAGCAATATCTTTAATCGGAAGTGATTACATTATACCAAGATCAAATAGCATAGTAAAGATATGTATTTGAATAAATAATAGCAGCTAACATGCACCGTTTAATTTATCTGCTGACTAGAGCAACACAAAGTGGCTGACGGTGTATCCTTTCCTTTTTCTTTTCCCTCTGGAGAAAATAAGATAAAAATGGGTAAAAATTAAAGGGGCATAAGCTGAATATCTGAATTTCATCATAGCTATGCTCTTCTCCAGTTACTCTTATCTTTTGCAAGTTATGCTAGGGTGTAAAGCTCTCTTTTTCAGGCTGAAGGTGCTTTTTTTGGTTTTAAGTTCTAATTCAAATTGCTTTTGTGCAATTTGAACAGATTAAATTTTTTTTTTTTTGAAAACCTACTTTTTGCTAAAATTTGGAATACAGTAAATACAGGGAGTCACATTTATAACTACAATTTTCATAAGAGAAGAAAACCCCAAGTGAAGGAATTTTATTTTGAGTTTGCATGTTTTAAAGATAATTAACCAATATTTGTTTGAGGGTTTGTTTTATTCCTTTCCCCTACACAGATTTGTAAAATTAATTTGTTTGGAAAACCATAAAATGGTATATCTTTTCTAGTTAAAGTCATTCTCAGCACCTTACCCTCATAGATGTTTTATTGACTTAGCAGTTCAGCCTAATTATTGGCTTTGATGCAAGACTTCTTCTAGAACTTTGCCCCAGATGATATTTATAAGAAATTAGAATGACTACCGACCATTAAAAATTTCAGAATGGCAGGACTGAGTAACCCTTAATCCTTCTAATTAATCTTTTCTTAAAAAGTTCCAGATAATTACATAAAAAATACATTTTAAACCTATAAAGATTTGGTGTTTTTAAGCAGGCTGAAATTGCAAATGACAGGAGAAAATCTAAAATCTCTTTTTAAAAATTTAGGTCAGTATATAATTAGAGCCCCAAGTTACCCGAGAGTATCAAATTTGAGCTGTGTAATGTTAGACACACGCCTTGACAGTTTGGCTACATTCAGTGGCAATTTGAACTTTCAAATGCATGCCTGTGAAAATAGAAGGGAAAATAAGCTAAAAAATCACAGGAGACTTTTCCAAATATATTTATAGCAAATTTTGCGATCCTGGTACTTTCGTGCCAAAGTACAAACTTGTCATAGTACCCTCCAAGTGTGAAATCATAACTGAGAAACTAAGGAGTGGGGTACTTCTCTACTCATGTTTCTGTTTAGGAGCACGAAGTGTAAAGGCAAAAAACACGAATAAATTCTCTGTCAGCCTATGGAGATAAATTCACTGTTTCTTGGACTGCAGAAGGACTGTTAAGAACTGTTGGTTTGTCCTATTGCCACCCCTAAAACCCAGGGGTTTTGGGAATTGTCACTCCTGGAAGACAGAGATCATCAAAAAATAGCTTTGATTTGACAGTCTACCTATTCATGCATCTCACTCTTGTGACCATGCCTTGAGTGCATGCTCCTTTCATATAGGTGGAAAAACCTGATGGCTTAAATTCTTATTTTAATCCTACTTGGGACTTCTATGAAGACCTATGGCACTGCTGCCAACTTGGTCTAATAGGCATATTGCTAATCTGCAGTCTAAGAGGCATAATTTCTACTTCTTTTTCTGCCACAAGATGGGAAAATTTTATGTTTCAGATACTGTTTTTGCAGAATTGAAGGCAGTAAAACTTATTTACTCCTTAAACAACTGCAAATTTATCAGTAAGTGCAAAAGAAAATGTTCTGTGACAAGAATAGAGTGTGTTTCCTATGGATATCTATGTTTGAGTGGGGTTTAGTTTTGTCTAACAAGAAGCAAATGCCAAAAGGAGTTTTATCTTAGATGCAATTATAACATCTCTCCCAAGTGCAAATCAAAGCAGGGTTGAATTCACACTTTGTCTTTTCCTTAACATGGGCACCAAGAACCTCTCTCCATGTGATTTCCCAATATCTACAACTTTGGTAGAAGTGAGTCATCCATAGCACATCTTCTCATCTGGAAAAAAGTGTGTAATTATGGCAAGCTCATTTAAAAACTTCTGGAAGGACTCACATAAGCATATGCACTTGGAGTAGGATCACAGAAGTCTCAATTCTGTAAGGAACTGGGCAAAAAAATGCAGAAAAAACACCATCCCTGATATGTACCCATTGAATCTAAGATACAGAATGGCTGTAAAACCACATTATACTATTTTACTGTAAATGTTATGCTGGCATTCATTGCCTTAAAAAAAAGACCTGAACCCATAATCTCCAGTCCACTTTAATTACATGTATTACACTGCTGTGTCAGTGTAATCCATTTCAGCCATATTTCTTTCTTGACATCCCTATTCCTTTAGAAAGAAAGCCTTTTACAATTCATTCCAAAAAATGGCCTCTGAACTTGGAGTTTGAGGTGTGGTGATAGATTCTCTGATAGGCTTCCAAACTGAGCAGCCATAGTAAGAATTCTCTGGTAACATGCTTTAAATAAAATAAAATGAGGGCTACTTTTAGGTCAGACATACTGGCATTGTCCTGGGAAGGGTAAGGAGGAACCTCCTGGATTAGATGAGCTATCTCCTCAGTACTGCCAGTCCTGGTGGATAGCAGCAACCTCTGGCTATCTGCACACTCACTCTGCTGATAGCATAACTGAAGTGGGCTCTGATTTATTCAGAGCTCATCTTTACACGGCCCTTATATGCTCCTGAAACACTCCCCATAGAATTTACTTTTCCAGTGAGTTTGTATATATACTCCCACACATATGTGAAAGTGTATCTTGTATCACAAAAATGCACATGTATATTACCAGCAAAAAGCAATTGTCTTTTAAGTGATGATCCATTCGCCCCAGAAACCTGACTCTTCTACAGGAAACCCTCCTAGGACACTTCTGATTTCAGGTATGGTGTAAAAGTCTGTTTAATACATATCTGAGGATTCTCCCTTGGCAGGGATCATAATATTGTCTTCTCAACTTAAATCAACTTTAAGAGGAATTACTAGGTGTAAAATGGTCTGTGTCCAGACTGTGCCTAGGAAAAGTGCATTCCTTAAGTAGAAATAGATTATATTACCAGAATCCTCTGGTAAGCTTCATCATAATGTTCTTAAAAAAAGACACTGAATTCTATGTAAATTACGTAATAAAATCAATTCAGTGATATGGTTGAGTCATCCCGACTAAAAATCAATAGGTTAATGAGTTTTAAAACAAGCAGAATAACATACGGCTCTCTATAATATTGATAGCCTGAAGATCTGTTAAAGTATTTTCACAATTTCAGTTCTACTACTAATTTAGTTTACAACCCTCTCTATAAAACCTTCAGAAAGCCAATCAAAGTAAATCCAAAGACCAGCACTAAAAAAAAAAAAGAAATATGTTGTATTGCCGAGTTTCTGGGAAAAATAGAAGTGAATGATAGCCAAAGGAATTGGATATTTTTCTTCCAGTTACCAAAGCATATTTTTAAAATGCCCTGTGCTAATAATTTCCGCTTGAAATATTTTCTTTTGTAACTAGATCTTAGAGTCCTTTCTTTTTGTCAATCACTTAGGCTTCAAGTTTAAATATGCAAGAACACAGAGCACAACAAAAGAACGCACTAATCTTACTCTGTCAAAAGCAGATCCTCTTTCTTATTCCCCAAGGCCAGACCAAACAGAGCTGGGCTAAAACAATAAATACAGTGAAGTAAGCATACATATTTTCTTATCTCTTGCTAAAATATAGACCTGATGTGTAAGAAAAATTCCTCACAATTTTTTCTTTCCCGTTATTTTAGCTGACTGCAAAAACAAACAAGTAAACACATTCCCTCAAAACTATGTGAACAAATTTTCAGAGTTTTCAATGCAGCCCCTAATTTTGCTGGAGTGGGTAGAGCTATTCTGCTGCACACTTGGCTGGTAATCTGTACATTGCAGAACTTTACAGAAATTTATGAAATAATGTGCTCAGTGGTGAACCACGTCTTCCCTAATCATGTCCTGCCCTTGGTAAAAGAACTCCTTCAATAAATTGAGGTCCTTTGGACTTTCAGCCCCTTGGCTCACTTGCAAATATAGTCACATAAACAATTGTAGATAGAACACACAATGTCTTTTTAAAGACAAACCATTTTCCTGTTAAATACTGCACACAATACATCTTTTTAAAGATGCTTTTTCTTTTATGTAGTTACTCCAGCAAAGTGTAGCCTTGAACACTGTGGCCTGCCGAACAAATTTCCCAGGAAATATAACAGAAAAACTGGAGTTCTTAAAAACCTATTATCTGCAAAGAGACGCAAGGGTAAAGAAAAAGCTCATCATTACAGCTGATATGCTGTAGGTCAGTTATTGTTTCTATCGTACTTTCACTGTATCAGGTTAACAATGTTTTGTGATCTTTGTTTTATAATTTTAATTATTTTTTTAACGACACAATTCTGGGCTTACATACCCAGGAAACTAATACTTCCATTCTACTAAGTTTGAGGTGTAAACATGTAGTATAATGGATGAGTAATGGTTGCTGGGGAAAAAAAAAAAAGAACAAAGAAAACCAAAAGATTGTGAAACCATGGCAGAACAACTATCTGATAGCTCATTCTTCAAAATGGAGTTCACTAGGTTCAAGAAAGACTGTTCTGCATTAACAATCAAATTAGCTGTCCTATCTTGAAGTCCTACTTTGCATTACCTCACCTACCCTGAAAATGCTTCTGGTGCAAAATTTCTGCAGGATTAATAAGACTTGTTTTTCCTTTATCTGTTACAAGAGAGCAACATCAGGCCTCAAGAGCTACGTGCTATCATGTACCATACTGCACAGATAGCTCAGTGTAACAGAGTAAACCAGTCTTCCAAATTAGCCACTCAAGAATTTTCTGAGAGGCTTGTACCAGAAATAAGGATGATATGGAAAGAAATGGGCAGACTTATTTGTAATGGTGGTTTTTGCCACAATGGCTTATATAGGTATATGCATATGCAGCAACATACATGCATTTGTGTACACACCTAAGTAGGCACAATGATCTGAGGAGTATATATAAACTCACTTTATATAAAGTTGCTTCTCAGCAGAAAGCAAAATTTCTCAGTAATTTCTGCTATTGCTCTCTGTGAATGAATTAAGTAATCTTTCTACCCTGTTTTCCCCTCTTCTTGCTGAAATATTCAATTCATTTCAATACCCAGATGAGTAGATCTAACCATTAGAAATTACTAAAAAAAAGTTTTTGCTTGAGACATAATGCTTGATTGTCACATCAAATTCCAGTTATTATCCAAGTACACATCACCAATGCTACTCCAAAATAACTCAAAACTGAATGAGTGTAGTGTCAATATTATTTTTTTGGTTGGTTGAACAAGATAGGGGAAAAGAGCATACATCAAGCTACAAACAGGATACTATTTTTTTCCCAAATCATCTGATGATATGAAGATGTTCTCCCAGTTTGTGCATCTTCTTTGATGAAAACGAAAGCAAAAGTTTTAAATTCTTTTTCCCTATGCATATCACTGAAAATCTGATGGTGGCATTGAAATCCTTGCAATGATGAGAATATAGACTGAAAAAACGTCCAAATTTAAATAGTTAGAGCAAAAATATTTTAAATTTTACCAATCAAGATGGTAAGGAACAAATAGTTACGTGCCTGAGATTTTTTGGGAAAAAGTTTTTAAAAGTGCATAACATAATTGCTTGCTGATTTAGTCTCTTTGGAGATTATTCAATTTTCTACCAGAAAAATAAATGACACAGGTTATTTTCTTATTGGATGGTCAAGGTGGTTAGTTTACACCTGCAAACTAATAAGAGCTGTGGGACAATGGAATATACTGTAACTAATATCTAATGAATAAAAGTATCTAAAATTAAGATATTCTCAGAACAGCTGGTTTACCAGCCTTGGTTCAGGACTCCAGTCAAAATTCCGTGAAAGAAGAAAAAACAATACCACAACACATTAACAGTGTTACTTTCCTCCGGTCTGGAATCTCCTACAAAACTGAGGCTGAGCCTTTTTCCTTTTATGGTGTTCATGGTTGAATGCATGAAGTGGACATAAACAATTCAGCAGATTCTCAGCATAAGTGCTACAGATTTGTGAACCAAGTATACTTGTCTGGAGGCAAATTAAATTTCTGCTAAAACTGCTAAGATGAAATCAGTAAGCTCTGAAATAACCTGGGGAATTAGAGATAAAAAGAACTACAGTCCTCAGGCTGTGTTCTGTACACCATTTGATAGTGGTCTGTGGAGAATTCATGGGTCAGATGGCAGCCTCCTTGCTCCTGGTTCTCTGAAGGGAAGAGGTAGTGAGAGAATCAGGTGACAAAGAAGATGCAGAGGATGCAGCAGAGGAACAGAACAGATGGGCGTGGGAGACAAAATGCGGCGCAAAAGTGACAGCGCAATCATTGCATTCTAGACAACTAAAAATAGACAAATACATTTATATTTGTTTCCCTTGCTGCAGTTGCCAGAAAGATGTCACATAATCACAAGTAAAAGGTGAGGTGGCACATGCAAGGAGAAGCCACGATGGGTGAGATCCATCAACCGCTTTCTTCTTTAAATGATGCTTCCACCTCTGAAAGCCAGAAGCCTGTGGCTTTGGAATTTTGTGACTCCATACAGGAAACGAATTATTCCAGTTCTTTTGTGATGTTTGAAAAGTGTTAGCAGAATTGACTTGGACAAGCTCAGCTGTTGTCACAGATATAGGAAAAAAAGGATAATTTCTAAGATGTGAGCTACTTAAGGTCTTCAAGGTGAAATCTTACACATCAGGAATTGTAAAGTAACAAATTAAAAGTTTTAGTTTGTGAACAGAATCATTGCAAATGCCAAAAATTAGTGCTTCTTTATAGCTAAATGAATAGTTTTAGTAAAACAGCTCAGATGCAAATTGCTTATTCAGTGATTTAAAAAGCCATCAGATAAATGGGGAATGCACCAGTGCTTTCTCTCAATCCTCAGCTATACCTCATATTGACTAAATACACAGTCTGAAAAGTGCCCCAACTTCAGCGTGCTCTGAAAAAAATATAATTTTCTTCTCATTCCTCTATAATTAGGGTAGACTAGCCCACCATAGAAAGAGCTTAGTGTATAGCTCAGGTAAATTTACATTGGCTGAAATTAATTCAAGACTGCACCTTCAGTTTGCTGAGCATGAAGTAGGCTTCTGTGTTTTGTATTCTTCCTGAACTAGCTCAAAATATTTTCCTAGTTTGTATGTTGTACTGGCTGCTGGGAGTTCTCAGTTTAAGATCAAAAGTTCTTTGCCCTTGGTCTATCTTCCCTTTATTTCGAAAGAAAAAAATAAGAAAGCACTGACATGTGCAGTGAAAGAATCCATCATAAGAATCCATCATAACGTAATGGTAGTTTTATTATAGCTGAGGTGTTTTAAGGACACAAGCAAGATAAGCTCCATAGAAAAAGATAGCATCTTTTACTGGATCAAGAAATACAGCTGGAAGGGTATACAGATCTGGAGACATGAGTGCCCTCCTGCAAGTTTAAAATGGAAACAGCCAGCTGGTCTGAAATATTTATTTACAAATTGAATATACATATTAAAAAGTATTACATTATAGAAAGTTTGAATTTTAACAAGAGAATTATATATTTTTTAAAACTAGGGACAAATATTCTGGGTACCTTGATAGCTAAAGGATACATAATTTTATCTAATTAAGTAAGTTTAAGACTGTAAGTTTTACTGTGTTTAGTTAATTTTTGATTTCTGGTATTTAACTCTACAAGTTTAAGCTGCCTAATTTAACTGAAGCATATTGGTTCTCCTATCAGCTACAATATGGCAGAAATAAAAGGGACGTGTTAGTCTATAGTTTTTCTCATGGAAAACATTCTCTCCCAAATATATTTGGTGAGAAGATCCTATGGCTTTCTTATCATATCACACTTTTTTGAGTGCTACATGCTGCTTTCTTTTGGTGTCAGATTATTCAGTACTTATTTCTTTTTCCTTTGCTCTCAACATCACAGCCAATTCTTATGAAAACATATATGTTTTCCAACCGTTATTAACTACCCAGATTGTGATAATATTTTGTCCAGGTTTTCAGCCAGGACAGAGTTGATTTTTCTTGCAGAACCCGTGAGGGGGCAGAGCCTGAAGCCATGTGGGCTCATCTGGGTTGTTATCCTATACAACCTCACCTCACTACTCCGGGGTGGAAGTAAGGGATTCTTCTTCCAAGAAGAAGGTGGGGGTGGCTCACAGTTGGAGAAGAAAGTGTGGAGCACAGAGTCTGTCCACTAATTTTCGTTGATCAGGGCTTTGTGAGCATTTTTGCTTGTAAAATCACCCTCTTTTATATAAACTTTTTTATACACTTTTGTTGCCAATGTTGTTGCAGCTACTGTTTGTTTTTCTTATCTCATTGCTGTTTTCAGGAAATTGTTCTTATCTCAACCTGTGATCTCTGCCTCTGGAGTCTCCCACGGAGACTTGGGGAGCAGAGGAGTGTCCTGTGGATTGAAGTGCTGTTCCTAAACCAGGTCTTCATTGGAGCCTAACACAGGGCTGTGTTTCCACCCCTGGTGTGGCTGGTTCTGGGTGTACTGCGCACCCTTCCTGATGAAGCCACCACACATCAAAAAAGGGTCAGATGCAATCTAAATGCAGAAGATTCAATCTGCTCTCAAGAAGCAAGCTACTGTAACCCAGTAAATGTGATTTTTGCCGTGACTAGCAAAAAGGTGCAGTCCTTTTGTTGCCCTGGCCTTAGGGCTCATTTAGGTTTGCTGTGGCTGCAGCTGGGTGCGGTATGGTTTGACAGCTGCTGAAAGGGGTAGTACCTGTGTAGTAAATTAAATACTCCAGCTTTAGGTTTTCTTATGAGCCCCAGTGGCACTGTCCTGACCGAGGCAGGAGTCAGCAGGTGACACACAGCAGCCCAGGTGCAGAGCTGAGGCTGGGGGAGCCACACTGTGGCTTTAGATGAGAGCCTCTGAGAGGGAAACAGGGGCTATGAGGAAAAAATAACCAAACAAAAGTAGCCTTAAGTGGCCCTGGGTGGAAGATCAAAGAGAAAAAATCCATCATGATCTTCATACTTCTTCCTGCAAAAACCTCAGGTGCTTATTGCTTATGCCCTCCTATTCCCCCCTACTTTATCTAGGAAGACTGGAACCCATCACCCTTGGGATGGAAAGGGATACAAGAAGGGTGATCTCCACACCACAAAAATAAACACTGGGAAAGGTCATGTTTTGTTGATTTTGTTTGTTTGTGCTTTTGTGGTTTTTTTGGTTTGTTTGTTTGTTTGGTTTTTGTTTTGTTTTGGTTTTGGGGTTTTTTTTTGGTTTGTTTTTTGTTGTTTTTGTTTTGGTTTTTTGGTTTTTTTTGTTTGGTTGGTTTTTTGTGTGTAGAGCAATTTAAATTGTATTATTAGAATTTTCTCTTTTAATTAAATAAGCGATGTTGTTAAGTCTGCTAAAACAGATTGTTCTTGCTGCACACTAACATTTTAGCCTATGTATGTTTTTTATTCCTTTTTGCACACAGCAAGATTTTGAGCCTAAAAAAGAAAAGCAGATTCAAATGTACAATAGAACAAAATACTGCTTTTGCATTCTGCATAATTGGAAAATAATTCCTAGATTTAGCCAAATAGACCTTTGAAGAGTATAAGGTAGAAAAAGGTTCCTCAATAGGACTAAAGAACTAAATATTGTTGTGGAAGATCTGTGGGCTGAGCCTTTATTTGGCCTTTCACCAGATATCAGCTGTACCTCAGTTTTCCGAGGTAACACGTGTGATAATGTTTCAGTTCTCAGCCTTTTAGGTACAATCCAGTACAATTTATTTTTTCATAAAGATAAGAATAATAATCACCCTTGTAATGGGGATGAAGTAAATGTGTGCTATTCTGTTTTGCTGGTGGTTTTTCCAGTTCAAAAAAGATTTTTTTCCATTGATTTTCAATAGCTATGGTGGAGAAGAAATTATAGGCAAAATTTAAAATATAAAAAAGATTAAATAAGGAAGGCATTATTAAGAATGCAGTATTTGTAAAGTATCATCTTGCACACTTCCAAAATGTGAGGATGATCTTGAATTTTGTGTATGTGTTTAAAGGCAAATACTTGCAGACTGTGCTGACAAGCTGGGAAATTTTAGCCTGGCAAACAACAACTTTGAAATTAATTTGAATGTTCACAGTGGATAATGAGCTAAATGTGAGTTTCAAAAAGCGAGAGTTAGAAGTATAATGAAGGAAATCTTGTTTAAAATTAGGGGGCAATATAATCTTACTATAGGTGCAAGCACCCATATGGAACACAGTGCTCTTGGTGGTAGTTGAAATTGGAGAAAGTTTGTAGAAAATACAGGAGAATGATTAAAAGGTTTGGAAACAGCCCCCCTTGAGGGTTTTAATCTGTTTATCAAAGACATAAAAGGGATACATTTAAGCAGGATGGTGAACATGCCTGCATGTGTGGGTGAATGACTGTCATGCATCCTGGAAGTATCTCCTGGCAAACAAAACTTTGATCAAGGGTTCTCTAATATAGTAGACAAAAGTGTAACAAAATTCAATGGCTGGAAGATGAAGCAAGACAAATTTAGAGTGATAGAATAAGGCTCCAATGTTTAACAGTGAAGATAATTAACTAGTGAGTACTGTGATGAAATCGTGGTTGGTTTTCTGTGGAAATTTTAATTAAGACTCAGCATAATTTTCTCACCAGACTCTTTTAATTCAGTGGGAATTACTTCTAGTAAATCCTGTAGCCTTTATAATTTGACAGGTCAGCAGATGATGATGATGATGATTTTTTTCTGGTTTTACTATCTATGTAGAATAATCCTTTATCTCATGTTCTCATTTTTTTCTACACAAATATAATATTTTAACCTTTGTCTTCTAAACTCCCTGTCCCTGGACACAGCCCCTACTTTCTGTCTGTGGCCTTCAGTTTCTTCTCTTGGACCCTTACATTGCAGACCCCTGTTCACATAAGCATTTAGATTATTTGGTAGTCAGTAGATTCAAACTGTAAGAGTTCTATAATATTTCACCAGAAGTATTACCTCCTCAAAGAGCTAATGGCTAACTTGCATTCCTATATATTAGGGACCTGAAAGGAGGCTAGAAGTGATTAGAAAAATTATTTCAATGTGTAAAGCTTTTATGGCTTTGTTTTTATGAATTGCCATGTTATTTTTCCAGGGATCTGTCTGTGGAATCTCTGTCTCCAGTGAGATAGAAAAATGTCAATAAATTACTCTGGGTTTTTTTTTTTTTTGTTGGTGTTTTTTTTTTTTTTTTTTTTTTTTTTTTTTTTTTTTGGTTTGGTTTGGTTTGGTTTGGTTTTTCTTTTATTTAATTTTTTTGGGGTTTTTTTGGGTTTTTTTTGTTTTAGCACTCTAAGAATGGTCTTATTTTAAAAAGAAAGCAAACCTTTTCTACAGCAGAAATGCTGCTCTGATATAAGTTTTCTGAATAGTAAGTGGATGAAAATCCAAATTAGGTTTTTCACTG
Source organism: Sturnus vulgaris (assembly GCF_052056855.1). Lineage (NCBI taxonomy): Eukaryota > Metazoa > Chordata > Aves > Passeriformes > Sturnidae > Sturnus > Sturnus vulgaris. The sequence goes on along the minus strand of NC_142243.1, from coordinate 103,334,364 downwards.
TGTCTGGTGCAATAGTAGCAACCAAACAAAAGCATTGCATAGCCTTAGGTCTGACAGTCTGTTAAGTGAATTTATATGCACACAAGAAGAAGTGTCTGTTTGAAACATGAAGATGCCCAAGAGAGAGACTCTGGAAAGGTTTTACAGCCATTTAATAGTTCAAGACATTATTTGTTCAATAACAAAAGAAAAAGGCTCAGAGAGCAATCAGATTTTCTTGGACAAAAGCTAGGTTCTTGTCCTGAGGGGAGAAAGGATCATAAGCAGTGATTTTTGTGTGTGTCAGGAAGAGATGCAAAAAAAGGGTTTGACAGCTGGAGAAGCAAGAGAAGAGCTGCTCATTCTATCTCATCTATTTTGTATGCTTTTATACTCCATTTTATCTGAGTGTGATTTCTGGCTCTTTCCTCCTCTCTCTAATGAATGTTTCATTCTCTTTTTACACTCGGCACAAAAACCCCAATTCTTCTTCATGTTCCCACTCTGCTTTTCCTGTCCCGCTCTCCTACACCACTCTCCATACTGAACTACAACAGTTCCCTAATTTTCCAACAAGCATGCAAGTGCATTCTCATTTTGGTCACTTTTGTGTCCACGTGACTGCTGTACTCTCCCCTGTAGTCCTTGTGTTTTACCAGCTGTGCAGAAGTCAGTGAAAGCTGATTACAAGCAAGAACGCCCATCCCTCTGCCCCGAAGGAAATGATACTTGTCAGCAAATAAAACTAGCTAAGTGTTCCCCTAGTAGTGTAAGCACTGCCTCAAATTCCCAAAGGACTTAAAACATACTAGGTTCTCCAGTTTGGTTCTCTCATGCTTTTGTTTTGTTTCTACTCTTCAAAAGAGCACTAAGAAACCTATCTGAAGACATGCACATGTGGTAATTTTGTGGCCAGAGGTGGTTGTGCACTGGGAAGAATACCTCAAAGAGAGAGCTCAAAGAATTATAGCAATGCCAATGCAAGGGGCTAAATACTAATCTCCAAGCTATCTTGCAGTTTTAACTATTTCTTCCACCTTATTCTACTACTGTTGTTGAAGGAAATTGAAGGGACAAGATGATAAAACACTACTAGTTTTGTATGAGGCAAAACAACCTTCTTTATCTATTCAGCCACAAGACTGTAATAAGGGCTAAAAGATGTCACTTATTTACTTATGTCCCCTATGACTGTGAAAAAACCTCCCATAACCCTAAGCAGAACAATGAGCTTCTCCTGAAAAGAACATATATCTAACTGTAGCAACAGTTACTTTATGTTTTTAGTAGTTTAGTCCATTCAGGAGTTGGTTCAAGCCAAATGATTGAACTGAATCTAACTGAATCTAACAGCTGCCCTGGGGTTGCTGTATACAAGCAAAATTTTCTGAGTATAAACAAATGATTTTTTTTTTTTTGCATGTGGGAGGATGATGGCACCAAAAGCATAGTTTACTTTTGACAAGGATTGGGACGATACTTATGACATAATGTTTTGTTGGCCTGGCAAAAAATTCTGAGCATCAGCCTCTTAAATGTCGTAGAGTTTTTGTAGGAAAGATTTTTATTAGGAAATGTCAAAGCAAATATCTAGGCACGGGATGGCTCAAAGCTGCCTGTCATACATACAATATTGATGGATTCTTGGCTGTGTCTTTTGTTAAGTAAATGAGAATACTGGCTTCATGAATTCTGGTTACATGTCTAAATGCAAGAGCTGCCCACGCAAAACCTGTGTTGGAACTTTCTAAGCTGACATGGTCGATAGAAGTGAGAAGTTCTGATTCAAAATAAAGAATCAGGACATCTGTTTCAAGTTTCGTGCTTTTGGGAGAAAATGATGGAGGGAGAACACATTACTTTAATGTCACAAATACTGATCAATTTATTTAAAACTTTACTTTGATGATAAAGATACAAAGTGAAGATACTAAAGTATTTACCACTTTTCCACAAATGCAAATATAGATATATCTTAACCCTTTCTTTCAAACTTAAAGTTTAACATTCATTAGTATGATTCAGGCATACAAAGAAGAATCTGGGAATAAGAAGAAACAATTCTTCTGGAAGGTTATATTGAGAATATATATTTGGGCTATATGACCATTGTAGTTCCTTTCCAACCGTAATATTCTAATACAGATGAGTACCAGCATAAATATTGACAAAACTGCTTAACTGTGATAGGTTTCTGAAGACAGAAGTGTATTTTCTAAGCCTGTTTTCCATTTGGCCCTTTGGCATCTGCACCACCAGTGATATAAAATTCTGAAGCAATAACTTGAATATCAGCTTTTATCCTACTAAATTACAAGGTCAGCCAATCAGCATTTTTTTTTCACTTGGCTGCCATCCTCCTAATAATCTTCTTGCAAAGCATTCTCATGAAAGACTTCAAATGACACAGTAGAGACACAGACAACATATTTTATAAAATCATACTCTGAGCAAAACTGTGTACAGAAAATAATTGTCATGCTTTTCAAAATATAGATTTAACATTATCACAGAAAAAAATGCACTTAGAATCCGAGAGAAAAACCGAGGATATAATTCTCAGTTCTGACTGAGATTCTTCTCGAGTAGCCTTAGTTTAACCTGTTACAGGTTATTGATTCTTCCCAAATGGAGAGGTGGTTATCTCTTTAGTACCTATATTTATGTTAGCAAAAATGCTTTTACAATCCTCTAGAACAAGTGTAGGGAGAAAATCCTAGCTTTGCTCATCTTAATTTTTTTTCCCAGTTGTTTTTCTGAGAATTTTTGATGAACAGATTCTGACAATACTTTCTGGAAATCCATTTAGAAGTTTTGTATCAGCAGAATATGGTAACTTTTCATGAGCATGTTCATCAAATATATATAGCTGCTTAGTTGGTCAGCAATATTCAGCCTACATTGTAAATAAAAGAAACAGTCGTGGCATAGCTGGCATGCAGTACTCTAATTAAAAGCTGTGACTAGTAATTATGTATATGACAAAATAAATGGCTGAGAAGCACCTTTTAACTTACCCAGACAACTGCTGCACGGGCATGTTCAGTAGCTGTAACTGCTTCACTCTACCCTTCTTACTCCTAACATATTTTCCTTGAGATAGATAAAAGATCATATACTTCAAAAATACACTATGCAGCTCAGGTACTGGGTTGTGTTGACCTTGATTGGCTCAGAAACTCATCCTAGATAGTGTCTCATTCTCCTTTCTCAAGAGAACCAAGAGGGAAGACAAGATGAAAAAGCTCATGGGTCAAGATAATGATTCTTTCTCAAGTACAGTCAAGGCCAAAAGAGGCTAGGCACGGGGAGGATAAATTTATTTTATTGCTAAATAAAATAGATTTGGATAGTGAGAACCAAAGAGAAATTAAAACACCTTCTTTCCTTCCCCTTTTCCCAAGCTCAAACTCACTCCTTCATTCCTACTCCTCTGCTTCCCACTCTAAGGTAGCATAGCTGGGATGGGGAGTGGGGGTCTGTGGAAAGTCCATAATGGTTCCTCTCTTCTGCTCATTCCTCCTTGCACTTTTTCAGCTGGACTCACCTCGGGGTGTAGAGTACTCACTGCTCCACTACCTGGAGCTCCTCCTTACCCCCCTCTCACCTCGGTGTCTGCAGGGCTGTTTATCCCATGAGGGTTTTTCTCATTCATCACCCTCACCACTGCTATGCTGTGTTTTGCCCACTCTAAATACTCTTCCCACGTTGGCTGAGTGGCAAGCTACACCCAGCAGTGGGTGCATTGGAGCCAGCTGGAACCACATGGAGCTGTCTGGGAATGGCTGTGTACAGTTTGGGGCAGCCTCTTCTCACAGGAATCTCCCCTACAACAATCCTGCCACCAACACTTTGAGACTATTACACCACAGAGGCACAAAAGTATCAGTAAACTGTCCCAAAACCATGATGTTTCAAGCTTAATAAATACCTTTACTAGAGGGAAAGGCTAATTTTTAAAGAATTACATTGGGAAAATACTAGAAACAAAGAAATGTCAATTTTATGTATCAAAAGCCACATCACCATAGAAGGCACAAATGAATCTAAATAAGGATTCTGTTTTGACATATTTAAAGTTTATTAAACCTATGATTTCTTGAAAAAGTCAGACTTTTGCCTCCTCTCTCTGTACTCAGTTTAAGTGCTAATTTGATAAATATCAGTCTTTAGCAAAAGCTATAGGAGAGTGTCATAATGAGTAATCTCACATTTCCTCTAGCATTTCATTTATCATTCAGGTGAGTTTAATCAGAGCCAAATGAAAATTTCAGTGAAAAATAACATGTGTGAATATTTCTAAGTTGGGAAATGCTTGAAGTATCATAGTAACTCTTGTTTCTCTCTAGTATTTCTCAAAGTCTCTTACATTTTTCTCTCCCTCTTTTGAATTTGTGATTTTATTGGTGATTTTTCCCTACTCCAAATGTGTCTTGAGGTTAGAGGGGACACTCTTTGGACCACAGAAACAAAACTCTTTAAGAGACTTCACTCTTTTTCTCTTTGCTGCAGTGTACAGAATGTTCCCAAAATGAGCTGAAAGTTCATGTTTGTGTGGTTGCAAAGAGTACACTAACCACAGTGAGCCAGCACATCTATTTCATACCCCAACTGATAATTTACTGAATTTCTGTACCTTGATTGCATTTAATTTAGTACCATTAGTGTAAAAGGAGCATCAGTTCTGATGGGTCTATTTATTCTTCATCTTATGAAGTAGATTCAGGTAAACCCATACCATAAGTAATAAAAAGTTTCTCTAATGTTAGGTAGATTAGACAGATACTTTAGTTTTACATCCTGTTATGAATTTTTCTGAGCTATCCTAATTCCCAAAACTTGAGAATTTGTCTAAAATGTCTCCATCAAGGACATACAACTCAGCATCTTATTGCTGCTGTGCTGTTTTCTTTGGTACTGGTATGGTACAACTTTGCAATGAGTTGAGGGGAGAAGATTGTGGGAGCTTATCTGATCTTTCCCTTTGAGATTCTTCTGAAAGAATTAAAAAGAATCAATCCTTAAAATTAATTCAAAATGGGCAATCATTCTTGTCATTCTGTCGCTTGTTGAAGACAAGGTTTTCTTGAGAACAGTCATTAACAGGTCAGGAGATTTTAAATTGCCCCCTCAAATCTGTATTACATCATTAGAAGAGCTTTCAGTAATTTGGGATAACTGTGGTAAAAAAATTCTCTATCTGTCCATCATGAAAAGCTTTGCAGTAAAGTTGTACGGCTAAATTTTGCAAATGTACAGTAGGGAAAGAATTCAAGAATACTTCAATCACAAGCCTTTAAATAATAAATGTCAAAATTCCGTTTCTCATATTATTAGTTTGTGTAGAGCTTTGTATTTAAAGATTACATTTATTTAGTTTTGGTCTGCTGTATGACTTTGCTGACTTCCAAACTAATGCAAATTTTATGCATGGGATACAATATATAGCTGTCATACACATGTTACCCATTGTTCCCAATCTACTTCTGTATTAAATGCGTTTGCTAAACAATAGGACAAGCTTTAGAGTAATGATGTTAATCAAGTTAAAATTTCAAAGTACAAAATGAAATGTGACACTTTACAATGGTGTTTGGTTTGAAATATGTCCAAATTGGCATTGCATTTTACTTTTGTATTGACTTTTTTTTTAAATAAAATCAATTAAGGCTGAAGTTTATAGAGGGGGATGTTCCCTTTTTAAGTAAAATATAAAAACCTGATAATTTTTTTATCTATGGGAAAATAACATAAAATGATTTTACAAAAAGCAAAATGAGCCCTCCACAAAAGGTCGCTATTATGAGGACTTTATAGTTTATCCATCTATAAATAATAGTCTGCCATGCTAAAATCTAATATTTGAATTAATTCTCTGCCATTTTTCACTATAAAGACTAAATTTTATGTGCAGCCTAGTGAAACAAATGGCATTATCCTTTTAAATGTATCATAATTAAGTGTAAGGTATCTGAAATGTACAAATAATGTACAAATACAAAGTATTACAGAGTTACAGTAAGTGTTATAATTTTGAAGACACTGAGAAAAAGAGAATGCTACTGCCACTTGGGAGGCATTACTTTTTAATAAATAATTTAGAACTAAATTTATTCTATTTGTAAACTCAAAAAAGATTCTTTTTTCTTTTTTTTTTTTTTTTTTTTTTAATTCAGGTCTCTCAGGTAGCCATGTTTTACCAAAGAGATAAATACTGTTCAGCTGGGAGTTTTATACAGGATGTTGATTGGTTAGGCTTCCTAGTTTATTTGGAGTTTAGTAGGCTTTTAATAAAGGACAGGTTTGGTAGTTGTTAGTTTATTGTTAGAACTATTGTTTCATGATCAATACTTGTGTACTTGAAGTGGTAAGTTTTTAAGATGCAACAGAAATTCAATTCTCATCAAGCCTGTGTGACCAGGCACAAGACTTGTGAAAGAATGATTGTTAAATGAGACTCGATGGCTTTTTCCTGCAAAGAGAGAGAGATTCTACATTAATGTGAGTGAGAACCATAGTTAATAAGCTGAGCAGAATTTTCCTTTAGGTTCTAAATATTGAGATTCGCTTGAGCTTGTAAAGTTCTTCCTATGGTGGCACTCCGAGAAGCATACCACAAGGTAAGAAAATGAAATATTAGGCTGGAAAGGTTTCCTGTCTCAGAAGGAAATGAAAATATTAATTCTTCAAGTAATGTATGACCTGACTCTCACATCCACCATTAGTGAGGGGTACAATATACATAACAGCTTCCCAGATACACTTTAAATTGCAATTAATTCACAGAGTCATCTGTGTTTCTTGGAGAAAGATATAGAAATGCCTTGTACTACTTGATTTATTAATTTAAGTAATTTTGAAGTGTTGCACAAAGCTTTCACTATGCTTCCTAAATCAAGTGATTTTATTTCATAAGCACCAATAGAATTTGCATCGCTGCTGCAAACAGGAGTGGGAATTCCCAGCTGGCAGATGGTCCACCACAACTCAAAACACAAGCAGAGTAATAGGAAAGGAGTATTTCACACAGCTTAATTTTGTCATTTAAAGACTCCTACTTATCAACAGAATTAAAAATCTAGTATTGAAGTGTCTTGAATATTTAGCTTTTGGAATAGGTTAATAAAAATAAAATACTAAAATTTAATTGAAAAGAATGATCTCTACTGATCTATATGCCTCAAGCCAAATGTGATTCTTAGTTATATCAGCAGAATTAAGGAGATAGCTGAAACATCAGTTGAACGATTTTTAAATAGTTGAAGTTCAAGTCAGATGTACTTTTTGAAAGAATTTCAATCTGAAGAGCCTTTTCTTTTACAGAAGAATGCCTTAAAACTTTTGAACTTTTAAAATTTTTTTTGCACAGTTTTGTCGTTGCTAATTAAGTAAAAAATTATTCTTGTTGGACAAAAAAGAAATGGTTGGAATTTTTCATGAAAATAATGTAAGTGATTTAATTCTACTTAAGAAGCAAATTAATTCACAGAATTTCAGAAGGCACTGAGCAAACACAGAAGTTGGTAAGAGGAAATTAATATGATAAAATAGTCAAACAAAGCAGAAATCGGTGACTCTTGCCCTGGATAGTTATCAGTAAGTCAGTCTTGAGTAAGCATAGAATTTGAACAAAGCTGCAGTGGTTTTAATATTGTTAGCATGAGTAAAGCTTCATTTTCAATCCTCCATTTTTTCTTTTTTTAAGGTTTAAGAATATACGTAATTCTGAAATAGGATCAAATAATGTCCCATCAAAGCAAAAAACTACAAAAATACCAAATGCATATCCTGAATATCTGAGGCAATGTTTGAGTTCTTGGGTGACACATAAGAAAAATTCCACCTGGGAATGTTAGATGAAGGGTCCTTAAACTGGAGTTCATACACATCAAGGATGTAAATTCCAGGACGACTGGGATAACTGGGATATTGCTTATCCCAGCATGAGACACTTTCACTGTCTCCTGTTGGAGCCATTTCATTTTAAGTAGATAATCCATATTCTTTGGTACAGAGATTTTTATGTTCTTCTCCATCATACCTAGTCATTAGACTATGAAGTTACTCTCCCTTTCCATCTCTCTTTCTGTCCAAATGCAGTTACAATGTTTTATACAACACACAAAACCTCTGACCAGAGGGAGAGGGAGAGAGACACGGATTTTCTCCATGCAGATATAACCTAACACTTTCGAGTGGAAGCTGAAGTTGCTGACCTGATTAAATTTTCCAAATTTTAAACACACTTTCTATGTGGAATTAGCTCGAGTCCTGCAGACATTTCTTGCTTTCCTTCTACTTTTTTAGTACTAGAAAGTCTTTCGTTTTCAAGATGGGGGAGCATGTATGTGTGGAAATATTCACTTCTGATAATTTCTGGTTTTCATGTAGCTTAATTTTCAGGTGAAAAGACATTGTGCTGGAAAATGTCCAACAAGATGTAGTTACATACTTAATTTGAGATGTCTTCTTATCTCTGATGAGGCATTGCAAAGCCTTGCCACTTTATTCGGGGGAAAAAATAAGGACTTTATGGTAACAGGAAGATTATCTTGATTCTTGACTCTGCTCCTGAATCCCCATATAACTATATAAGCTTCACGTGGCAAAAGAAGCTGGGTATTTCTAAATGATTTTTATAGTCTTAAACACAGCTAAACTTCAATCTGATTATTTTGAAAATGTAGCTTTTAACCTTTCATTTTTGTTTAAACAAAGGCATGATATTACAGATTCACGGGGGAATACTTGTGTGGTTTTGGAAAACTAGTACTTTTCACCAAAATAAATGCAGTGCCTTCCAGATCCAGAATACTGGTCTCTTAATACTCCAGAAAATTAGAATGATTCTTTAAATAAGGTATTTTATTCTATTAGAACATTTGTGATTTTTATTGTGGGTTCCTTATGTTATTCCAGTGCTGTGTACAATAAACTATAAATATATAAATAAATAAAAAACTGTGGTATGGGAGCAGACATTTAATTTAATTTCTCTTAGTATACAGTGGTTTCCAAGAAAATTGGCTTTTTAAAAGGTGTTATGTATTTCTGTTTTCTGTTTAGATGAAGTATTTCTTTCTACTAAGCTCCTCTATAAAAAAAAGAAAAAAATAAAAGCTGAAAAGGCAGCTTTTAATTAAGAGTTGCTCTAAGTTAGTTGTCCAAGGGCAAGTAGGATTGTGTATGAAAGGTTCAATTTTTTTTTCAGTTAGGACAGTGATTTATTAATTTTAATGTTAACTTTCTTTTCTGTCCCTAGTGAGCTGAAAATGTTATTGGATATTTGACACTATATCAGGAGATAAGAATTGACCTTGTAACTCTCTAGTGAATGTAGTAGAATATAGTGGACTACTGCAAAGGCAATTGGTAAGAGAAATCTTAAAAAAGTCCTTGGCTTATGTCCCTGCTTTTGAACCATCAGCACTTATAAATGTACCTAACCTCAAAGTGCAGACTTATGTTTTATGTAAATGCATTGGTCTTCTGGAGGGGTATGTTAAGGGAAAGTGAGTCATTATCTGTTGTTGGTGAGAGCTGTGCCTGTTTCAGAAAGACCATACCCTGCCTAAATTTTTTAAATACCAGAATTCTGGGCACGATTGTATAATATAGGCTCATTTCCTTGAATATGTGTTTCTCTATACTTTAATATCTGTGTTCAATTTCTCAATAATTTTGATTTTCATCAATATTTGAAATGGAGTTTCACTAAGCCTAATATGTGCAGAATTACTATAATTGCTAGGGTTGTCTTCAGCTTCCCCCCACCCCAACCTCTCTCTCACTTACCTTCTGTATCACACAAAGTAGCATTGAGATAGCTTTTCAAGGACTAAAGTCTTTAAAGAAAAACTTAAAAAGAAGACAATCAAGGAAAGGAAAAGAGACCAACAATAGATCACTGAAGCTTGAAGAACAATGAAATCCTCTGTTTCAGCTCTTAGTTAAGTTATCACATCTGGCAAACTGATAGAAAAACAATGCCGTGTTTTCTGGGCTTTTCCCCCCCTTTCTCTTGCTTTTATTTTGTAGGGACTAATCTAAACTTCTTTGCATTTTGCAATCTGCCAGTATCTACATGCTGCTGCACAGTTTATTAGAAAAAGAAGGATGTATATTGAATGCAGTAGGAGAGAAAGGGCTTTGACTCCAAATTATGCAAATAAAAAAACAGCAATACAAAACTAAAGCAATACCCCTACCTGCTCTGCTGCTTTCAAGTGACTGCCACATTATGCATGCAGTGGTGCCTTGGAAGCCAGAGCTGGTATTACTACAGCAGAACTTAAAACTGTCGGCACAGTAAAAAGAACTTTAAGGAAGCTGAGACATTGCTTCAGAGTATTTAGTATTTCAGTCAAAGTATTTTAAGGCCTTAAAATTCTAATTCTAATTCTAATTATTATTATTATTGTTATCATTATTATTATTATGTAGTAATTCATTGTAATAATATTATAATAAATATTAGCATTACTATTGGTATAAGTACTGGTATCATCATTGTGGTCCAGTATCTCAGTCCAGCATCTCCTCTGTGGAACAGGAAGAATTTCAGACTCTCTGGGGTTTGCTGATTGTGTTCAACTGCAAACCAGAACAGATTAATGCAGCTAAAAGAGTGCTCATACTGTCATTGTGGCACTACTCCATGTGAATAGGAATAAAGTTTTTATTGTGATTCAAGTTTTCAAAAGTCCTTTTCACTCAAATATTTGGCTCTGGTGGAAAAAAAAAAAGTCTAAATTGAGGCATCTAAAGGTCCTAAATTGAACTGTGAGATGAGAGAGGGGATTGGCATGAGATTCAGCAGAGCATGGCTAAGGGAAAAAAGAGTAAGGCTGTTTGAGTCTGAAAGGATCAAAGTATTAAAAGTCTTTTGCATGAGACGTGCAGTCTTGTAATCGATATGATGTTTAACACAATGAACAAATACTTCAATACTGACAAAATACATTCTAATTAGTTCAAGTGATAAAACGTGCTATTATATTGTGAAACTGCTGGACCCTACACAATTGTTTATCAACAAAACCTGCAAACAGAACAGTGTATTAGTCTGATCTCACATATATGAGTAAAGATGTGCAAACCTTTGCTTAACTGAACTACAAAATGGAACAGTGGCTTAAACAGTATGTAAAATCTTGGCCATTAAGAAAAACTCTGTTAAAGAAGCTATTTTTGTACTCACAGTAATATCGACTCATGTCAACTGGCTCAGTCAGTAGAATTTCTCTCTCTGTTTTTCTTACTGTGTTCCTAAATTCCAACTTAAAAATCTCATTAGGAGAAGGACATAGAGCCACAGCAGCAGGAATTATTCCAGTTCTTTTGTGCTGTTCTACTTGTGAGAGAATAACAGACTGAAGGTAGGGAAAATGCAAGCTTTCTCTATTTTTAGGTGGAAAAGACATAGGGTGAGCATAAAAGTAGAGAAAATAAGCTTGTAAGATTACTGAATAGATAATGATGTTACTGAGCTCTGTAGTGACATGGCTCTTGCTATTGTTCTGTCTCTGTATTTTCTTGACAGCCAACCCAGATTATTAGAGAGCAATGTAAACTCTACTGCTGAAAAGGAATAATTCAGCTTAGAAATTCACAGCCATTGCTATCCTTAATGCATCCTGCATTGGTAAGGAGGCCGAAAATATATTGTGGAGATATGCAATATGATAACTGTTCTATGCTAAACAGGTTTTGCAAAACAGCCACACAAAGCCAGCACTTGATGGAATCCTTTGAGTAAACACTATTATTAGTACCTCTTAGTCTCAGTTTTGTGTTTTCAAGCAGTCCAGGGACATCATGGTCTAAATTGGAGGGTAGGTGATTGTAAGGGAACAGGAAAATGGAATCCTATAGATGGGGAATTTTGACTGAAAAGTATGTGATTTGGTGTCAAAACATAAGATAAATCCAGAGTACCATGTCATTTTGCCAAATTAAGGGCCACTCTAACTTGCAGTGAAAAAACATCTTTGAATCATGTAGCAATTGTTGGGACAGGCACGGAGTACTTGATGAAGTTTCAGTACTCCAGTTCCCAAGGCTGCTTTGACTACACACTAATTCAAGCAAAGTGTTTCATTAACGTAAAATACATTTCAGAGCTTGATTAAGATGTTTTCAGTCACATTTGCTGGAAACTTTTCCTCTTTATCTAGTAACAATCCATCCCTTGGCATATTTCTGGAATGCTTGTAGAATGAGCAAAAGCCTATTGAACAGCAGTATTTTCCTGGGGAAAACATTTCCACAGAGTGGGCTTGTGAATAGTTTCAGTCTGGGGGCAGGAAGGGCTGTGCAAAGTCTACACAGACTTGGGTCAGCTGGAACACACCGCTTTCCAGAGATCATCCAGATCCACTGGCTTTACCCATCTGGATTTTCACTGAGGCAGCAAGATCGCATGAAGAGAGCCTGTGCAGAGGGACAGCAACAGTCAGACATAGGCACCTAAGATGACATGCACTGTTTTTTTAATGGCTTATTTCATTTTAACATCATGAAGCACAGTTGAGAAAAGCTACAGAGAAGGGGACACATAGGATACATCATATTTGTTGACTTTTTATATGAAGAAATCACTCTTCAGTTTGCTGAAACCAGAAAAACAAACAAACAAACAAACAAACAAACAAACACTATAGATGTGTTGTTTTCTATGTCACTAATTGTTATCACAGAATGGGCAAGTTTGGAAGGGACCACAGTGGGTCATCTGGTCCAACCTCCCTGCTTAAGCAGGGTCATCCTAGAGCACATTGCACAGGATTGTGTCCGGAAAGTTCTTGAATCCAGTGAAGGAGACTTCACAACCACTGAGTAATAAATTATTACTCAGAACTGAGTAATGAAATGTTCAGCATAGAGAGAGAGGTACTATTTTCCAGGAAAAACAAGGATGCTACAGAGAGACAATGGCACAGCTTTACAAGCAGTTTTTCTTGAGTTTGGAGAAGATAGGGATAGGACTGTCTGCACTCAATGATCCTTGAGGGTCTCTTCCAAGTCAGCATATTCTGTGATTCTCTCTGCATTAAAGGTATAGAACTCCTCTGTGACCCTCTGAAGGAAGGAGAGACTGAATTAGAAAATGGATGGTTACAGCAAAAATGATTCCTAGGTAGTAAATAAAGGTTGCAGTGAAGGCCAGGAGCAAAAGCACTGTGCCCTTTAGCATGGGGCTGGATGGCTGTAAGTCATGGTGAGAACTTATCTGGCTAGAGACCATTGTGTAAACATGGAAGAAACATTACAAAAGTATTTTTTCTTTTGGTAAGACTGGATAATGACAAATGGACCTACAAATACCAAAGGTGACTCAGTATAGTGGTGAGTATCCCCACATGTCACACTGGAGACTGAGGTGTGGTTCCCCGATGGGGAATCAGACTTTTTGGTGCCAAAACCTGGGGTTGTGAGGTTTCAGGATAAAAATAGTGGCTGAGAGAGGTAACTGGAAAAACAAGTACAGAACAACTTAGAGAGGAGAATGATCATTGGGAGTTTTTTTGTAATTAAGGTGAAGGGACAAGGGGTGAGTGGATTTTGTGTAAATTGTCTATTTTCTTTATGTATTGGTATGATGTTATTTTGATTTTTGTTGGGAGGAATTTTTGTCTTGCTTTGTTTGGTAGTTTTTGTTGATGTGAGTATAAGTTGTGTGATGAATGTGGATTTTAGTGATAATTATTAAATATGTGATTCACAGAGGTGAGAGATGGAATGTATTAGGTTTGCATGGCCTGGTTTTGGTAGTGGGGGGGTTTACAGGGATGGCTTCTGTGAGGAGGTTCCAGAAGCCTCCTTCATGTCCAGCAGAGCAAATCCCTGCTGGCTCCAAGATGGACATGCCTTGGTCAAAGCTGGGGCAATCAGAGATGGTGGTAGCACTTTGGTAATGACATATTTAAAAAGAAGAAATAAAAAGTTATTGTGGAGATAAAATTGCAGCCAGAGAGGAGCAGGGTGAGAACATGTGAGAGGAATGGTCCTTCAGACATCAGAGTCACTTGAGAAGGAGGGGCAGGAGGTGCTGAGATTCCCCAGCAGCCCATGGTGCAGACCATGGTGAGGCAGCTGAGCCCTGCAACCAGTGGAGTATCACAGGGATGCAGAGGTCTCCTCACAGCCCATGGAGGAGATCCATTCCAGAGCAGGCTGTTCCTGAAGGACTGCATCCCATGAAAGAGGGACCCACGTTACAGCAGTATGTGGAACACTGTTGCCCATGGGATGGTCTCACACTGGAGAAGTTTGTAGAGAACTGTCTCCTGTGGGATGGAGTCATGTTGGAGAAGTTTTTGGAGATCTCCCATGCGAGAGACCCCTTGGTGGAACAGAGGATGTACTCCTCTCCCTGAGCAGTAGCAGAAACAACTGTGAGGAGCTGACCATAACCCCCATTCCCCATCTCCCTGCAGCTCTGGGGTAGGAAGTAGAGCGGGGAAGGAGGGAGGGGTGAGGGAAAGGTGTTTTAAAAGTTTTATTTTACTTCTCATTATCCTGCTCTGATTTTGCTAGCAATAAATTCAATGAATATCAGTTTAGTGCTTCTCTTCAGAATCATTATGAATTTTCATTCCTTGTGAGCAGGACATACATTTCTCACCAGTACTGCCCAATAAGTGGATACAGAGATACTGCAGTGCTGCTTTCTTTTTTCATTTTTTTTTCATATCTTAAAAGCCAGTGAATAAATTTATTGCTTGAGGAAATTTTAAGTAAGTGAATATCATTACTGAAGATCACCATCAGGTTGCCAAGCTGAGGTACATGCAAAGGGAGCATGTGAAAAGAATAAACTTAGTGAACTAAAAAAAGAAGTGCTTTCTTAAGCAGAAAAATATTTCTCAGTGAAGTACATATTTCAACTCACTAGCTTTGATGATCAGTGAATATGTAATACAGACTTCAGTCATAATGACTTCTGCATTAGTGCACAGTTGATCAACTTTAGGTGAATTCCATTTGGAGAAAATGAAACCCTGTACAGGGGCATAGGTAAGAAGAGATGGGGAAAATTATATTATGCCTCTGGGTGGCACTGGATATATTTAGGACTTTCTTGGTGGAGATTAGAGATTACAGTTCAAATTCTCTCATGCAGAAGTCAAGAATTCAAAGTCAATCTCCTATAGCTTAAATAAACCATAATCTATTCAGGTCAAAAGAGAGCCAATTTCCCCTTGAACTTTGCTCTGAATATTTTGTTGCATTTTTTCCAAATTTAGCTACCTGAATTAAGTTCAAATTATATCTTATTTCGTGCATTTTAACTAGTATAATGTTAATCACAAACCCCCTTTTTTGCCTGAAAGTTTGTGGTTTCATAAGAGGAGGGGAGAAATATTGTGAAAAGAAAAAAAATTGAAAATGCACAATTTTCACAGTGAAAATTAACCCAAATAATTTTTGAGCCATCTTGCAGTTTTAAAGTACATGGATTCAATAATGCTTGAAATACAGTATGAAATGTTGATTTTTTTTTTTGTAATTTCTAAAAGGAATTAATGATTTCTAGTTTAGTTTGTTCACAAGCCTTCTATCCCACACTCTTTTTTTTTCCCCCTTAACAAATGTTCTGTAGGTAAATATTCTGGATGTTTTATTTGAATATTTAGAGGGGAAATAAGTTGTCATCTTGCTCTGTGCAGTATAGTGAGAGATATTTATGGTTTATTATAATAGAAAGGTGTGCATGGAGTGGGGCAGAAAGAAAAAGGGTGGAAACAGGTGAAGGCAAAAAATTGAAGAAGGGCTTATGCTTTTACTTTTCACTGAACTAGCTTGGGCTTTGAATTCACATACTGCAGCATGAATTTCAATCAAAATCCTTGAAAGAAGGTGACTCCTTTAAAATACTGAAGGGCTCAAGGAATTTATTTCAGGTGCCAGTGATCTTATTTACATTTTCAAAAGCAAGAGTTCCAATAGACTGGGTTATTAAATTGAAACCCTCAGAGCAAACACTTCACTAAGGATGGATCCATGTTCTCTTTCTACTTCCAAGAACACAGGCTGTATTTTTCACACCAGACAGAAATATTTGTTACCAGGGAAATTTCAGGACCCAGAAGGGAGATTGAAGGACTGAGATACTATGTATATGAAAAACAAACATTAAAGTGAAAGTTGCTCTCAGACTCTGAATCGTCTCAGGAAGAAATCAGACATAAGCAGAATCAAAGTGGGTTACCACTGATTTAATGATATTTCAACTACTGTGAATTTGTTGTTTAAAGTCTAGGTAGGTCAATGGTGAAACGTGGATGAAATGAGCTAGAGAAATGTGCATCTTTTGTAACTTAGGGCTGTTAAATAAACATTATCATGTACTTATCAGCAAACTGTGCTGCTTTTTCCCTTCGAGAAACCTCCATGAATGGACCAACATTTTCTTGGATTTGATAGTGAGTGCAGAATACTGCCTGACTGCTGCAAAAATGTTCTCTAACTTGTTTGACAGCTATTCTTTTTGAGGTACTAATTATTCAGTCTCCAGCTGTTTTAATGGAGCACTTGGGTCAGGTGGGTTTCCTGATTAAGTGAGATAAATAGTGTCATTTAGACCAGCCTGGTGCTGGAACTGGTGTGCATGAATCATTGTGTAGCTGAAATTACCTGTGCGAAAAAACCCAGCACAAATTTTATGTACCGTTTAAATTCTCTCCTGAAAAAAAACCCCATATAGATGAACCTCTAGGCCTTAAACTGTCTCAATATAGAACTGTCTCCTTGCATTTTGGAATGTTTAGTTAACACTCACTGAGTTGTGAGTGGTTTGTGTTTGTGTTTGTGTTTGTCAGAAACCCACTAAAACCGATGAGATCACAAACAGAGTAAAAATGCTTTCAAACGGTGTTCCCACCCTCAGGATTTCCCTGTGTTGTAACATGACTGCTCTGCAGAGGTTTGCTTTAAGCCCAGTTGATCATTACATCCCCAACTGGTACTAGTCTGATAACCCATAGTGGTAAAACCTTCCAGTGTATCCAGTACATATTTCAGTGCATTTAATATATTAGGGGTCTTTGTGTCATGGCTGTGCCGGGGAGTCGTGGGCTTAGAATAGAAATGTTTTCTGGTTGTTTTGGTTTGTGTGTTGGGTTTCTGTTCTAATTTAGAATAAAATAAGTAAACTATACTCAAGATTTCATGTTGAAATCCTAAATTATGGCAACCTCAACTTGCTTCTGTAAAGAAACCACAGCTAAGAAACTTGTCTGGAGAAACCAGACTTGCAAGTTTCCAGCTTACCAACAGCACAAGGCAATGTGTGAGCTGCAGTGCTTACAGGGATAATAGCATGCAGGCTTTTTCCCAATTTGCCTATTACATTGTCCTTCAACATTATTCCCTAGTCCTGTATTTCCTGTGATATTAACTATAATTTATTGCTTCTCATTTCCACATGCTGGCCCCTTCCTTCCCACACTAGAGTTACTAATAATTACCTTTGGGGCTAGAAATAAGTATCTTTAACTACATTTCTTGACCTGCACACCCCCAGTGTTAAGGTCATAAACCTTTCCAATTTTAGTCTCTTGAAACCTTCACACAGGTATTCCACAGGTTTGATCTTATCACCAGGCTTTAGTCAAAGCTCCATGCACAACATGACTTGCCTGACTACTAGTGACCACTCAAGTTCAAACATGCCTGACTTGGCTTTCCCAAAGTCTTTGTCTCCTTTAAAAATCCAACGTAGAATAGGCTTTCTGAAGTGAATATGCTACAGCTGAGCTAAAAGACTAGGTAAAAAAAAAGTTCACCCACCCCCCCCAACCCAACAAAAGTATAGAGAACCAAAACACCATAAGGTTTGCCTGTAGATATCACAGTCTTGAAGTTATTTTAAATACTGAGGCCTTAAAACCCTAAAGAGCCTTAAATCTGGGCTGAAAAAAAAAATGTGTGTTTTCATTTGAACACAAGCTGCTGCTGCATCTTTGATTTATCTTTGAAACAGATGTGTTTTGAGTTGAAGTTAGACTTCAAAGGAGAAAGTAAATGTTCAATGGGAAATATTCTTCTTATTCAAAATAGAGTCTTAAAGTGTAAAGTTTGCTGTGAAAAGATAAAATTTTATTCTAAAAGTTCCATTCCAAAGTTCAGAAACGGTTCAGAGATTTAGCTCAGAAAAGTGCAGAAAATTACAGTTGTGAACCTTAGGCACATTTCCTTAAGCAAACAAGTCCAGAGGGTTAAGTGGGAACGTGTAATATCTGACTGTTGTGATAATTATGTATCTTCATGATTGAAATGCTTGAACACCCTGTCAGCACAGTTTTTCAACCAGCTTGACTTAATTTCCTCTATGCAGAGCCCAGAAATAGTCTGATGCTCCTTCTTTGTTCTTCAGCTCAAACACTTCCTATCCAAGCTCAGCTCCCTGATATTTTTGTCTTTGTGTCTAGATATCCACCCTGACACATATCCAGGCACATACATATTTAGGCATCTTCCTGAAACCTTCCCTCTTCAGTAAAGCCCTGGGCTAACTCCTACAGTTTTCCTCACATCCTCCCCAGCAAGTGAGAGACTTCCTCTCGCCTCTCAGCTTTGCCCAACTGCTCCATGCCTTCAGCTTTGTTAGTGCTCCTTCCTGCTTTTCTCTTTTCTACTTGTGCTTTTTACCAGCCCCTTTCTTGATTTTTCTTTCTTTATACTTCCTCAGCTTTCTAGGCCCATGCTCAGTGCTTATTAGGACTTCCTACTTTGCTCTGTTCTCCTAAAAGACCTCCCAGTCTTCCACTCTATGGAAGACATACTTCAGCAAGAAGCTTTTTGTACCAATAGTCCAGTCAATTATTTGCAAAAAAAGAACTCTGCAATTCTCCTAAATTATGGTTACTAGGCACACATTCTGTTTCCTGTTAATAAAACTGGTATCCTGTGTGAGCAGTGAGCAGGGTCAGGGCTTTGAACATCAATGCCCCATTCCATTTTAACTGTCTATGATCCAGCTGTATGATCATACATCCTGATGGACACAGAGAATGCTGGAATTTTTTGCATGTGAATAGTCAGCTAGAAGAGATTTATAGCCATATCCTTAATAACATCTGCTTCTTAATCCCTTTTGCATGTAGTCAAAAATTATGTTTATGTAATATTTGGAGACATCTATCTTGAGTTATTCAAGGTCAAGCTGACATATATAGTAGGGAAGTGATAGTATGCCTTATCTTCAACTTCACATCTTATTTATAGTACATTTTCTGCTTTTGTGTCTTCACTGTGAAGGCAACAATGTTAGTGATAAAGAAGATAAAGAACTAGCAAGCATCTGCGTTTAACCATTCTGTCATTTAAGCTGCTCTCAAGGTCTCTGTATAAATGAGCTCTTGTGAATTCGACCACCTTTCCTTTAGCATGTAAGAACGAGTGGTTTGTACTGAAATATTAATGGAAATATATATGCACATAGCTTTCTATTACTACATAAAATTGTAGTATATATATGTATTATAAATGTAAAACTTATATGAAACTATATGGTGATTATATTTATTATATAGATAAAGCTATGTGCTGCTCATCCCCACCCTCCAAATTGTTCAACCATTTTATAATTATATTTCTATAAATACAGAAGTAAAATTAGAATGATATTTTATATAAATCTGTGATTCCCCGCCTTAAATATTAATAAAACAACCTGGGCTGAAATAATTGCCTGAAAATAAATGATGGTTTATATTAAGCCTTATGTATCATTTGAGGTTACAACATTGAATCATACCAGAGGATCACTGAATTCTTCTGCTGCCTTCCATTTCTGCTAGATGAACTTCCTATTCTAATGAGGGAAAAAAGAAACTAAAAAAACAAGCAAACAAACCCATGAAAAAGCAAATTATAGATGTTTCAGAACAGTGTTTTGGTTATTGATTTCATCATCCACCCTGATTTTATTTCTGTATCACAATAGCTTTTCATTTCTGGACTTACATGAAGTGGCCTAAATAGCAGTGCAGATTGAACTTGCAGGATAAAGACATTCACAGAATTTTTTTTTTTTTGACCTTGCGGTTTGAATAAGATATCTGAACTTATTGCATCTTCTTCATCACTTTCCTGGTACATTCATCACTGTTGTGCATGATGATCTCAGGAAGAAGAAAACTACAGTGTTCCAAGGTGTCAGAAGACATGCAGTTGTATTGTAATTAGTGTAGAACAATTCAATTCGGCAGCAGAAACTGTAATGTGCTTTTGTCCTCCTCACCTCTTGCTTTTGTCCCATTAGCACTAATCTCTACATTCTGGTGTGCTGGTGGCATAGAGAAGAGGTTTGTTCCTTGGCACTCTCTGGGGGGCCCTCACAAGCCTGAAGGCTGGTTCTGTGGATATTTATGGAGGGCGCACTAGATCTAAGCTGTATGAACAGCCTACGCCTTGCAACGGGGGTCCTATTCAACAGCTGGACTTGAACATGCTTATTCCAAATGCTCATCTGCATTCAGAGGCCGATCAACTCAGTGTGTCCTTTTAAAAAGACAGAAGGGTTTGAGTCTTGACCACTGAATGGTGCTCTGCCCATCCAAAGTCTATTATCAGAAGGGGATTGCAGTATCTAATCCTAGCTCAGCAAGTCTGCTTACACAGTGAGAGCTGAGAACAGTTAAGTGACAGATCCTTCAATAGCAGTCTGTCTGTGTGCTTGGGCCCTGTTCCCTGATTATCCTGAGGCTGAATTTAAAGTTCTGTCCTTGAAGCTCCTAGGTGCCCATGGATTAGAGTATCTCATAGCATTGTTTCAGTGGGACACTTCCTCTGTGAAGGCGTGGAGGGAAGAGTGAAGGAATTATCCAGGCTGCCAGACACCTACATAGAGTGGCTACTGGCTTACTCCCCATCATACAGCTCACATGTGGTCAGAGCTGCACAAAAGACTCATGTAAAGGATAAAGTCTACACACAGAAAATTTTTTAGTCTAAACTAACAGAACAAGATTAAACACTGAATTTCATTATGAGACCAGAGACTAGATGTGACTTCAGGTGTCATCTATTTCCTGATTGAAGTTAATATGCTTTTAAAAAAAATGAATCAAAGTAGTATTTCAATTTAAACTGCCTTGTGCAAGTGTCTCACTGACCTGAGAGATAACGAAATGTAAATGGTATTCAAACCTCTTAATTGCTGCCAATAGCAATTCTTTTGTTACTCTGCAAGGAAAACGGTGGAGGCATCTCTTTTAGAGAATAAAGCCCCAGGTAAAAAAGCAGTAAGTACCTCATTAGCAACATTGAGCTACAAGTGTGGCTAAGATCCCACAGACTTCAAGCCAAGTGTTAAAATAGGTTGTGCTGAATGGATGACTAAATTGTTCCAATGACAGTCTCTCTGATGAAAGGTGCCTAGAGCTACCCTTTCTTAGGTTTGCCTACCGTGCCTGTCTTTTACCATTCAATACAGTTCACTTCTCTCTCAATTCAGTATCTTCAAGGTATTTGAAAGCTGGGAATTAGAGATTATAAAATAATAGCTCTTGCAGTAGGCACTCACAGTTAGGAGACTGTTAAAGTGATTGGGTATTTATTTTAGTGAGTGTCACAGAGCACTAAAACAAATAAAAACCACATTAGTTGTGAGTTACTGAAGGAGACATTCTAAGCCATTGAAGCTCGGTGAATCAAGCCTAGGAAGTTTAAAATATTCTTTGTGTGCTAGCAGATATATATACACATATATATACATATATATACATAACGTTTTAGATATACTCTAAGCCAAACTGCAGGCACTTCCTTTTCATCTTCTGTATACTTAATGACTCCATGAAAAGCGTTGAACGCTATGATAGAGAGATGCCATAAAAGAAAAGTGCCTGGCCAGTTCCTGCTTGCTTTGCTCACGCAATTAGGTAGAGCCTGCATCAGTAAATCAAACAATGCTTTTTCCAGCACTTAGATGAACTGATTTCTCAACTGCCTTCAGCAATCGAATGAGAACACTTTTAGGTGTCTCTTACATCTCAAAAATGCTCTAAAGATAAAAAAAAAAAAAGCCCACTTGCCTGGAATAGGCATTTCCTTTTTTTGTAGATAAAAAAAAATCATACGAACGGGTGGTGGATGGAAAGATAACTTTCCAGTCCAGCACAGATATCACTGGAGCCAGGTAGATTCCCAATTCTCAGGGTGAATTTTAGAATAAATCAAGGCACAAGTTTGAGTTAGTGCCAATAAAATAAGGTGTATAAAATTGATTCATAAATGTATATTTTAAATAGAATGTTAAATAAAATCACATGCAATCAATTAAATCCAAGAGCTAGTTTAAAAATAAACCAAAAAACCCGTACTGTTTCTTCCAGTAGAAAAAAAATGAAGTTTGTGGTTGATTCTCATCACATATTTTAACACTTGCTTTCTGGGATGAGAAATATAGCAGAGAAATCTTATTAGAAGGAAGTTTATTTGTCTTGCTAATTCTTTTCTTTATTTCCACTCTTTTGCCAAGAAGCACATTCACTGAAATCATTCAGTGTAAATTAAGCGGTATTTAAAGAGATGCAACTATTCAAATTGTGCATGTGCTTCATACAGTCACATAAGCCAAACAGTTTGCTTAAAATATTTTACTGCCAGCTCCCAAAATGTATACTCAGTATGGTCTTTTTGGAAGGGCACTGCAGACTACATGTGTCCTAGCCTACATATGCCCCAGTTCCCTCAGCAGAGTTGGGGCATGCTTCTGGGCATCCAGCCCCCACATTGTTAAGTGACAGCACAGTCCCAGCACCAGGTATATCTCAGGCCAGCAGTAACTCTCTTCCTGGCCCCCTTCTGGTATTTACACAGTCCAAGGACCACAAAATGAAAGAATTTATGGATGTGCACAAGAGCTTTCCCTTTCCACACCATCTGGATTAGTCTGCAGGGGTAAGGATTTTGGGAATGAGTTTGCTAGATATGAGGAGCATCCCAATTAAGAAATATTCAAGGTGTGGTCCTTATTCCCTAAACGAACATGTCTCCTAAATCTTGCCTTCCCTTGGGCAGATTTCTCTTGCACTCTTGGCTTGGCCTGTCACTACACCTGTAGCTTGACCACAGCCAGTGTTCAGGTGGTTCAAACCAGAGTAGCTGACTGGGACAATGATGTAAAAAATACTCTCTCACAAATGTTCCTCATCCCCTGTTGTCTTCTTACTGCTTTCACACTGAGGGCACCACAGCTCACTGGCTGGACAAGTGAGCTCCAGTCCAGTCACAGTGCCATATTCTGTGCTTGTTATTAGTGGAAAATCTGGAAGCATGAAGGTTCTTCACACCCTCCTGTGACTAGTGTGGATTTAAGTAGGCATTGAGAATGGTCACAGCACTCTGTCTCTACTTGACAGTGTTCAAGAAGCATTTGGACAATACTCTTGGGCACATGGTGTGACCCTTGAGAATGCTGCTGTGGAAAGCCAAGGGATGGCTTTGATCCTTGAGGGTCACGTCCAATCTGTTTACTCTGTGATTCTGTGACTGATACCACTGTTTAAACTTTAGAGCTGTGCCAAGAAAATCATAACCTTAACATTAACTGAAATCACCTAGGATATATCTGGCTTTTGGGATGTTCGTTCACTTATACATGTGATAACAAATATAAATTACTGAAATGGCCGCTAATAACTATGTCTAACACATGTCTCTAAGCATGGCCCACCTAGAAACCTCCAAAGAAATGTAAAGCTGGCTTGTGTTCATAACAGGATGGGAGAGAGATGAAGTTGTTGAGAAGTCAAAAAAGACTGTGAAGAAGCTCAAAATTTCCTATCATCAGTTTAGTAAAGCCTTATTAGACACTTTTTGTGACAATTTCCTTTAGATTCTGTAGGGAATAAGGTTTTTAGTCATCTGGAAAAACTTTGTATGATTAAGTCTGATGAAAAGTGGATTAAAACTAAAGAGTAATTAACTTGATTGTAATAATAATAAAAATAAATTACTGTCTTGCTGCTTCATCTAAATTGTTTTCCATTTATCAGTTTTCTACATCATAAGCATTTGTTGTAAGTTTCCAAGCTTTTTCATTATTTTCAATCATAATGGACTATATGGTGCCAATCAGCAAATTAACCAGGTATTTTGTGAATGGAAAAATAAATAGACACAAAATAATTCATGAATAAACATGATAACAAATAATGTCCTTTTTAAGATCACACAAGCATGACATTTTTAAAAGACTTATCAGAATTATAATTTTAGCTGTTTAAAAATACTATATGGTCCTGAGGCAATTAATTTTAGGAAAAGAAAAGCAAAATGCTTATGAGTTACACATAAGCTTAAATTAGATTTTTAATATCTGAATTTCTGTACATCTTTATTTGGTACAGTACTACTAGATGATTCTTAATACAATGTCATTTGTATGCATACAGCTTTTTTCATTTTATAATGACAGCTTATCTGTTCAGTGCCTGGTCAAGAAGTATACTAAATGGTAAATAGATGTTCACAATATTTTTTATCCTCTGCATGCTAAATTGGTCCTAATTAAGCAGGATTAAAGCAGCATTGATGCTTCCATGTGAAATAAAAAAAACCCTCACCACCAAGGGCCAATTTACATTCTTATTATTCAGCACATGTGAAAATAAAATAGCTTTGGCACAATAAATGAGAATTCTTTGACAGCAATCCAGTGTCTACATACATTTGGAATTGGTTTCTTTGCTCGCATTGATAACAAATATCTGATGTGGAGAAAATGCTTCCTTTTGGTTTTCTGACACCGTGCTATTTCACACTGAATTATGTTATATTAGATCATGAGCCAAGCAGTGGGGGAGGAGGGAAGGGAAAAGGGTGGGTGGGGAGGAGAGTGAATGTGTGACAATCTAAAGAGAGCTTTAAAATCATTGGAAATACAGAGGAAAGAGCAATATATCAGGAGCCCCCATTAAGTGCTGTAATGTGGGTTCAAAGGGGCATAGATCCTGACCCTTGCCGTCCTAATCACTTATTTATGGCTTTCAGAGGCACAGTATTATATAGTGATGATGTGACAACATGCAGATGCAGAAGAGCAGCATCTGTGTGGCTGGCAGACCCTAAAATCTCAGCCACAGAGAAGTTCTTAGTAAATGAAGCACCATTATAAAACAAAGAACAAAATACACAGTCCCTGACAGCGATTAGAATAGACTGTTAGTACTTAATAACGAATGACAAAATCTGCTACCCAGTACTTAATAATTTACCAGTGGTTTATTATGCTGTTACATGATATGACACTTCTGTAATTTATTTTTCTTTAAAGTCATGTAATGAAACACTATGTTGTAAATCTAAGTTGTTTTCTTCCTGCAGGAAGGAGAAAAAAAAGCATCAGTCTAAAAGAGTCTAAATAGATTTTTAATGCAGGTGGCATGAAGGAAGTGTAATAGAAATAGTTGTGGAAACTGTTCAAACACTCATTTGCTTGTGGAAATCTCAATTTCTCTATATTCTAATGGCTGAAAAAAATATTTAAAATTCTTGTGCAGATGCCTGTTACAGACTCAGGGTATGATAGCCAACAATAAGTGTGCATGGCATAATTGGCACATCAGCTGGCAAGCGCTGATGAGGTTGTAACATTCTCTCTAGTCTAGACTCTTCTGATTACATCCAATTTGCTTTCCCCTTTTACTGAAAACTTGACTTCCAAATTATGGTAATGTTATCATGCTCTTTCTCTAACTGGTTGTATTTACATTTCCTTATCTCAAGATGAGTTTACAAAAATTCAACAGAAAACAAGTTTTCCTTGTTAAGTTTTTTCATCATCCAGCCAATTTCTGAGATATTTGCTGGTCATTTATTGTTCTTTATGCTCTTATTTACATCCAGACTCATCCCAACAGTAATTCAGGAACATTTAGATGGAAATTTAAAATCTAGACATTAAGTAGTGCTCTGTGTGAGACAAAAGAGCAGTAAATTGGAAGTTTAAGATAGCTCCATTTAAAGTAGTTTTGTGCATTTAATCTATAGGAAGTCTGAGATTAATTGTTTAAAATAAAATGGAAAATTTCTATACACCTTGAGAAACAAAATGTTTTTTGTTTCTCAAACCAAAAAATGGTTACTACAAAATCTTCCTTCAGGTTAAAAAACCCTAAACCCACAACCTCTTCCTGCATTGCAGAATGCCTTAAAAGAAAGGCCATTTTTCTCCATGTACAAAATGCCACTCAGCTCAAATTCTGATGAAGATTTGAAAGACAAATTCCATCTCAAAGAAATAGCTCTGCTGTTTTTGTTGGAACAGAATGTCACAGTCTTCTCTCTGGAAAGGAAGCTGGTTAATCGGTGTGCAAATTTGATTAAGGCAATATTTTCTAATTGGCCTAAGTGACCCCAAGCCATACTTTTTGAAATAACTTTGGAACTCATGTTCTTCAAGTAGCAAAATTTGAAGATTTAGAGAGACCCTTTTGATTTAAAAATGCAAAGGCTAAATAAATGGCCCTGGAGCAGTAAATGACCAAAACCTTAGCTGCAGAGAAATATGAAAGACAGTGAACAAAGCTATGCTTATTTAAAGGGGACACAGGACAGAAGAGAATTTTCGTCTAGCTAAGATACCTTTTAAGCTGTGGTGGCAAAATACCTCCAGCAAATCTGCAGTTTTGAACATTCTATTTTTCTTTTTGATTTGGAAAATCCAACATTTTTCTGCTTTAATGCTGACATTCTTCACAGCATGAATATTCTGCCTTTCAGTCAGCTATACCAATCCTTCAGGAGACTTTCCAGAATACCTTCAATATGCAAATGGGTAATTTTTGCTTGAGTATGCAAATCTGACATACATTAAATGATTGCAAGCCTGAAATATATTTTCATGGAAACGAGAAAATATGTCAGCAATGTAAGCAAAGTAAAAACCTGATTTAGGTCCAGTTGTTTCTAGCAGTGCAAGACCAAGCTCTACACTTAGCTGAATTCCTTCAGATTCATGGTTTTTCCTCACATGCTGTTTGATCACTCTACCTAATATTATGCTTTTATTCTCTTAACCTTCTGCTGTCTTTGGCTTCCTCTTGTGTTGTGGATTGCACGAGACATTTTTGCCCCAGTGATCTTATATCTTTAAATCTTTCTGAAACGCTCCCATCTTTTTAACTCACAGTCTTTATGTACAAGAATTGAAAGCCCCGTTCTTACTTTCCCCCTGTGCCCCTCCTCACCCTTTTAACTAATATTATTGGTCCTATTTCTTCTGAAAATAAGTAATGAGCAGCACTGTAAAAATGGACATGTTGTACTGAAGTGAAAAGGCAACCTGTGAAGCCTGTGCTTTTGCACACAACATCAGTACATCTGGCACACGTCTGGGGACTGCTATATCTGTATCGTTGTTAATTAGTGTGAATCTTATTATCTCATGTTTCTTTGAGTGTTTGTTTCATGTTATCTACTTAATGTCTTATAAACATCTCAAGTGCAGCCACAAGCTTTGTTCCAATCTTGGGTCCATTTGTACCAGTTTGCTATTTAAAGTCCAAAGCAATTCATAGTCGACTGTTTCTTGTCTAAGAGAAGTGATACGGAAGTGTTACATTATAAATAATTTTGATATTTATTCTATGGAGCACTGAACTCAGCAGTGATGTTTATAGGCATACAACATACAGAACAGAAAATGAAGAAATAACAACGTGTCTGTAATTTGGTATTTATGGTTGGAATTATGGTGTAGAAAGTTCTTGATCATCATCTATTGGTCACTGATCCTCCCCACTGAAGCATGAGGAAGTTGATGCAGAAGAGAAGGATGCCCAGGTGACATCTGAAGGCAGGAGGCTGGGAAGAGAGCTGAGTGAGCCCCAAGACAACTGATTTCAGAGCAGGTGGGGTGAGAGAGCATTTTCGGATGTCTGGGAAGAGTCCTGACAAGGCCACCCTGAGCTAGAGGATGCCTCCACTGCTGACATCAACCCTGACAGATGCTTCATGAAGAGTTTGGGGACTGGCAGTGGAAAATAACCCAAATGCTATGCTCAAGCGGAAACTGTGAATTCATGAAAAAAATATGTTTCACAGGGGTCAAACATTGTTTTAACATTAGAACTTGGCGCAATGATACTGTCCAATTTCAGTCAATGAGACAAAGGCAGGGAAGGCTGTATTGTGAATAACAGCTTGTAATCAGGCTTTTGGTATTATTTACCATAGCCTCTGTGTTTTCTTTTACTCTTATATACATTTTCTGCATGTTAGCAGAATGGAATTAATCGTATTTCTGTTCATTGTGACTGCTGCCTTTCTTTATCACCGCAGTTGCCTGTGAATAATTCATACAATCTAATGTACTTCTTTTTAATTCTGTAACACCAGGACATTTAATTTAAGTACAAAATAAGAAAGGAGATTCCTTTTATCAGATCAGTGAATTAGCTCTGAATGGAAAATCATCTTACTGGTGAGTGGATTCTCACTGTCACTACCACATTACGAAGAAATAACAAATGGCTTTCTGTTGCTGATATTGGAGATTTTAGGATTTGGGGGACATTTTTTTTCTTCTGGGTTATTCTGTAATAATTTCTAATGAATAATTCAAATGTCATGGGAAACCAAAGCTGGTAGACACTCCCTTTCTCATTATTAATTGTAGAATTTCTCTTCTATTAGTATTACTGCACTGGAAGTTCATACTGAAGAAATCTAATGAGTATGACTTAGAACATTTTTAATTCTCCATCGTCTGCCAAAGGTGCAATGAAATTGCCTTGGGTTATGTGCACAGACCTTCCCATGAGACATAAAACTAAAAAGATTTCTTCTCTTTCTCAGGGAGATTTTATTTTACTTCAGACATGAATAGCAGCACCAGGGATTTTCCTTCTTCCCCTGTAAAAACTAACTTAACTTTCATATGATTGCATGATGATTAACTTCAGCAATAAAAGAGCATTAATCCCAGAACATGAATAGCACACTTTGATGTTGCTCATGGCCAAAATACTCCACTAATTCATTTAAATATCACAGGAAAAGCATCTACTTCCAGGAACATTTGGATTTTTTTTCCTGAGTTATTAGAACAGGTATAAGTATTTAATAAGCTTTAAGGTTATTTTCATTTATTTTAATTTTATGTAAATAACTCCAGGCCTTTTGTTTCATAATCCCAGTCAAGTATCTGAAAGAAATTCCAGAAAAGTGTCCCAGTCCTCACACTTGGAGAGGGAGCTGTTAGCAAGCTATAAATTGTCTTAATGTAATGCAATTTTCACTAGCTGAGGAATGGTTATAAAATAAATCTAGGTTTGTCTGACAGTTGAACTCAACTTTTCCATTAGCATTAAGGGAATGACCAAATTTTTAACAATGATGTTACATCTGTACTGAAATACACGAAGGAATACAAGAATGACATTAGATGAAATTCCACCCTTTTCCCTGTATTTAAGTGATAGGAGAATAAAAATGATGGCCGCAGTCATGGCTGTTATATCCCTGTCAGTCAGACCTGTCAGGATTTGATGACTGAGATAGCAGCTGAATCTGTCCATGCAGCAGTGGTTTACAAGGCCCAGAGACTTCAGGTTTGTACCTGGTGGCTCGTCCTGGAACATAATACTGTGTACAAGAAGTAAATGTGTGCAGCCAAACCACAATGTACAATTTATCTCGGAGAACATAATGGAGATGTACCAAACTAAGGCTACATAAAGTTTTGAATGCCCAACAGCAGGGAGCTGGAGCCGTATGCCAGAGTCAACTATTGTGAGAACAACAATAAGGCTAGCATGAGAGATATTATTAGATTTAGGTCATAACTAAAGTGGTACTGAAATAAGCCTTCTCTACTCTATAAATCATCTTATACACTAGACATTATACAAATGTAGGGATCTTCAAAACTGTATTTGTTCAGAACTTGTGTCAGCATTAGAAGCATCTGATCACTATACCCTGAAGCATTTTGAATACAATGTTCTAACATAATTTTTTAAGATCCCAAACTAAGGGATCTTAAAAAATTATGGCACAAACATTGTGACATTTGAAAAATATATATTATATATATATAAATGCCATAGTTGCAGCTAGCCTGTAGCTGCCAGATAAATTTGGTTATATTGGACCCCTAAACTTGACCAGCCTAGAAGTAAAACAAATCCCTGTGTAAGTTGAGAATAGGTTATATTCAAACCTAAATAGGGGACCTCCAGTCAATTCCATTTGATCCTAAGTTGCAGACACATCACTGGCTATCCCAACCTATCATCTGTCTCAGCCCAGGAAGTTTTAACCCCCTATATAAGAAAGTTCTGAACAATAAAACAAGCTGTTTGTTGATGACCCTTAGTCCCTCCTGCTGTGTTTCTCTCTCCAACCCACAACTCAACGTAATATATAAATAAAAACATTATAACACTCTATTACTGCCTTATTGGCATCAGCTGAAGTCAACTGAAGTTAAACTGTTCATAAATGATAAAACCAGGGTCAAGAATCCTGCCTCCAGGTCTGCTGCTCTAATAGAGCTGTGAGAGTGTATTATAACTGACTAATTTACAGAAAAAGGCATCAGGCTTGACTCATTTTCACTGTGTACTGTTATTATGTGTGCCAGGAAATTACAGCTTCCATGGACAAGAAATATTGCTTGTATTATGCGTGAAAGAAGGCATGCAGGAAAAGGGTTGTTTAGGTAAGCTGTAAGATGGCATGATCATAGTCTTTGCTGAAACTGTGGGACATCTATTTGTTTTATGTATACTACTTAATTGTTTGGAAATTTTCAGAAATTTCTGTGTTAACCAGGACAGGTCAAACTTTTCACATTATCTTTTTGACAGAATTTGCACAATAAGCCCGCAGGTATGTGAATGACTGGCCTGCCACAGGCTATTGTGCAAGATATCCATTTAAATGGGCTGGAGCTAAGAATGTGATCCATCCTCTTAATTCATTGTCCCTGGACACAATGAAGTTTATGAGCTTCAGTGAACACTCTGCAGTTTACCTACCAGCTATTATGGATACTTATATCTTCTGCAGCTACCTGCTGGGACATTCAAAGGCATCCAACATCTTTCACACGACTTTGTCCTGCAGTCCAAATCCTGCCTTTTGGAGGTGTAATGTGACATGACAGGGTGTGATACCCTCAAGGTCAACTGCTTTGCATTCACAGCCAAGTTTTCCAAAGGAGATACGGCACCTTGAAACACAAGTTCAGTTTATGAACTCAGCTGCAAAATTCCACTCAGATTTGAATTACGAAATGTAGTTTATAGAATGTCCTGGATAGCAAAATAGGTAATGGAGAAAGGTATTATAATGAGCCACCTCCATCAGTCCTGGTCTCTGTTAGAAAGTAACACAGTTTTCTTGGAGTTAGAAGGACAGCAGATCAGAAGCAAACTGGCTGTGCTGTAACTCTGTTACAGGACATTTATCAGTGGAGGGTTGGATGCAAGTATGTTTGAAATTTATATCATTGAATGAAACTAGGAAAAATTTTGGGAGAAGGAACTTGAAGTCTTTTATTGTAATTATCATAAGTCCTTTATTTGTTCTGAGCCTGAAGTGATGTTTAATATTTCAAGAAGGATTTTGACAAAATACATTAGAGCACTATACTGTTATCACTGCTAACATCAGCTGATGCCAGAAAGTAATATGATCTGAAGCAGCATTTGTTGAAGACTTCTGAAATATTCTAAGGTCTATTGAAAACTGACTTGTGCATTCACAATATGCTATTAAAGTGCTTATTAAAAGGTTAGATATGTCTGAAAGAATAAAGATTAATCATTGTCACAAAATCTGTGGCTAATACCACAGCCACATAAAATCAGTCCTACTCTATGTCCAGGTGACAGAAATTATAAGAGACAGACTTAGACTGCAGGGGGAAATAGTGGTGGATTGACAACATTAGCAATAACACATAAAGGTTAATGTCTCTAAGACATCACTCTCTTCCAAAGTTTGCTTAATAGTCAAGTCTCCCTCCAGATTAATAAAAAAGAAGTGATTATGAGAAGTGTCTGGAAACATGCTGAAATAAAAGGTAAATGGTCTACTGAAACTAATCAGGACTCATTAGTACACATCCCAACATACCCAAAATAACAAAGAAAAGTTCTGACACAGGGAGAAACATGGAGGTAAAAATACAGTTTTTTGTCTTAGTGGCAACTGGATGAGTCACTTCTGAAGACCATTTAATACAATAGATTATTATCACTAACTTTTCATGCATATGATAAGGCCCTAAATTATCTTTGCTAGGAATCATCAAATAAAAGTTACTTAGTACTTCAAAGAGCTTGGTACTGATAGCTGCCCTCTGTAGAAGACGGAAGTTCTTCTGTAACTCCTGCAACATTACCTGTCCTTTCAAAATCAGTCACAGAGACAAGCACAGGAATCAGTGTTACAGTTCTTTGTATGAAAAATCGAGAGGTGCATGTAGACTCTCAAGGGATACAGTCAATCTGTAGATGAGCATAGGGCAATCAACTGTTCTGTCTTCAAAGACTCAAAATAAAATTAATTTTGAAAATATTGGGCACTGTAGCCCTACACTAGACATTTGAGAAGCAGCTTTTCCTTTGGTATAGGTAAAATGTTTAATGAAAAACCTTATAAATAAATCCCTAGAAATGTTAATAGTTTGCAGGAGTATCCCAAGCCAGCCACAGAGGGTTATGGATAGGTGAAATTCTTGATATGCTCTGAGCAAAACTATGATTAATATGCTAATATTCTTCTTAGTGTTCACCACTATGTTGGTGATTCATCTACCATCAAATACATGGCTTAAATCCTTTACTGCTTTCCAAATGAACCCATTTCAATATTTCTGTAAAAAAAAAAAATGTTTCCAAAGAGTGATTACTTTCCGATCCAGGACAGGGTTTGAAGGAAGGCAGAGGTGCTACATGAGCTAGCAATAACCTTCCTGTGCTTTGCTGCATGTGCATTTGTTAAACTCCTCTGTTAGTGGGCACTGCTCCAGGGGGCAGGTTAACAGACCTTTGTTGCCTTCTTACACAGCTGAGGTGCTGTGCCAAAAAAGCATTTAGTGTTCAGGTACACAAGTTTAAAGCTCTGTTGTAGTTATAGTGTTTCATGTTGTGTGGGAAGAAAAGAATGGAATTACACAGAAAGTAAGAAATGTACCATTTTGTCTTCCTGAGTATTCATATCATGATATAAACCAGTTTTATTTATACCTACCCTCAAGTGTTTTAGCACTTCAATATAAATCCTTTTAAGAGAATTAGGGAATTCTAATAGACATGATGTTCAGATATATTTTTGAAAAATGACAATGCGGTAGCCATTTGAGCTTATAAAACGTTATGACGTTGAAACCATCTGCTTAGAAGTAAATCAGGGTGGAAATGCATCTGTGTGACTTGAAATCTACAGAATGGGGCTCCAAGAATTCAGGATCCATCAATCAATAGCTTGCATCACTTCCTAAAGTGTCTTTAACATACAAAGACTTCTTAGATAATTTTTTTGGCACTAAGCCTGTCTTCAAGACAATGTATCACCTGCAAATATGCAAATTACTTGGCTTCCAATGTGTCTCCTATAGAAGGTTCATTCTAATTAAATTTAAAGGCAGACTGGGGTTTTTTAATTAGGATGAATTATAAAAATGTTGCTGTTTATGGTAGTGTTCTTTATGCTTTACAGTGTAAAAATCCATTGTAATTTCTAAAATTACTTCAAGCACTGGAAGCAAATTTTATTTATGCCTCTGCACTGCATTAAAACCATAAATGGTTGGTACTGTCACCAGAATGAGAAAGTCATAAAACTAGTTAAATTAGAATATAGTAGCGTGTGAGAGTGTGCGTACGTGTATGGATGTGTGCGCAAGAGAGAAACAGAGAGACACATACCAGGCAAAAGCAAGTGGCTGTATGTTAAAATTATTTTCTAAATTATTTTCTTATGCAAATAGACTATGCCATATTAGATTTATTAAAATGTATTTATGGAACATTAAACATAATACTCATTTCTGATAATTAAAATAAATGAAAAAATTGCCCAGGCTATTTATCAAGAAAACTTCTTGTGCCTGTGTGGACTGTGGAGTGAATTTTGATCTCTCTCACAGTGGTCAAAGTCTATCAAAGCCAGGGAATCATTTGGTATTTGAATGTGGGCAAGGAGAGGTAAGCATTTAATAGAGTCTTGTAATAATTCCTATCAGTTTCTTTTACGTAACCATTGAAGTTCACAGTGTTTCTCTTTGTTATTTTGTATTATAAATAGGTGCACCCATTTCAAGTTAAATAAGGCATGGTATATTCAAAGCAGATTATCATAGAATCACATTCTAACAGTGACCAAAGGAGAAAAAAGGGAAAGGCAGTAAACTTCATGGCAAGCAAAGCAAACCAACAACTCCATACTTTGGCAAAATCTCAGTGGGAAAGTCTGCTGGAGTCTCCCATGCTACTTAGACTCTATAATAGAGCTTGAGGGAAAATGGTTCTGTAGCCATCCTTTTGCTGTCAAGGGAAGTAATGTGAATGGCTGGCAAGAAGTCACAGGATTGCTGGACAGTTTGCTGCAATGTCTGCAACACACTTCTCCAGAGGTTTGCAGTAGTTTTGTCATGAAAACTACAGAGGAATTGCTTACTCTGGATGTGCTGCATTACCCGTTTATATCCTGCCTCTTTTGTTCTTATCTGTTACTCCCAGCCTCAGAGAGCACACACTGCTGGTGTTCCAGCAGTGCTGGTGGTGTGGTGTCATGCAACGGAGCCTGGATTAACTGGGATGCTGCTTGGTCATCCCTGTGCCAAATGACCCACTGCCACCCATGAGTCTTCTCGAGGCAGGTCCACCTACACAGTGTTCACACTTTTGTTTGTCCTGTAAAAACCACTGGCACAATGGTGTGAGTGGTTGGATTGGAATCCATGGGCTCTGTGTCGTTCTTTGGGCTATCACACCTGGGATTCACACGATGGCTCAGCAGATGGATATGTGAGAGCCTGACATGGAGACACACACACACACACTCACACACACTCACAAAAAAAAAAAAAAAAAAAAAAAAAAAGAAAGCAAGGCGATTGAGTGGCCTAAAGTCCAAACTGCAACTTTTAGTTTTTTTGTTTATCAGTCTCTCAAGGCTTGACTTGCATGTAATTTATTTCTGTTAATACATCTTCTTAGAACCTCAAAAATGGTTGTGCTAATAGTACATTGTTAGATTACCTAAGTCACTGTGGACTTCTTTAAGTCCAAGGTTTATTGAGACACGTTGAGCAGAACAAACTGATTCTGCCATCTCTCAGATTCCCTTTGCTTTTTTTCTTCAGAAATTATTCTGAGCACAATTAAGGTCACCTCTATTTCCCATTCCTTGTGACTTGTCTTTGTCACGTTTCTCTACCTCACAGAAAGGTATTTAATTATAACGTGTAGTTGCCAGGTGGAAAATTATTGTTAATGACAGTTCCTCTTTTTTTTTTTTTCGTGCAGTAGCAAAAAATGTTTATGTTCCATAAAAAATAAATTAATTGAGAGGCAAAAGTAAGTACTGCCTTCCTGCATGCTTTAAAACATTGGCTGAATCTTTATTTCAGCATATGGAATGTCTAGGATCTGTTGGAAACTTCAGGAAGTGATGCTCAGATATATTTCTATTGCCATCAAGAAAGCGAGAACCCAGCTGATAATAATTTTTGTTCTTTGAATTTTCAGCAACAGCCATGAAACCTTACTTCAGATTTTTACCATTTAAAATACATTTATTATTCTCTTTCAGTTTTTTTCTGAGTTCTAATGGTCTTTTGCAGTATCGAAGGAAAATAAAACTTTCTTTTGTCAGTCAACTCAACTTTATTTATTGTTTTTTGAACTACAAAGTTAAAATAATGTTCTCTGAGGAAAGAACCCCCACTTATTAGCAATCATAAAAGGATTTTAGTGTGAGCTTCCATCATTCTGCCACTTTGAAATTGCTGCAAGTTCACAGCTGGACTACAACAACCCAAAGTGAATTGCTAAGTGAAAGGACAAGCAGCAGGTGACAATTACACAAAAAGTCACTACATGTAACTGGTAAGGAAAAAATTGCCAACTATAAAGCAACAATTGTATTGAAAAAAAACAAAAAAAAAGGAAAAAAAAGGAAAAATAAAGAAAGAAGGAAACAACTCTTCCCTCCCAAACTTTCCTTAATCCTTTGCTAAGTGATTATCTCCTAGTATTGGGAAAAACAAGAGATATTCCTAAATCTGCTTCTAAACAAAAATAATTCTATCAAGGAAACTGGAAGAGTATATCTGGAAGCATTGTCTTGAGTTATACATATTACTGAGGCTGAAATATCTATGTAAAGACTTGGTGTAAGTGTAAGTGATGTCAGCCTGAACATCTAGTACTTTAAAATATTTATTCAATGGATAAATGGTACAACATAGCAAGAAATCTTACATTAATTGAGAGAGGTTATTTAGACACACTTAAAAATATATAACCCCTACAACTACAAGCAAAGATGTATCTTATCTTAAATATATTGCCAGTTGTCAACAGAATTATTGAGGTTGGTTGAGGCAATATTGTCTATAAATACTAAAGATAGGAACTCTCTAGACTATATTTCCATATAATATCTCCAAGTTTTATTTTGTCTGTGTGATCAGGTATTAATCTGAAATAGGATATATTACTATGCCATTTATTTTTCCTCCTATGTAATGTGGTCCCATTGTGCTTTCAGAGCTGAAAGAAATGTTTTCTATGTTGAGATGACACTTACTCGAACATTAATCCAGAGGAGTTGCATCACTTTCTAGATGACAGGTTGGTAATGAACAGTAAAAACACACAACCTCCCATTAATTTTCCCTATTCTAGTTTTACTTTATGATCCTCATCGCTGTGATCAATGGCCAAGACCAGAGGACATGAGCATCAAGGCATGGCTCACATAAAGATTAGGAAGCAAAATTACTGTTTGGAAAACCTCAGATCAACCTTTGAATGATGCTGAATTTTACATTCCATAAACATCTCTGTTTCTCTTTTAAAGGCTCCAAGGTATCTAGAGTTTTGTATGTCTGTCTCTCTGGATATATCCTATGATTGGCATGGCTGAGGAAATGGTGCTTAGCTAAGGACTAATGAAATCCAGACCCTGGAAGCCTTTAGATGTCACTTGAGAGGCTGGATCTCCCTATGGACCTTTGGAGCAAGTATAACATACAGTGGGTGTTTCCAGAACACACCCTCTATATAATTCTGCTTGATGTTCCCACTCTGTGTAGCTGTGTGTAGTTATCCTATACTCTGTACAAAAATACAGGATAAAATGGTGTTTTATCATGGTGTTTTTTTTTTCTCTTTCTGATTTTTCTTAACTTTTCTGTTTCTATATTTGTCTTTTGAAAATGCAGATATATTAAGAATTTCTGAACAGTTTTCTCGTTAGTTCATTGTCTTTTATGCCTTGAATATAGAAATTAAATTATTATGCAAAGAAAATACAGGTATTCAAAATATTTGGGTCCATTTTATGAATTCAAATTCCAAAGAACAGATTAGATGTAGAGATCCTTCGAGTTTTTTGTCCTAACTTAATCCTTATATCCTTATATTTATGGGTGTTTTTAGCATCAGAAGTTACTCTTAAGAGGAATAAAGCTAATATTTCTTTCTTCCTTGTGAATCAAGGAAGCTTTAAGAATACAATGCTTATTTATTAAAGTGTCTACAAAAAGCAAGGCATATAAGAAACAAGCCATGTCTAGTTTATTAAATTGAATTTTTAGTACTTTCTATAAATAGTTCTGTTCTTAGTCTTACTATATGTGCAGGCACGTTAACGTGGGATATGGAAAAATTTATGACCTTATTCCTTTAAATACCACAGAGTAATGTGGATATTTTCAACAGCTAGCCTCTTCTGCTATGTGTGCTTAACAAAGGCCACTGGCTTAACAAGGCACAATTCCAGCACACACCTGCCTGTAAAACTGATCTGGTCCCCACTGTGGACTCATCAATTCTCCTGCCTCTCAGTGCAAAACCACCTAAGTGAAGTAAAAGCAACTTTCGAATTCTTCAGGCTTAACATCCTTAGGTTTAAAAATGACTTATAAGTTAGGTAGTTTAATATTATTATATGTAACTGCATTTAATAAGTGGAAATAACTTGTATATTTGATGTATATATGCATATATATATATGTGTGTATATATATATGTATATATATGTGTGTGTGTATATATGTGTATATATATATGTATGTACATATGTATGTATGCATATATATCCTTGTCCCCCATCCTTTAGATGTTCGTTTTCCTCAACTGTTATTTAGTAATGAGATGGAGCAACTGTAATTTGTCATTATGGTATGTTGACCATAAGAAACCTGGATTCTGGTTGTCTAGATGTCACATGGCCTATTAGTAATGATTGTTATTAATGATATTTTCTTGAAACTTCAGAATAAGTATGATGTAAATAAAGACACTAAATTTTTCACCTTCTAGTAAGGAAAGACAAAGAAAATGGAAGAATAATTCCTTATTGCTTCATCTCAAACCAATACACTATAACTACTGGTTAAAACATACGTATAACCAAACATAGAAACAGTCTAAACTACTCACATGCAGAGAGACTCTTGTCTTGAGATAAAAGAAGAAAACAGCTCCAGAACTCTATGCTCCTATAAGCATAAGGCTTTTGTATTTTTTTAACTTTTGCATATATACATACATACTCGTTTATATATACATACATATATTTATGAACACATATATAAAAACAATAGTCAGTTGGAGCATACAGTCAACTTGTGTTCAGCTTGCCTAGACTGGAAGCCAAGATGACATTCTGACTTTTAGCAATTTAGGTACAGGAAATCTCATTTTGTTAAGTTCTGTTAGAATGAGAATACAGGAAAAATTGTGGAAGACTTTTGTTTTTGGTGTGGTTATATTTTGGGGCTTCATTTCTTTCTTTCTTTCTTTCTTTCTTTCTTTCTTTCTTTCTTTCTTTCTTTCTTTCTTTCTTTCTTTTTCTTTTCTTTTCTTTTCTTTTCTTTTCTTTTCTTTTCTTTTCTTTTCTTTTCTTTTCTTTTCTTTTCTTTTCTTTTCTTTTCTTTTCTTTTCTTTTCTTTTCTTTTCTTTTCTTTTCTTTTCTTTTCTTTTCTTTTCTTTTCTTTTCTTTTCTTTTCTTTTCTTTCTTTTCTTTTCTTTTTTCTTTTCTTTTTTATTTTTATTTTGTGTGTGTGTGTGTGTGTGTGTGTGTGTGTGTGTTGGGTTTTTTGCCTATTTGTTACTCTGAATGCAACAAAAAAACCCTGTCTCAAAATGCATTATTGGCATTTTCTTCCTTTTTTATATCTGACCTTCTGAGAGCCCGACAGAATTCAGAGATATCTAAAATGCATGGGCTTCATCCCATCAGATAACCTGGATCTACTTGCAATGCTTTCTTGAATTCCTTGCTGTGTTCATGGGTCACTGAGTGCCTGCTGTTCATTTACATCACATTATTCATTTATGTTTTCTGCAAGTTGCCGATATTGGGGAGAGAGAAATTGTTTTAGATAGCTATCAATTAAAACAACATCTTGCTCACAAAAATTTTTGACAAACTGTTAATTATAAAAAAGTGGCATATAGAACAAATACGTCATTAATTGTCCAGTTTGGACACACTAGAATACTGTTCTTTCAATGTATAGGAAACAAAATCTGAATTAACTCCTGGGGATACAAGATGATATAGAGAAGCTCTGGTTTCACAATAATTTGTTACTCGTGTGAACAGAAGTGTGCTTACACCTACTGCGTTGAAGGACAGCCATGAGTCACGTTTAAAACCTTATAAGATTATTCTGCAGATCAGCTGAAGCCATGGGAATTGCCTGATATTGTTTCTGTACTGTTCTGCCAAATCCCTTTGGCTTCCCTATTTCTACCAACATCTGGGATCTGGTTAGCTTTTGACACTCCAGTGGACCAGCCAGGTAAGGGAAGAGGGGACTTGCTTCATAACTTTCCACTTTCTTGCTCCAGGGGTGTTCTTGCAATTATTCTAACCAAAATCAGACAAATAATCTGGGGCAAAATAATTTGCGGTGTGACTTTTTACTGAAAGGGGACTTGAAAATGTGTATTTACAGAACAACTGTTATTTCACCTGCTCTGTCTACATATTGGTTTGGTTTTTAAATGTGTCCCCATGTGCTCTTGTGTAGTCTTGCTATACACTCATTAGTATC
Organism: Sturnus vulgaris; assembly: GCF_052056855.1. Lineage (NCBI taxonomy): Eukaryota > Metazoa > Chordata > Aves > Passeriformes > Sturnidae > Sturnus > Sturnus vulgaris. Next base: position 103,294,121 of record NC_142243.1, on the reverse strand, counting down.
TCTCTCCAACAGCCTCTAATGCAATGACAAACGTAACAATTGAAATAAATACAGATGTCTCAAAGGTAATAACACTGCTACACACTTCGAGCATGATTGTCTGCTGTCTGCAAGAGAAGAGACACAAATGAGAGTCTCTGTTGAGGGAAAGGAATGCAGAACTCCTCTGTGGCATGCTCTGTCAAAAGCTGCTCAGCCAGTCTTGACTAGCAACAGCACAGCAATAGCATTGTGTCTCTTTCTGAGTTAGGACACAGTAGGGGTTATTAAGGGGAAAGGGATGTTCAGAAAAAGGATACAGACTGTAAGAAATCAAGTTTCATTCTCACCTTTCAGAGTAACTTAATTTTTAAATTTGTTTAGGGTCTTTTGTTTTGGTTGGGTTTGAGGTTTTTTCAGGTTTTTAGTTTGGTTTTTGTTTTCCCTTCAACCCTCTGTCCTTTGCCTTCTCTAGAATTATACCAGCCTGATAAAACTCTATTCTGATACTTAGATTACTGTAAATTATGGGAATGGACTGCTTGGGACACACTTGAAATACATCAGTGCCAAGCTGCCTGAGGAATATAGAGTGATCAGTCTGATATTCTTTGAGAGAATATTCTTCAGTGATTAAAATTTTCATCAGTATTCGATCAGACCTCCACTAATCCCATCCCTTTTCTAGTCTCACTCCTTTCCATGACTGTGTTGTCACACGCTGAAAACAGCAGAAGCAGCAGAGAAAAAAAGTGATTTTAGGCTGCTGTGCTCCCCTTCATGAATGTGTCCTGGAAGTGTCAGTCTGTTTAGTTTATGGTGTATTCAGATAAAGTCACAGAATACTAAAGGAACATGGGGCATGACAGCACTGCACTGATTTCTGACTCATCTAAAAGATGATATCATTATTCAGTGTTGGCCTGATCATTTTAAGTACATAAATTCATCACCATGTGAATCAGTCTAAATAAGCTGATCATGAAAATCCATGGGGCATTCGTGATTGAGTTTGGGTTTGCAATTTTGGGAGGTTTTGGGGTATTTTTTGTTTGTTGGTTTGGTTTGGTTGCATTTTTGATGGGTGTTTTTTCTGGGTTTTTTTTTCCTTTTTTTTTTTTTTCAAAAATGCTATGATCTTTAAGAATTTAGATTTTCCTAAAATATATTCTGTTAGACATGGGTAAACATATTTACCTATAAGACCCCATCAGTGTCAGTCTTTGTCTTGAGCCAGGCAATTATGGATCTAAGACAGAGCAATATAAAGTGGCTTTAGACAGCTAAAAACATGCATGAATGCTGAATGCATATTTTTAAAGTACCTCATTTCTGGTGTGCTGTGATTCTCTCAGAACTTTAGTGGTGGCTATTGAACAGTTCCAGCAACTTATCCAGGGCCGATGAACAGGCTGTAGCCTGTTGCTGATTTTTATGTATTACTTTTATATATTATTTTGCTTTCTTTATGAATATATATTAACTTTTTAAACGTTTTCTAGAAAATTATTTATCAGAGAAGAACATTCATGGAGCCTGGAATGTTTCTGTGAATCCTGAGTACTTGCAAAAAATACATTTTAAATTCCAATGAAGTTTTTTTGTCACATATATGAATAGGTACAAGCATAAGCATATGTTTGGACTATGGCTGAATTGCAGTTTTGATCCAGTAATTCTATTAAGATCCTATCCTAAGATTCTATTAAGAGATAGGTACAACTTATCTCAGGACTATCCACTACAATCTAAACTATATTCCTAGGCATTGTAGCCAGCAGTAGCCATGCCTTCTTCAAATATCTGAAATCTGAAAAACAATTAAAAGGTTAAGAAAAGAGTTATTAAAAATATGCAGCTCGTTTACTTGGTTTTTTTAACACAATCACAGTGTTCAACACGTGGTTTTCAGTGAACACATCTTAATTTCAGTAGCACACAATACTTAAAACAAAATCATAATACTTTCCAGTCTTGCCATTTAAAAAAACTATGACAACTAGAGTTTTATTAAAATATGGTTGAAAATTTCACTTTCTATTGATTGCCCTTCTAAACAAGAGAGGTATGTCTTTAGAAGTCTGAATTTATTTCCTTGAAAAATAGTCCTAAGAAAAGGGTAATGAAGCTCCAAGGTGCTATAATTTGCAATTCTTCAAGTGCAGAGTATTTTCCAAATGTAACTATTTCCTAGCATGCTGTGTTGCTTGTATACTAATTAACATAGGAAAAGAGGTATGGGATAAACCAAAAAAATATTCCAACAAGCTAAAGCAGTGCTTTTATTTCTACAGTAAAAATAGTTTCAAGATATTTTATAATAAGTAAAGAAAAAAAAAAAAAAACAAACACGAAAAGAAAAACCAAAGCAAAACACCCAAAACTGTTTTTTTTTTTTTTAATTTATCTTCTTGGACTTTTTCCTCTAGAGAGAAATAGAGGGAGTAATTTTTTTTCATCTCTGTTCTCCACAGCAGTCAAAGCAGTTGTGCTGTCCTGATCAGCATCACAGAGAAAAAGCCTCTAAATGCTGAAATTGGTGACCTTCTCAGCAGAATGCTGTTAAGAAGCTCTTTGTTGCTTCAGGTTATTTCCAGTTCATTTCTCCTTGGATATGAGCTTTTCATGGCATTTAATAGACTCAGTTCTAAATAGAGAAGTCAGGTTACAGTTCAGCACCACACGGTCACTCTCTTGAAGGGATAATTGCTGAAGAAGGATGGTAATCCCTATAGCACAGATGATGAAATGGAACTTCACCCTTCCCTAATGTAGTTGTTCTTGTCATAGCATTCAGTGACTTGCACTCGGTTTATGCTCTCCCTGACTGGAGGTCTTTGCATGCTATAAAACCCACATTGCTAAAACTATTGTTCATTGATGCAATCATGAAGAAAAAGTCAAATATAAACACCACAGAACATTGTTTCCAGCTCAGTGACTCAACACTGGTTAACTGTATGTAACTTGACAAGTCATGTTTTCAATTCTCAACCCAAATACTTCTACAGAAAACACAGTTTCACACAAAACAAACTTTTTTCTGATTCAAATGTTCAATTTTAATCTTCAGTAAAATTAAATATGCATATGTAAGTTCCAATAACTGTCAGAATGTCCTGAGGCTTTGAACATCACGTTCCTGCTTGAAAATACCTTCAAAAATATAAATTTTATATGTATTTATTTTTAAAGAGATTCTGAATATAACAAATATCATTAGGAAATTGTGCTTTATTGAGAGACAAAACCATCCATGGGATCTTATGGGGATCTGTTTCATTAAACAGCACTGACTGTAGCAATTGAGCTGCCCATGTAGAAGTAGGTGCAATATTCAGTTATGGCTTAGAAAGCATTCGGAGATAGAAAGGAGGATAAACATTCTTGAAGAGAGGGAGGATAAGAATATTTCTGCAAACTGTTCAGATGATAATTCAGTTCAATTCCAAATGTATTTTAGGAGAATTCATTGAGGTCTGATGTGAGCAGCATGAATGAAGTATTAATTAGTCTATGGCAATTTTGTTTCCAATTTTATAATATTTGTGTATTGAAAAATGTAATACAATAAACAATTTGATTAACAGAACATTTTCTGTGTTAGCTTCAATGCATTTAGTTATTTCCAGAGAGGTCATTCATGTAGAGATGACATTTTGCAGGACTACAGCTCGCTAGATGCATGTCAAATTTCCAGACAAAGAAAAATAAGTACAAATATTGAATTATTAAAATATCCTGAAAAGCTGTACAACATTCTCCGATTTATCTTTTAATGTTGCAACAATAAACAAAACATTGCAATAAATAAAAAATGGCCTTAATGTACAAAATGGTCAAATTTCCACTCTATCTGTAAATTGTTTCCTTTCCTTGTAATTATTTGCTCCCCAAACAGTAAAATTAGTTTAAAATATATAATTGCAGCACACATCATTCTGTTTCTTTGCCCATTTGCATGCATTTTGATGTTATATGAACTTTAGAGAAAAACACAAAAGCAGACAGCTAATGTGGAATTGAGCAGTTTTGAAATGACGCTGAGAATTTTTGTCTGGCATGGAACACTCTAAACATTGTTAAAATAACCCTGGACTGTATTTAAAATAGACACAACCTAAGGTTTATAAGAAATGAATAACTTTCTGAAAAGTGAGAAAAAATACAGTTATTGAAACATTCACACTTTTTGTTTGTTTGTTCTATTTTTTAATAGCTAGGAAAGAACCTTGCAGCTAGAAATCTATTGGGTACATCTGAAAAATGATGGACAAGCTTTCAGCATTTAGGCAGCTTTTCTTTAGAATATAAATTGTGAATACTATGCTTTTACATAACTTTCATAAGGACACTAAAGATAGAAATGATAACTTCGAATCTTAATTGAAATTTGAAAACTAATGCTACAGATCATTAGCTAACTGGTACATGTTTTGTAGGTGTAATGAAGCTATTTAAGCTAAATTTACAAAGCCCCCACCGTTTATGTGTCAATGATTTCTTATTTCTATCCCTTGATCACTGCTACAGTGTATAAATTTAATCCTTCTGTTAAATAGTTCATGCCAGAAAAGAACTCATATCTGGAAGAGTCTGTGCCAACCCATGACCTGTGTTAATGATGGTAAAATCAGTAATTAAACTGGTCTCTAAGGAAAAGGCTTGGTTTATAAGTCGTACATTCCAGATATTTCTCAATTTGACATACATTATATATTTATTTTTTTTTCCATGGGAGTATAAATGGAAAGTAATAATTAAATTTGGGGTACTTTTCAGTTCATAACAGTTATTGAGACTCAGTGACAGAGACACACGGAACTATACTGAGAGTGGGAAACTCTTTATGACAATCACATATTGCAAAACCTATCCCTCTGCACAGGTCATGTCTGACTCTCTGGGTAGCATAAAAAAAAGTAGTTGTCAAACAGTCCTACTGTCTAAAGGGAGACTGCTGTACTTCTAGGTTGCATCCACAAATATAATTGGTGGTGAGATCAGCTATATTACACTGATATTATAATATTAGTCTGTATTGATTTCCTGGGTTTCTTTTCTTTGACATGTCTTCATTGCTCCCAGTTTTCAGCTAACACTGTATTTAAACATCATTTTTATAGAAGATCATAGGCTTTGCTTTTGCAGCTGAAGCAAATGGGAGCTTTATGTTTGAATTACATGGATAGACTCAGATACTGCTCCCTTGTAGATAAGAGATGTGTCATAAGCACCAAATGCTGAGTCATTCAAAATCATCATATAACTTGGAATCCTTCGTGATTATAGTCCTGGCCTGGAATATTGGGGGAGATGAGGTGGAGGAACCTTCCAAGAAAAATCACACTCTGCAAGGTGAAATTCCTGCACATAAACACACACAGAAGTAAAATAAACCAGTCATTTGTAATAATCTATTATTCTTTATTCTGAATTCTGACCTGAAAAACAACACATAGAAGAGAAGTCAGAAAATCACCATTGCTTTCTCAACGACCTAATCTCAGGAAAGATAAAAAAAGAACAGCTGTGTATAGAATGACAGATATTTTGCTTCTTTTTCTCAAAACAGCATTTTAATCTTCTTCAAACACTAGCCCATCTGTTGAAATACCATCAATACCATCAACATCCTGAATCTGCTGAAAAACTTTCAGGGTACTGGTTTGGTACTTTGGGATAAACTAGATTAAAAAATGTCTTTGACTACCACATGCTCTAATATAATCTAAATATGAAATCCTCTTCCCCTGCTGACTTCCCCAATGATGCAAAGGACGAGAAAGCCAAATCTTTAAGAAATGCCAAAATGTACTTTACTGAGTCAGACTCCATGTGAAATCCCAATACATTTTCTTAAGTGTTTGTCTATTAAAAAGGGACATTTTGTAAGACAGAGATAGCTAATGTAGTAGAAGACTAGTGAAGAGTGAATCTTTGTAATTTACTCAGATCTTCTCCTAGGGAAAAATTGCCAAAAGGTTATGGAACAGGTATGTTAGAATTTTAAGCAAAATCCAGTTTAATATGCTCACAGTAATTCTGCTACTGTTCCTGATTTGGGAAAGGTTAATGAAATATTTTGCCTTAAGTAACTGTAGCTCTCAATGTGGGATATGAATTTTCAGATGCATTCAGCTGCTGGTTCTAACTTTGGCCCATCAGCCTTGCAATTGGTCTAGTTATGAGAAACATCTGTTGAAAATATGACTGGTTTCTACAGTAATGGTCCAAAGCACTAGACAGCACCTAAGTAAAATGTAGGGCAAAATAGCCAAAGGCAAGAAGCAGCTGTATTTTGACTCAATCCTGTAAAAGCCTTTCTGTAAAAGGTTCCTTGAAATGGTGGAGAACTGAGAATGCACTGACCCTAGTGAGAAAGTGGATATTTTGCTGAACTAACCATGAAAGATTTTGTTAGATTAATTTACTCTGAAGGCAGTTTTATATGGAGTACAGGCAATTCTTTACTTCTGTTCTAGAATGAAATAAAAAAAAAATATCTTCAGGCAGTTTCATATTAAGAAAATTAACATGGGAAAATTATTTTTTAGTTTTGCATGACTGAGCAGATTGGTTTTGATTGTTGTTAGCCTGAGTTACATGTGTGCTCTTCGTAAAATAATTTTGTTAATATTTAGGCTTGCAATGATTGTTTTTCTCATAAAGACAAGAGCTGTTTTGCTTCTTTCCACTCCTAAAATTTCTTCCCATTTTTGCCTGAGCTTTTGCTTTGCACCTTCCCAGTGCAAATATTAAGTCAACCATAGATGTGCCAGCCCACCTTTAAATACATGCTTATAAAAGTATACCTCTGTTTGCAGGTGAACAAGAATTTATGATGTGTGTGGAAATAATCAGAATAATTTTCTAGCCACCTGTGTAACATGACCACATGACCCAAACCAAACCACAACTGCTCCCCAGTCAGTGAGCTATTTATGAGCCTTAATGCATGTTAATTCAGTTGAGCATTTTCTTTTTCATGCTGTTGCCAAAAAAGCAAGAGAAGGCCTGATTAATGTGCAATGCTTGGCAAATAGAGAGCAGTACTAATGAAAAAAATTTGCTTTTTGTAATATATTTAGAAAAAAATCAAACTCAACACAATTCAGTAAGTTTTAGAGGTATTAGCAGAAATCAGTTGATAAAATAACCAGATGACATAGGGCAGAAATAAACATATATACTATTTTTATAGAATATTTAATATTAGAATTGTAAAGCCCAAACCAGAGGTTTTAATAAGTAATAAAATTGAAAAATTTTGGGAAATAATCAGTAACTACTGATGACAAGTATTTTAGTGTCTGTCCCTTAATTATTGAATCGTGTATTGAATTACATAGTCCATACAATAGACTAGTCTAACAGAAATAAGATGCAAAACATCAGCAGTAAGTGATTGTTGTGGTTTTACAAAATGAAACCTCAGGGCTTCATCTGGATTCCCAATGTATTTTACAAGCTCAGATGATGGTATGTGTCATCCACTGTTTTTTTTCCATCTTAACAAAATTTAATAATGCAAACTTTTTTTTCTGAATAAATGTAGCAATTCATAAATCTTAAGTGTTTTAGTTTTGTAAACACTTCTGTCATCTTTATCTCCTCAGATTTAATAATAGGATATTGTAAACTACCAGGGGAAAGCAAGTTTTCCTGATCTCAGCTGCTAAATAACTCATATCCATGTTAACTGAAATATAAATAAATTGACTATTAGAAGTTTTTGGTTCTGTTACTTTCATATTATCCGGGTGTGAATGCCTAGATTGCCACTGAGCCTTGGCTGTCTATATATTCATGTACGCTGCTGTTCTCTTATCAAGGCAAATTCTTGACCATTGGTGAAGAATAGTACCCTACAACAGTTCTACTTGCCTTGTGAGAAAAGGGGGTTTCAACCCTAGTTATATAATTTATGTACATATACCATGGTTTTGCATTTAGTCATTCTTAAAAGAACCACAAAATACAGAATAATGCAGAAGAGAATTATTATACTTTTTTAATTCTATTTCAGAGCCTGCAGCTTACATTTTTCAAGTCCATGTTCAGCTCAGTTTTGGATTCCAGCCCACACTAGTTTTATATCACTTCTGTTTTCCCATTCATAATGGCAGGTATCTTGAATCTAGCTTTGGGATTTTGGTGCTGTTCCTGCACTACATCTTGAAGGGATTTTAGTTCTCTTCTCTGTGGCTTCCTCACTGCTGTCTGTATGGTTATGTAATGTAAAGAGTGGGAAATAGCTTTTTGAAGATGAATTTGATCGAAGGATTAAAAAAACACATATCAGGTTAGCTTGCCTCTCCAAAGGCTGAACAGAGGTTGAAGTGCCACACTTCAGGTTTAATTCATGCTACAAATAAAGGGAGATATATATAAGTGGAAGTCCCTCATGCCTAAAAGAAATTCACTCCAAAGGAAATACAGATGATGTTTTTACTGCACTGCCAATATCCACTGACTAGCCTTACTTGTGCTCAGTCTGTACTAAATCCTGAAGACACCTATGACATTCAGGATGTCCTACTGCTCCCAGCTGCTGAGTAGCAATGTAAATGGAATTGAATGGTGCACTTCTGGGTTATATTGTCATCAAGCAGCTCTGTGATCTGATCAGGACAGGGCTGTGCAAACTTGCCCCTCTCTCTAATCTAGGGCCATCCCTTTTATTTCCACTAATGTAAATTTCATTCTATGATCCTCACTGCCTTAATAGCTTCCTTTTTTTTCCCCTTTGCATTTATATATATGTCAGAAAACAATCTTTATGTACAATAAACAAGGACTTTTCCTGCACAAGTGTGCACAACTGCTTAGTACCACCACCACTGCTCCACAAGGAATAAGATCTCCCTGCAAAGGAAAAATTAAGTCCATTTGTAGCATAAGAAACTCCTTAGCTTAAGGGAAGGTTTGCCAAATCCAAAAGTGTGTACAGCTCTAAATCCTCCCTGGAGATTAGAATTCAGTGATTTCTGGCGACTGAGCAGGGTAGGTAAGATTTTTCTGGAGCATGTAGTAATAAAACAAGAGATGAATTACTTCAAATTGAGAGACAGTAGGTTTAGATTAGATACTAGGAAAAAATTCTTTGCTTTGAGGGTGATGGGACACTGGAATAGGCTGTACAGGGATGTTGTGGATGTCTCATTCCTGGAAGTGCATAAGGCCAGGTTGGATGAGGATCTGAGAAACCTGATCTAGTGAAAGGTGGCAGGGAGATTGGAACTAGGCGATCTTTAAGGTCTCTTCCAACACAAACCATTCTATGATTGCATGATTATATGATTGTATGATTCACTATGAAAGTCTGAACTCTAAATTCACTTTTGGTATCAAATTTTTCTGTGCTCTTGATCTGTTCTTTCAAACTAGACTTTTGTCTTGGTTTTCTTTGTCCACATAGTAGAATAAGATACATGAAATACTTACCCTCCTGTGTCCTTGACCTTGAATTGACTATAATATGACTGGGCAGGACATTAGCCTTTAAGTTGAGAAAATCATTGTCTCTCTATATTTCTGATTTGAGCAATATGATACTTTCACTTCCTTGTTTTCTCTTGTTTACACCCTCTGGTGATATGGTAATGAATTCCTGAACGTGTTAGGATATCCCACCTGGTAAGGAAGATTTTGAAATGACTTCTCTTTTATCTCCAGATAACTGATCTAACCCATGCTGGTGTAAGTTATGGCACAATGTTTCCTTACAAACTCTAAATATCTTGTTTAATTTTGCATTTTGGAAAAAGTAAGTAAACATATCAATAGGTTATCAATAGTAAAAATAGTAATTGCAGTATTACACATCAGAAGAATATTGGAAAGAATTAAGTATTTATAAAGTACTTGGAAGACGAAACAAACGAAATAGGTGCTAAGCCTTCTAATTCAAGAAGTTCTGGGAAGGTTTTTGCCCTGCTCTTGGAATAGTTTGTAAAGCTAAAAAAATAAATAAATTACTGAATATATTTACCTCAACTTTTAAGCAGTTTTATCAATACTTTATACACTGTTTTTAAAACCTTGATTTGGTTTTATGAGGTACAACACCTGTGGTGCATCACTTTTTTGCTCACAAAAACACCAGAAACACTAGTGGGACCTAACGGTGCACAATGACTGTGGGCTCTTTTATTAAACTGACTTCACAAAGGAAAGCATGCTTAAAAAGTGACATACTGATATGGACTGTTGTTTTGTCCTTTCTCATTACTAAAGCAATTACTCTCCAAATACATACAGATTCATTATGGTCACTCCATGGAGCAAAACACTAACTCTGCAATACTCAGATACAGAATCAGAGAGTGAAGTCAGGCTAATTAAATTGGCCCAACCACTTCAGCAAGCAAATTGGGCCAAGTTAATTGGCACAGAGTGAGATAACGAAATTCAGGCACTATTCTCTGAAATACCGTTTTAATTATATCCAAAAAATAACATTGCCCTTAATTCAAATTTCTTAATTAGGAACATGAATAAGTAGCAATAATAATCTTTGCAGTCTACAAATATAGAAATGTCAGATGAAGTTTGTTTTGGCCAAGACTCTTAACCAGTGAGAAAAGATTACTGCAATTATTGATAGTTATATTTGTCCTACATGGAGACCTATAGACTTAGAGAAAAGGTTAATAGAGGGGTTATGAATCAAAAGGAAGATAAATCTGACATAAACAGTGTAAGAAACCCCGTGGTGGAAGGATTCAATTGCAATAAGATATTTAACGCCCAAATTATATAACAACTATGCCACAAGCAATGCTTGTTTCAATACAGTTCTGGTTTCAGTTTAATTGCAAGTGGAAACTTTTTGATTCAGTTTGGATTCAAATTAAAAAAAAATCAAAACACTGTTTCAAGTTCAGCTTTGGTGCAAGAAAAAGAACAGTTCAGAACAGTTTCAGTTGTCTTTGATTATAAGAAAATTTGGAGCAGCTGTTGTCAAAGTCATTATTTCTGTCACATTTTTTATCAGTTGAGTTTTCATCCACTACTGCTTGGTTTTGAAGGAGCAAACTACATTACAGGTGTTCATCATAGTCACTGTACCAATACAATAAAATAATTTGCATCTCCAGCTTTGGGAAAATAGGGTTAATAACTTTATATTCCACTCTATGGTACATATCAAGAAATCTTGGGGAATTATATAATTTCTAGTCTATCTGTTCATGTCCTGCCCTGCACTTAGAAACTGATTTCTATATTAATAGGTGTGAAGGCCTTTCCTGTAGGGCATTTGTGGTTTCCTGAATTTGCGCTTTTACTGGCAATACAACCAATTACTGATGCTGTGGGCCAGGACCATCGAGTGAAACCGGTGATGACTACTTTAGCTGCAAGCGTAAGCAAGACCAAAATGTTCTGTACAATTCAAAAGCAGTGTACTTTTAAACTTCTCTGATAGTTATTCTCCGTCTCTTAAAGGGAATACTAAGAAGCTGTGCATTGAAAGGGTGTCAAGGATATGGAAGTGAACAAGATAAAAGAGTGTTACAACTAATGTAAGTGTGAAAATTGTCCATATGGTCTCCCCGTTCTAGAAGCTTTAAAAAATAAGACTATATTCTTCAACAGTACCAATTAAAGGACACCCTTTGGGGTATAAGTCTGAAGGATGATACATATTCTAATTTTTGATAAACAAGACCATATTCAGTTTGTAATAAAGATAACTTGGTCTAAATAGATCCAAGTATGGACTACGGTGGTAAATTCATAATCAGAAAAAAACACCTAACTGGTCTCATAAGCCAGACTATATATAACACACGAACACATTCAATAAATATTTTTGTTGAAAAACATGAAAGAAATGTTGATTAATTTTTTTTTAAATCACGTGCTGTTTTGTAAACCCTAAGCAAATTAACTATTTTTTTTTGCATCATGTTAAGGAAGGCAGAGAAATGGATATAGCACTGTACATTCTGCATCTTCAGAGAACTTAATTTTGTCAGGTGAACACATTTCCACATCTTGTTCTCTAGAAAAAATATTAAATAAGACATTGAGGAAAAATAGCTCACCTCCTAGATGCACTAATACTGAAGCTGCTCTCAGCATTTTGTTAGAGAGGACATCTGAATGCAGCTGAAAACTTATGGGCACAGTGGTGGTTTACTCATCTTCTTCAAGTCTGTGTGCTGCAAAATGGAGGCAGTGACAGCAGCCAGGCTCCTGCCTCTGAATCTTCAGCACAATGTAAGTTTTTCAGGGCACAATTTCGAGGAGACAATTTCCATTAACAGCATTATCACAGCCTGCCTCTTCTCCCTGTTTGACTCTTCTCCCTGCTCTGTCGCAAAAGCACAGCTGACAAAAGTCTCAAATCTGACTGTGGCTAGAGATTACTCCCCTGCTAAGAATACTGCTTTGGCATTATTAAGAGTACAAAATAATACAAGCAAAGAGAAAAAAATGAATAAAATATTTTTGATTTTTTAAAATTAATATATATACACATATATGCATATGTGTATTCATACATGGCCAGACTGTGTTTCTCTGTGTATAAAAATGAAGTTTAAACTTTAGTATATATGTGCAATTGTTTTTTATTTACATGCATTATATATGCACACAACCTTGTGTCTTAACTGCCTTTATCTTTTGCATCCAGAATAGTAATGATAAGTACTGTGGATATTGTCAGACTTTTGTGAAGAGTATAACTTTGACTTTTAGTAGCAAATTTCAGTTTGGACCACAAATCATGGTTATAAAATCTAGAGAAATAGGAGTTTATGGTGTACGACTAATACAATCTTCACTATAACATGAAAACAATGCTATAATACTAGTACTACACAGAGGTTGATAAAAGTGGAATTATTTTTATGCTGTCTCTGAAGTAATTTTCTGAACAATACAATGTCTATAAATGCTTACTATTAGAAAATAAACTTACTTTATTTTAGAGGAGCAATGTTTTGGTGCTGCAGTGAAGTAATGAAATCTGATAGCACCATAACATGGGCCTTTGTAAATATGTGTCTTCAGTATACTCTGGAAAGTTGTTGCTTTCTTTTTCAAATGCTATGGACACAGACAATATAACATTGAGGAGGGAGAAGCTGTAACCATTTTAAATGCTAATGTAATATATCAGTATACTTAGCTATATTTTTAATTTCTTAACAAATTGAATATATATTTGTTTTAATTGATACACCATTCAGATTCAAAATTACCCTTCAAGGTACAATGGATGAGATTTGATTTTTTTTTTTTTTTTTGCAATAGTGACTATTATTTTTAAATTACATGTTAGCAAAAAGCCTTGCAATTTAACCTCTCAAAAGGAAAAGGAGGCTGAACAAGTCATTGCTGGGGATTATCTATACTGTGAGCACATCCTGCCTCAGTAGAGGGGAATGGGTAAGACTGCCATGTCAAGTTCTGCCAGCTTCCTCTCATCTGTTTCTCTGGAGTGAAGGAATTGTAGCTTAGAAAGTTTTACAACATTATGGGCAGATATTTACATTTAAAAAACAAATTTTGAAAGATAATATGGAATTAAAGAAAGTATCTCTACTCTCTGCCCTCCTCTAATTATGTCCCTCAGAAAGAGCTCTTTTTTAGAAAAGAGGTACTTAGATATACAGAAAACACTCAGATTTTATTGTGAAAGGTTTGTTTCACACATAGTAAGTAACTCTTAGAAAAGATGCTCTTTAAGACCTGTAGCAATGTAGCACTGTTTTACAAGTATATAAACATAATTTTGCACATAGTAATCTAAACTCCAGGTGTTTTGTGGCTGATGACAATTCTTCTGAACTCAGGAAATAAGAGACAATAGACTTTTGTCACAGTAGTTAAAATGTGTACTGTTAATTTTGTGGGGGGTTTGTCCCAGTCTCATGCTTTTCCTCAGTAATGTGTCTAATTTCCTTGGATAATGTTCTAATGGCACTAGCATCCACAGTAGATTTACTTTATTTCCCTGCTTTTTGCTGAGGCTTCTGTGGTGTAATGAAAGCATTTATTTCAGTGTCCCCAGAGACCTGCTTTAAATGGACCTGTTAGCCAGAGCTTCATTATGGACAAAGGCTAAAGAGTATAATCTAGAAATCTTTATTCATTACTATTGCTTTAGCTTCATGTTCAGCTTGAGAGCCACATAATTATAATAATTTATATCTATCTGGAATAAGGCACGGAACACATTTTGAAGAATATTCTCTTTCTGCTCACTTTAATCTAGGCAGCATCCTGGCTCTGGGAAATTGGTTACAGGACTTATGAGAGCAAGATTTTCTTTGGGGCCCTATCACACCCACACAAGGCTTGCTTTCCCAGGCAGAAAGTCCTAGCAGGCTCCGAACAGTCCCACATAGTGTGGGGTCACTGGGGCAGATGGGAACCAGAACAACACTTGATTTTCCCTCTGTTGCAGTGTCAATAAAGGTAGGGAAGAAATTTCCTTCTGATGAGCCATAGAAGCACATTAGAGTTCTCTGAATCATAATACTCCCCCCTCTGAGCATCTTCTGGGACATCGTACCTGGAAACCAAAAAGACCTAGAGCAGTGTCCACAGACTCAGGTATTCACACAAAGAGCCCCAGTTGCTGTGGATAAGGTTGCATGGGTAGAATTACTTTAAAATAAGATTCTAACCCTCCTCTGCCTGCATAGTGCTACTCCTGATATGCCACCTGCCAACACTGAAACTGTGAATTTCTGTTCTATTTCTCCTCCCCAAACTGCGGAATAACTTGCGTTCCCTTTGAAGTTTTAGAACTTTTGTTGGAAAGAACAGTGAAAGGATCAGAATATTTCACAAAATGCTAAGAACATTTGCTTGAGACATTCATCAAACCTGCAATTCTTTCACTAAAAGTGTAATCAGCATAGACCAATAAAATACTGATCTTAGTACTTCCAACTACTTTTCTGCCCTCCAATAGCCCCACCATGATCTGTCCTATCTATAATGTTAATTTTAATGCTCTAGTAGTTGCCCAGTTATAGTTTGCCTAGTGCTCTTAGGCTATGACTGAAGAAAATATTTCTAAACTGAGATGGGGTAGGAACCTTTCCCACCTGCTCTGCCCAGCCCTGCTCAGCCCAGGACATGTGTTTCAGGACATGGAGGAGAAAACTTTGCTCCCCGCTGAACAGACTTGTTTAAAAGTGACATTTTATCTGGCAGAAACACAGTCAGCAGGGACCGGTGCCTGGCTGTCACCCCAGATGAACAACACTTGGTTGGTGTGTGAGTGAGAAGAGCCTCTCAAGCCTTGACTATTGCAACACCCACACACAGTCCAACTGTGCTGGCAGGTCTGAAGCTCTCCAGGCTAACCCTCTGGTGTCCAAACACAGACAGCAGGATGTCATCAGGAAGATGAAGACCTGCTGCTCAAGCACAGAGCCATTAGCCTTTTCAAGTTTAGCTGGTTTTATGTGAAACATCCAGGACCTGTTATCATTTGAGAAACTAGTAGTGTTGTGAACCCAAAACTTGGGATCTGTTTCCTAAAGGAGAAGTCATGGACTGTGAGAAGTGCTCCAGATACAAACACTTCTCAAATATGAGGATGTCCAAAGTTGACTCAGGTTGTTCCTGGTAATATCACTAAGACAGAAATGAGAACAGGAATTCTGTATTGAGCTTTGACCTGCTTCATATTTTTGAGTCAAACAGCAGGGCTTTTTAGTGGTGCTTGGATAAACCAAACACCAAACACCTCACACCTCCTCTATCTCCAGGAATACACCCAGAAGAAAGACTTACACTAAATTTTGAAGAGATAATTCCTAGTTTAGGAAAACATTCCCACTTAGGACATTTTTGAGAAAATAAAACAAATTTAGACCAAATGACTGGGAAGGGAAAAAAAGAGTGCCTGAAATTAAGGCATCATAACATGAAGAATGAAGTGAACACAACTTTGACAATTTCTGGGAAAACACATTTGGACATTACTTCTACTTTCTATTTCTAAAATCATTCTTAATTTAGCATTGTGCTAGTAAAGCAGATCGCAGATGCAGACTGCTATTTTAACTAGAATGAGTTTATACTGAAGTACTTGAAAAAGAGGTAGGAAGGGGCAATGCATGCCATTGCCCCATTTACTTCCAGTTAGTACTCGCCCACAGCATCTATTAGCTGCCTTTAGTGCTTTGCAAAGTGTATTTGTTTAAAAATTCAAAACACCTTATCTCTTTCCACTATATTGTAATTCATTTAAAGCTTGTTTCATATTTTACTGATATGCTGTATTCTGTGCAATTCTTTTAATCTCTGCTTTATCCCAATATTCATGAAAATAAACAGTATTTAGTTGAAACCACATTTCTCAGCTACATTAATTTTTATCTTTTATTGTCATTGAACTAGGAAAAGATCCAAGGATATATAGGAAAATATTTCAGTGCAGTGCTGTTTTTATGGTTTAAACTTTTCTTAACTCATAAAGTCAAAGAATACTTTATCTTGGTAAAGACCCTTAAGATCATCAAATACAACTATTAACCAAACACTACCAAGTCCACCACTCAGCCATGTCCCTAGGCACCACACAATTTGAAATACTTTTTTGTTCAAATGGGTATATAAATAGAAACTCTGAGAGTACTTTATTTCTAGGGCATCATTACAAAATCTACCTTCATGGGAAAACTGAAGTGCAGTGTTATTGTTTTTTCCCAAATGGTCTTTTGTCGCAGCAAGGCATCCAATTAGGAATTCTATGTTGGCAGGTGAGAAGCAAACAGTCCTCTTCAGATCCACCTGTGCTTATTTTCAGAGCAACAGCACATTTTGTTGTTTTCCTCCTTTTATAGAACGAGATGAAAGAAAAGATAAGAAAAAGATACAGAGAACTTTAACGTAGTTCATCTAACAGAACATGGTAAAAGTCTGATGATATATGAGCTGATTCGTAATAAATTATATGGAAGAAGTGTGATTACAGATTACTAGAGGGAAGAAGGGTCATGTTCCTGTGCTGGTTTTGAAATGGTGACTAGCTATTAGGTTTTGGGCATCATTTTATACTCTGTGTGTCTATCACAACGGAATATCACACTGCTACAGAAAGGAGTCATTGGTCCTGAAGGGATCACTTGTTAATGTGAGAATGTATCCCACTCATTCACCCTTTTGGGACTGAAGGCAGAACTGCTTAAGTACCCTTATCTAATGTAATATCTGTAGGTGGTAAAGGATTGCCACTGGAGGCATTAAAACAAATGGCTGGGCCTGTGCAGGCGTAATTCAGATAAAATCAAATCTTTATTGGAGCATGTGAATTAGTGTGGGAATGGCAGAAGACAGAGTTATGAAAGCGATTTTTAAGGCACAGACACAATTCTCAAGTACTGAATTTATTGTAGAGCTGTATAGGAAACTGCTTGATTTCTACTGTAATCAAGAAAACCAAACTTCATCTACAACTGTTTCAAATGAACAATATTATACCAAGACTGTTCCAGATTTTTATCTGGAGCAAACTGAGTCCCATAAGTAATCACTGAGTCAGCACTCAAGTTAAAAAACTCTGTTAACATTTTTGTTAGAAAATCTCTAGATGTCCCTGAAGCATAGAGATTGAATCCAGAACCAAAGTTTAAATAATATTTTGATTCAATCATGTTTGAAAAAATGCCTTCTGTTTACGTTACATAAGTATGGAGGAATAAGTAGGTATCTGCTCTTTTCAGACTGTCCCCTTCATATGTGGTATTTAACGCTGTCTGCTTTTGAAAGAGAAGTAAGACAATAAAAACCAAAACACTTTGGCACTGTTTTACATTGCAGTATTTCACTGGACAATATTTTCTCTCATGATAAATATTCTTAAAATAAAAGCTTATGCACTTGTGTTTAAATTAGAAACTTCCAATAAAGTGTCTCCTTTCCTCCCTTTCCCTTTCCCTTTCCCTTTCCCTTTCCCTTTCCCTTTCCCCTTCCCTTTCCCTTTCTTCTCTCCTCCTCAGGTGTACATGCTGGACATTTGTATCCTGAACAAAGCCCAGGTAGTGAAAAAGTCAAGTACTCCTACTTGCAGAACTGCACAGGGCTATTTTCTAGATATGTGCTTTTCTTTCCTTAGTCTTGCACCCTTGAGGGAAAGAAGAGAAAAAAAACCCCAAGACCACCTGTCAAGCAGATGAACTGAAAAGGGAAGAATTAGGAATAGCTAACATATTTCCACAGTTCTATTGCTGTATGCTCACTTTCCTGTGCTGATTACAGGCTTTTCTAAACATCAGCCAGATCCTGTCCCTTCTTTCTTACTGCCCTCCTCCATTTTTCTTGCTGGTTTGTACCTCTTATTTTCTCTTACCTTTGTCCTTCTCCCTTTGCTATTCTGATAAACAAGATCCATCATGAGACAAAAAGAAAATGAAACTTCTTTAAACAAAATATGGTACTGACACAGTGCTTGCCAACTATGTCTGTTCTTTCAGCTTGTGTGAGTAATTCTTGTTCAATAGTTTTCTGTCTTGCTTATTTATATTACATACTTTTTGGGGCAGGGACAGCCTAACTTCTCAGTTAGACTAACTTTTTGAAGTACTTAGCAGATGGCTCCCTTCTCAGTTTTTTTTCTTTTACTTTTTTTTCTTCCTAAAGCACTTGGATAAGTGATATTATGTTCCTCTCTATGTTCAAGGCTGAACTTAAAGTATCATTTTACTCTCTCTGGAGCTTAATTCAGTAAAGCACTGAACCAGTGACTTTAAACATGACTTACCCCCCTGAATACTGTAGGAATACTAATACTAGTAAATTTTTGTCCTGTTTAGAATCCTTTAGTAAATTTGGGTTCTATGGTGTACATTCTTAAATTTTCCACTCTTTCCAGGAAAGCCATCCTAGTCCATGAAAATATTTTGCAGGTTTGATGTGAAAAAAATGCAGTTATTATCACAGGCTGTAATGAAAAGGTAGTTTGCACTTCTATATAAAAAAAAAAAATCAAAAAAAAATCAAATTTTCATTATATCTTTAGAGCTAACTCTTTGAAAAAATGTATACAAAATAGATAGTAGCTGAATATAATAATGGTAAAAATAAATAATTGTTCAAAATAATCTGTGGAAACATTATCACCTGAATTATAATTTTAGCTGTGTTATTTCCTGATAACTATATTTTTTCTGAATTCAAAAATTCTCCCATTTCCAAGTATTGCAAATTATATAAGGGATAAAATTTTCTTTATGTGAAAAAAGGACGAGAGTGAGGCAGTGAAATACGTGACATCTTTGCTCCATGAATAATTCTTGTATTTTGTAATATTACAGTTTTACAGTAATTTTTTGCTATTATGTCAAAATTCCTTCTTTATCTGAAGAGATGAAAATTTGCACATACTTTCCTAAAATTTATTCATCCTGTATTATCCACTAGAAAGACGTTTGTAAACAAATATCTTCTCAGTAGTGCCTTACAAAAAAGTTCATTTTCTTTGATATGCCTTTAAAATTATTTCAAAAGTGTTCTTGAAGCAGATAGTAGGAAATGCCAATCCAATTTTACTGATATGAAGTATAGTCTGAGGAATAAAACCATGAATTTGGAGTTATTTCTGCCTTTAATGGAAGCTACTAGAATGATGGATGTGGTTAGAATATCCAGCAGAATGACTGTACATTTAGGAAAATTGTATGGGTAAAAGGTGAACAGAATTGACATGTTCTAAAGTACAGCTATTTCTGAATCGGTTTTTAGTCTCTGTTTAATGTTTCTTGAACAGCTGAATTTTTGAAAAAATTAATCAAGGTAGGAAGATAGTCAGTGATGACTAAAAACTACAGTGTCCTACACGAGAACAGGATCATTAGTTCCTAAAGTACCTGTAGGTTATGTGAGCATTACACATTATCATCAAACTGTGCTGCTGAAGCAGCAGATGGTTAAATTCTTACACCACAGAACTTTCTGAACACTGTCAGCATTGCTAAAGAAGCCATTTAAATAATTAAAAAGTGTTGTGTATAATCGGAAATCTCATCTGGACGAAGAAATTTCTGATAAGGATGCTAATCAATAAATGCTTGTATGAATATCAGCAACCACAGCCTCTTATGCTTTATTATGCATGAACAATTAAGCCCTTTACACAAATCCATATGTAAGCTGAGAGCTTTAATTAGTACAATGTCACAGATCTGAGAAGAGTTCTGATCTAAATTATTTATCAGTAGAAATGTGACTGATAGATAGATTTAACTAGATTTTCCCAAATCTGATGTATTGAGAAAGAAGGCAGAAAGAAAAAGCCAAACTTTCATCCCCCAGTCTGGCTCTCTGCAGACTGCAGCAGAGCCCTGACATGTCTCAGTTATAGTCAATATCAGTCTTACACGGGAGTTGAGGTGAAAACCATAAAGAATTGTGTCAAGGAAGGGCAGATGAGAGCTGCAATTCTGGAGTTCTGAGCCTCCAGGTCAGACAAGCGATAGGAGCAAACTTTGCCCTGATTACTCAGGGATTATAAGCACTGAAAGAGTAAGTGGAGAAACAAAAGGCAGTATATAAAAAGACGAAAAATTGCTGAAGCCTCCTGCTTACAGTTGAGACCTTTCTTGTAGGGGGTAACAACCCCAGTGTTTTACAAAATGTGTGCAGAGTACAATGACAGGGAAAAGGCCATCATTCCAGATGTGACAGCGTATGATAGGTGTGTTGAAACGGTAAACAGCTGGAAGTGGGGGTTATCTATGCAGGATCCTTATGTTATTCTTCTAAAATGGGTTGTAAATCTGGTTTGCTTTTTGATAAGAATTACCTTCTATCAGATTAATATGGTATATAACATACAAACATTGGCATCACATCTGCTCTATGGCATTTTCTGAGACAAAACTGGGAAAACAAATGCATTGTCAACTAAATGGAACTGCAGCTTTCCCCTGTACAAAGAGCAACAATTTCTATAGTCAATCTGTTCCAAAATATTCTGTGTAATATTGAAATGTATCGTGGTCTGAAGCTTTTGTACTTTCAGGAACTGCTGGAAAAAACTACCAGCTGTTACCTCTCTGGAGTAAATCCACATTGTACTGGTATGAGAGTAGAATGGATCCCTACATACAGAATAGAGGTTAGTGTTGGCAGAGATATCCTGAGATAAGGAAACTTGGAGTATTTGGCAGTGTAGGAGAGAGAGGTGGGTAGGCAATAAGGCAGATTGTCAAAGCTTGACTAGAAGAAAGAGGCAAAAAGTGAAAGAACTCTTGAATGAAAGAGCTCTTCTGTATAACTCACACACTGAAGCTTGGATGCTTTATGTAAGTATTAAAACAAAACAAAACAAAAAACCCCAACCAAACAAAACCCCAGCAAAAATAGAATTTATGTTAATGTGAATATATTACTTGCCTGTTATACATTGTAAATAGCAAGGTTTAGTATCCTGTGGTTAAAAAAATTATAAATAACTAAATAGTAGCAAGGTACTTGCGTTGAATGTATAAGATGTGTATAAAAAATACTAACACTGAAATCAGGAGAACTTGTCTTGGCCTTTTGTCCAAGGGTGATAAACATATCTGGATTATTTTTCTTCTCCACTCTGCACCATGTTGAGTGTGTTTTGTGTGTGAGGTCCTTAGTTCCAGTGTTTTCTGATGTCTGTCTTATTAAAGAAAGAATGGGGCAAAAAGCCTCATTTTGGAAAAATTCAGTGGAGTTTGAGTAGCATGAAACAAGTAGCATCTGGCAAAGAAAATGTAAAAGCATCTCAAACCCCTTTTGCATGCATGGCCTGGAATTTCTGATGGTGACAGATGTGTGTTGGATGAATTAACTCATGGAGTAGGAGCTTCTGCTTGCACTATTCCATACACAGGTCTGGAAAACCCTAGATAAGAGACCATGAAGCCCTCTCTGAAACTTTGGGAGTGTCCTAGAAAACCTTTTTGTTCCAGCTGGATTAAATTGAATTTTTCCAGAGAGGCTAGTTCTACCACCACGATTGGATCTCCTGTGCAACTCAATGAAATTACTTGCTTTTGTAAAACTACTACAACTGTGGATTTGGGATCCTGAACCTTTCATGGTGTAATTTAATATATGAAAAGAAAAAAAAGTGCAAAGCAACTTTTCACCATTTTGCACAGGTTTTTGTGCAGATTTAACTTGAGAAGGACAGGTAAGTGTAGGGGAGATCTCTGGTTTTTGACACCTTTTTGCCTCCTGTCTCCCCAAAAGAGTCTAAGTGTTGGTTCTCCTGTTGCGATCCAGCAAGATTTGAAAGACCAGTTTTGAGGAGGGTGGGAGTGTGTGCAAAGACTAATTATATACCTTTTTTGTAGTCCCTAAATGGAAGTACAAGATACCTGTAGAGGGACTTTTTACAAGGGTGTGCAGTGACAGTACAAGAGCCAATGGCTTCAAACTGAAAGAGAGTAGGTTTAGATTAGAAATTAGGGAAAAATTCTTTACTGTGGATATGGTGGGGCACTGAAACAGTTTTCCCATGGAAGCTGTGGATGCCTCACCTCTGGAAGTGTTCAAGGTCAGGTCAGATGGAGCTTTGAGGAAGCTTAGTCTGGTGGAACACATCAGGGATGGGAGTCGGTACTAGATGATGTCTATGGTCCCTTCCAAGCCAAATTATCTTATGATTCCATGTCTCTGTAACAAATAGCAAAATGGGATGACTATTGACCATGAATATAAATTGGAAACTAAGAATGGTGAAAAGCTGATAAAGAAGCAAAAAGACAAAAGGAAAACCTTAGAACCTACCATATAAGGGAGTTTTTTTACCTATACTGAGAAAAAAAGAAATCCTAATAACATTACTTTTCTTATGCTAAATTGAAATGATCTATCATAAATAATACATATTTACCTTTTCTATTGAATAAATATTTCTGCTCTCTATTTGAAAAAATGAAATAAACATAGTCATTTCCAAGGCTGCTGATGAAATACTTTTCACCCTAACAGTAAATCAGAAGCTGCAGCTCCTAGAGCAGGCTGGTTTTAAGACAACAGATCTGAGGAACCTCCTGTCCCAAAGGTGAAAAATGAAAAAAGTAAGAAGCTTCTTAGTGTCTCAGTGTTGATTTCTAATACAACTTAAAACAATTAGGAAATTCCAGATGATTGAAAGGCAAGACAAAAAAAAAAAAAAAAAAAAAAAAAAAGAAGACAAATAATTCAGTGTTTTAATTTTAAAAATATACAAATGCGATGATTCCATTACCTATATACTTCTCATATTGATTCTGTGTACACTAATCAAATAGTTTAAGTAGGACTGTATTTATAGAAGTTGATAAAGCAAAAGCAGTTATTTCCAATTAGCCTTAGTTTATGGTAGCTAGATATTACCCAAAATTTTCCCTGTTGAGTTTACAAGACTCTTAGAGGAACAGTATAGCTTTCTTGTTTAGCATTACTGAAAACATTTCTCAGATATACAATTCAGAAACTGAGTTAAAATCTGGAGGGGTTTCAGAGCAAAGGCACAAACAATTTGGAAAAGACGTAGCAGTATCATGTGATGCCCTAGGTATGCCCTAGAATATCACAGAGAAGAATTGGAACTGATAGTCACAGAGTATATGAAGAACAGATATAAGATAAGCAGAGGACTCTGATATAGCAGAAAAAATATGAAAATATCAGATTTTTGGAAATAAAGAAATAATATCAAGGCAAAATTTTACTGTGATATCATGAACTCTTGGAGTAAATGTTTAAAGGCTGTGGTTAAATCTCTGATGAGAGAGAATTAATAGAAATCCCATTACCTGGAATTTGTATATATTGGTGGGTATGTGAAGGAGCAACCATCCTAAAATTAAAAATATAAAAGAATAAAGAAAATTTTAGCAGACCTTTTCTGTGTAGAAACTGGGTGGGTTGATCAATTAAGTACTATTATCATGTGGTGCTAAAAATAGACATAAATTTGCTATATGTTAGTAAGCCCCTGTGATCCTTCCAGTGGCTTCAGTAAATGCAAAAACAGACTACATGCACAACTATTCACTTGCTGTGAGAAACACTTCATTGACTGTTTACGGTCTGCTTATGGTCTGCTGGTTTATGAGTGCATCATTATTATTTTTATTCTTATTTCCTAGAAATTTAAATCAGAAGGGACTAGGAAATCACTGTTTTCTTGCCTAGATGTTGTAGGGGATTGGATATCCTTCACTAAGCCTATATTATGCTTTTTAAAACTCAAATAATCAAATGTAGAATGGCAAATAACAAGCATGATTTCCATGTAAATTTTTAAGTCAAAGGTCTATGCAAATGTTTCTGTAAGATTGGGGTTTTTCCAGAGAATATAGCAAGGCACAGAAATTAACAGAGCAGTTTTAAATGAGAAAGCGGAGAAGTTATACCATTGTGCAGGTATTTGACTTGTTTATTTGAGAGCTTAATAGGTTTTTATAAAGCATAATCATTTGGGATTTAAGGTCAGGAAAGTATAAGTAGCCTTAGCCCATAAATTTAGAAGGAAGAGTCCCAGCAAAGAGGAAAATAAGGGGATGTGGATGCCAAAAGGGAAGACAGAGTCACCTGCAGTAGATTAGGGACAAACAATCCGGTGACAGAGTCAGAATGATTGAAGTCAGTGGCTTTTTGCCCTTATCAGGAACTAGCAAGTTATGGGCTTGAAATCAACTGCAATGAGACTGGATTAGTCAGTTGGATTAGTTCGAAATGCCTCCTAATGGCACCATAAAGTATCCCAATGACTCTCTATTAGAAGTAAATCCTTAGCTGTAAATTATGATTGGGATTAAACACAAGGCCAGTTGACAGTTGTCAGCAGAGAGGCAGGGACTTCCAGGTGCAGAGTGAACTCCTCTGAAAGAAGTCTTTCCTGTGTGCTCATCCATCCAGCAGTCAGACCACTGGAGCAAGGATTAATTCCAGCATTCTAGTAGCCATTTATTTCCAAGATGTATTAGAGGTGATTTTGCACATTTAGAACAGCCTGCCTGAACAATGTAGTTCCAATCAGAGGATGTGAGAAACCATCTTAGGTCATCCAAAAGTTGCTGCTGCTGGCCCTGGTGCCTTTTCTTTTTCTTTTAGAACATATCAAGATCTTAATTAACAATAAAAATTTCATGAGATTGATGCTTTCAATTTTCCAAGATGCAGTACATAAATTTACTGGACTGGAAAAACATGCACTGACTTTCGTAGTCACTTGAAAGCTTTAGAACTGATGAAAGATTAGCTGATCTCTGCTATTTCTTGTCATTTAAAATCCAGCATTTCTGGAGTTAGCTTTAAATTGGATTAAAAAAAAATATCTCTGAGGAAAATTGTCTCCTAACAGCCAGAATGTCTTACAGTTTGGGGATGCATCAAATCTACACTGAATATGCTTTTTGTGAAATGAAAAGCCAGATTTGAATTCAATGGCATGATTTTACCAAAACAACACTATCATGTTACCAGAGGTTAGAAGTTAACCTTTTACTGTTCACTGTTTTGTCTTCTAAATATACTGGCTTGATTGCAGGCTGCTTTGTGCTGTGAGTCTGAGACAAGCACTTTGAGCTTGTTAATTTGTATTGACAACAGGTTTAAACAGGTTGGCATTGCTATACTGTGATCAAAGAAGTAATCATTTGTGGAAAACAATGCACAGAACATTCTCATTATGTACTATGCTTTCATGGGTGCTGCACATTATACTGAATATCACACTTGGAGGAGATCATTCAGACTCAGAAATCAAGAATCATAATATAATTTTCTCTCTTTGACTGGGTATTAGGAAATTATACAAATGAGAGTGGAAGATTGCATTAAAACACTGCTGCTAAGCCTTAGTCATGACATCTTTTAAGCATGTCTTTCTGATTGCATATTGAAAACCAGGGAACAGTCAACCTCCTGAACAAGAAACACTAGCAAAAGGAGCACCTTCTAAATCAGAGATTGTTTAAGAGTATGGGTGTCTAATTTTTTATTTCCAGCCATTGATAGTGTACTTTTTATAACTATATATATACATTAAAATAGAACAATTCTCAAGGATATTAAAATGAGATTAGAATATTTGAAATTTACACAAACTGGTATGAATTTATATTGCAAACTAAAAGGGACTAGGAAGAAGTATTCATAATAAATCAAGGGGAAAAAGCCCAACCACATAGTGGAAAAGAAACCACATATTGAAGCTAAGTGGTGCAAAAGCCATCTGGTTTTACTTTATTCAGGGGTCAAGCATTCCTAATGTTTCAGTTTGCTTTCCTTTTTTAATCTCGAGTTATCATTTGAACAGTCAGGAGACTGTTCAAATAGAATGACCTTAGAGCAACTTGGAAGTAACTTAGCTGAGAATTGTCAGTCTCCCTGACTGGGTAGTGGGAAGGAAGGGGCTCCTCTGGGGGCATCAAATCTAAATGGTTTCTGAAGATTTCTAACCGTGCAGTAACTCTGGAAGTCAAGTTAACTGCTTAATGTTGGCAATACTTCCCTCAGGTGCCCAGACTAACATGCTGTAATTTGAAAGAACTTCCAACTTTACTTTTATGTGTACCTCAGTGCATCCACACTTTCAGAAGAGAGTCTGGGCGTGACCTTCTTTCTGATTGATGTCCCTGAAGTGTCTGAGAGAGATGAACTGCTGCTAAGGCCAGCTTTCCAAAGATGGAGAGTAGAACCGTGAAAGACAATCATTTTGTGAAGCATTGAACTGGAAAGGACCAATTCATGTGAAAGACCTCTGGATGCCAAGGAGATTTCCAGAAAAAAATCCTAAAGAAAGAGCTAGGTCATTTGAACTGGAATGTCCTCTTCCAATCCCCAAAGTGCATGAAACATGTTCGCCTTGGGGTTCCACATCCAATATGCTCTACATTTCCTTTAATGGCAAAAAGTCACATTTAGGCAACTGCATCAGCATAATTCAAAGAGAGAAAATGTCACGTGGGATTAGACTAATCATCAATCTATACTGGTATCCTATAGTGGCCAACAACAGATGTTTCAGAGGCAGATATGAAAGCTCTGTAGTGAGTAATTGTGTAATGCCATGTAAGGGTTTCTTTCTATCCAGGGCATCAATTCTTGACATATACTACACCTATATATAAACAAATGAGCATTTTGCCTAGTTGGAGGTACTAGAAACATACCCTGTGAAAAGCACTGCAACTTCATTCCCTTTTGTCACTTAGAAGGGGATCTTAGAAGCATTTGAATGTCACTGGAAAAAATAAAAATTGCGTCTATGTTCCTACCAGCCTGGGATTTTTGTATTCTGCATTAGGTCAGACTAGTGGGCATCTTGAAACAAGCTTTCTCAGAAGGTCACAGAAAAAGGTGTGAAGGTGAAATAACATGGTCTTTTCTGGGGTAATAATGGGATTTTATTTCTTCAAGCTAGTGCAGGAAAGAAACATAAGTTATAACCAATATTCCTATTTGCCCTTTTGAATGTCATGCATTAGGTCTGCCTTACTGTCTGACAGCAATCTACAGAAAGAAATGATACCTGCTTAGATGAAGCTATTACCTCTTTATTATAAAAACCTCAGCTGTTTTATGAGAAGCAGACAAGCAATATTTTTATGTGATGAAACTCAACTCTTCAGTATAATGGGAAATACTGAATATTTTTACACTTTTTTTGAATTACTACATCTTAGTATAATTTACAGTACCTTGCTGCAGTAACTAGAGGTGAGCCAAACCTAAGAGTTCAGCAAATCTGGGATATGTCCAAATTTGTAAATAGTTGGAGGGCATTTTGCTTATCTTATACTGAAGAAGAGGTGGAGACTGAAAATTGTTCTGGGTCTTGAAATATTTGATTCAAATACATGTAAGCAGTGAATTTGTTTAGAGACCTTATTGACCTTCCACTGAAATGATCAAGCAGGCTAATATGCCTCCAACTTACTGTATGTATTAAATTTATTAGTAATTGCTATACAAATCCTTAGATTTATAGAGATCTGCATCTGCTCCAGAATTATCAGTTGTTGGTGCTGCTGCCAAAATGAAACAACCTAACTTTTTTATGAGAGAGACATAAGGAGAAAAGCTCTATTCTTGCCTTCCTTGTTATACAGAGGAAGGCTTCACACACATATCAGGAAAAAACAGAGGGTCTATTTCTGCAGAAGCGTAAGGGAAACCTGAAGACAGCATGATAAATGTGATCAACACTGTTCCCTGAACTGGATTTTGCATCTTTGACCAGCACCAGATACAGAAGGTGATACTTTTTAGTATAGCTTTCATGCAAGACTGTTCTATTTTATATAAGGTCAAATGTGATCCACGAATACTCCTAGATGAAATTTGCCCTCCAGAATGAGATACTTCATTTCAAAAGCATGGGAAAGAGGAAGTGACCTCGAATTACTCTCAATTTTATATCACTTGTTGACACCACTGGTCTTTTTAGTAGAAAACAACCTTTAGGAGATGACTGGTCTTTGAAGTTGGGTGCTGGAAATGTGATTCACCAGATTTGAAAATGTCTGCAAATCCATTGTCCTTCAAACTTGTAAAAATTCCCCTCTGATTTTCAGCTTAAGAAGAGTACGTATTATACACAGTTTTCTAATTGTACTTCTTCAATTGCATTTGATATGCAGGGACATGAAATAAGTGCAGATTAAGAAACTCTGTTTTTTTTCCATTCATTCTTAATTACCCTGATGACTTGTACATTTCCCAGTTGTTAAATAAGCTTGGCTTGTGGCAGATATTACAACTTTGTTATGTTGATGTTTCATGTGGCATTGAAGGTTACTAGTATAAGAAAGGGTGAATAAAATTGTGTTTATAAACAGCAGGAAAGGTAAAATTTATCTGAGGAACTTCAGCATAGCTTCTCCTGATAATTATAGTTTACAAATTTTAAAAGATAGAAAGTTTTAAGAAGGTCCACTGATTTCTAATGTGGGTCTGAATGAATCACAGTATCACAGAATCATTGGAGTCAGAAGGGACCTCTGGAAACCATCTCGTACAACCCCTCTGCCAAAGCAGGGTCACCTAGAGCAGGTGACACAAGAATGGGTCCAGGTGGGTTTTCAACATTTCCAGAGAGGGACACTTCATGACCTCCCTGGGCAGCCACTTGCATTGCTCTGTAAAGAACTTCTTCATGTTGAGGTGGAACTTCTCTGTTTTAGTTTATGGCCATTACTACATGTCCTGTTGTTTGACATGACTGAAAAAAATATGGCACCATTCTCATGACACTCCTCTTTGAGATATTTGTATGTATTTATGAGATCCCCTTTCAGTCTTCTCTAGACTAAACAGGCCCAGCTCCCACAGTCTCTCCTCATAAGAGAAATGTTCTACATCCCTAACCATCTTTGTGGCCTCCACTGAACCCTCTCTACCAGCTCCTTGTCTACTTTGAACTGTGGAGACCAAAACTGAGCACAACACTCCAGGTGTGGCCTCACTAGGGTTGAATAGAGAGGGAGAATCACCTCCCTTGACCTTCTGGCCATGCTCTTCTCAATGCACCCCAGAATCCCTCCAGGCCACAAGGGCACTGCTGGCTCATGGCCAGCTTGTCACCCACCAGGACTCCCAGGTCCTTCTCCACAGTGCTGCTCTCCAGCAGGTCAGCTCCCAGCCTTTGCTGGTATTTGCAGTTATTCCTCCCCAGGTGCAGGACTCTGCACTCGCCCTTGTTGAGCTTGATCAAGTTCCTCTCTGCTCAATTCTCCAGCCTTTTAAAGTCCCACTGAATGGCAACACAGCCTTCAGGTGTATGAACCACACCCTCCAGTTTTGTATCATCATCAAACTTTCTTAGGGTGTGTGAGATCTACATCATTAAATGTACCTACACCTTTGTCTACATTGTTAATAAGTAAGGTCAATAAGACTGGACCCAGTATTGATCCCTGGGGAATGCCACTGACTACAGGTCTCCAACTGAGTTCTACTCCACTGATCATGACCCTCTGAGTTCTGCCATTCAGCCAGTTTTCAGTCCACCCCACTGTCCATTCATTCAACAATCCTGAACTTACCTACAAGGTTGCTATGGGAGACAGTGTAGGAGACAACATTCACTGCTATCCCTTCTTCGACCCATCCTGCCATCATGGAAGTCTGTAAGAGTGGCCAAACATGATTTACTTTTGGTGAATCAATGTTGACTACCCCGATGATCTTTTCTTCTATTTCCTTCATGATGACCTCCGAATTTATCTGCTCCATTATCTTTCCAGTGGTGGAGATGTGACTGACTGGACTGTATTTTTCTGGGTCCTCCCTCTTGCCTTTTTTGAAGATGGGAGTAACACTGGCCTTCCTCTAGTAATTTAACATTTTCTCCTGTTCTCTGTGATTTTTCAAAGATAATGGAGAGTGGCTTAACAACATCTGCCAGCTCCCGCAGCAATCATGAGTTCATTCCATCAGAGTCCATGGATTTACGTGTGTTAGTATATGTATAATGAAGAGGCCATTTGAAAAATATCAGACTTTCAGAAACAAGTGTGATAGTTATTGCATATTCCCAGTAGCCACTCATGAATGATACATTTTTAAATGGCTAAGCTACGTGTGAGGTAGCAATCTTCCCTAATTCTTCCCTAATCCCTTTCAGGCTTAGTTGCAGACACAGAGACAGTCAAAGAACTGAGCTAGTCAAAGTAGAATATTTTACATTTAAGGTTAAAAGAAAAAACACCTATGAATAATGGCTGTAGAACTGAACAATATCTGCTGTGAATGAATACCTTTAATCATTGTCATGATAATCTGAGAAATGTATGTGGCATGTCCTCAAACCTTTATGCCTTTGAGTACATTGCATGTCTTTGTTTTAGTAAAACTGAGGAGTCCAGACATCTGCTAAACATATTAACTAATATTAGGTACTGTGGAGACCTCGGTTAGTTTAATTGCAGCCCTCTGTTGTATTTGGAAATGGATCCAAGTTCTAAGATACCTGTGGTATATCATGAGGTCTTTTGTAAAGAATGAGAGACCATCTCTTCACAAAGGAAAGTCAGCAACAAGTTCACACGCATGCATCAAAATACATAGTGATAAATGTTAATTTAAAATTACGTATTAAAAATAAACAGGCAAGTTTATGTGACAAATTCCAGAAGATTTAGTTGTGATTAATTTTCTTATTATTTAACCATAATTCCTTAAAATTGAAAACTACAGTTTTTCCATTTCAGTGATCTCTGTATGTACTCAGTGCTTTATCTGTGAAGGAGAGTTTCATATACAAATTTTATTGTCTGAGAGAATAGAAAAGCAAAAAAAATTGTTTCATCTGACTTGCTAAAAAGTGGGAAAATATGACTGAAGAAAATTATATTTATAACATATATATGGATATTTTTGTATGCTGGATATTTTGCAATACATATGTAATCTCTAAAAATATTTTAAAGTGGCATTCCCTTGCAAACCTAAACCAGTTTCTTTATCATGGTCTCCAAAGAGTCCACTAAAGCTACAGCTTTAATTCTAAGGAAAATGAAAGGCTATTGAAGAGTGCAAACAGAACATTACAGTACGAAAAAGGTATAAATCTTCTGGGTGTGTGGTAAAGGCAAGAAGTCACATTCAGTGATTAATATTCTTAGCTGAATTTCTTTGTATTACTGGCCAAAATATGCCTGATTATGTTACAAAAGTTGTTTGATGTTATATCTGTTTATTTACCTGTGTGTATGCATATGCATATACATACCAAGTAGATATGTACAAACCAAGTCCTCTTGTTCTCTTCGTGTCCTTTTAAGATTTCTTTATTTTCATCTTTCTAATTAAGAATATAATCATTAGTTTTTCTGGAAGTCATATTTGTGTAACTGTAGTCTGCCTTGAGTCTAGTGTGGACTGGGAGGAAACAGATGGAAAAAGCACCATACTGCTCAGGAAATTATAATATCTGCTGGCAACTGCTTATTGTGTTCCAGGAGGGCTGATACAGCTCTAAGTTTCTTCAGGAACTGGGAAATATTTTCTGCCATGATGTAAGTGTCAGGGTGAGGGCAGAAAAAAGATTTTTTTTGATTCTGTGGAAAAATTCTTAGGAGCAGAGGTAGACCAAGGCCTGTTGGCTAAAAAGTGAGAATGGACAGAGTTCACTTTATTGGATGATTTTTTTTCCAGGTTTCTCTTTTTCCAGACATGAAGGCATAGGACCATAGGACACATGGAATGCAGAGGAATGAAGAAAACCTATACTGCCCCTCAGGAATATAGCAACAAAGGCCAGATCTGATGACAGGCTACCACTAGTCTTAGTGGAAAAGGCAACTGACTTTTATGTCACATATATTCCTTTCCCCATGTAGGCCAGGAGGGTTGGATGAGAGAATGCCCTTCACCTAGAAGTGCTTAGAGAGAAAAAACAGCTGAAGTTAGATGAGGTTTTTTTCGTTTTTCTTTCCCTATGGACAAAGGATTCACCTTTTCTCATTTTTCTAAACATTCAGTTAATGCTTATTCCTCCAAAGTACCAATAAAAGCAAGGTTAAAGACAGCTTTTAGGAAAAGTGTAGACTACATAAAATAAAAACAATAACAAAAAAAGGACAAAGGGGAAAACAAGAAAAGAAAAAATACAGCATATTTTCTTCTCTAATTTTAAAGACTGAAGACAATCTGCAGTTAACAATGGTAGCTACCCCCTTGCATGTTGGAGGTTATATTCTCTGCTTTCAGATTTGGACATCCTCCTCTTTCACTTCATAGGTCTCATTTGCTAAATGCAAATAAATGTACAATTTTGAAAGGCTTACAGGAACCGTCTAAAAAAATATATATAGACATAGGAAAATTTGAAATCACAGAGCAGTAAAGAGGAGACAGCTTGTAAAAGAGCAAAACCACTTTAAACTACAGTGCCCTTTACTTGTAAGGAGTTTAACTTGATTCTAAAAATTTTAAACAATAAATATATGTGGGATCCAATTGCTTTGTTTCCTAAGTGATTTCTGTCATTAAGGTATTGAGTTTTTTAATATTACTCATGAAATTTAAAACTTTCCACTGAATTTTGAGTTATGCACTAATTCCAAACAAATCACAGTATATTTTGGTATACCTATTGTATTCCTAGTGGTTTTTAAAATATCATTTAAACAACAAATAACTTTTGAAAAATGTTTTCATTAAACTGACAGTGGTTCAAAAAGTGGACATCGTGTTTAATTAGTACTACTTCAGGAAATTTTACTTCTGAAAGAAAAAACATCTGTTATAATGCACTGTTCTCCTACGATATCTTGCAAGTTCAGTACCTCCTGGATCAGTAGAAAATTAACTCCAAAATTCAACAACAGCTTTTCACCAATTGGTGACGATTACCCTAAGGGAGGTCTACTGGCTCTACTTCTTCCTTCAGCACCAATAAGTCAGCCAGGCTAGAAGGGCTCTCAGCATTTTGAACGTGCTGAGACCTGACAAAGGGTGCTACCACACAGAGGGCTGTGCTGGTGAAAAACGTCTGCTCTAAAGGAGCAGCTCCAGATCTGTCACAATTACTGGGGAAATAAGTCTGTTCCAATGGAGTAGCTCTGGATCTGTCCCAGTCCTGCAAACCCCTTGATCAAAGATCCTGATTATCTGGTCATGGCTGAATGGAAAGGCTCTTCATGACCCTGCCAGAAGTGTTTAGCCTAGCTATATGTTTCTAATTCAAGAACTTATGGTCCAGAGATATATTCCCAAAATTGTGGATAATAAATGAAAGAGGTTGAACTTGCTGTACTAACCCGTGTTTGCACAAAATATAGAAGGATGAGACAAGTGCTTCTACAAATAAAATAATGAATAATAAAGGGTTTGTGGTTTGTCTTGTAAGTTTTAAGAGAAAAAGTGGTCACTGAGATGATCTTGTATGATAGAATACAGATTTTCTGTTCTCTTTTATTCATAAACGGCTTATTAAGAAACGCCAATGACTTTGTGCTATGTCTCACATGCTAAATAAAGATCTAATGAGTTAGCTTCTTTTCCGAAAGTCAGGTTTCAGTTTTCATGGCTACCGTATTGTCTTCCTCTCTTCCAGTAAGCTGATACACTTGATAGCAGAAAGCTGATTAATCCCTAAGCACTGTGGCCTGTGTATTCAAACATGACAACTCTTTGCAGTGTTTAGTCACCTAAATAACCACGTTTCAGTTTTCGGAAGTACTTAACATTCATAGCTCAATAGCTCAAGCTGACTTTCAAGCTGACTGAAGAAACTCTATCACCTTGAAAAATGATTTATATTTAGTCAGATGTACATATATGCTGCATGCATGACCAGTTGATCTAATTTATATAGTTATAAATATCTACAAATACACACACACACATCTACACACATTTATTTATATGAAAATGCCATTTATAAATTTTTGCTCTTAGTTTGGGATCACAATATACATATTAAATCATGAAAGAAAACAGATCTAAGTTCTGTAGCTCTTTTTTCCGCTGTGAGAATCAAAGCAATATTTGGTCAGACAATCCATCTGTTGAGATGTAGTTTCTTATGTGGCAATGCTGACTGATATCAACACATTTGGCATGTTTGGAACTGGGGAATTAAGTCCCCACTGTGTAGTAGTCTTTTTCAGTAGTCTGCTGTGACATTTAGATTACTGAAGACTATTCAAGGGTTGCTAGAAGCCTTGGGAACCCAAACTTTACTGTGTGCTATAGGGAATCCTTCCTGTAACTTTGCCTTTTAAGTATGTCAGCACACAGCAAGAGTTACAAAAATGTTATTTATACCTCAGGAGCAGACCTGAGTACAGTAGCCTTGGGATCAGGAAAGTGATACATCACTTTTGTACATCCCTTATCCCTCAATTCTTGCCTTCTATCTCCTCCAAGATTTCTTTCTTCCTTTGTAATATAAGCACAAAAACTGGGTAAGAAACTTTGGCTGTGAGAATGTGTAGACATTCAAATATGCATAATGTACATCCAAATAATGTATTCCTATATACAATCTTTAAGAATTGTAGGCATGTAGTAAGTGTGTACTAATTGAAATATGGAGGCACTAAACACCTACTGAGAACACTTAATTTTTTAAAACATTACCATGGTAGCAACGTGTGCCTTGTAATTCTAGATAATAAGTTTCTGGTTACCAGTTTGCTTCTGAGCTCTGTAATGTGGGAACAAATGCAAATGTAAGCCTCTATCTATTCTTATGGTCATATGTCATCCTAGCCAATTGGGCAATAAAACAGCAGGACCAGACTGCTGTTAAATAATACAAAATGTGATGCATGAATATGGAGGTAAATGTCTGCCTCTATAAGTTATGCCTATCTAATATTAGTCTGCTTTGAATTTCTGAGGTAAAAAGCCAAATTTAATGAATAGAATAAGCATTTAGTAATAAGTCAGCATTTTCTGTGACATTTTAAATTTATGAACAGTTGCTCTGTGTCTTCAAGAATTAACTTAAACACTTCCCAGATTAGTGGCTATAAGATAGACATTATGGCTGACACAGATAAATCAGTAAGAATGTGACAAAAGTCAGAGCTATCACAGAGTTTGTCAATATTATAATACATGCATGTAGATACATAAACAAAGCACATGCACATACACATGAAAAGCCATATAAGCCTATAATTCTAAACATACTGTGGGAGCTGCTTTCTTAAATTTTCTCCTAATCTACCTAAAAATAAATCTAGTTTATTATAAACTGGAATTTTTCATGAATACCTGAATATAATATCAGAACTAGAGAGCTCAATATTTTTCAGCAAAATAGATTAACTCCCTTCAATCTCTTCATTATCATATATTAAAAAGCAGTGGGATTTTCTGAGAAAATGACATTACTTAGGACACATTACAAAGAGGAAAGAACCCTGATTTTCCTATTTCTTGTATGAAAGCAAGTCCATTTCTCTAACTTGCCCTAATTCTTTTTTATATGATTGACAAGGAAAGGACATGGTAGGAGTTAACCAACCTTCCTTCCTTCCTTCCTTCCTTCCTTCCTTCCTTCCTTCCTTCCTTCCTTCCTTCCTTCCTTCCTTCCTTCCTTCCTTCCTTCCTTCCTTCCTTCCTTCCTTCCTTCCTTCCTTCCTTCCTTCCTTCCTTCCTTCCTTCCTTCCTTCCTTCCTTCCTTCCTTCCTTCCTTCCTTCCTTCCTTCCTTCCTTCCTTCCTTCCTTCCTTCCTTCTTCCATATATGATCAGCTCTGAAATTTCCAAAGAGAGGCTATATCCAAACGTGTACATAATATCCAAATCACCTATATAATAGTAGTTCTGCTATATTCTTGCACAACAAAATCTCAGTCATCAGAAATCAGTATGCATTCACAAACCAAAGTACACAGAACGAGAAAGTCACAAAGTTCTTTGTAAAAAAGAACAGATTTGGGTTTTTCTTTTGGCTGCTTAGTTATGGGGTTTTGTGGTTGTTTGGAGGGGTTTTTTTGTTTTGTTTTTTTGTTTTTTGTTTGTTTGTTTGTTTGGTTTGTGTTTTTGGTTTTTTTTTTTGTTCTGTTTTGTTTTGTTTTGTAAGGAATCAGAATATCTGTCCATTCAGAGAAGGTTATCAAGATTACTAATACAAATCTTATCTTTTATTTGTATCTGCACAAGTATGAGGCAGGTATGCAATAAATCAATCCAGTGCTCCATTTATTGTAAGTACATATAAGAACAAATCCCGGTTTTTAACAGTTTTTCAGGTACTCTCTTTCACCTTGGCCTTTTTTTTTTTTTTTTTTATGGGAGATATTGTACCCATAGGAAAACTGTAATTAAAAAACTTTCCAAATATCTGTTAGTTCTTTTCTGCAGATTAAGGAAAATCACTGCTTTACACATCAAATGACCAGGTCACACAGGAAGATGGGCAATTCTCAAATAAATAAATTACATTCTAAATTACATTGTGGCTTTTCAACATGGAATTAACTGCTGATATTTGAATATTGTTTGAGTTAGAAACAAGAAGGACACTTCTGTAGGATATGTGTTTGTATATCTACCCAAAAAAGTACGCAGAGGTCAATTTTTGGAGTATGTGTATGTCTTGATGTGGTTGGTGTTCCCTGAGTCATCCAGAGAACATTTTATTTTCATGCACAGCTGGCCCAATAGTTTGTCCTGCAAGACAACTCTGGCACTAGTTGTATCTCATGATGAGCTGGTTGAGCTCAGCAGGCTGGCAGGACATTATCCCTTTATGCTTTTCCCCCAGTTTGTTTAGGGACATCTAGTGGATTATAGGAGAGTTAGGCAGATCTGAAATCTGGCAGAAGGGAAGAAGACAGAACACAGACCATATTTTGGCATAAAGGAACCTCATTATCTCGTTGGGCTATGCTCTGCAGTCTACTCCACATAGCTCCAGAAGCTTTATCAAAATGCCTAAAAAATTGGTTTTTATCAAGGTATTCTAATTGTCTCTCCAGGGTTCTGCACAGTGAATAAACTTTGTCATTTACTTCAGAGAGGATAATTGCCTGGACATACTAGTCTGTTTAAAGGGGTGTCTGAGCTTGTGTTGGATGAAAGCTAAAGTGGATACTTTAGCAACTTGCTGAGTCAAAGACTTGGAAATAACTATACTCTAGATCTTCTACATTGAAGGATTGACCTTTGTTTCCTCAAAAGTCAAGGTACCACCATTGGGAGGGGATAAATGAGATAAATGCAAATAGCTGGTCATCAGAGCTCAGCTCAGCTAGATTTCCATTTCATTACCTTCCACATTTTTTTACCTGAAAGTGGAAAATATTTGCACCCAGAAACAGCCTTTACACAGAGATATAGCTTGTCTGGTTCTTGTTTTCTGTGTAGCAAAATTATTTAGTGACTCAATTTGAGTTTGAAGCCTGGAGAAGCGTAACACAGGAGACATATTCTTCCATCTTAATATTCTGTGCAGTGCCTGAAGTCGGCAAGAGCTCTGAAGACTTGAACTTCTGAACCTATTTCTAACAGGAGCCAATTGCCATTTTTCTTGCAGCAAAGCAAAGCAAAGAAACAACCCTTGTACTGAAGAATAAAAGAAGGCACAGGTAAGGATAAGAACAGTAAGGTTACAGAATTAAAACAAAACTAAAGGGAAGTTTGAAATTCTGGTTGTTTCTCTGCTGTGTGCTCTTCCATTTTACAGCTAGCCTTGTCCCCTGTGATTTGCTTCCCTCACTTAGGCATGCCAGTACTACTCTGAACACCAAGTGTGGAACATCACAAGATGAGTGTAATGAGAAATCTGCCAGTGTGTCACTTCTGTCTCTGCCAAAATAGAGGTTAAAATCTGCTTTCAGGCTGCTCATTCTAGACAGAAAGGATTTTCTGTCCTGCTTCAGAACTGCATTACACCAGGAATGCCAAGCACAGCTAAGGAGCTTGGCTTCAGTGCTGTCATTACCCCCTTGCCTCTTTGCATGCTGTCCGTGGTGCCCCAGCTGCTCACCATGTTGTGGGCATTCCTGGAGGGCTCCTGTGGATAGTGAATACCCCTAGGGAAGTATTAAATAATTAAAAATGTACTAACATAAAGCTGTAACTCTCTGGATGCATGGGCTTTTGAAGAGAGTAATCTAGATGCCTCCTGCTGATTGGAGTTACTCTTTTTAGAAAGTAACTAAGAATTTGAAGAATTCTAAAATTAATCTGAAAAAATATTTTAAAATTCCCTCTAATGTCGTATTCCTTTATGAGAACAGTTAAACTAGCTAGAGAGCTACATATATTGGGTCTATGTGGCAAGGTTTTGGTACTGGGGAGCTACAGGGCTGGTTTCTGTGGGAAGTTGCCAGAAGCTTCCCCCATGTCTGAGCCAATGCCTACCTGCTCCAAGATGGATCCACTACTGGCCAAGGCCAAGTCCATCAGCAATGCTTGTAGAATCTCTGGGATAACAAAGTTAAGATGTGGGGGGAAACTCTGTGCATTGTGCAGATGGAGAGAGAAGTGAAAATATGTGAGAGAAACAGCCCTGGAGACACTAAGGTCAGGTGAGTAGGAGGGGGAGGAGGCGTTCCAGGTGCTGGAGCTGAGATTCCCCTGCAGCCTGTGATGCAGGCCATGGTGAGGCAGCTGTGACCCTGCAGTCCATGGAGGTCCATGGTGGAGCAGAAACCACATACATCCCATGGAAGATCCATGCTGGAGCAGGTGGATGTCCTGTGGGAAGCCCACGCTGAATTAGGCTCCTGGCATAACCTGTGGACTCATGGAAAGAGGAGCCCATAGTGTAGCAGGTTTGATGAACCTGGGGAAGAGACCCAGACTGGAGAATTCAGTGATGAACTGCAGTCCCAGACTGGAGAATTCAGTGATGAACTGCAGTCCTTAGGAAGGACTGCCATTGTGGAAGGTGGTGGTCTCTCATGGGAGGGACCCCACAGTGGAACAGGGGAAGAGTGTGAGGAGTCTTCCATCTGAGGAGGAAGGAGTGGCAGACAATGTGTGATGAACTGACACAGCCCCATTCATCCCCGTTCACCCATTCATCCCTTTGTGCTGCTGCAGAGGCATTTGCTGTTTGCAGTGTTTGTCTTCAATGCAATCACCACACCTGCGGAATCTTCACACCTATTTCCTGGAAAGTAGCCAGACATTGTTTGCTGATGGGAAGGAGAAAACAAAATCTTTTGTATTACTTTGTTTCCACACATGAGCTTTGATTTTGTTTTATTAAACTGCCTTTATCTTGATCTACAAGTTTTAAATTTTTATTTTCTCTCTCCATTTTGCTGAGGGAGAGAGTGATAGAGTGACTTGATGGGTATCTGATGTCTCAACACCAACCAAGCCCAAAGCAAATCGTCTGTCACAACAGGTAACCACTAATACAATTATAGAGTGCTGTGGCTGAACTTCTAAGAGGAAAAATGAAAGTCTGAAAGTACTGAACAGTATTTTCTTTAGACATATTGAAAAAAATCTAAGTGCCCAAGAATGCAGAATTATCATGGATAATGATTAGCATCATTGACCACTTTACTTTCAAACATCTATTTTATATTTTTCATATGGATAAAAGAAAATTTGTATTAAGGCCATATCTTGCATTTGATTCACATTTTGGAGCTGTTTATTTGATTCTGAATTATTTGAGTTAGCTTGAACTATTTTTTTACTGATTATCTAATGAAAGTATCCTTTGTTCAACTACGTATTTCCATTTCTCTTTGTTGATTTTTCATGCATGATTAACACAACCTTCAGAAAATTCTAGCACTACAGAGCATCTCATTTTGCAAAATAAGTAATCTGATGCTTTTGTCTCTTTGTAACTCTTTGAGTAAGATTAAATGATACCATTCTTCTTCAACTTCCAGCTCACATAGAAAAGCCACGAGATGCTTCACAATATTGCCTGTTGGATGTACTTGATATCCTTTTTCATAAATTCCTCATATTATTTTTAGAAAATTGCTGCTGTGTTAGATATGTCTTTTTATGGAGCTATATTGTACAGACAGTTCAGTATTAAAAATAAAAATGTAAAACTGAATTGTCCACTTAAACTGAAATGCTACTTTATGAAGTATAGGTCATTTTTTTATATGGCAGTATTGGCAGAATGAGTCATCCTTCTAAGAATATAGCTAAATTGTGCTGTGGCTAACTGAGTGTAGGCTGCTTTCTGAATGTTTTGACTCTTATATCCTCACCTCTGGTCTAAAAAGAATATCTCAGAAGATGTGTAGAGTTTCAATCTACAATTCTTCCAACTGTGCCTATGTATCATTATGCCACCTGTGCCTGCCACCACACAGTAATGACAAAAAGCATTTCTTAAATCGAAATCTGGGATGCAAATCCCTTACACTTTATTAGACAGGGCAGGAAACAGGTCAAGCTGAGCAACCAGTAGTACTTGTGAATATTTGTTCCAAATCAAAAGTCTGTTTTAAAAGGAATGTTTTGGCGAACCTGTTCTAGTCTCTGCAAAGCTACACTCAAACACTTGAGCTTCCATAATGTCCGTTCAAACAGTGGAGGCTTACTTCAAACATAGACCCTGAAATAGAATTTGAAATTTTGTATTTTATTGCCCATTCAGAGCTCAAGTGATATTGCTTCCACAGCCTGAAAGAAAGGTTTATTTAATTACCACCCCAACGTACAATATATGGGAAAGAAATAGTTAGATATTGAGTTGTGCTGTAAATAAAGTATGTTTATATACTCAGACTGTATGGAACAGTTTCTGTTCTAGAATCCACACAGGTCACATTTGAGTAGTGTTTTTTTCTTTTCAATCCACTTCAAGTTTCCTAGCAAGGCCGTTCCCATATTATATAAGCTACAAAGGGCTGACATGAGTATTCATGGTTTCCTTGAATACCAGGAACAGAGGGAATATTTATCTAGGTCCTTTTCCTTCATTTTCACCATGAAAGTGAAATGTTTAGTACCTTACGCTTTTTATCATACAGAATAGTGTGTTATTCAGCCAAATCAATTGTGAAGTTTCTTTTTTTCAGATAAAAATTCTTGTCAGCAGAATAACCAAATGGATTGTTCATTCAAGTGCAAGATCTTGATAATTTCATCAGCACTGTTTTGTTTTTAATGTTCACTATGATCACCACTGCGAAAAAATAATCATGGAAAGATTCTTATAGAACTTTCATGAACCTCTTGATATTCTCTCTCTATTTGGCATATAAACTTTTTTAAAATAAATTTTACTCTGAACACCTTATTAAATGAAAATCCTTAAATTTCTTGTGGAAATTCAGCATTATTTCCCAGAGAAACTTTGGGGACAGATGTGTGCTTGTGGTAAGTTTGCAGATAGTGCACAGAGGAAAAGAGTTTCCTTAAATAAATTCACTGAGAGATACAACTTCTTTCTAATTAGTCTACCAAAAATAGTAGCGGGTGAAGTTCTTAGGTCTATTCCAGAAGTCTCACATGAATGAGAATTCTGCTGATTTGGCATGCACAGAAAGAAGAGTGTAAGGTAGGGTAGAACCCTTAAATGAGTTACATGCTTTAAATCATGGGGAAGTCCCAGAGGAGATACAGTTTAAAGCAAGACAGCAAAGAAATTTATGTAAACACCATCAGTTATTTTTGGGACACAGACTAGGACTATAAGAAATCATAAGATGATTTTTTTTGCTATTTCACAAAGAATTTTTATAGTGTAGTGAATATGTCTTTTCTCTCTTCTTCATTTGATAGAACTACTTCACCATCACTGAGCCCAAGAATCCTATTGTGAGTATTTTGACAAATTTTAAACATCTTTTATCTTATTCTTTTTCTCTGAATCCTGGTAACGTAGATGCAAATGCAAATTCCCTACACAAAGAATATTTAAAGAGAATCCTGTTGTCCAGACAGAGTTTTCATTTATGGTGTTTGAATTTAAATCAATGAAATAAACTCAGTCAACCCCTTTATACTGAATAAAGCTTTGTATCAAATTACTTTCTTCTTTGTTTTTCTTCTGCATTTTTCTTCCTAAATGATTTAAATATATACATGTATTTTCATTCAGAACAAGGATTCATCAAAATGTTTTGGCATAACTTTCATACTTCTCTCTCATTTTTGATTGACAGAGATATTTGAATCAGTACAATTAGTGTATTAGAAGGTCACTTTTTTCCTCCAAAACCAAAAATACACAAAGAAAAAAAATAGTCTTTTCATGATACAAACAGACCAACATTTCTGTTTCCACTCTTGGAGATTTGGCAGTCCTAAAGAAGGAACCACTTAAACGCTTGACAGTAAAAGCAAAATACCATCCTTACTTTGAGTGTCCATTATCCATAGAAATGTCCAGCAAAAGAAGATATGACCATTCTAGATGAAATATTCTGTAGCAAAGCTTAAAAAGGATGCATTTCGATTCTTGAACTCCCTGTTATAAATAAGATAGTACATACCAGTAAAGAGCTAGCACTAGAAGAAATAAGCAACAAATTATAAATAAGCTTGATATCAAAGTCATATGATGCATAAGTTGGTCTAATTACAGAAAAAATGTACCATTATAGACAGAGAAAAAGATGTGAAAGAACTCTCTGTTCCACCTAATTTATGTAAAAATAAGAATACCGTCTTTAAGAAACAAATTTTGTATAATAGTTCCAGTCGTTCCTCACTTCACAATGTGCTGAGCCTGGCTGGGATGGAGTTAACTTCTTTCATAGCAGTCCATATGGTGCTGTGATTTACATTTGGGTCTAAAACAGACTTGATAACATAGCAGTGTTTTGGTTATTGCTGATCAGTGCTGGCACAGCATCAAGGCTTCTTCTCTGCCTCTCCGAAGAGACCAGGCTGGGAGTGGGCAAGAGATCAGGAGGGGACACATTGGGGACCAGCTGACCAAAGGGATACCCCACACCATAAGATGTTGCACTGGGCAAAACAAGATGAGGAGGAAGAGGAAGAAAGGAGAGGATGCTGGTGATTATGGCTTTTATGCTTGTAAAGCACCCGTTATATCTGTTGAGGTTCTATTTTCCAGGGAATGGTCTCATATTTGCCTGCAGATTGGAAGCAGTGAATGAATTTATCTTTCTGATTTGTTTATTAAATTGTCATTCTTTAGATCCATGAGTCTTATTTTCCTTCTATTTCTTCCTCATCCCACAGGAGACTGAGCAGGAGGATAGGTGGGTATTTGGCTGCTGTTTAGGGTCAGCCCACCACACAAAAAAATGTAATTTTATATTAAAGTCCAATCTACCCATCTCACTCAGTAGAGAAATCGTTAATATTAATATGTAAGGCCACATGAATAACACTGTTTTCTTTAATGTCCCAGTGTCTGCACAAAATTCAATGTAAGTCAGTGGGACCCTCAGTTAGTCTGAAATACAAAAAGAAGTGGATAGCAGAACAAAGCTTTGTGGCAATTATTTCAGCCACATGCTATGATTGTATGTTTTTCTCATACTAATATTTTCAACTGTTTTCTGTATTAGAAACCCGTTGTTCCCTGTGGAAGCATCAAGTTGTGTCTGCCCACAAGAACAGAATAATCCATGAAACCCAACTGATGTAGAGATTTGATGAGTTTTTTCTCGATCTTATTTTATTGCATTACATTGGCAGTTGAAACATCTATGGAAAATTGCCAGTTTTACAAGAACTTGATATAAACGAACCATTTCAAGGAATCAGGGTTAGAATCTGAAAACTGCAAAGGAGCATGTTACAGGTGAAGTGTGATGGAAGTTAGACAACATATACTTATGAAGGGAGGACATTCTTGTCCCCAGCTTCAGCCTTACAAAAGAGTTAAGTGTCTCTTATAAGCTAATTGTAGAGGGTTTTCCTTGTCCATAGTGAAACAAATGCATCTCTAAAAGAAGAT
Source organism: Sturnus vulgaris (assembly GCF_052056855.1). Classification (NCBI taxonomy): domain Eukaryota; kingdom Metazoa; phylum Chordata; class Aves; order Passeriformes; family Sturnidae; genus Sturnus; species Sturnus vulgaris. The sequence goes on along the minus strand of NC_142243.1, from coordinate 103,249,857 downwards.
TCATCCCATTTGTCTTTAATGAAAATCTTAAAATGGGGTGAATCAGGTTTTGCATCTGTCTTTCACAAGACTGCAAAGGAACCTGGGGCAATTTTGGGATTAATTGCTTAAACTGTTAAAGCAAAGTGAGATGGATCCTAGCCTACAAAAATAAAAGGTCTATTGATTTCTGGTAGACCTGGAAGACAGCAACTATCTGAACAAATTGCAGTTTCTTATTACTTATAGGTTCTGTGCTTTTGGACTGGTTCTGATCTCTGCAGTTGGATGTTAAACCATCCACTGACTTTTCTAAGATCAAGTTACACAATTTTCCCATTTCCCACTCAGCAGATGGAAGGATGGACAGGAAATTATCTGTAACAGATCACTGTTAGCCTAAGATAAAGTAGCCTCTTGGGCATTTTGATATCTACTTCCCCTTGGGTTGGGGATGAAGGGTGGTTCTAAGCAGTTAATCAGTGTATGAGAAAAAAACGGAGAGTCTGGTTCTAATTGGAACCATTTTGCCCTCTGCAGCTCTGAAAGTACGGCTCAATCATATATTAAGTAACAAAAACACTCCAAAACTTAAAGGAAAAATAATGTCACTTTAATCAATGTATAAATTTATTTTAAATTTAGGCACACTAATGAAGAATTAGAGATTTTCTTCCTCACGAAGTATAAATACTCAGCATTTTAATTTGAAATAAAAGTCAATTACAGACAAAAAAAAAAAACCCCAACCAATCAACCAACCAAAACTTTTAAAGTAACAGATTTTATTTTATTTTATTTTATTTTATTTTATTTTATTTTATTTTATTTTATTTTATGAAACTACTTTGCTTAATAATAGCCTATGAAAATATAAATTACAAGATTGGGAGACAATATTTTTATAGTATCTCAGTGCCTTAAATAATTCTACAAGCATCAGTGAACTCAGTGGATGACTCCCTTCTGATGGGAACAGAGGGTCCCATGTGTTGACTGGATCCATCCCACAGGGAGATGTGCTGGCTCCCTGGGGCTCAGGTACAGGATATCACTGAGACTTCCAGGGCTGATTCAGCCCTCTGATTATTACCCACTGCTGATACTCCAGGCTGGTAATGATGAAATTGAAAATATAAACAATTAAAGGGACTTTAGGGCACTGGGTCCAGTGGTTGAGAGGGCAGAAGTGCAGGTAGTCTTCTCCTCAGTCCCTTTGATGGCAGAAAAAAACGGTGAAAGGAATAGGGGAGCTCACATTATCAACAAGTGGCTCAAGGGTTGGTGTCATCAGCAGAATTTTGGATTCTTTGATCATGGGGCAACTTTTTCAACACCTGCCTTGCTGGAACCAGATGGGATCCACATCTCTGTTAAGGGCAGAAAGTTTTTGCCTCATGAACTGGTGGAACTCATTGAGAGGGCTTTAAACCTAGGTTTGAAGGGGGAAGGGGATGCAACTGGGCTCTCTGGAAGCAGGCCCAAGGGTGGTAAGCCTGAGCTAGGGGTGAGATCAGTAGCCCAGCTGAGGTGCAGGTATACCTGTGGAGACCTTGAAAGGCACTATCCTGTTCTGCCCCTTAGGTCAGACCCGTGCCCTCTCTCTGTCTGTCAGCCTTTTGGTCACTCCCACCCTGTTTCCTTGTTGGCTCCCAGGCCCCAATCCCACTCTTGTAACACCCCCATGCCCCCTGGAAATTGGTTTCTGATACTTCTTTCCCCGCCCTGCTCATCCCATGTATCTTAAGCCCCAGACAAACGCCTTTGTCTTTGCCTCTGAACTCTGACTGTGCCCACGTGTGGCTGAAATAAACATCTCTGTGAAACCCTCACAAAGGCCCTTCCTGTTTCTTTACCTGCTTCACCTCAACAAGAACCCCGACCAGAACATATACCAATGCATGCAGCATGGGTACCAAAAAGAAGGGCTGGACACCATGGTACAGCAGCAAAGCTGTGATGTAATGGAAATTTTGGAAACATGGTGGGGTCACTCACACAGCTGGAGTGCTGCACTGGATGGCTACAAGCTCTTCAGAAGAGACAGGAAAGGGAGAAGAGGTGGAAGGGTGGCCCCTTATATTAGGGAGGCTGTTGATGCCATGGGTATTAAAACTAATGATGATGAGGTTGAATGCCTATGGGTAAGATTAAGGGGAAGGCCAACAAGGTTGACATCCTTCTGGGAGTCTGTTACCATCCACCCAACCAAGAAGAAGAGGTGGACAGCTGATTTTATAAGCATCTGGACAATGTTTCAAGATCACCAGCCCTGGTTCTTGTAAGTGACTTTAACCTACCAGACATCTGCTGGGAACTTAATACAATAGAAAAGAGGCAGTTCAGGAAGTTAGTAGAGTGTGTGGAGAACAGCTTTTTCCCACAGCTGATGAGTGAGCCCACCAGGGGAGGGACCATGTTAGATCTGTCATTGTAAGTAGAGAGGGCTGGTGGGAGATGGTGGATGAGGGAAAGGCTGTGGATGTTTTCTATTTAGACTTCAGCAAGACCTTTGACACTGTCTCCAACAGCATGCACCTGGAAAAGCTGGCAGCCCGAGGCTTGGACAGGAGCACTCTGTACTGGGTTAAGAACTGCCTGGATGGCCAGAACAAGAGAGTGGTGGTGAAAGATGCTGCATCCAGCTGGGAACAGTCACCAGTGGTGTCCCTCAGGGGTCTGTGCTGGGGCCAGTTCTGTTCAATATTTTTATTGATGACATGGATGAGTCTATTATTAGTAAATTTGCAGACGACACTAAGCTGGGAGCGAATGTCGATCTGTTGGAAGGTAGGAGGGCTCTGCAGAGAGACCTGGAACAGTTGGATGGATGGGAAGAGTCCAATGGGATGAAGTTTAACAAGTCCAAGTGGTAAGTCCTGTATTTTGGCCACAATAACCCCCTGCAGTGCTCTAGGCTGGGGTTGGTGTGGCTGGACAGTGCCCAGGCAGAAAGGGACCTGGGGGTGCTGGTTGACAGCTGGCTGAACATGAGCCAGCAGTGTGCCCTGGTGGCCAAGAAGGCCAATGGCATCCTGGCCTGGATCAGGAACAGTGTGGCCAGCAGGAGCAGGGAGGTCATTCTTCCCCTGTACTCAGCACTGGTGAGGGCACACCTTGAGTGCTGTGTCCAGCTCTGTCCCCTCAGTTTAGGAAGGACATTGAGACTCTTGAGCACATCCAGAGGAGGACACAAGGCTGGTGAGGGGCTTGGAACACAAACCCTGTGAGGAATGGCTGAGGGAGCTGGGGTTGTTCAGCCTGGAGAAAAGGAGACTCAGGGGTGACCTTATCACTCTCTACAGCTCCCTGAAATGTGGTTGTGGTCAGGTGGGGTTGGTCTCTTTCTCCAGGCAGCAACTGACAGAACCACAGGACACAATCTTAAGCTGTGCCAAGGGAAATATAGGTTAGATATTAGGAAAAAGTTTTTTGTGGATTGATAAAGTACTGGAATGGTCTACCTGGGGAGGTGGTGGAATCATCATCCCTGGATGTGTTTAAAAAAAGACTGGATTTGGCACTTGGTACCATGGCTTAGTTGAGGTGGCGTTAGGGCATGGGTTGGACTTGATGATCTTGAAAGTCTCTTTCAACCAAGTGATTTTGTGATTCTGTCAATCACACAGCCCAGCTGTCACTTTGAAAAATAACATTGCTGTTTTAATGAGAAGTCTGCATTTTCCTGAGGAAATTCCAAGGCTCTTCTATCTTAGAGCAAACATGATGTGACTTCAATTCAATATTTATCTACTGAAGTATTTTTACAAGATTAAAAGTTGTTTCAGTTTTTCTTCTGTCTCTGTGTGTCTCTGTGTCTGTTTTCTCTGTTAATTATTCATCAAAAAGAGAAAAGGTTGTTACTCTACTAAGTGATCATCACTCCTAATTTCTTCTAACCAGTAGTTTTAGAATACTTTTGTTTTGACTATAGTGCTGATGAGACCCTATGAATCTTCATTCACTATCTTGTTGATGTGGAAATCTCTTTCATTCTGATATTATATCAATTAATTGTACCAGTTTGAGTGATAAAAAGTGTCAGAGTAGAGAAAAAGAAGAAACATGTCATAAAAGTGAGATTTCTTGTTTTATGAACCAGTCTACCAGTATAAAAAATTCAGTACCAGAGTTTAAGGCTTCTTGAGAACTAACTTTATCGTGGTATTGATGTTTTGGATCTACCCAGACATATAACCCTTGGGTGTGGCAAAAGTTTATGTGAGTATTCAGTTACTTCACATTTGCTACTGCAACTGGAGTTTGAAGATAATATTTACACTTACAAATTTTAATAAATGAGAGAAGAATTATTGAGGAATTTTCCAGCTGGATTAGAAGGAACAAGTTGTAATATACAGGAAATAAGCTCCACATGGAGAAATTAACTTTTGGAGGAGAGAATCCTTTCCAAGTTGTGTATGCCTGCTTGCTGCACTCAGCTCCATTAACTCTGCAATGAGCTGTTGCAACATCATTGCAATTGAAAAGTGCATTAAAGGAGACTAATTGGGTGGTTGACATATATTACTTGTTCCAGTCTCATGAATAATGAAGTTTCATGAAGATTGAGGTTTAGAACTTTTCCATATAAAACCAGCTATGTCAATGAAGTTTGCAAGCCAAGGCAAAGAACTGTGAGCAAGTATTACAGGGGAGCTAACCTGGTCACCTCAGGAATCACAGTCATAAAACTGGTAAAGGACAAGCAGGTAAGAGCAATGTTATTAAGGTGTCAGACTGAGTTTGTCCATATGTAAGAGAGAAGGAAAAATATAATCTTAGGGAAAAAAAATTAAGTTTACCTATTTTCTACTACAGAAATTGAATTTCCCCTTCAAATCTAATCACTAATGGGCCAATTGAATTTCCCAAATGCTTAAATAAAAGAATTTAAAGCAAAAAATTCTCCGAACCTTCTTGGGCTTTTTTTTTTTTGTTTTCTGTTGTATGTTTTTGTTTCCTTTAGCCTTTTTTTTTTTTTTTTTTTTTAAGATAGTATTTCCTCAGGAATTCCTAGAGGAACTGAAAACTAGAAGCAATCAGATAACAAAATTTGGGATGGCAAGTTAGCTGCTTTTCTTGGCCTTCTTTTCTGGGGACTGAACAAACTGAACTCTTTTAACATGTTCTTGCACATCATGTACTCCAGCTCACCAGTCATCTTTGTTGCTTGTTCCTGGGCTCATTCCAGGACGTCAGTTTCCTTGCTGTCCTGAGGAGACCAAAACTGGACATGGTAGTCCAGATGAAATCTCATAAGTACTAAGGAGAGATGAGGAATGTCTTGCTTTAATATCTGTGCTCTAGTCAATACAGCCCAAGATGCAGGTGGCTGTCTTTGCTACAGTGATGTGCTACTTACACATTCAATTTTTTCATCAGGAATGCTGGACTTTGCATTTAGCTTTGTTGACCCACCTGAGGTTTCTGGCAGCTCATTTTTCCAGCCTGCTAAGGTCCATCTTAATAATAGTCCTGCCTTCCACTCTATGGACCATGTTCACCCCAGTCTGCTGTCACCGTGACCTTGCTGAGAGTGCATGCCATTCCATCATGCAGGACATTAATAGAGTTGTTAAACCTTACTAATCCCTGAATCAATGCCTGAGGAGTGCCACTAATGATAGTCATCAGTTGGACTTCATGTTGGGGGTCTTATGATGAGTAAGACGATAAGACTCATTGAATGCTTGCTACCAGAAGGAACCTGTTCAGGGAGGCAATGATCATGCCTTGAGCTATTGAAAGCAAAAGGATGAAACAGGTGATGAAAGTCACACTGACCTTTTAAATAAAACAACTTCTGAAGCTTAGAACAGGATTCTTGTGAAGCTCTTTATCTGATCATTGTCTATCAAACTGCGATATTTTTAAACCCCATTTAATCTATGTCAATGCATTAGGTTATAGAGTCCTGTGCTAAAGTTTAATATGAGGAATCTGATGCTTTTTTGTGGGGTTTGATAAATGATCAATTTCTGTTATCTTAAACTCAAACAATGCCATTTGAGTGTAGTTTTTCTACTTTGTGCCTGCTAAGAGCTCTGTGATCCATCAATGTAGTTACTCTGGTGTTTAAGGCCTTTTGATTGTGTTATGCCAAATGTTAATTTTTTAACAGCTGAATCATATTCAATAGCAAATTTAATCATAAAGTCTTGGCAGTACCTTGCTCAACTGCATCTGAGATCTGTTCTATAACATTTGTACAAAATAGTTGCTGCAGCCTGAAGCTGAAACCCACTTGTTTTTCTTTTGGTTAACAAAAACACAAGAAAACGCATGTACCAGTTCTGACCAAAGCCAAAAACACCAGAATCAAACCAGAAAGGATTTAATAATTTACATTCTATTAGAATTCAGTTTTCATCAATCAGATGTGATGCTGTAAAAAATGTAAAGCAAAAACTTTGTGTTGTCACCAAAGAAGTAATAGCTGGCAAAGAATTTGACCTATGTGACAATTCCTTCCCTATCTAATCAGATTACTTGTTCCATGGACAAGGATCTCACTATCCTGTTGCCAGAAAAATATATGCAAGCACAAGAAGCTGTAGGAAACCAGTTTGACTATCACTTCTGCAAGTCAGTTATGAACTACTATAAAAACTGACAAAATGACATTAAATGAGACATCTTTGTGTTATTGCTGCCCTATATTGTTTAGGAAATGGCTTCTCTCTTTCTATGATCACTTACCAAACAGAAACACAAGACAGAACAGAACTCAAAGTGTCTGAAAGGTATTTTTAAACCACTACTTCTGTTTTTTCTTTCTTTCCGAAGATCTAGAATATTAAAATAGATTCAACTAAAATTTAGGATTATTTTGGCCTGTAATGAGTTTCAGCAAATGGTGATTGTGAGCTCCTGCATAATTTGGCCTGTTTTAAAAGAACTTAAGAACAAAACTGATAGTTATCTAGACAGAAAGAGTACTAAGAGACTAAAGCAGACTTCAAGTATCCGACTTAAAGTGTGACAATATCATGTAAGTGATTTACTTCTCAGTAAAGTGCACAGCAGCCACAGTTCTGAAAAAAAGATGTGTGATTTCCTTTAAACAAGGGTGGATTCACCAGAATGCAGCACATTATTCACCTGAACAGCCTTTTAGAGTCATAGGAGAGGGTCTGAACATAAGTCTCATTCTAATTTTTGATAGACAGAATTTGTTATTTGCTCTTAATTGGCAATAGTGTTTAATTGTGGATGTCTACATCTAAATTTGGCATCTGAGTGGATTATATGTGGTTACAACCACAGAAAAGTTACGTCCTTCTTTTATTTTGTGTGACGTATATAGCGCAGCATAAGTGTTTTCTTCTTCTGTAATCCCAAATTTTCTTCTGGAAAACAGCTACCTGATATAAATGTGATTCATCACAGTTTATGTGAAAATTCTTTCTGCATTGCAAAGGTATTATTTTACATTTCAAGACACAAATTTTAATTACCAAAATTAACAAGGGTAACAAAAATCTAGCAGTTATTAACTGCATTTTATTTTTAAAATGTATGTCTAAAAAACCTCTTGTGAACAAGACAGTAAAAGTGCAATAAAGATCATCTAATTCCCCATTTCAAGTTTATTACTTCAATAATTCTAAGTTATATAAAATGACAATGTATTCAATCAAGTATAAGGGTTTTTGTTTGTTATGCTGTTTTTTTTAGTTCAGCAATTAAAGAAAGCGGCAATAAATTTTGGTTATAAAGTACAGTTTTCATCCATACACAAAAGTGCCCCTTAATTATTTTAGTATGAAAATAACTTTGTAGAGCGTAACACACTTCATATTGGCTACTTTTGCACATAGATTTTTAATGTTTCTCCAAAATCCTTCAGAGAGTTATGTTTTGCCAGCTATGCTAGTAATAATTTTTCAGCAATTAACATCCTCATACTTCCTTATTACCCCAACCAGCTCCTCTCTCCCAACAATGAATCAGCTCTAAAGGCATTGAAAACAAGCTGGAGCCTTCACATCCCCTCAGACAAACTGCTTAACTTGATTACAGGATATGGGAGATAGGGCCTACAGTGAACCAAGCAGAAAACACTGCGGGACACAAATATTAATGACAGCTGCATATGTCAGGACAATCACTAATGAGTTTGGAAATAATGGAAGGAATGACTCAAAATGCTGACAGTCAGCAGGTTACATCTTAAACCCAGTCCTTTACCTCTTACCTTTGTCCTGTTGTTTCTCATCTTATTTGAAGTTTAACATCCAGCACAAAAGACATATCATTGTCTTCTAGTGAAAATATAAAGATTATTAAATTTTCAGAATTTGCTGCATACTGTACTGAGAGAATCCACTCTTACTGATGTTAATTATTTTTTTTCTTTTATCTTTCTGCAGAAGCACCTGAAGGCCTTAGCTGACACTAAGGTCTAGTTATGCTGAATGTGCTGTATTTTTGCCTTAATACTTTGCAGTCTAAATTTGAATGACCCAAACAAAAAAGATGCATGGCTAATCTAAATATGAGAACTGAGAGACGGGTTGATTAAGCACCCATTGTACTAGAAACCAGTATGGGAGCTGGGCAAAGGGGATAGATCATGACTGTGGTGACCTAAATTCAGAACAATATCATGAAAACTGCTGTAGGGAGTCTGCCATTGGAAATCCAACCTCGTCAGCTCTGAGGACTCTGGCCATGAGTTAAGCTGGGCCACTACTGCATATAATGGACATATCTGTGCATTTGTGTATGAGAGTGAAAGGCTCTGAAAGTTGTTGAGAAATCTTTCCAGACAAGGATACTTTTGAATTTCAGAAGGTCTTTGAAAATTCAACACAGACTAATTGGGAAAGAAAATTGTTTCGATTTTTTAAAAAGAAATTAGTGGAAAAGAAGGTAAAAATGAGCAGTTGAATGCCCAGTGTCTTCAGACTGCATTAGGGAGTTCTGGGAAGAGTTGTACACAAACTAATTTTTGTGCCAGCTTCATAATCCCTAAGAGGTCATCTCTGGTTTACATTTTTTCTCACAGAATTTTCACTGACTCCAAATTGATGCAATGAGGAGGACAACTCAGACCTACATATATGACATACAGGCTTGACAAAGTCATGTATTCAGCATAATTACGGCAAGTAGCCTTATAATCAAGGTTGAAGAAATTAATCACTTCAAATGTTGACTGCTGAGGACATTTGTGATCATCTGTCAATGATTTATGAAGACAGCTCCTGAATGACAAGATTTTACTTTAGATAACATTTGAATGCACACAATGTATCTTATATGGCAGGATTATTATTCTTTCAATTTCTTAAACTATTCGTCTTATCTGGGTAATAAAAAAGTAGCCACTTCTCTATCTACATTTATACAAGATACCACAGCAACACAAATCCTTCACATGGCTTCCTCTTTTTTTATATTATCATTAATCTGCTAATTAAGACCAGCTGTGGTGATGGCCTCTGTGTGTTCATTCCCATCAATATGAGTTACACAAAGGCCAGTAACTCATTCATCATAAGGCAAATGACTGCAGCTTTGAGCATACATTAGTCTATTAGGGCTAAAAGGAAAAGATGTGATGTTGTATTAAAAAATTAAATTTTCCTTATTCCAGAGTGGAATCCTCTGTGTACCTATTAGTTTTAGTATCTGCCTTTGAATGAGTTTGCTAATAGGAAACAGTAAGAAAAAATAATTTTTGTTCCTTGAGCCATTTTGCTGCTTGGAAAACTTTGATTCTTTACTGGATATCTACTGTTCAATTTCAGATTATGCCTTCAGTGTTGAATATGTGGAACACAGAATTGTGTTTCAAGTTTGATTTGGCTTTAGTGGTTTTAACACCAGCTAGATTTAATTTTCCTATTATATAATTTATGTAGTGGTATTCCTTTCTCTCCAGTTTACCAGATCTCACCCCTCTTAGTCAACTAAAAATCTCCCTCCATTATTAAAAAAATTTAAATGGGTTTTGGAGAGGACAGCTCTATTCTTGGTAATGTATCAGGTAGGCTTATGTTTTAAAATAATGTAAATATGTAAAATAATCTGCATTTCAGTCCTGGATGTAACTTTGAGATAGCAATGAAAACTTCTGAAACTCTTTTAGCTTCTAGGTCATATTCCTTTATTTGGAAAATGAAAATATCACTAATTATCAAATGGACAGAGTTTATGGAGAAGAATACAGTGCCAAAGAATGAAGAAGTTAGAAACTGCAATCAACATTGATTTGGTCATTACTATCAAATGTTTTTTGTTTAGTCTGTTTGTTTCTTTGGTCACCTCTTTGTTTGGACAGCACTGCTGGCTGGCAAAAGTAGGAAGCAGAAACAAGTGTCACCAATTTGTTCTTTGAAGACATTAATCCAATGATATTCTCACAGCACTGCTATTGTCTTATCTTTAAAATTCTGAAGGCATGTGGGAGGCCAATCTGAGTCCTTTTCCTCCGATGAAATTCACCACTAGCACCAGCCATGAAGAGTGGTGGACGGAAGGAATTGGAGAGTGTGAAGTAGGTGAGACTTTTACAAAGAGCAGAAAAGATGACCTAAATTTATTTTCATCTACTTTTAAGATGTGACCTTCAGAAGCCTTTCTGACAGAAACTGGTTACCTCAGATTTATTAAAATACTTCTGTAGAATACAATTTTTCATGTTTTGAGTGGTCAAAATAATAAAAAGTTTTACATGGTTCCTTGCTTATTGAGAACTTATCACAGTGTTTTTACACCTCAGTTTCCACAGAATTATTTGACTGTGATGTTGCATAATCAATACTCTTCTTGTAAATGAATATTTCTACAAATGTGTTCCTTAAATGTTCTATTGCCATATATAATTTTATTCTAACTATCCCAACTGCTGTAAGAAAAATATTTATATTGGAAGGTACATAGAAAACTCTGAAGTGTCTTATTACTGCTTTTTTTTTTCAATTCTGGGAATATAATGCTGTTGAATGAGAGGTAGGTGTTCTACTCTAAAAATGCTAACTTCACAATAGTAGATTTTTGTGTGGTTACACTTAATACTTAGAGATGACATAGAAGATGTAAATTCAAGTTTTCATTATTGTTGGCAGATTGTGTCAAAAGTAAATTGTGACCCAAGTTCCATAGATATAAGAGGGAAAACTTAACACATCATCAACTTCCAGGACTGGGAAAATGATAAGGAGCACATCAGTAAAATATAGATTCTATGTGGAGAGTGAAGGTTAGGTTCTTCTCAATTTTCATTGATTTGTAAGTTTGTAGCTGTAGTTACCTGCTCAGTATGAAGAAGAAATCTTTGTAATGTAACTGAACCCAGTTTCTTCAATGGCCTATTTGTTCTATTGGCCCTCCCTGTGAGTATTTATAAAGCAAAACATTATGCAATATTGGGTAAGTCCCAATGTGTCATTGCTAATGAAACCTGCTAATGGTCATGCCTTTGGTGATGTGTCATTGTCATTCTTCCATTGACATAAGAAATAAGAGGTTGTCACTAGACCCAGATATTTATTGTTTTTCCATATGTAACGTAGAACTTTGTCAGTCAACATTCTCTGGAAGAAAGCATTTATTCTGATGAACCTGTTATTTTCAGTGAGTTTTACTTTTCCCGTTTGTGTTTGCAAATAGTGGATGGATTTAGGTCTTCTCAGCACTTCATCTGCTGAAGTGATGTCTTGCTCTTGGTTATTTTTAATTCTTTCCTTTGATACAAAGGTAGTGAATACTTTCATCTCTTTGTGTGTAAGATCACACACATATTTAATGAGGATACAACAAAGCCCCAGCTATGATTAAAAAGTGTCCCATGTCATCAAACTGTCTTGTCCCCACATGATTTCCAGGTTATTGTAAATATACATAGCAACTTCTGGTGTATTGGTGAAGCAGGAAATATGTATCATCATTCCGATTAATCAAATTATAGCCATAGTACACTTTGACACTCATTGACTCTAAATATGATTTAAATAATATTTAAATTTGGAGAGTTCAAAGTACTTTTAAATTACTACAGAAGTTTCATTTGTTGACGTGTTCAAATGCTTCAGTATTTCTTGATGGAAAATGGCAAATTTTGGTGCCCAGTCAAAGAAAAGAGAATACTTCTTTGTATATCAATGGTATTGTTTTAAACCATAGATGGCCTTACAAAAAACAATACCATCTCCTAGTATAGTATTATTTTCAGTATTTATGCTCATTTTTTACAATCCGGTAGAATTTCTAATTAAAATAAAAGTCTGATTTGTAATTAAAAAAATATTAGACTTGAAAGGGAGGATGAAAAGACCATATCCAGATACCACTGCCGCTGATATTTCCAATCTAATTGATTTTACTCAGACCGACTAAAGCTCAGGAAAAGCACTAAAATGACAATATATATGACTTTATCTGAAGAGCTGAAAAACGTCACCCTGAAGGGAATCTCACAGGGAGAAAGAAAGAAAGAAAGAAAGAAAGAAAGAAAGAAAGAAAGAAAGAAAGAAAGAAAGAAAGAAAGAAAGAAAGAAAGAAAGAAAGAAAGAAAGAAAGAAAGAAAGAAAGAAAGAAAGAAAGAAAGAAAGAAAGAAAGAAAGAAAGAAAGAAAGAAAGAAAGAAAGAAAGAAAGAAAGGAGAAAAGGAAAAAAAGAACAGAGATTTACCTGTGCTGAGCAATGCTTCCACAACGTCAAGGCTATCTCTCCAAATCTTTCCTTTTCCCAAAGTCCAGCAGGCTGGGGGTAGGCAAGAGATTTGGAGGAGAGAGAGCTGGCATAGCTGACCCATCTGAACCAAGGGATATCCAACATCATGTGACTCCATACTCATCAGCTAGAATGGGAGAAACTAGAAGGAGATGGAGGCATTCATACCTAAGGCGTTTGTCTTCCCAAACAATCACTGTAAGGACCTGATTTCCAAGAAGTGTCTGGACATCTGCGTGCTGATGGGAAATAGTGAATTAATTCCTTTTTGTGCTTTTCATCCACATGCAGATTTTGCTGCATCTTAACCGACATCTTAATCCCATCTTATTTTATCCCCCTGTCCTGATGAGAAGAAGGAGTGAAAGACTAAGTGGGAGTCTGGCAGTCAGACAAGATCAACCCACCACAAGGGCACATATCTTATTTTCAGGTTTTTGAGGTGGTCTGTTGTTATTTTCACAGGGATAATGAAATCAGTAAAGGAAGTTTATGGGATATGAATGTGGTCTGGATTTGTGAGTTTAAATAGACTGAACTAGATTGCAAGTTGCACCTTTTGTTCCTTGAAAATCAAAGCTATTATACCTTGTGGCAATATCCCTAATTCTGTTAATTTAAGGACTCTCTGCTCCAGGTCACAAAAGAAACCGTGATTTACAAGGTTAACTGACTAATTGGCTTGCTTCAGACAGGAATGTCAATCCTCATTTTGCTTCTAAAGACATTAGGTGATATGCTAAGATACTTAATTCAGATTGACAAAATTTCTCATATATTCAATGAAGTCTCCAAAGTGGCATATTGTCTGTCTTAATTTCTCACCCTTTGCATTTGGGTTATACAACATGGGGTGTAAACATTGTCAATTTATTAGTATTGTCTGCAGGTGCTTCTCTTTCCCTCTCCTGTGCTCAGTGTCCCACAGTTTCTTTTACCTTTCTTCCTCTTTAGAAGAGAGTAGTCAGAAGGAATTATTTCTGAGTATCCACATGTAATGGCATAGTTGGGTCCATCATGATCAAGGTAAAGAAACATTATATACCTTCTACAATTCTCTAAACAGCCAGTTGTGTTCAAATCATAAGCTGCATCCTCATTAAGAGATTGAAAATGAATCACAGTCTAGAAATGTGGTTTCTGTTGTATTGTTTTTGTGACCTTAAAAGAAATTTACCACCTGCCGATGAAGATTTAGGTTAACTGTCAGACTCAATAAAACAGTCTGACTGAAGCAAGGCTGGAAGTTCCATGTATAATATTTTAATTGAGGCACAAGTATCCTTTTCTTAGAGCTTAAAAATAAATAGCTTATTTAATGAACATATTTAGGATAAGTGGAGGGAAGTAAACTTTGACCTTTTTCAAGAATGGAACTGTATCTCATGCAAGAACAGAAGAGTAGACTTATTCTGCTTTGGAGAAGTAAAGTAAGAAAATCCAAATACTGTGAAATAAAGAAAAATATTTTGAAACACATAGAGTTATATACTTTTATGCATTTTCAGTTTAATAGGAAGAGTATTATTAAAGCATGTCGCTTTTCATCTAAAATATGACATTGTGATATTACCGTTTTCATTTAATTAGTTGAGTGGTATATGACTTCACCAGCAGCAAACTCATTGGTGCCCCAAATATTTAGAAAAAGGGCATGTATTTCTGTTACATGTCATCAGGAAATAGTTTTGTTTCTTTTGAGAAAATGTTGCATAAATCAGTCACCCAGACCTCTAAGATGTAATTGTGGTGTAATAAGCTTTTGTGAGAAGACCAAAGGTCTTCCATCTATATGTTTCACCTCACTCAGTCACTTTCTAAAAAACTTAAACAAATACAGCAAGTGTTAATCTACCATAATAATAAAAAATATTCCACAGTCTCAACACTACTTTTGTTTAATCATTTGTATATGATATCACATCAACCTTTTATATTCTAATGACTGCAATCCTGAAGATCAAACACAGCTGTGTTTTCCTAGACAAGAAATAATAATATTTTGTTTTGCCCTTGGTTTTACTTCCTTGTTTTAAGCTACACTGAAATTAGTATCATCTGCTTTGTATCTTAAATTTAATTGTGGCTCTATAGTTTCTTTAACACAAGCATATAATTACTTTCCAGGAGGTACCCACCTAGATAGCAGAGGCAGGAGTCTTAAGGTTACTCAGCATATTTACAAAGAATAAGTCCTGCTTCTGTAAATACAAGAGACGACCACAGATGATGACATTTTTCTTACCCTCATCCCTGATGGTATTTCAGATCCTGATCCAAAGGCTTTCTCCTTAACCTCTTTCCAGGGTTGTGTCTCATTATTTTCCTGTTCACTGCTCTCATGTATGCATGTGGCCTTTTGTGCTCCTTCTCTCTGGTTCCTGACCTTTATTGGTTGTTTCACTTCAAGCCAGTTCTCAAAAGACTGACTGGCCAAATCCACAGCCTTTCTAACTGCATTTGGAATTTAATTTTTGATAGTGAGTTTGTGCCTGTGTTTTGAGATTCTCCTTTTTCTTATATTTTAGCACAAGCAGGAAGTTCTTGTATTAACAGTGCTTTTAATCCAGTACGGTCTGCATAGAAACTTAATATTTTGATATAAATGGATATTTACCACAGTTTTCAAATATTAGTTCGGTTCCCTTCTGTGGCTTTTCCCAAAAGAAAAGCTGCTGGAGAAGAAAAAGCTGTTGGAGGAATATTATCTGGAATCATATTTTTGCAGCTCAACTTATGACCCTTGCAGCTGCCAAGTACCAGCTGAGGTACAAAACATCAGGCAAGAAATGTGAGTTATATTGTGGTACACACTGGGAACAGACAGACTGGTCTCCTTGTGGATCTAAACGATGGTTGCTGAGGCTCTACTCACGCAGAATAATCTGACTGTTTCTGGGGAAAGAGTGGCTCTCAGTAGTTTAACATGAGTATTTGTACATATAGATCCCTTTACAGTGTTGAATGAGGATCCAAACTAAATAGGGTGAGAAATGTAAGAGGTTACATGACATATTTACATGGTCTTTAACATATACCCTTGAAAACTGCTGGCACTTTTATTTGCTACTGTATTACATAACCCTCACAGACCTTTTAGGAGTATACAGGGTCGTCATCTTAGTTACCCATGGTATAGCACCTACCACTGCTGAACTGGAACACTTCATCTACTTGCACATGGAAAAAGAAAAGCAGAAAATGGAAAGCTAGCAAGGAAAATAAAGAAAAAATGACATCATCCCTTGAGTTATTAAAAAATTTGGCTCAGTCCAAATCAAACTCATTATTACTTCCAGCATTTTAGAACACACACGTGCACACAAACATGTAGACAAGCTCACAAAACATATACACATTTCTTCTGCCTGTGACTAGTTTCACTCTTGATGCTCATAAATTTTTCAGCTTTCTCTTTATATTTGGTGCTTAATATCTGGAAACACATAAAAGAATAGTCCATAAGGAGAAACTAGACGTGAAAGCAAACTATTGTCAAGGTACATATGAAATCCATTGGAATGAAGGGAGACAATGTTCCCACGCTTGGAGTTCAGCCCTGCAAAAGCTGCAAATGTTGAGATAACAGCTAGAAAATGAGGAACATATGGTTCTTTTTGTGACTTTGTTTATGTTTTCAGCATAGATATCTGATAGCTGGTATCATGTTTAGTACTGGTAAATGGAACAAAGTCAAGTTAAGAAATTACAGACTACCTTTCAGAAGATTAGTTTGGATGATGGAAACATGCAAATGTATTTAGAAGCAAGATGGTGACTTTGTAGTTCAATGACCTCTGTCTCATCTCTACACACAATTTCTAATAAATTGTTCTGAATTGTTCTTCTGACCACTTGCCAAGAAAATAATACTGTTATTGCCAGGTCCCAAATAGCTCTGCAGTAACAATGTCAGAGTGAAAGTATTAGTAGAATTACTGTGTCAGAAAGGCATCTCACAAGCTAAGGACAGTCTGTGGCACAAGACCTCCAACTACCTTGTGATCCATCTTGGCAATTCTGTCATATTTTCAAGTTAGTAGTTTCAACTATAACTTCTGAGAGATTGTAACATTGCAGACAAATAGTGACATCAGTGCATAGCCTGAAAGAACTGGAAAAACGAGGGGATTGAGAGATCCTTTTGTCTTAGCTCAGCTGCTACAGTGCCCAATGAATTCCAGGTCTAGCAATGATAGTTTCCAGCATACCTGTATCTACTTGTCTCCACTTCTAGTTTACACTCTTACAATACATTTTAAAGTTTTCTTATAACGCTGGAAGACAAGATGGGATACAGAGATATAAAATGAGATGAAATGAGACTCTGATGTGGGGAGAGTACTCCATGGACCGGTAGATGCTGAGGACTGGCTAGCTGACAAGCAGCTTTGCAGAAAAAGACCTGAGAGTCCTGGTGGTCAAATTGAACTTGAGCCAGCAATGTGTGTTTGTGGTAGGAAGCATCCTGTGCTGCAGTAGGAAGACCACTGCCAGCAGGTTGAGGGAGATGACCTTACAATCTGCTCAGCTCTGGTGAAGCCATGTCTGGAGTGCTGGGTCCAGTTCTGGGCTCCCCAGTACAAGAAGGCAGCCTGCTTTAGCAGATCCCTCTTGGGCAGTGGGATCAGGTAAAGGGACAAAATAGGTGGTCTCAGAAGGACCCTTCAAACCTCAACCATCTTGATTCTATGATGCTGTGTTGGGAGCAGAATAAAAGGAAGTGGAAAATCTAGGGAGTCCTGCTATAAGTGAAACAAGAAAAAGGGGACAGTGCAATGTGTGGAAAATATATGGACATATTAGGGAACTATGGTTCCTGTCAAATGCATAGCATGGGGAGTGGAAATCTATTGGGGGAATGAATAAGAATGGGTGAAAGGGAATATCGTGGTCTAGGACAGAGGAAGAGTATAGAGTTTACAGAGAATCTAGCATAGAGAGACTGACTGAGTACCTGCAGTTTTAGGCAGGAGGAAATGAGGTGTGCAAAGTGTTTTTTTGTTCTTAAAAGGAAAGAGTTAGGCAGTAAGGGAGCATATAGGTGTCTCATAGGGTTCAGCAGAAGAATGTGGAAAATCTTTGCTGGGTTTTTGGTTTCAGCCTCACAAAGGGAATGACATAGGTGAGCTATTTGAATATCAGAATATTAGCTAACTCGGCCTTACTGACCCATCCTAAATAGAGAAGAACTATGATGAGGAGAAGAGCAAGTTAGGAGTTTGCAGGATTGGCAGGTTGAAGGCAGCAGTCACAGATAAAGAGTTTTTGAATGCTAGGCAAGTAAAGCTTTGGATATAGGCAACAGACACAGGAACAGACCAGATGGATTAGCAGGTGGTGTGGGCACAGCACAAGGAAAAGATGGGTAGAATACTGATAGAAGGAAGAAATACGACCAGATTCAGTAAAAGTCATCTGATTTCCAGTTCAAGCTGCTAAATTTCAGAAAGCAGAATCAGAAATCCATATGGGAATTTGTTGCTGATCCAGGACACTTGCCAAGACCTGATCTAATACAGAGCAAGGAGTAGATGAGACAAGATTCAATGGTTTGGCTTATCAAAACTCTTGATGACTGCTTAGGTTTAGTCTAGACTTAGAAAGCCCTTCAATCTGTTCTGTGTGAATTTAGGACAGTCTCTTCCCAGAATTGCCATGTAATGAAGGATATATGATTTTAGGATAGGCACAGGCCAAGATGCTCCTATACCACCGCCTATACAGAGTTAGTAAGTAGTAGTTCACAATATGCTTTTAATCTAAACACTGGTCTAACACCTACAAAATGAAATATAGATTAAATGAATTCTAGATTATAAGCCTGTTAATGCTGCACAGTCAAGGAATGCTGAGTGTTTTAGATAGCCTACCTCTGCCTCCCCCAAATTAAAAATCACTTGTTCCTGCAGGGCAGACAAGAAGATAAAATAAAGACAGAAGAGGGAACTTTCCAGTAAGAAGCTGAAGTTGTCAGGATTTGTTTCCTGAGGGATGAATTATCTTCCAGCTGTGCTGTGGACCAATCATACTCTGCTGATTCATGTGAGTAACCCTTTTTAAGTTAACACTCATGTAGCTCCATATAAGAAAAATTTTCATCTGAGTCAGGACATAACTCCACAAACAGTATCATTTTTGGCACTTTGGCTGTCTTAATGGAGATGTATAAAGGAATATATTGTTTTCTTGCTGGTGGCAATCTTGAGTTTTATTGCATCTCTTATTTATATCTTGTATTTTTCTCCATTTCTATTGTAACTCAGATTATTCTGTGCTATATAAAGGCAAGAACTTCCATTCAGCAAGAACAACTTTAGTGTAGCTACCAACAGTGTATTTTGGTATTTAATTGTATCAGGAATGTCTCATATTTTTACCTTATATTTATGGAATTTGAAACATACTTTTTTTTTTTGTTTTCCATTTTCTTTTATATTGATCACAGTGTTTAAGTACATGGAACTAATTAGCTAAACTTGCTCATGTATAAGGGACCATGATTGTGGGAATCTTTTACCATAATGTATGAAACCACTATGGAAAAATACTCCTCACTGGGATAATATCATATATAATGTGGTCTGTGTATGTGCTACTATCCCACGATTCTCAATGAAAGGCATTTCCATGCCTGTCTGTGACATAACATAGATAATTGGGTTTCAGCTGCTTTAAGTTTGTGAATGCCTAAAATATATTTGAGGCTGGTGAGTTTCTTATGAAATAAATGTAAGTCTATTAACTACAGATAAATTCTTCTTAGCTATTTGATTAAAAAACTTCAAATTATGTTCAGTATACACTGAGGATCCAGAGATCTTGGCTTGAAGACCACAAGTGTAACATGATCTTTAAACTAACATGTAATATCAATTTATATAATTTTTTGCACCCATATCTAAGGTGAATATCAAGGATAGCCCTATGGCTGTCCAGATGGACAATGACAATTTTACCCTTTGAATGTAAAAAATGAAATCAAGAATGGGTCTACTTCTCGTCTCTCATGCAGCATGCCTCCTGCTCAGATATATTTCTACAAAACATCTTTTCCATTAGGAAACACTGATTGAGGAAAATAAAATATTTTATGGGCAGAAATAGGTTTATTTCATATTTCAAAAAGAAAATGGATAAGTATTTTGGTTTGATTTGGTGGTAGAAGCTAAAACAAAAAAGTTAAAACCAAGATTTTTTTAAACTCTACTGAAATATAATTTTTAAATAATTTGCCATCTAAATTGTGGTGATATGGTATTGTTTAACTGGAAATAATAATACATAATGATCTAAATGCTTATTTCCTGTTCCAAGTAACTTTCTGAAGAAAATTTTCATCCTAGGTGTCAGAGTTTCAAAGTTAAAAACTAAGATTTCTCAGGAATAAAAACCAAACTGGTTGTAAGCAATTTAGAGTTAATATATGGGAAGGAGAGACAGAGAGCATCCAATATATTTTATTTTCTCATTACCTTTTTCTCTTTGCCTTTCTACTGTTAAGTGCTGCTTGTATTTCATCAGATGCTTTGGAGTGGTTCGTCTTTATACTATCAGATTTTTTGTCCATTCTTCCTTTTATTAAAAAAAAAATATATATATATTTTATCCTTATCAAGACTTCATTTTTCCTATTGCACCAGTTTTTGGTATCTGAGACATCTCTTTCATCCCACAGTACTGGTTGGCCACTTTGGGATGGATGGTCACTCCATAAGTTCTGTAGAAATGCGGTTAAAACTCTAATCCTCACCCTTTTTAAACAACAGGAATCCATCTAAAAGTGATGTTACTACTAAACTACATTAAGAATTCACAGTTTTACATCTTCTCTATGATTTTATAATTACCAACTTAATTATCTCCCAACAATTACTCTCAAATTGCCATTTCTAGTTGTTTGGATTTTTTTTCTTTAAAGTTGCTTGTACTACATTAGAAGATATTTGGCCTATCAATAAACATTATGTCACAACTTTGCAACGAATGGATAGAATTTTTTTCCCCAGGATGATTAGCAGTTTTTTTTTGATAACAGTTAGTGCTGCTATTTGTAACATGCTAGTGAGTGTAATTCACAAAAACTAATTCATAACTAATAATGGATAGTACCTTTAGTGTCAGGAAATTATATTCTTCCTGAAAGTGGTTTGGATTTTGATCTCCCTCCTTTCTGCTCTGACAGTAAAGGATGCACAAGCAGATTATGTAGGCAGCCCTCACTGACCATGTGTGAATCTGCAGGAAAACAGTGACATTTGCTGAAGCACCTTTACAATTTTCTTAGGCTCAGCTAGGGCTTTGTAGACCTACACAACTGTCTGCTGAAAAAAAAATGTGTCAGTGGTAAGAGGGTTAACATCTACTGTTTACCACTAACACATGAAAGTAAGAAAAATAAAACTGATGAATAAAACATTAAACCACCTTTCATCAACAGTTCCCCCCCAGCTGTCACCATAATGATAAATTCTTTGAACTCCTTACTGCCATGGCACTGAGGCCCTGCCTGCCCTGCATGTCCCTGCCCATTGCTGTGGCTCTCCACACCCTATCCATGTCCTAGGGCTCTGTGCCGGCCCCCAGAGCCTTCCAAGGGAGGTGCCCAGTGCCTGGCGCTGCCCTGGTGCCCCCATTCCCTGTTCCTGGCTGGGGTGGTGGGATGGGCTCTGGCTGCCAGGCTCTGTCCTGGCTGAGCCATGCTGAGCCCTGAGAGTGCCTTTCTCGTGTCAAGACTGCAGAGGTGAATGGTGCTGTCAAAACTATCTGCACGGAGCAATTGTTGTGGGCCTGACAGCAAAACAAATGTTTGAGGCATCTTCTCATGCTCCTTAGTTCTCCCGTGCTCTGGATGTGAAGGGCTCTCCACAATGAGCCTCCCAACTCTTGCCTCTGAGCACTGTCAGACACATTTCAAATAGCTGCAGGAACTGGACTTTATTTGCAGGGAAAATATATGTCAAACCTTACCTTTCTGTAACTGGCTTAGCCTATTCCTATCCAATGGTGGATTACGCTTTAAATATCCTCAGTTGTTTTCCAAAAATAACTCCTGAAAACTCAAAAGAAACATCCCAAATATATCACATTTTTCTGCCTCAGTCTCTTTTCCAAACATTTTCTCTAGTAGTGCTGTTTGGTTTAATTTATGAATCCCTTAATGTAAACTCTGCCAGTGTAGCTTGACAAAAAGATCTTATGTAATTTTTAACACATACAATAATCCTCTTGTGGCATATTTTCTCCCACCCTCCCTCTGCCTCTCCCACTAAATATATAGCCTCCCTTTACACATACGTTTGTATGAATATATTAATCAGGAGTATATATATATATGTGCTTTTAAAAAAATCCAAACAAACAGTTGATAGTTCTAGGCCTCATAGGAATAATAGCTCTTTCTTTGGAGAAGGGATGTCATTTTACTGATAATGTAGGAGTGCAGCAGCCGCTATAGAACACATCTTCCCTACTGTTTTACACAGACAAATATGTTTCCATCTAACAATGAGGATTTATGATCACTGAGTCAAAGGCATGGCTGAAATACACCACTGAGTGGCACAGCTAAATAGAATACATTAAGACTGAGATTCAAGGTACAAATAGCATATTTTTCAGAAGCAAAGCATATTCACAAGGTCCTGTAGATGCTCAGTGACATTATCAGGGACAATAGCTGCAGAACAACATCACTAAGAACATACAAAGCATTCAAGTTTTCCATAAGACAGTCACCTAAAAGTCAGGATCCCTGGGAGCTCATCCCAAGTCCTCAGTCTCCTGTAGGGATTCAGGCTCTGGAGATGACAACTACATTTTGGTTAGTATGGTGATTCCTGAAATGTTTGAAGTTTGGATTGAACTTAGGAAAGGCATGGTGGCTACTTGCCCTGGAGAAACATGATGAGGGAGCATAGCCTGTCTGGCACAATTTTCCCAAGGCAGTGGACTCCAGAAATCTGTCAGAAATCCAGTCAGGATTTGCTGTCCTCCATCTGCCTGGTTCAAAGTCTAACCATCTGGGCAAATAAACCTTTACTCCCTTAATTTAAACTTTTTTAAATAGAAAAATAAAGAGCAGAGTTAAACACCGTTAGAAGAAGTATAAAATGAATGCATCCATGTGGCCATCAAAAAATGTACTTAGCTCAAATCGTGGTATTTTTTCTTATTTGTGTTGCCCATTCATTCTGACTATCACCACTGGGACTAGTAAAGCACTTGGCATTCACTGTTTTTAATGTGCACATGAAGCATGAGGTCTCTAGAAGTAGGGGAAGAGTTTCTGTCTGTTGCAGACATTCTGATTTACCCGCAGGCTCTGTGTCTGGCTTTGTCTTTGAGAGGATCTGTCACTGGAGAAATCTGCCAACTTGCTGCCCTTTTACAAGTCTCCCAGGTCTTTCTGAGGTCTGAAATTTTCTTACAAAATGGATACTTCTGTTTTGACACTCTGTACATCAGAATGGAGGCAAGGTTGTGACATGAAGCTGACTGATGCTCTGCTAGCTTTTGTGTCAAAATGTTGGGGAGCCCAGGATGCCCACGTCCACAGCTTTAGGGCAGGCCAGACTGAAAGTGATTATGGTTGTCCCTATGGTACTGAGAAATTGGATCTTCTACGTGGAACTGGGAAATTGTCCCAGTTTGGAGTTTCTGATTCTTCAGGCTGGACCCAGAAAATGTTAGGATGCCAACTGGAGCAAACTGGTTATGCAATTTAGTAAGAATGAATACTCTCAAGTCACAAACTGACAAATTAATTACAAAGAGGATAGGTAGTTTGAACATGCAAATGAGATTTTTTTAAGTAAGAAAAAAGGTGCATCTGCTACAGTTTAAGAGGTAACTAAAAGAGGTAGAGTAACTTATTAATTAAAGCAGTACCTGTTCACAAGTTTAAATTTATGCAGTACTCCCAGTAATTAAGAAGATATAGATACACTTGGCATCAGTTCTGCCTGTCTTGAGGGAAAAAAAAGATGTATCAAAGTTAGCTGCTTCCATCATAATTTTCAAGGTAATGGAAATACCTCACAGATCACTGAAATAAATTTACCTAAATGAATAAAAGTTATGCTTAGTTTTTTTGCCTTTGAGGTATAGCGTTTCTGAGTAGGCATAGAGCGTGGAGATGAACATTGAGCAACTTGATTGAAGCTTTTGTTATAGTAATTTCATGGCCATAAATAGTCTTTCAAACAACACAGTTTTGAAAGGACAAGATCTGAAATTTTCCATTCTTATAAGATTCCTTTGAATGACCAATACATATCAAAAATTATGATAGAATGATCAAAGTTAAGGACAATTAGTAGTAAAGGAGCTGTCTCTAAACAAAAGGAAATACCACTTGTATGTACATGGTGCATAGATGCACATGGAAATAAACTCTTATTATGAACTGTGTTTATTCCATGAATGGCAAGATTTCTGGTAAGATGATGAAGATCTGTGTAGGGGCCCTTAAAATATAAGCTGAATAACCTCATTGCCTTTACTCCCCCATGGAAGCAAAGTGTAAATTTGGTTTTAAGGACAGCTAACACTTTTCATTCAGTTTTAAAGATCTCCTTTAAAGCAATTTCTTACTTGGCAGATGGGTAATTTTGTCTTCACTTACATCTGTTGAGGTGCAAATTAATTTTCACTCCACACTGCAAGTTATTCCATTTTTGCAACTGAAATTGTATCAATAAGATATAAATTCACTTCTATGCTAGCACAAAGCTTTTACTGACTGTAGAAATATGTTGGACTCTGAAAATACATAATTGTTTTGAATTTGTGTTATTCCAGTGCTAAATATACCCAGAAGGATAAAAATATTTATAATTTGTACAAGTGGTTGGACATTTAATATTACTTTTCCTTGGGAAGAAATTACTCTGGGTTATATTATTATATTAATGGGACTTAATATAGTTACTTTTAGATAGAAGTTAGCTGCTTGAAGTAATCATGCAGTTGATAATATGCAGAAAGGCAAATTTCTCTTTGAGATCATGAATTGTATTTTTGACAAGCACTGTGTCATAAGGCATTATTATTAAAATGTCAGGTGACTTTTTTACATCACTAATAACTTCTCTTCTACAGACATTCCAAGTTATGGTTTTCTACTTCAAAATGTGCTCTGTCTCTGCTCACTAAAGCACTTTAGCATTAAAAAAATATAAACTTGCACTATTTAGAAAGACTGAAAAGTTTTGCACAGCAATAGCAATCATATTTTACCTAAATTCACAAGTAATTTATTTTTATTCAAAGAATATTCTAAGAACAATTGGTTTTTTGGGTTTTTTTTGTTTTTAATATAGCTATTATTTACTTTCATTTGTTTTCCATAATGGTATGGTGCTGAAAACAGTACAAAAATTAAAAAACAAAAGCAAGTGATGCAAGAATAGAAGTAAAGATATAAATTTTTTTGTCTCTAAACAGTTTGGTCGTATAATGAGCCAAAATTACAAGTGCAGGAGTAGTTTTCTTAATTATCATTAATTAGAAGAATAAAATTTGATAGATTAAAAAAATTTTTTTTTCCCAGAAGCTAACATACATTTGTAATATTGTGCCCAGTAAAAAATACTAAAACATAAATTTAACGTATGATTTTAATTAATTGTAGCACTAACTACAACTTTTCTCAGAGGAAAAATACACTTTGTAGCCCTGACAGTATTGCTGGCACAGACAAATAATACTTTTTTATAAGTAGAAACAGATTTTAGTAAAACAGATGTCAATGAAAATTATTTGAAATTTTACCTAAGTCAGTGAGCATAGATTCTTTCTGTCAGAATAAGTGGTAGGGGTGCTGGGCCTTGCATCCTTTAACATTTTCTGCAGGCAGATGTACCAAATATTATTAGTTATTTTAGCACAATCTGTAGAAATGTCTTAAAATTATAAAATGTACAAAGAAAAGGTATATGTGGAGTCTGAAAGACCCAACTAAATGTTTCAGATCTAGTCAATGTTGTATGTGTACAGTTATTAGACTTATATTTAAAATATGTAGAAATCCCCAAGTCATGTTGCAAATGTATGAGATTTTTGAGTAAAATGGTGCCAGTTGTAAAGAATTATGGAATGTTATATCTGTTTTTGATTTACTGCGTTTTGGTGTTGGAATTTGTTTTGAACTGGATCAATCCTGTCAACTGTTGTCCTATTCTTTATAGACTCCATAAATAATCAAATCTAAATACATTTGTAGTTACCCACCTTGTCATATATAGCTGGTAGAGCAATCAATTTCTGGAGAGCAATAAAGAAAAAGGACATATTTTCAAGGACTTCTATTTGATTTGTATTTGTTGCTGCCTTTGGCTTTAGCACAGTAGAGGAACATACAAACACGCTTCATTGCTTTCCTTAGAAAATAATTTTCCACTTTGGAAGAAGTCTGAAAGAGAAGCTTAGGAAACTTTCTCTTTCTTTCTTTTTTCTTTTTTTCTTTTAATTCCTATTCCCAAGTGCAAATATTCTCTATTCATGTTAAAAAATTCATTCAATAAAAATACATGAAACATATTTAAATCTCTTAAATTTGGCCAAGCACAAAATGAATATCCACAGTGAAATTTACTTCTTAAAAATTCCCTTGAAATTTCAATCATCCTACTCATTTTTGTGCTGAGGTTTTTAAAAATAGGGCATAATATTTTTTCTAAGAGAAAAGTGAACTCTACTAACTCCTTTGAGAACAATTTTCTTGAGGACACTTTCACAGTAGTAGATTTTGGCTTTGTTCTGATGGAAAAAGAGAATAGACTGATGAATGAATGCTTCAAAAAACATTGAGTAAGTGAAAACATTTAATTTGCAATACAATTCTGAATGCAGCCCTAATAACAGCTGTTGGCAGTGCTGCGTCTATAATATGTGGTATTTGCACTCATTTCTGCTGCTGTGTTGGAACAGTTATAACTGCAATAACTATTTGTACTGGGGATGCTGCACCTCGAGTACTGTCTCTAGTTCTGAGCACTACAAAAAAAAAGCATTGAGGTGCTGGAGCGTGTCCAGAGAAGGGCAACAAAGCTTGTGAAGGGTCTGGAGGGTGAATCATACGAGGAGAAGCTGAGGGAGCTGGGGCTGTTTACTCTGCAGGAGGCTCTGGGGTGATGTTATCACTCCCTGCATCTCCCCAAAAGGCTGGTCTCTTCTCCCTGGCAACCAGCGACAGGACAAGAGGACAGCCTCAAGCTGCACAAGGGGATATTCAGGCTGGACATCTGAAAGAATTTCTACATGGAAATGGTTTCTAAATATTGGAATGGGCTGCCAAGAGAGGTGGTGGAGTCACCATCCTTGGAAGTGTTTAAGAAGTGACTGGATGTGGCACTGAGCTCCATGGTCTACTTGAAAAGGTGGTGGTTGGTCAAGGATGGGGGACTTGATGGTCTCAGAGATATTTTCCAACCTTAGTGATTCTGTGATTTTTTCAGAAATCCACTCTTCAACATGATTTTATTTCACGGCGAGGAACTTTCAACTCTTTTTTTTCCACATGAGGACCTGAAACAGTTAATTTAGCTGAAGAACATGTACTTTGGTTATTAAGAATTCAGTTTTCCTTGCAGAAAAAGGTCATGGTAATGTACTGGAGATCTCTATCACCATGAAATCTGCTCTCTTCAGCCTCATCAGCAGCATGTCTAGTTGACAATTTTTTGACCTTCCTGTGTAAATTGTGGTCAGATCATAGAAGTTCTAATCAGACAAGCAGCCAAGACCAATAGCATGGCTTACATCTTTCTCAGAATTGCATTCTATATGCCATGAACACGGATGCATATTACTGGACATGTGTGCTACTATGAAGCTCATATCTTAAAGGCATAATGTCAGGCTAAAATTCTTGAGTTTGATTTTGCTCTATGCTTACTTTAAAGAATCAAACTGGTTCATGCAAGAATTGTCACCAGCATTTCAGCATTTTGTGCTGAAATATTCATATTTTTAGTACTGTATAACTGGTGCCACTATATCATTCCTTCACAGAATTTCTCATATACTACTAACTTACTAAGCAAACATTCAGACTTGCAGCACCTCTGTACATGTGGAGAGAGGAAAATGAAAATGTAAAAAGAAGTACAGTTAGTGAAGCACATTTGGAAACATCTGCTGTAGACAAGTCAGCTGAACTTAAAATTAATGATAATTATAATGTCAGTAATCAAGATATATAGTACATGGTTTTCAGTATGATTGTTATGTTAACCTGGATTGCTTATCATGTCATTTCAGTAAAGGAAGAAATGTAAAAACGAATTTTTATATATAAAATTATTTAGTTATTTAGTTTGGGATTTTGTTTTTGTTTTTTTAATTAATGGGCAATCTGGCTCTTCCAAGAATAGATATAAGTTCTCAGTTCAGTAACACTATAAGTAACTTATCCAAATTGATAAAAGAAGGGGAAAGGAACCCAACAAAAATATGTTTATTTTCTGCACCATTCTAAATATTTTTTTTAAAAATTGCCATTTTAAAGTAATTCTGGAATGGAGTTTCATTATATACATGTGCATGTACTTTTTGAAAAGAGTAATTTACAAAACTTTTAGTCTATTAAAAGTCTTCAGAGAAAAAAAAAGCTGCAAAATAAAGGCAAATGAATGTTTTTTTTAAATATCACTTAAAAGTATTTTATGCAACTACTACAATTTCGTTCAAATTTTAGCTGAAGACACTTCAAATCAGAATTTTTAACAATTCCTCCTGTCATTATTTGTACCAAACCGTGCATTTAAAATTAAAGAAAGTAGTGTGAAGAAACAAAAGAACCACATTTGATTCATATGCATTGCAGAAAGAGAATAAGTGAAACCATAGACAAACAAAGGACTTGGTACTAGAGTATGCTGAATATTTTGTTATCTAAAGAGGAACTCCAGTATAACTTGAAAACACACCTATGGCTGATAAGGCAACAGGATTAGGATGACAGGGACAGGACAGTTAAATCATTACCATTAGACAATGTTTTCCCTTCCTGAAGAAGGGCTTAATACTATTTTGCTGTAGGGCTTTCCAGCATGAGCATAAAGCAAAAAATTATTTTTTCTTACTTTATGAAAATATTTTGCATGATTTTGAAATCTTCTTTCACTCTTCAGAAGTGTATGCTATGTCAAAAATTATTAGCTTCTGTTCCTTTTGTGATTGCAACGCAGAAATCTCTAAAACCTTACTGGCCTGCTGAATTTTACAAACTGACACTTCTCATGTAATTTTTATGGAGATGAAGGAAGTTAGTTAATCTGTGATTTTTAATACTAATTAGACATTTAATTAGTAAATTCAAATTAACTGCAGCTAACCTCTTTCTGAGATGGCTTCCCTTCCTTGAGCTGCTCCTTGCTCCATCTCGAAGAGTTGGTGTAGTTGTCACTGTTATGCCAAGGTGTGAGTGCTCCAGCAGAGATTAAATCAAGATTTCTTTTGGAACTCAAGGGCAAAGGAAAATGTTGCAAGCTTTATACCACCAGCAGATTTTTTTTAAATTATAATCAGTAAGTATTTTTAAAAAATTAATTTAATATTAAAGACTAAAAAACCTCAATCATCACCATCATAATTTTTTTGGAACATGGTAATTTAAGGAACATTTGCAAGTTTTGCAGTTGTATAAAACGTACAAACTTTCATGTTAAGAAGCAAGGACTGAGTTCGAGTTGTTTCTAAGTGAGATTTTAAGACCAAAATAAAGATTTCACAGCCTTGAAAAATAATCCTGCAGAGGAAACTTAGGGCTTCTTATATGTGCATGTCACATCTCTCTTTGAGCACCATCCTTGTCATGTCAAAATGTTTTTACTTTTCCTTGTTTCTTATACAACCTCCTGAAAAAAGACTAAGAGGAATGGGTATTTTAATTGCAACTCAGTCTTTGTTTTGTGGGGAGCAAAGCAAGCCAAACAGCATTCCCATAAGCCTTTTGATACGTACAGTCTGTTTGGTTTTTGATTTAAGCAGCATTGAAATGTATGCCTCTTTCTGCTAAATCAGAAATCTAAATGCACAATCTTAGACCATAGGGACAACAAATATGTTTCTGGCATAGTACAGGGAGCTCTGTCTGCCAATCAACCATATTGATTATTTATATGTCAGACATTTCTTTAGTACTATAAACCATAAAAAGAAAAATCAACAGTATCTATTAGATTTTTTTTCTGCTGCTACACCTTTAAGGTCTAGATTTATTTCTCTGTATTCACATAAATTAATCAATCAGAAACAGAAGTTTTTGATGTAAGAGTTGAGAAATTCTTTTGGGTGATAGATGCACATACATTTAGCAAATGTTATTGCTGAGCTATTGTGTTATAAATTCATAACAGTAAAATATATAAAATAATTTTTTCACCGTTTCTTCATCAGTCAACTTTATTTCTGTCAGCTGTTGTCTCAGTTAAAGACATGCTTAATTATTTTTTTAAATAAGAATGTTTTTGTGTGTTGTTTTCATTCCAAATATCCCAATATAATTAATTTCTTTCATACCCTACTTCAGTAAATTCTCAGGCTTTTATTTAAAGTCTTCTTCCTGAACACAAATTATTCTGTAGTTAAGAAGGTTGTAGACTATATCAAAATTAATTTAAGTCTGTTCAAAAAAATCCATGTTTATCTCTAAATAAAGAATTTAACTATAGGTAAAGACTACAATGATGTTTAAGCTGGAAATTGCTTGGTTTGCATTTTGCTTAGAGGCTTGTTATCTTTGCCTTAATCACTGCTAAATCCTCGTAAGATTCAGAGCTTTGCAGGCAAACTCAGATGTAAAAGGAGGAAAATATTTAGACACTTACAAATCCTTAGAGAGGATATAAGCCACCTAACCTTGCTGGGGATTTGCCTGCCAGCATTTGCATCTTTGTTTACCAGATCTCATTCTGTCACTCCAGCTGAAACGGGTGGTCCTGATACCCTTGCAGCAGCTGCAGCAGCAACTTTTGTCCTTGCTTGTTCCCCTCTGTGACACTTTCTGGCCACTCTTCTCAGGAAAACTTTTAAAAAGAAAGCAAAAAGGGAAGGCAATCTTCCTCTTTTCTTTTCAAAGTCAGTTCTTAGGGAAATATCTATTGATGCAGTCTACTCTCATTACTTTTGCTGGACGTTTCTGCTCAACTTCAAGAGGATGACTTACAGTTTTATGTGAAGTCCCAGCCTCACTTGCAAGTGGACTGGGCGCAATCCTGGTTGTACAGTTTGATCTCTCTGCATTCAAATCTAAGACATGTATTTCATCTTCAAAGTGTATGTATAATGGAAAAATCTGACAGACAGGATGTTGGTAAAAGGGAAGTCAATGGAATACTGGGAATCAAAGCCAGCCTGAGCTCAGTGGGGATTTATGTCTGCTGGCTCTTGATGATGCTTCACATAGTTTCTCAATGGTAATGGCATCTGCTGGGTCAAGAAAGACATCCTCTCATTAAAATGTATATACCTGGGTAGCCAAGGCATGAGATGGCAGAAAAAAAGAGAGAGCACCATGTATTGCTTGGGAATCTAGAATTACTCCCAAAGAACCCATACCTAGATAACAAAGAAAAAAAAACAGCAGCAAAAACCATCCAAAGCTACTGACAAAAGCCAAAACAAGAAAAGAAGTCCCTGGTAGACCTATACTTAGGTCTCTGGCAAATTAGAATGTAATTTTTTGGATTTTCAGCTTGTTTAAATTTAATACAATTACCTTATCAATCTATTAATTTAGCACAAAGGAATCTGGGGGATATCTTAATTAACAACTAGCTGAGTATGCACTTGAATATAGCTTCATTTTTGCAATGAAGAGCATTTGTATGGGAAAGGATGAGACATAAATACTGTCAAGAAATGCATTTTCTAGAATGCCTTTATAGGACAGTAAGATCTGATACCTTTGTTTAGACAGTATGTGAGAAGTGTAAGATGCCCAATTCCTTGTCTATCAGTGAATAGGTGAGCCTTTCCTACTTAAACACCTTTTTTTTTTTTTTTCCCTGAAAGCAAGACAAATCTCAAAACCCCTTATACTTTGATTGTAGACCACAGCCTTAGTACAAGTTTGTTGACAGGATTAGGAGAATCATGTTGTATTTAAGCGCATTCTGAACACTACTACAAAGATAATTTTCTAACTTGTCTTTGTATGCTTTTATTTTCTTTGAAAGCAAATCTAATGTAATCATCTCTACTGTAAAGATTGCTTATATTGGTTTCTATAACAGAATTTTTTTTCTACCAACTTCCATTTCTGATGACATAGAGTATGAGTTTTTGGTTTTTATTTGATCATTACTTACCCTGTGTCCTGGTTTCATCCAAGGACAGCATTAATTTATTTCAGTAACCATGAGGGGTAGAGCCTGGACTGGTGTGGGTGTGGCCAAGACTCCAATGTTACTCCACTTAATCCTACCTCATTTCAAGGGAGTGGGGTAAGGAATTTTCTTTCTCTGTCTTCTGAGAAGGAAGAACATGAAGGCTGTCTCTTCCCTAACATGAGTCTCTACATGCTTGGACATATGACAATAACTTTGGAGTCTGAGTTACTTATGGCAGTCAAAAGGGTTTCATACAAATGCATAAGGAATCAACTCTAATATAAGCTACAAAAGTATGTAAAACATGGAACATGAATACTTGTATTGAGAGGGAAATGGATCTTGCATGATGCAGTTCAACTATGAGAAAACAAAGATTACAGAAAGTAGAGCTCAATTATCTGGAGGAAAAAAGAGATTTGTGTAGGTCAAACCTTTGATTATAAGGCAATTAGAACTTCTCAGTAGTAATGAATTTTGTCTTTCACAGTAACTTAAAGACTTCAATATAAAGAAGAGGTTTTAAAAAAAGGATAGATAGCAAGAAAAAGAATGGGTCAAGATGAGCTGCTTCATAGGCTAAGAATTTTTAAGAAATTATGCCAGGACATTAGATCAAAAGAACAGCTAAAGAGCTGAATAACATGCTTCTAGAATTGATAAGAGAAATGTATAGGGAAGCTGTCTTAAGATGCTTTTGAAATTATTACCAAGTGGCTGTCATCCTGTAAAAATAAAAGACATTCCTGTGGAATTTGGTCAAACTCCCATTTTTTCCCCTGTTTTTACTGCATAGGTGATGTTACTTTTTCAACTGTACATTAACTTAGAAAAAAACTTCTTAACAGACCAAACAGACACCACTGGTGCAAAAAATGATGCCCACTGTTAAAATGGGAAAAATATACAATTCTGTTTTGGGTAAGGTGGGATACTGGAAAATCATGCTCAGAGGCACCACACAGTGAAGAAAGGCTCTATTATGTTTTTAAGAGCTTCTATTAAATTACTTTAAATATAAGCTGTAAGAAAACAACCAGTACTGTAAAAAATCCCCCAAACCCACTATTATAGTACTCAAGAGAACCAGGCCTGAAAGAAGCCATCCTTTTTCCTGTATCACAGAAGTCATCCCTTTTATATATCAGAGAATAAATGCAGTCTGTTGCATGATACCACTAGTCGCATTTACCTCTCCCGCAGATAATCAGCATTTGCTTGCCTTGTCTTGAGGATCCTCTCTTCTCCCCTCTATGTACAGTGCTTTGCTGTTTCAACTACAAATAGATGCCTATTGTCCAAAAGGTAAATACATTTTTATTGCAAGAAATACCTTTTCCATTTCTCTCAG
This sequence comes from Sturnus vulgaris, assembly GCF_052056855.1. Classification (NCBI taxonomy): domain Eukaryota; kingdom Metazoa; phylum Chordata; class Aves; order Passeriformes; family Sturnidae; genus Sturnus; species Sturnus vulgaris. The sequence continues at coordinate 103,216,507 of NC_142243.1, read as the reverse complement.
GATGTTATGTTTTTATCTATTGTTATTCAGTAACCAAGCCATAAATAATATTTTTTCTTATCAACATTAGGGTGCAGGAGGCAGAATTATTCTCATGCCATGTGGTTTAGTAGAAAACTGGTTTAAGTAACATCCAGTTTCTATTGGATTGACTGAAGACTTCAATTCAGGGGATCCATCCTGACTAAGTGACTTCTCACAGAAAAAAAAAATTGTCAATTTCTTGCCCTTTGTAGAGGAAAAAACCGATAGCAATAGTAACAACAAAACATCTGGGTAAATATATGAATTGTACTTTCCACCACTTTGGCCTGAATTATTCTGGAAAGAAAAGAAAAGGGAAGTACTTCAGGATTCACCAGAGAGGGTTTTTTATTCATGAAAGTTATTATGTAAATTTCTGGCTTAAAGAAAGAGCTCCTAATAAATACTAAAGTTGTAGAAAAATGGAAACTCAACAGGGATTACATTCACATGCTGTACTTCTTGATCTCTAGTACTTTCCTTTTGGGAACAAATAATTGGATGATTAAGTGTGATCTTAAGTAATGACCTTCTGAATAACTCCCAAAAACATGCACCTGGGAGATTTAAGTGGTATACTAAGTATCTGTAAGAGCAAGCTGAAAGTGGTAATTACACCGAAAGCCAGTGTAATTGTTTGGGGATCAATTGTCAAACACTGGAAAACTTGAAAAAAGTTAATGAAAGCTCAGTACACAGACTCATGTGACTTCAGTGATTTTCAGATAATTAAGGACAGGGTTAGAAGGTAGCGTGAGGAAAATAGAAAGCTATTTAGTTTGCTTTTGTTGACTGACATTTGAAGGGATGAAGGATGTAAATATTTTTGTTAGAACAGAGTCTACTTTAAAAAAAAAAAGTCTGTTCTTTGCCTCAGATATAATATTTAGCTGTTAAGAAGTGACATTTTAAAATCAAAATAATTATGAACTGCTCTCTACCCCCACTACCCTTCCTGTCATGGGCACAGGAAACCCCTCAGAGCTACTCTGCCACTGGAAAAAAGATATTGAAAGTTGAGGGACAATAAATCTCTCGATTTCTCCATTAAGTTTCCATTATGAAGCTGTTTGAGCAATAATGGGAAGAGGGTTTCTGTGTTGTACAGAATGGAAGTCCTCAGTGTGAACATCAGTTATAGTAGATGACAGGGTGTCAGACATACAGTAGGTGATGTTAAGAATGTTACATCTTTACAGTGTTCTTTGTCCTTGCCCTCCGTGCTGGATCTTTTTAGGATGGATTATTTCCCCTCACAGCAGCCAATACAGTGGTTGCTTTGCATTTGGGGCTAAGACAGTCTCGATAGCACACCAATAGGTGTTTGCCTGTTGCTGAGCCATGTTTGCACAGTGCCAAGGACTTTTGGTTTTACCCATTCTGACCCTTGGGGAAAAGGAGAAGGAAGGGAGGTCATTCATGGTCAAGGCACTTGTTTTCCCCAGTGATCACTATGCATGCTGAGGCCCTGCTGGTGGGAAGTAGCAAATAAATTCTTAATTTCTCTTTGCTTGTGTATACCACTGTTACTTCATCTATTTAACTCTCTTCATGTGTATGTACAAGTCTTCTTGTCTTCTATTTTCTGTCTGCCCTGCAGGAGAGGGGTATGAGCAAGTGACAGGGTAAGTGCATTGCTGCTGGCCATACTCAGCCCATCACACCCTTGCCTCTGCTCCTTAGAAATACAGCTCCTAGGAAGGTTTTTGAGGCTTGTCCTTAGTAGTAGGATTTATACATCAGAAGAAAGAATACTTAGCTTGTCAGTATACGACCTTTGCTACCTATCTCTAGACATGCTGATAAATGCTGGGGCTTATATATCGTTTTAGACCTTTCCATCACCCTCACCCCATGTAAGAGGGATTTTTCCTTAGATCCTGGGAAATGGCAAGAATGTCACAGAAGGAGCTTTGAGTGTTTCCCATTCCCTACAAAAAGGTTATTTTCTAAAAAGTGGTAGTTTCCTATGGATGCAGACATGGATGACTCTGTCTGAAAAAACATTTGCCCAATTAACGCTGGACAAATCATCTAAGATGAATATTAATGTTCTAGGGAAAAAATTAGCTGTGCAGCCAAACCAACACTACTTTTACGCCAACGAAGTGTAAACACACAGCTTTGTTTGAACAGGAGGATTCTCTATTTTTTTGTCTCAGGGACCTCATCTTACCAGTCTGTCTTAATGACCTCACCCTTCCTGTCAACTGATGTCATAAAAGAGCTCTCTAACACCAAGAGCAGCTGCTTATCTAAACAAGCAGTATCCTGTGTCTAGAACAATCTGATGTCTCTATTGTAAAATGTTTCCTTTCAGGAGAAGAATGCACCTGCTGCCTAGTTAGGAGGCTGATCTTTCTGAAGAACATTTGCCATATATTTGAAGTGCCAAATGAGAGACTGGCATCTGTATGCAGTAGGCACAGTTACTCTCCCTCCTGTTCCATTCTTCTGTCCCTTCTCTCAGCAGCATGCCTTCGTGCCCATTCTGGCTTTTATGTCCTTCCCTTGCTCTTCAGTATGGATCCTTTTCTTTCTTTCTCCTCATCAAAAGCATCTGGTGCCATCTCCACGTTCATAATGCTGTACTTCTCCTTGGTCAGTTCTCTTCTTACTGTTTAACTGGTGCTGTGTGTCAGGTTCCTCCTGCAGCTGATTCTATTTCTGCCTATTCATTTCAGGGAACTGTGTCCAGCACCAAGATCTGAAAAGTTGCTTGTTTCAGTTTGATTTTGGAAACCTCCAGATTAATGTGCTGTTAATACAATAAAAGCATCCATTAGAAGGTGCTGAAATCATGCTATAAAATACTCAAGCCAGTGATGCAGAATTATCACACATCTGCAAACACTATTCAGACCACATGACATTCTGGTCATATTGGAATAAGTACTTAACAGGTAGAACTCCCACTGAAATTAACGGGGCACATTTGAAACCCTTGACTATTTTTGCCACCCTAAATAAGGTAAGAACACTTCATTCAGAAATACTTCTCTCCCGAAATTTACGTTCATGTTACTTAAAAATATAAGCTTTCACTTAGTTATTATTGAAGCTAACAGACATTTTTTATGCCATGAAAGCACAGGGATCTGACACAACATTGTTTCCAGGTCTAATACAGTTCCTAGTTTAGTTTCATTCCTCTATTTTTTTTTTTTTAAGTTTTTTTTTTTTTTTTACTTCAACAGACTTACTGGGAAAAAAATTGGTAACAGAAAATCATTATAAACGAAATGTTCATAAACTCATTGTGAAACTTGACTTCAACTCACGAAACATTGTAACTAGATTAATACTGCTGCAGCTGTGCTTCCACAGCAAGGATCCAAACAGACCTGAGCAATTCTGAGTCATTTTTGCGCTTTTTGCTGATGTGTTGGAATTCAATCCAGTGCGGAACATAAATAAACCTAGTTTTTGACCCATCATGAAAAATGACCTCCTTCCCCCCTCTTCATCCTTCTCAGTTATACTTTTCCTACGTAATATTTTCATATTTTTGAGTATCCACAGGAGGTTTAGTATAATTCCAGTAGTGAGCTAGGTTTTTAAAGGTCTGTATTTGCAATTAAATAAATTCTCCATATAAACAATTCAGTTCTTAACTTTTACAATTTGGTAAGTGGTTTCTATGGTGATGAACTCCTAGCATTCAAAGAAGGATGGATTCAGCTGATGGTTGGGAATGACAAGCAGATTTTGGGTCCATTGCATTGACCTTTGAGAAGAATCTGCATCTATACCACAAGTATTCAAGTTCAGTTTTATAAACAAGACTGAATTTTTGTCAGCTATGGGCTTCTTTGCTCTCTGCACTCAATTATGGCTATAAAACAAAAGACAATATATTCTGTCAACAGAATGAAATAATGCTGCTAGGTAATAGAGTTTGAAATGTTTACAAACCTATAAATGAAAACTGCTCCATTAATATGAATGAATATAATAAAATTCGTTCATGATAATTACTACATGCATAATATTGCACAACAGAGCTATTTTTAGCACATTAGTTACAGGTTTTATAGACTTGAAAAAGCAGTGATTGTTCATAAGTATTATCTTCTGCTATACAAAAGAATGTTCTTTCACATCCTTTCATTAGGTGTTATAGGCCTCACTCTGTAGTGGGCCAAGTCTGATTTTTAAGCGTGGAAGGCGAATTACATGTTCTAAATCATAAGCATATTTGGAGTGCTGATCCAAAGAATACTGTCTTGTAGAAAAAGCTACCAGTTCCTCTTTTTCTCAGTACTGAAGCCTAGTGGTCCAGTGTGTCCTTTTACAAAATAGGTATAGCTAAAGTTTATTGACAAATTAACTATCTCAATACACAGGTATTCAGATAATTGAGTCACTGAATGTGCATGAGTGATGATGTTGGCTTTGGTTATTTTGCCTTCCAAATGAAAGAGGCAGAAAAGTTTCTACTGGATTTCAGGTGCTCTAGTAATCACATATCTGTCCTTACATGCTGTAAATTTAGCTCATTACTAAGAAAAGGCTTGCAGAGTAATCTAGAATGTTGGCATGACAGGAAATGGGCAGGAAGAATTCTGTCCTAGTATACTGACTGATAAGTGGGAAAAGAGAGAGAAACCAGAATATTTTAAAAAATTATTACGGTTTTGCGTGAAAGATTGGAGGAATTTTGGCATTTGATCAAGCTGCAGGCAATTTGGAAAGTCCTAAATGATGTGAATATCAACCACACAGCATCTGAGTTTGTGTCAATGAAATAGTGCAACCCTTAATGAGACATTACTAATGGAGGGCAAACTTGCTTCCTGTGGCTGCTCCAGAAGAAAAAATTCATATTATGAACAAGTTCATTTTTAAATGCTGATGGATAAAAGAAAGACATAATTGATCAGAGGTTTTGTTTATAATAGTAAAAATATGTAGGTTATTTCAACCTATGTTAATAATTCTCATACTAATGAAAATCTGGCATATAAAGCTCTGTTTAAACTACCTTTGGATCCTCAATCTTTAGAGGTAAATTAACTGTTAACAAGAGTGTGGTGGGCTGGAAGTTTCATAATCAGAGATAGAATGATATAGCAGGTGAAGGATACAACTTTTATTAGTGTAGGAGGGCAGCAGTTAACTTCAGAAGCCCAACAACTGTTTGCTGTGATCTTTTTTTCTAATCAGTCAAATAGGTTTCTCTCCAAAAACCTTACAGGTCTTACTTTCCTTTGGTTTTAGATCAGAGACTATAAGACACTTTATTCTGCTACCTTGAATTTCCATGAAAACATTACCTGTGTGCAGGATCTCCAGAAGGAATCACCTTATTGTTTGATAGGTTTTTCACACTCTCAGAGAAAAATCTTAGGCTACATCCCAGAGACTCTTTGCAATTTTTTTTAAGGTTAATAAAGACTATTTTGTTTCATTAATGTAACTTCCATCCTGTTGAACAAAATCTCAAAATATTTCAGGCCTCTATCTACAGCATACATTCTAGAATAATGGAATCATGGGTCATAAGGGACCTTAAATATCATCTTGTTTCAGCCCTCTTGCCATGGCAGGAACTCCTTCCACCAGACCAGGTTGCTCAAATGTTTGAGCCCATCAAACCCAGTCTTTAGAATCACATCCACCCTTTGATGTTTCTGTCAACTCAAGATTTTCAGCATATTTCCAGGTACCTTTTTTAGCAATTAACTGTACTGATGTCTCACATTTCTTATTACAGACCTCAAACACAAGATGATCTTTTTCCTTGTACTGGCCATTAAACCTAATTTACTTCTTCACAAATTTTCCTGTAGACTGGGACTTAGTCACACTGACTGATTAATTATTACACCAACTATGAGGTTCACTGGGAGTGCTGTAAAATAAGTTTGTGGTTTCTATTTATGTAATATTTTTTCGTGGTTATCATGTAGAACTCTTGGCAACACTTTGAGCTTTTCTTTGAAAACACCTTAACTATGCAGAACTGTTCCATAATAATATATTTCAGTCAATGTCACTTGTGAAGCAGACTCTTTTCTCATGTTTCTTATTTCTTTGCTTCCATAGCCCAAGATTAAGCTCACTCTTTTAGTTACATTATTTCATTCTTCATTTTGTTGTGTATTTTGATCTTTAATTCCCTCTCAAAGTCACTGCAGTCCAGAATGCAGCTCTTCCTATATTTTTGTTTTCTGGTGTCTGAACTTGTATCTGTCCATATTAGAGCTTCAGTTATTCAAAGGAATTCACATTTTAGACAAAGAGGTTGTCTCCTCATTATTTAATATTCCAGACATTTTCACATAATTGCAAATTTTAACCAGCATCCAGAAAGTGTATTATTTTCAATATAAATATTGCTGAAAATATTTACTTCACCAAGCCAAGAATTAAGCTAAGGTGTTACCAGGGGGAAAATTTCTTTGTAGATGATTATTTCTCATTTACAGTAGCTTTTTTAATCGATGAGCTAGAAAAAAATTGAATTACTTTTTTTTGGCAAGGGGACACACTTCTGCAATGTGTCAAATTTTCAAACACATCTTTGTGTCATAGACCTTAACTAAATGAACTTTCCAGATTGAGAGAGGGGCTCAATATATGGAGATATTCCTTTATAACATGTGGGAAGATGAAATAAAAAGCATGAGCCTTTACTGTGAAAAGAAAACCTTCTTCAGAAACAGTCTTTACTCTGACTAGAGGAACCAGCAGCCTTATCCTGGTCAATCCTTTCTCTACAAGATTACTTCAGAGTGTCTCCATGGCCCAAAACTAGTCCTGGATACTCCCACTCCATTAGCAAGTATCTGGATAAAGCTCTACTTCAAAGTCAGGATGGGAACACAGAGATTAATTTTGTCTTTTTTACAATGAGAGAAATGATTTTTCAGGAAAAAGTTCTGGTGCTAAAGATAGAATTATTGTGAATAGAGTTAAAATTACAGGTTCTTAAATGGGTTGATGAATATTGAATGATTTAATAATGATCAAATGTTGTAACTATAGGAATTTTAGTTTTTTATGGAATCAGTCCACATTTTTCCCCTTGTTTACACTTCACTTAAAAACACTAAGCCATATAGTTGCCCAAATATGAAAAGCTTCTACAGAAAATCTATGAACTAAAAAAAATCACCTGAGGAAAGAGATAGAGTGAATTACTTATTTCTTTCTGGTATAATATATCACCTGCCTGTACAATGGTGAATTGACTGAGTAAGTTAAAAAAGAATATATACATAAGTCAGAAGAATTCTTTGTCACATTGTAAATGCATATCCTGTTGTCTTGCTTTTCAACTGAAACATGAAACCTGTCATTTCACATAAAATATGGTGACACTGGGTTATTTAGCTTTTGAGATATTTCATCAGCAAGAAAGGTTTTTTGAGACAGAGGGGCAGAATAACCAATTAAATTCATTCACATTTACTACTTGCTTTGTTGCACACATAAATCACTGATTCAAAGGGAGAATGAAATTTAGGCCAACTTTTTCTCTCAGCTTTAAGCACACAATCCTCATCCTAACACCTTTCAAAAGGCAATGAAAAATTGAAGTTTAATCATCCTTTCTTTGTGTCAGTCTTAATTCCTCCAAAAACATGTAAGTCCTAATATTTAAAACCAAGAAAGTATATTTGCTACACATATTTTTGTACAGAAAAAGCATGAAGGCTTTTTTCCTTTTTGTAAGTGTAACCTCAAGTTCTTGAGGTAGTGTTTTCATAAGGATGTGGTAGCAACAAAGAAGCAAATTGTAAACATTTATCACTAAGCACTGCATTTACTGATTTTCCGGTGTAGGGTACTTTGGGTACGCAGATATACCTTAATACCAATGAAAAATGAAAGGTTATGACACCTCTGGATTATCCCACATGAGAGAAGAAAACTTGTGATAAAGTGCCCAAGTTGAGCACTATCCTTTTATTGTGTTTTAAATGCACTCTTTGAACTTTAAATAATGCTGAGGCACAATTTCATCTCCTGGTGTAGTCCAATTGAAGTGCGTGGAATTGCACCAACAATTCAATTTATCTCTGTGTGCTTGTGCATTTCTGCCTGTACTTGCCATAGTTTATTGTTAGACTTCCTTCATGTATGCTGTCACCATAATCCAAATCATAGAGTATATCATCAAAAAACATCTCAAAGGCTGTATAAATAAGAATTCACCTGTCTTCTCCAGCCATGAAGGGAAAAACAGTCTCCATCTATTTATCTTCTCAAGGCTAGGTCTGTTTTTCCCCTCTAAAATGAGAAGTTGGAAAGTTCCTAGCTATGCTCTCTGCATTTTAATGAACAATTTCTGTAAAGATTGGGCAAAATTCTGACCAGATTTCCTCTGTGGAGGGAAGGAAGGGTCAGCTATCACAAAATCAGGGAAGAAATAGACAGGATTATAATTTTATATGCAGGATTACATTGTTTTAGCAGAAACAGTAGGGATTTTTTTCAGGCTGTATTTAATGAATTTTAATGCTTTAAGAGGCATGTCATCACACTGCAAGATTTCCCTAGTCCTCACTCATATGAAGTGTTGCTTCACACTTTCTCTAGTACATACAATAAACACAGTGTTCCCCTGCAAAATTTGCACATGGTGGGCAAGGAGAAACACTTTACATTCTCTCAGAAAGCACTTGAGTGAAAGCCAGCTTATCTCTCTGCTGCTGTTGAGTATATGTATATGATGTATATGTATATGTATATGTATATGTATATGTATATGTATACAGGAACTCAGACAACACTGTGGGTGGAGGTTTTAAAGGACAGACTAAACAGGACAGCTTGAAATTTTAAACTTCACTAGTTCAGTCATTTGCACACTATCTGCAAATGGGTAGTTCTTACATATTTGTAAGATATAAATATATATATATCTAAATATACTTCACCAGTATATTTGAAGTACTGCTGATCTTAACACTTTTATGTACTAAATTACACATGAATATGGAGATCTGATACCGTGTAGTTGGAGCTGATGACCTCAGTGGTCCTTGTTTATTTATTTATTTTTCTCACTTAGGCCTGATGTTTTTATGCATCTAGCTATGGCTTTGATAATGCTAATCTCCTTTTCATGTCTTCCCAGCCACCTCTCTTGTGTGCTCAGCAGGATGACTGCCTATTTGTGGTGCCACACACTTGTCTGTTACTGTGGCAACTTCTTGTTCCTTGAACCTTTTCTATATTCAACTGTTCTAACCTTTATTTTCTCCCTTGGTGCTCACATTGCTCAGTTATGGGTTTATAGAATATTCACAGTGTTAGAAAACACTTATACACAGTTTTTAGTTATACCATATTAGTACGCTTCTATTCATGTTCAAGTCAAGTTAGTATTAATCCTACCCTAATTTGTGGACTTTTATAAGTGTCATGCCTTTGCTTTGGCTGCATCTCAGTGACAGTAGGCTACCTCATGCCTGCTATGGGATAAGTTTATACATTTGGATGGCTACCATATAATACTAGTGTGCCATACATCTATGCCTCAGCTCACTGCTTATAGAAGGTCTCTGGTAGAAGAAAAGACTCCAACTACATATCTGTCTCCAGATTAAAAAACATAATTAATTATCCAGTCATATCTGATTTTTCTTTAAAATTGCATTAAAACCAAACCAAATCAAGTCTTGTGTTTTCTGGTATTTTTCTTGCCAATATTGTGGCCAATGAACTGTCCTCAGAAAGCTCTTAAAAAAACCCTCAAGAATTGGTGGAAAAATGGCAACAGAGGGCAGAGCCAAAGCTTCTGCATTTTCAGGCTATTTTTGGTATTCCAAGGTAAATGCTAGGTAAATGAAGACTGGAGTCATAGATGTAAGTCAGCAGAATATACACAATTTGTTCTGATTTAGGTGAACTGATGTTTTTCAATGACTGCTATGCTTTTATCCATTTATATTTTCCTTTTCTGTATCACCTTTGAAATGCTTCAGGTTCCAACCAAGTTTACCAGCAGATATGTTTAGTTCTTCTCAGCACTTCCTACTGTTCAGAAAGAATAAACATATGTATTTAGATAAAATATCACTGTCCTTCAAATCCCATGAGAAGGCCTTCGTTTATCATTAAGCATCTGGTCACTTCTATTAAATTTAGCTGATCACAGGAAACGTTGAATCTTTTGAATCTTCAGACCCAATTTCTTTCTCTAATTTACTACAGTTGAATAAATTTCATAAATATGTCTCTGTAGGTGTGTACTTTTTCTCTTCTTGCTTATATCCATATCAGGAAAAGACAGTCAACATTTTGCCTCAAGGAAGTTTTCATCAAAGTTTCATAGGAAATGAATGACATCAGTCACAGGCTTGTCGCTAAATCTTTTTTACTTAAATTTTAATGTCAATGACAAGCTTATTTTGAAGGTAAGGCACAAAGACATAAGGACTGCTCTCCTCACCTCTTCTATTTAAATAGATATTTAATTTGTCCCAGGCACACAAATTTGCATATATGCACACCTCTAAAATTTAAAAAAATGGTTTTGAGACTCAGTAACATAATTTTCTGATGAAGTCTGCAGAGTTTGTGTGGTGAGTCAAAAGAGAAATTTTTCATTTAAATCACCTTGCTGTAGACTGAAAACACCTAGGTTCTAAAGTGAGATAAGAGTCCATTGCTGTAAAGCAACATTTGCAGCTATGCAGACATAGTGTTTGCACCAGAATTCTACCTTTCCCTCAGAGTAATGAAGAAGTGGAAAAGGAAGAATTCTCTGGGAAATCTGCATTCTTTTATGTGGATTTCTTTGCCTAGCACCTGGCTGATAATGCTGATTGACTGTAGATTTCTTTATAGTGGAAAAACAAATGCTATTGCTAGTGTGAATGGGTATAATTTACATTACCACTAATTTATAGTTTATCTTGAGTCTCTAGGGAAAATTCTCATGTTAACAAAAAGAGTCAAAGATCTACTTTAATATAAATTTTGATTTAAATTTCACCTTAGAAGTAACATTTACTAAATGGAATGTCAAAAAATTGATTAGAGAAATAGCTGAGTGCAGGGGCATGGGGGGGAAAAATCATCTTGTTTAGAGGAAACTGGAAGAATGCTTTCATGGACAAAAAGGCATATGTGATGAATCTTAGAAGTCTTAGAAGCTGGAACAGATACAGACATAATATTCAAAATTAAAATTATCAGATAAAGTATATGGCATTCCACCTCAGTGAATTATAGTCATCCCTTTGATTTCAATGTAATTTTTGTGATTATCTAGTTAGAGCTAAACTGGATAATAAAGTTAGTTAAAATGTACAGACAAATCTGTATTTATTTCCAGAGTGTGCACAATCAGATATTTTGCCAGTATAGTTTGCTACTTCATTTGCATTTGCAAACTGTAGTTTGGGAGCACATGATTTGGCAATTGAAATGTTAGTCATTGTAAAAAAACTAGACGGATCAATGGACAATGGAATCCTTGGCAATTGTCAGCAACAAAAAATGTGAAAGATAATATATGTAATATTTCTCATGCAAAAATTAACTGAAGCAAGCAAAATTATTCACAATCTTTGCTGAAGTTTATATTGCAACTTCTCAGAACCGAGTTTTGGTCTATCTTCTCTCTCTCAATCCTTCTCTCTCTCTGTGGCAAATAAAATTCCCATATGATAGGATATATCAGTAGGCCTGTAACTGTCAATATAGTTTTAAGAATTTTGCAAAGTAGTTTTTTCTTTTCTCAGCAAATAAAATCAATATTGCTGCTGAAATTTTAGAAAATGTTCGTCTTACAAATAAAACAGGCATCATTATTAACTTTTATCCTTCTATAAAGCTTGGTGCAGGACCATTGAGGAACTTTGCCCTCTGTATCCAAAACAAGGCACATCTAATATTTCTTGTCACCTACTTTCAGAGGACTCCAGAGAGGTCTTTCCTATCTCTGTGTAGGGAACACAATAAAAAGCAAAATAAACAATACAAAGAAAAAAAATCATTTACAGGGAACATATCCTCTGGGTTTCCTAGTGTGTCTTATCATTCATGTTTGTCTTCCAAATTGCCAAGCCTGTAGGGAGTGGATTGTTTTGATATCTGCATGTTGTGCAAGGTCAAGGATACAGTCAGTGCTGAGTAAAGAAGTAAACAGTGGTCAGTCAAAATCATAAAGTCATGCATAAAAAGTTATATATGTGTATGTATATATATATATATAAAATCAACCTATCTTTGTATAAGTGGTGTCTAGGAGTTCAAAACCCATGTTCTCTGTGCCAGCCACTTGACCCTAAAATGACATTATGTCTTCTGAAGGCACTTCATGTTTGCTTTTTTTTTTTTAATGGAAGATGTTAATGTTAAATCAGTATTAATCCTCCTGATTTGTTTGTGATAGCACTAAGCTTGATAATCCTAGTTGTTTTTAATGAAGGTTGTACAATTTTAGGGTGTATTTTTAAGGACACTTAGAACAACATCACTTTAAACTAAAATTCTCTCTGCAACATTTAGCAACAGCAAGAAAAGCCCTGTAAGAAGAAATTATTCACTGAATTATTAACTGAACATAGTATATTTAAATTTTTAGGCAAAAGTTTTAAAGTGCTGCAGTTTCCTTGGAGAATACAATGTCCTTGGAGATTTTTTGAATACATGATCCTGTGATATATTGCTGCAAAATGTAAAAGAGACAAGTGGAATAGAAAACCGATAATGTTAGAGCATGATCATCTAACATCTACTATCATGTCTTCATTCCTCAGACAGTAGATGTCTCCTGATATTCTACAGGGATTGTAAGATTGGACTATGAGGTGTCTGAGTTGCTTCACTACTGAGAGAGTGTCAGAAAACCATTATAAGTCATTGTTTTCTGCTCATGACCGAATAATAATCCAGTTTCTTGGTTCAGTGTTTTACATATATAGCTGAATAAAACTTCACATTGCATTTTCTGTGAAAATCCTCAGCCAGAATAATTCACTTTTACTCTTGTTGTCAAAAAACAAACTCAGAAAAATGACCTTTATTCATTTATTTATGGCCTTTATTTTACAGGATAATACCTATGTATCAAATATATCTTCTGCAGTCCCTTTGACTATGCTTTTCACATTCAAGTAGACATAAATGCTTCTAAAACTACAGTTTTAAACTTCCAGATTTTTGATAGAAAAGGTTTTTCAGTTTTTACTGTCCAAAGAATTTGAAAATGGTGCATTTCCTCAAAACTCACATAAAATGTAAGATATCCTCATAGTTCTATTATACAATCTCTCAATTTCAACCCATGGAATGGAATTGACTTTTCTGGAAAATCCTGGTTTTGGGTACTCTAAGCAATAGCTCTCCTCCCCATCATAAGCTCTCCTCCTCCCTGTCTTCCAGAGGGTACAGATGAGGAAAATAAATAGACTTGACTGAATAAAGGGAGAGCATAAATGGAATGGGAGCAAAAGAAAATCAGATGCTTCTCATGAGAGAAGAGATAATCCTTTTCCAGGCAGCAAGCATGAGGGATGTGAGATTTCATATGGGAAAGGGTAGCCACGTCAGGTGCAATTTGGTGTCTTTGGGCTTAAGCAATGCAATGAAGGCTCAGAGCCCTCATTGTCCATTTGCTCTCTCACTGGAGCTACTACTGGTTCTCTGCTGGCTAAAGCTTGGCTTGCAATGGGTTCTGAAGGTCCTCACACACTTTATGCAGCCTGTGCCAGTGCTAAATGTTGAGTACATTTGTGAGGCACAGCTGCCTGCAGCTGGACTAATCATCTCTGAATATTAAAGGGCACTGCTGGGATCTTTTGTAATACTGAAATCTTGGTCTGAAGCATAAGGAGAATTTAATGCTTATGTATTCCTGTGTTGGAAAATAGCTTATTTTTTATTTTTAATTAGACTGTCATAGACTGAATAGTCTAGTATTAGACTGACTAAATAGTCATTAAGATCACAGATTAAGTCAGTGCATTTGGGGGCCTTCTGTCCTTAAATCTATTTTCAGCACAAGAAGTGACACCAGTGTTGGAGATACAGAGCTTGGAGCTCTGTAAAATTTTTTGCAATAGCTGGGAGAGGGCATGGCCAAGACCTTACAGTTATTTGATGTGGAAAGGAGCTCCCTTGCTTCCCAGGGAAAGGCCATTCCTTGCAGTTTAGTTACTTGGTGGGTGGAGCAGTCCACTATTTTTTTATTGTTGGGATGATTCCGTCTAAATAGTTTCTTTGTTCTATATATTTTGTTATTACTATTTTTAATTTTTATTTTCTTATCCCATTGCTGTTTCCAGTAAATTGTTCTTATCTCACCCTGTGCTCTTTGCCTTTTGTGATACCCATTGGAGAACGGAGAGGAGTGGTGTGTGGTCTTTTTAGTAGGAGCACTAAATTTGGAGAATACCATTCCTAAATCACAACGAGGTTTAACAGAAGTTACTCTGGATATTTCAGTTGCTGGAGTCTCCAAAACATGCCACTTGTCATGAGTTCCTATTGTATTGTAAGCAGCAAAAGCTTTGGCCTGTATGAAAATTAGAATATAGCAAAAGTAGACTTTGAGAAAGAAAAAAGATGAAGCAGTTATATTCAAAATTTTTTAGAAACGGTACAAAGAACAGCTTCAGTTCAGCAGTGGGGCAGACTGTTTGGGGTCACATGCAATCTTGGCAGAATAAAATTGACATTGATCTGGAGGATATTTTAGACAGATGAATTTTCTACCCTGCTTGACCCTGATTTTTGTTGTTGTTGTATGGAATTATTACTAGCTTTATACAGCCACTATGCTGCAGTTAAGCATCATGGGCAGGGCTTTTCAGCCAGGAGTTTGTCTTCTTTACTGAAGTAAAAATGTGATGAGTCATCAGAATAAAACAGAGAAACAAAAGTTCCTCACATGGATGAGATCCTAAGTTTCTGTTGTGTCAGCGACTGGGTAAATTTAGTGTCTCTAAATTTTTGGGGTGTTTGGAATGCCTGCTGGTGTGCATTTGGTGAGAGGTGGGGCAAGCCAGGTCGTGCTGGGTTAGGCACGACCATTATATACACCAGACAGCTGGTGTTAGACCAATTATTCTTTTGCAATAAATGAGAAGCATAGGATGTCTAACCCAAAGTCTGAGTTTAACTCTGTCACTTGAAAAATCTAGTCATGCCATATTAGATGAAGAACCTTTGGGATTTTTTAAATTTCATTGGGGAAATGACCTGAGTTAGAATTAATTTTCCTCTCATGCTATTTGATCTGGATCTGGTGTCCAAGCTGCTCAGTACTCTTACTACATGAACAATTTTACTGGTGCACAGAAATGCACAGTGAGAGGATGAGAAAAAGGGTCCAAGGGGAAAAAGGAGGCAATTTCTTGTGATGGCAGCACCCTAGATGTGACACAATCCCCCGGAGTGGCATCACATTGAGAACTGTTTGTGTATGTAACACTATGGTCTGAGAAAAAAAGAGACTTCCAAAAATTCTACACTAAATTTTATGTATTGACAAGAGAAAATTTCTGACTTGGGTCTCATTAATTTTCTTAGAGAAAACTGAAAAATTGCTTTATGTACTTTGTTTTTATTAAATCCTCATTTTGTTTCCTCTACACTTTCTTCTCCATTTTTTTCACCGCTTTGATTTAAACACTGTTTTATTGTTTTTTTTTCCTTTCTGTATTTTTTTTTTTTTAATTCTGTTCTTTTCTTATTTTAGTGTTTCTGATCAAGAGCGAGGCTTTCAGGTTATAGCAAGTCCATTCCAATTTCAGTAATTTCTTGGGGAATGATGTAGCTCTGGTGAATAATTGCTAGAAGACAGGTTTAAACATAGAGTAACTCTTAAACCGTCATTACCCTGTAGAGTGAACTAAAGTTACTGGACAAGAAGCACATGTGCTGTCAGTAAGGATTATGACAGGCCATATATAGGAAAAACACCTGATTTTTTTTCCTGGAGCACACCTGGTTGAATTCTGCTGCTGCATTCTGTAGGATAGAAGCAATGGCAAACTTCAAAGCATAAGGACAGAAGAGCTAAAAACAATATATTGTGTCACTGTCCAATTAAGAAAAGCAAAATAAAGTTCCTGAAATAGCTTTCAATTAGCACTTACTGCATCCCATAGTATATCTAGCTTCTTAAAGGGCCATTAATGGTTAATATACTGCAATTAGCCCTTAAGTATGTGATTAATATTCTGTTAGATGCTTATTTAATGTTATTTGGCATTCATTTCCAATGAATAGATATTTAATTGAAGGCTGCTTCCTCTGTAGCAGAATGTCTGATCTCCTTTTGCCCCTTCCATGATTACTTTCTGCTGTTTGTTTTTCTTCAGACCATTGCCTTTAAGGTTGTAGAATTCTTCTTCTTCTTGTGGTTCACTTGGCTAAGCAGAAAATAATCAGTTTTCTAGTCTGTAATACCTATTCAGATAAGTGTGCTGGGATTATGGATGCATCAAAGCACACCAAAATTTATTCAGCAAAATATATCTTGACTCCCAATAAAAGGTTTGATGAAAGAAAGCAAAAATGTCATAGTGGTTGTTTTCCTGCTTCATCCTGTTTTGTTCCCTTTTTTTCAGACTTTTTTTTCCACAGCATCACCAGCTGCAATAGATGTGAGTAGGGCAAATGAGGCAGGGAAAATACAGCAGCAGATAGATATGGTAATATGATTACCTTATGGAGAAAACTTTTAAATTGCTTTCCAAGAAGACGAGCCTATTTCAGCTGTGTGGTACACAAAGCTGATGCAGACGGGAGAAATTGTGTTAGTTACCAATCTACCACCCTCATGAGGTCGGCACCCCATTGGTTGGTATTTGCATTCACAATTGTCCTCCTTCAGTTTAAAATCAGACAGCATAAAAGGAAATTGTCAAGTCAATTCTTGCATGTCCAGTTTGAGATGCATAAAAGGAGTCCAGTATTCAACAGCAGCAATAATCTAAACCTTGAAAATCCAGCCACCTTGAAATTCTTTCCTGTTGTGTTAGCAAAAAATGCCTAATCACTAAGCACAAAATAGTTTTGAAGGACCATTAGCTG
Organism: Sturnus vulgaris; assembly: GCF_052056855.1. Taxonomy (NCBI): domain Eukaryota; kingdom Metazoa; phylum Chordata; class Aves; order Passeriformes; family Sturnidae; genus Sturnus; species Sturnus vulgaris. The sequence continues at coordinate 103,199,479 of NC_142243.1, read as the reverse complement.
CACTCATAATACTAGGTGGTCAATAAACAAGCAAATTCACTGAAATGTGTTCCAACTGTTGAATAAAGTTTGAATATATTCACTTCTCGGATTTATTTGTTAGGTTCAGAAAGATGAGTAATAGAACTATCTACGGAATAAAATGATGTCAAAATATTTCCTAATTAAGGATAAATATATTTCATTTTCCAACCTGATTCTGCTGATGAACAGAATCTCTAGATTATGAACCAGAAACAGTTTAAATGCATAATTTATTTATTAAAAATGCAATTATATATATATATATATATATGTTCTTAAACTTGGTAAAAGCAAAGCTGTTGTTTTCTATCTCTGGTTTTCATGTACATGCCCTTACACCATGGGAAATGCCTAAAGGAGAATGAAATGCTCTTTCCATTGTCATTTTAAATTACTTTATAAAGCACTTTAGTTAATCCTTGAAATTTATAACAGTTGAAATTTAAAATTGCAATTCTTAATTAGAACTTTACACCTGCCAGAATATCCAGCTTTAGGAGGGTACTGCATTAACTCTTTACATTAATTTTCATGTTGAGTTCCTGATATTTTTTCCATCTCCAATGTTTCAGATTTTTTTAATTTCTCTAATCCCTGCTGTTCAATTGAAGAAATCTCAGAAACATTTATGATTTTTTTGAAAAGTCGTGGAATGTTAGAATACAAACATCACCTCTTTCTTTAACGAGGTCATGAAATTAGGACCAAAAAGAAGTCAGAACTGGCAACCACTCAAGTCGTTTCAATTCCTCAGAAGAATCTGGAACAAATAATTCAGCAAACAATTTGCAAGATGGCAAGAGAATGAGCAAATCCAAAGCAATAGAAGTACTAAGAGAGCCAACTGGGGAAGATGCCCTCTTTGATTTGTTGCTTCTTAACAGAGAGGATCTCATGAGTGGAGATTGGAGGCCGTCTTGGCCAAAGCAACCACAAAGAGATCTCTGTTGACAGGAGGCAATGTGCCAGCAAAACTTCACACCTGGACATGAGGAGAGCACACTTCAGACATTAGGAAGGATGCTGTTAGGAATTGTCCACTGAATTATTCATTCAATGGAATACCCATAAGGACAAGTACAAAATATCTCCTCATAACTCTTTATACCTTGTTTTATCAAGAAGCCTATACTTGGACGAAGGATTACGGAACTCCAGGGCTTATGTTAAGCTCCTGGAGCCTGTTGTTTTTTTCTCCTTTCTTTTATTTTCCTCTGTATAATTAATTATACCAAGAATGTGAACATCAGTTATGAGGCACAGGATAGATCTGAATTATGAAAAAACATAATTTAAAAAGGTATGGTATAAGAACATTTGTTTTACAGTGAATTAAGAGCTTCTAATTAATACTTAATTTTCCATAATCATTTATTGGGGAAAAAGGTAAAAAAAAAAAAAGGTCAAATCAGGCCTGTAGAGGAAACCTTTCAAAGGGAGAGGCTACAGTCAGTTAGTTGAAGATACAAGCCCATTTATAAATCTGATTCACCAAAAACCTTTTCTTGACACAACTGAATACATAGATGTGTTTATAGGTTGAACTCTGAAGCTTTTAAAGACTGCTCCATGCATCTGACAATGCAGTCTGTCTCTATCAAGCAACTCATCCAACTGCTGGTATTTTGTACTATGAATTATTTCAAACATAAAAATTCTTATCTTGAACTTCAGATTAATTTAATCACGAACACTACTAATAGAAGACAATGTGGCTTTGAGGGCCAGTGCAGCCAGAACTACTTCGCCTGTCTGCATAGCCAAAGCCAGGTCATTTGTGGGAAAGGTGGTTCTGCAGTGTTTTAAACAGAAGACTCTCTTCATACTTCCAATTAATGCCTGCCTCCCAAAGCTTGGCCTAGATATATTGTTTTAAGAAGTTTTAAAAAATTACTTTTATCTCTACTAATAGATCACTCACAATCAAATTGTTAACTGGCAAACAGAAGTCAGTGGTGTATACATTCCGTTGATTTGTACCTGTCTGCTCTGGGCTAATGGAGTGATTGATAAACATTTCATGCTGAATTTCCACTATAAGAAAAGCAATATTATTCAGTGACTGACTTTTACCTTAGGCTTAAGTTCAACTCATTCATGTGCAGCTTATCTGGAAAGGAGAATATTAACCTTAAAAACCATGAGTAATTATATTTCAGCAATGCATAGTGGCATTTATTCAACTCTTCACTCCCTTAGTAGCTTCCTGCACCTTAACTTGGCATCTCCTTTTTAATCTTGCATCTGACATTTCATTACCTCTGAGTATTCAAAAAATGCTCCAAATGGTACTGATTTCAGGTGGTTAGACTTTTCAGTCTAGGACTTCTAAAGGGCTGCATAAGCTTTGAATGATCTCATGTTGTTGCTTTATAGCTTCCTGTGACCCTTCTATTTTTATTGCATGTTTCATGGCCAAGCTCAGCACAAGAATAGAGCCTGCACTTAGTTGTAGCTGTACTGAATTGAGATTTCAGCATCTTTTAAATTGCCATTGTACTGACTGTTTCTTATTGCATTTTCAAGCTTCTTTCACCTTGATAAATTAGTGTTTTCTATGGAGCCTTTTGAAATGTGTCCTTCATAACCGAATCCCAACAGAACTAAATTTCCCAGGAAACTTTTATGCAAAGTGGGAGGAAAAAAAATTCTTTGCAGGCTGCACCAGTCTAGATTCTGAACTTTACAACCATCTTGTAGCCATCTTAAAGTGAGGAAAGAGAAGCCATAGCAGAAAACAGTATTAATTTTTGTTAGAAAATATGGATTTTTTTCGAAAGCATTTAAGGAAAGAAAAAGATTAAGTTTGCATGTTTGTATGATTTTTTCATTTAAACAAGAAGTACTTGAATTTGAGAAGATATTTTTATATAATTAACAAGATCATTCCGCACAAATCCACAAAGCATGTGTTACTGTAATAAAAAGTCTATTTTCTGTACAATTCCTACTTGTGTGACTTTCTCATGTAGTGGAGATATAGTTATACTGAGAGACAGGAAAAGAAAAAAAGAGAGTTATTTCATATTATACACTTCAGCTGAATACCACTTACTCCTGATTCTCATGGTGGACATTGACCCATTGGAGACAGTCCAGAGGAGGACCACCAAGATGATTAAACGAATGGAGCACTTCTGTGAGGAAATGCTGAGACAATTTGGATTGTTCAGCCTGAAAAAAGAAGGCTTCAGACTGACCTAATTGTGCCCTTCCAATACCTGAAGGGACCCTACGAGAAAGATGGAAAGAGACTACTTCCAAGACCATGTAGTGACAGGACAAGGGGAAATGTCTTTAAACTGAAGGACAGTAGGTTTAGATTGGATCTTAGGAAGAAAATCTTTACTGTGAGTGCAGAGGAACAGAGAAGTTGTGGTTGCCCCATTCCTGGAAATGTTTAAAGCCAGGCTGGATGGGGCTCTGAAGGACCTGGTCTAGTCAAAGGTGTTCCTGTTGATGATGGGGGGTTGGAATTAGGTGATCTTTATGGTCCTTTCCAACCCAAACCATTCTATGAATCTGTGATTCCATGATTCCATGATGACTGTACATCATCTGCTCTGCTATGTTTTCACCATGCAAAAAAAAAAACAAGCTCAAAAGATAAAGAATCTCTTCTATCCTAAGTGGCTGTTTTCCTTATAAATTTAGGTAATAAATAAATAAAAACAAATGTGGTAGTGTAATACTGCTCATCTCATCATAATGCCATAAGTCTTCTCCCAGCTAGAGAGGAGTTAGGCCTCTCCTTTTTAGAAGGGTGGCAGCCCCAATCGTCTCTCTGCTTGCTCTGTGCTCTTCTGACTGTGGCTTTTTCACTGACAGTTTTATGTCCTTCTAATTTGGGAAGCAGTTACCACCACCCAGCAATCCCAAGGACATATGACAATCTCTGAATTTCAAAATCTAATCAACTGTTTCTGCCCACCTTCAAAGTCTCACACAAACACAATTACAATGGACAGCGGCCAGGAGACACTAAACTGCATCAAAACATACACAAAGACAGACGCTAAAATCTGCCTAATGCACTACCTCCTCATCCCTAATATATTAATTATACTGGCACAGTATGAAAATCTTCAGCAAACATCCCCCAACATCCTCCTTTTTATGAGGTCAATAACAGTAGTGCAGGAAAAAAGAAATGTGTGTGTCCGTTTTGAAGTTGAGGAATTGCCAGGAGTTGAGTACAATTCATATGCTGTTCCACTTCACCTTCTTAGTTCCTATACTTCTGTCTTTCTGCCTGAATAAACTCTCGATTTCACGGCAAGTATAAAATGCAAGGTTAAGGAGAAATGACCATTTGGCCTTCATTTTATTGTAGATTGTTCCTAGAATGTTTGTCTTTGTTCTGTTGTTTGCTTTTGGTTAAGAGCTGAGCTCTTGTGGTTCACCCAGAGGTGCCCTGGAGTCTTCTGTCCTTCCAACTTATCACCTGACAGCAGTGATTGTATAGTGTAATTAAAAGTCAGTGCTAGCTTTTGGGATGTATGGTATAATAAAAGAACCATCAGAAATTAGGACTTAAATAATGAAGGGTTCAGGGACATGTAGTCTGGTATTTGTTATGCATTTTAATAGAGGAAGTTTGCAGCTAATTGGAGGCTAACTAAACCCTTTGGACACATTTCAAGTCACGTCAGTCCTTTTTTTTTCTCCCCAAGGAATCTGATAGGCCATGCAGCTTAGTACTGCCTTTTTCTATCTTAATTACCACATTGAATTGTGCTAATGTGGGTTTACTTTAGAGGCATGTGTTATGATTATAACCCAGCCAAGAGGTTCTATTATATTTTCAGAATCTAGTTTAAATACCTCTCTATCTACAAATAGTTGAAGAAAAAATTTAGACTAATTTGCTTCTCTAAATAAGGCATTGTAACCCATGCATGTGTCTAGAGAAGACAGGTCACCTGAGTTACTCTGACCCACCCCAGCAGCTTGTAAATAAGGCTGTCATTATTCTGTATTTGAGACATTACTAGATCTGATTTTATATAATATTGCACTTTTTATTGGGTACAAAAATGGGCCTTGCCATGAGCACACATTCTTCATAGTGGCACTAAAAAGACTCATCACTTTTAAATATGTTAAGCCTGTGAATGGAAATCTGTATTATTCAATATGTCTAATGAAAAAACATTATAACAACCCCATTTATTAGCTGCTTGTGGAATTTTTACAAAGCTTGGTCAGTGAACCTAGTAGGCTGACCCTCATAATTCAGGCTGAAGTTAGGAAGAACCAGAAGCTCCTTAAAAGAAAAGTAAAAATCAGACCTGTTGCATTTTGTAAATGTCAGGAGAAAATGCTGAATAATGCAAAAATCACAAGCACGAAAATATATCTCATACTTTACCAAGATATATGCATGCATGCTCAACTTTTTCAAGGAATTGGCAAAATAGTCGAGTTGAAAAAATAAATTTAATCTTGGGCTTTTTTTTTGGAGGCTAACATACAGAAATTTGATCAAAAATATTACCTCATCTCCAGTTTTCCATGAGTCTGGAAGCAAAGTGGTTTGTGTGAATATATACAGGCAGAATTCCAAGTCTGGAGACACTTCTCTAGTCTATAGAATTGAGACTCTTTTGGCCAAGAAATCTACCAGCAGCAAAGATACATATCTCAAAAATCAGAAATCATATCTCAGTATAAAGAGATCATATCTCAGAAATCTCATGTCTTCCTGTCTTTCTCCTACCTCTAAAAAAAAAAAATGAATGAAATGTATTTTAACTATGCATATTTACCAAAGATTTTAATTCATAGGACTTTCATAGCTACCTAAGCTTATTTTGGTATGAGGAAAAGGCATGGATAGAGAACTTTTTTCTTCCACTCTTGAATTGTCTGTTGCTGCAGCAGTCCTCTGACCTTCCAACATCATTGTGCACTGTGGTGCCATGCTGAAAGAGTTTGGATAACTCACACCTCTTGGATCACAAGACATATTTGCTGCACTTCAGTTATTTTAATTTTTTGCAAGATCAGGAGACATCAAGAGGCCTTAATTAGTTTTCCAGTAGGCTCACACCTTCTTGGCCTTGTAGGTGAAAATTCTGATGAGAACTCTGCCCCAGGTTTCTGTATGTTAAACCCTCCAATTTTTTTATGAACATTCTCCTTGAGGAAGGAGGACTGCTGTTTCTGGGAAGTAGTTGGTGCTTGGTACAAAAAAGGTGATGGATACTCCGTTCACATCCATGTTTAGGCAATGTGCAGAAAATGACATTGAATAAAATCAAGTCTTCTGATTAGTGGATGACAGAGCATGTGATCTGGAGCAGGAAACAACACTGGACTTGAAGAAATGTAGGACAGGAAGATGCTTCCAGTGTATAACTAAGAGATGACCTCAGGTCTTCTCTTTCATTGTTGCTGCAACAGGCTGCCAGCTGTTAAGGCAGCATGATTTTTGGAGAGGGAGTGTAAGAACTTTCTCTTTGTCATCCTTTTCCTGGTTCTTCATTCTCTCTCCTTTTTACTTCCTCTTTGCTTGTCAAGTCCAGAGATAATCTTCCAGTTCTACTGTTGAAACTCACTCATTTGATGGCCTCATGGTTGAGCACTGAATATTTTTGATGCAGAAGTAATCCTTCTGTTATTGCTTTGTGAAAATAGTTCTTTCAGGAAGAAACTAGTCTGCCCAAGTTTAAAAAAGGAGATAAATTTTCTGGGAAATAATGGCAAAACAAATATGCTGGTGATATTTGAAAAATTACTGGCAGCTACTTCTGGCTGAATTCAAGCAACTATAGCTTGTAGTAAAACATGACAGTTTTAGTGTTTAGTCTGAGCACAGCCACTTTTCATGTTTAAATCTGATGCATTTTATATTTTGGAGAGAACAGTAGATACCTTAAAAAATACATTTCAATGCACATTTTCTATTTATTACACATAAGAATAGTGGTCTTATTTTGCTGTTCTTAAAATTGAAATTAATTACAGATTAATTAATGTTTCCTTTAATGAGATCCTTTTATACTTTATTGGACTTTCTTATCCTTAAACTTTTTCTGAACGATTTGTGTTCTGTGAAATAGATTTTTTTCCCCTGCTACTTAGTTTTTGAGTTAATTTGCACAGTTTTTGACAAGCTCAATAATCTCTGTTCATGTGCAGTATTTTCCATAATTCTTACCATTTATTATGCTTACTTTGGCCCCTTGTTCCTTTCCTTCATAATTTGATAGATCTTTTAATTCTGCAATAATTTATGCTTCCTCCATTTGCATTGCCTTACCTGTTCCATTTTTCCTTTGATTTGACATGCAAAATCTGCCTGGTTTTTTATTTTTTATTCTATAGCTTCATTTTGATTTTAACACTGACCTGTAAGGTATAGTTATAAAATATTTTATATTTAGTTAACCTTTTCATCTTTGACAGTAATAATTAGATTTTTTTAAGCCAAGTAATGTCAATTTAGTTGTTCTTTTGCAGATTAAACATAATTCCGTTTTCCTGGATTCATCTCTGCTCCCTGTCTGAAGACTAGTTAACTTTTATGCACACAGTTCCCATATTTTCTAACATTTCAGTATCTTTTAAACTCTGTCTCTTGATTGGCAGGTTAAACTCGAGTTTAAATCCTGAAATATAACTAAAGGGTCATGAAGACCAAAGATAATGAAGATGGCAGATATGACACTATACTGTGAATGTGCCTAAACTGTGCTTAGAGGTCATCCTGGCAATTCATCTTTACATAGAGTGCTTTCATCTGACAGTTGTCTTTTCTACTGAAGTCTCACAGGCCTCTGATATTCATAAGTTTGTTCTTTTAATGGTCATACAATGAAAAAAGGGTGTCTTTCTTCTTTTCTTTTCCTACTTGTGAAGCTCTCTTCCTCTTTAAAAGTAATGTACTTAGTTTGAACCAAGTCCAGGTGGCTAGGAAATACTTGTTTTGTATCAGTATACATTTTTAAAGGTATTTCACAAAAATGTCTGTTTATAAGTAACAACATCAAATTGTAAGTCTTAATTAGAGCTATATTTCAGAGGTCTTATTGAAAATTATGTCTTACTGAAAGTCTACAGATGTAACCTTTTGAAAGTGTCACTCCTTGAAGAGTAAAAGTTTAAAATTATATTCTCCTGCATCACATCCATGCCCACAGGTCCTTTAGGTCCTTATGTTCTCTGTGCTCCAGGGTCCCTTCAGTTTTCATTTACACAATTTGCACAGCTAGGTGTGATTTAGAACATCAAATCTCTCTAACTGGCATTAAAAGGAATTTTAAAACAATCTTTTCTGGATTCTTTTTCTTCTAACAATTTATCAAAAGGTTGGAGCCCAGTTTCTGTACCCTAGGAAGTGGGCAAAAAAATATCAGAATGTACCTCATGTTCTTTTCCTCTTCACTGCTGTCTTTATGAAGCAGCTCTCTGTACCAGTCACCTCCAACAGAAAAAGCAGGAGAAAGAACAGGGCTATAGTATCTGATGATCTTTGCCCATTTTCCACCTTCCATTTACTTAATCTCTGAGAAATGGGTAAACAGTCTTTACTTTCCTCTTTGTTGATACACAGGCTGAATCTTGATTTTTTTTTCAGCTGAGCAATGGAAAAGACAGCCTAATTCTTGGTGAACTTCTAATGAGTTTTTGAGACATCATTACTGCAAAATTTGATGTTATATTTTCATACCTACTATGCAAAATGCTGGATGCTATTTTAAAAGCAAATTAATTTTAATGATATTAAGCAGAAGAATATTCAGTAAAATGCATATTATTGCTTCCCCCTTTTTCTTTCAGAGAAGGATCAAAAGATCCAGATAGCACATGTATTCCCTTGCAGAATGTTCTGAGGCGCAGTGGTATGTCACTTTGAAATCAGATGTAAGATATAGCAGTGCTTATCAAACCAATACAATTCAATCTCAGGCTGAGATGCAGAGCTTTGTATGAAGACATAACATGTTCATAGAACTGGTCAGATACAGCCTTATATGCAAGAAGTCAGATCTGTAAAAAATCCAATTCCATGCTTAATCAGAAGCAGGTGACAAGAGAAGGAAAAAGAAGAATCCAAGTCAGGGAGAATATGGTATATTTGGGATGAAAAATAAATTGGACAGGTTCTACCAGGCAGTTTGGCAGAATGGCACTTTTCTATGGCATGAACTGAATGGTCAGATTCCTAGATATGAGTAATGGTCACAACTTGGAAATACAGTTTTTGCAGTGAAAAGGAAAAACAAGTGTACAGAGAAAATGAAAGGACAGCAACGAGCATAGAGGGGTCAGCTGTTGGAATAAGGTTCAGTGGCATAATATGGCTGGAAAAGGTCTAGAAACAGAAATATAACCTCCCCTTTTTAGCCACTACCAAACCTTTCTTCTTCTCTTAGCCTGTCAGTGAAGCAGCTGTGTGCTGAAGCACCCTGTGGCAGTGAGGCTTATACTGTATAAGGTACTACGTGGTGTGATTCTCAGGGTGGTCCTGAGCAGGGCAAGGAGCTGAACACCAGTGATCCTTGTGAGTCTCTTCCAGCTCAGGATATGCCATGATTCTATGATATTCCTCCTGTTGGTGAGAACAACAGGATATGGATCAAGGATGAGGCACAAAATGGCACCAGTCACTCCAACAAGACAAAGCTCTGAAGGCAGCAGATCTGCAGGAGACTGTCCTTGAGAGTCAAGGCAAATGGTCACAACCTCACCTACCCTCCAGCTCAGCTGGCAAACTTCTGAGAGGGCACACAGTTAGTCACGCTCTGCAAGTGATTGGCAAAGTAGCCACTGCAATATAGACAACAGGGCAGGACAAGCAGACTTTACAGCTTTGCATAATTTAGTCCAAGGATTATGTACAGCATATATAAAAATATGTGACAGATGCAGCGCTGAACTTTGAGGTTTAAGGGTCAGTACAGTGAAGTACACTACCATGAATATTAACCCACTCTCTTGGAGTAACAGGTTTTTAATGAGCCACGAACCAGTGACATTAAACCGTATGCTAACACTTGGAGGAAGTAGCATGTTTGATAGTCTGTGCTACAATATTACATTTAGGTGATCGTTTCATTGCTGTAATGCAACGTCACTCCTCAGCAAGACAACCAGAACCAAGACACAGGTGTACACATAGGGACAACTTCCAAGGAAAAAATTCTGAACGAAACTTTAATAAGTGCTCTTTTAGATGAGCAGTGAGCTATAAGTGAGAGTCCTTTCGTCTGAATCCTTCAGTGTGATGTGGAAGAATATCTCAAATTTGTAGACATACAAACCAAACCCGGAGTTTGGTTTTGAAAGCAATCTTTGCTCAAGTCTGCTATCATTTTGACACGTGCACACTTATTTTTCTATGCATTTTTTAAAAAAATTAGTGTGTCAGCTGTGTCATTTTGAGGTTAAGAAATTATATGCAATGGATGTCCTGAAAAATGACATGGACTAGCAATTTGTTAAATAGATATAGAGAGCTGCCAAGTTGAGAAAATTTGGATCTAGACCCCCTGGCAGAATATTCACAAAAGCAAGATAACAAATACAATTTTTACTCTCTGAACTGGCATTCTGAATATAAATTAGTGAAAATTACTGCAGTATCCTATTTATTAATGACTGACAAAAATGTCCATTGGATCAAGATAAAAATCTGCTTTCCTTTGGGATTTGTATACTATTAGTACACTTATCACACACATACCCAGCTACTGCAGGAGAGGGAGGAAAGAGAGTCTTAGAATTATTTATTAATGCTTAATATTTGTAATAATAGAAATATTTCTGCACAGAGGCCCTAAGATATTTGTTGTGCTTGACAAACAGACATTTTTATTATATAGAATGATATAGAAAAGGGAATTCATAAAACTTTTAAGTTAAGTGGTTAAAATTAAGTCCATAATGTAAGGGAGTATAAAAAAGCATAAATGAGATTATTTTTCCTTACTTCAGAATGACCACTGCCAAATGATGTATGCTTCAATGAACTGAAAGCTGCTAACCGAGAACATGGGAAAGACAAAGATATTTCTAAATCCATCAGGCATTCCTGACAAACAAAAAAGTCCAATGCAGAGGAGAATTATCTCAGAAAGGATTCATTTATTTGCCTTTCTGGCTTCATCTCACAGCTACATAGCTGAGGTTGTAAAAGGAGCCTCAGCTGCCTACCTCTACTTTAGAATCAGTTAAATTCTGAAAAAGATTTCACTAGCATGAATCAAAATCAATTTATAAAAGGTTATCATTCAAATGTGATTTTCCCCTTGAGTTTCTGTATGAGCAGGAGTGTCAAGAAAGGAAGAAAATTTTGCAATGTGTCTTTTTTTTTTCTTACTGAAATGACACTATTATATTTCTTTGGGGTGCAGCCTAATTTTTGATTATGTACATCAGTCTTTGGATTCTGACCCTTAGCAAAACTACTGAGTTTGACTACAAACACTAACGTAGCCCAAGGGTTAGACAACATTTCAAAGTATTATCAACAATAATCAAAGAAGGAACAAAATCTGAATAAGAAGTTCTCTATCCAGGTGTTCAATTTGATTCATTCTCTCCTATATCCTTTCTCTGGGGGCAAACTGTAGCAGTGGAACAGTATTTTGAATTCATTTTCTTCCTGAAAGCCCAATCATTAAAGTATTTGAATGCTACTCTGTTTTACATTAGAGTAAATAATGTCAAAATTATAATTTTTAACTTTAGAGGGAAATTTTTAAGCTTTTGTGACTGCCTGCAGCAGTTGCATTTATGGTCTTGAAACATCATCACATTTGTTTTTTGCATACATGATCAGATCTGCATGTAAACCTTCCCCTTCAAGAACCTTTAAATCAGAATTTTTTATTCTGAAAAATCGACACAGAAACATATATCCATGCACTTGTCTATGCTGAACATGGACAAGAATTACAGGGATCAATCAAACAGGGAAGAAGTGGCTTGGTGACCAGAGATTTTACTCATTCTTTGCTCCATGTGCTATGATAAGTACCCCAAGGCATGTGACAGCAAGTGCCTAAACACATAACACTTATTATTTCCTAGGCAGTTTGAGCTAGCAGTACTGCACTGGTGTTGGTGTTCGTTATCTCTTCACTTCTGCTCCTGAGCAGAAGGGAGGGAGGGAGGGAGGTTACAGACAAGGGTTTTACAGACAAGGTTTTTTTTTCAAATGTCTGAAGAAGACCTGAATATATTGCCCTTTTGAACAGATAGTGAGTTATCACGAAGTATGTTTGAAGTCCATTACTTTTCTATACACTTCTTTTTTTCACCCCTGGTATGAGCATATTTTAATTGTTTCACAGAACACAGACTCCCAGGTGAAATGCTACCAGATAAGGAAAAATGTTCAACAAATAGCACATCCGAACTCATTATAACTGATTTTACACAATCCTTGCTGGTGCTTATGAGAGTCCTGAAATAAGACTATTTCTTATCGGTTTTTATTTCCAATTGTCATATATGACAAGAAAGTAATAAAATACGTTTTTTTTCCTCAAAGTTGTAGCAATACTTGTAGTGTGTCACTTGGTACTGTCTCCAAAAACAGGGAAATATTTTACAGTTCTCAGGTTACTCAATTTATTTCTTGTAATTTACAGAAGTTTGCTTAATCTCCAACTGCAAGAAAGTTCAGTGCCTTGTTTTTGTTTTTTTTTTTTTCTAATTTAGTTTTAAAATCAAAAAACCTTGAGTGCAGAAGAAATAACCAGCAGAGCATAGTTAATATAGATGACGCACAAATAAATCTTGTGAAGCAGCCCTTATGAAGCCCATGATGTAGCTCTCAGGGGGAGATCCAACTGTCATTGGTTTCTTCAGTTATCTTTGTGGGATATAGCATTAATCCCTTTGCAAATCCAACTTTTCAGTTGTCAGGATCCTTTCAAATGTGAGGGTAAACAGCAACAGAAAGGACAGCAAACAGTAATAAAGTGTAAGCCAGATTTACTTAGCACAGACCCCTGAAGATAAATAAATACACACTGACCTGGCACTTCAAGATCAGAAGGAGCTATTATTTCACAATATTGAATGCAATGTTAGCTTGTTTCCAAAACAATCCAAACTTTTCTGATTTACGGTGGGGACATACTAGAGTGAGTGCAGAACTGGAACTGCAACTTATTTTGCATCCTTCAAGCTTTCTCATGTAAGTGAAGGAGAGGAAGGAAGGCAGGTGGGAGCTCATAGGCTGTGAGCTAGGATCATGTATTCCTCATTAGACATCTGTTGAGGTCAGAGAGATGGTCCATAGTAACATCAGCTCATTTGTTTGCAGTTCTTTTGGGAAACTACTCATGCTGGCATTAAAACATTTTTCCCAGTCTGGGAAGAGAGGTAACACTGAATGCAGTGAATCAGGCTAGTCTTGAAACACTTTTAGATTAGTTAGTTTATGCCATTAGAACAAGCCTTAAATAAGGTATATGTGAAACTCCATCCCCATGTCATCTCTTTCTTGTTACTGTCAAATTTATTAATAAAGTGACTAATGGTTTCTATGTCTTCTGAACCTGCAACCACTTCACTAAAATTTTAGCTGCCTCTTCACTGGAAAAACAGGTAGATTTTTATAATAAGATAAGACACCTGAACAAAGTCATTTTTATAAAATATGGTAGGGACTCTTAACAGCTTCACCACAGGAAACTAAGCTCTAAGACTTCTCAGTTGTTTCATGAAAAAGCAAGTTGGAATTATTTCTCAGATTTGTAATGTTCTGTTAAAACAAAGAAGGTAATAACATATCACTTTTACTTCAGTAAATATCAGGTCTTTTCAGTCTATGGTTTTATAAGGCAGAAAGCAGCAAACCTACTATGAAGTCTGTCTGTATTGGCTGGAGACCAGGGATTTCAGTGTTATTAACACAGAGGAAGGTGCCTCTGAGATGATAGGAGCTGCTGAGATCCTCTGCCCTCCCTGTCTACTCTAATGCTGACACTAGAACTGCTGGGACCAGGTTTGCAGCTGATCGTTCAGTATTTTCCAGCTTCCACTTGCAGTAGACAAGGACAGCAAAATTGTAGCGTGAAAATGCAGTGAGTTTATCCGGAGTCCTTTTTTTTCTACTTATTTTATGTGCTCATACAGATATTTGTGGGATATTTGTATCTTCCTGCACATATAATTTCCATTCCATTGGCATGTGCTATGCATATATACTGAAATGCATTTAATTTTTCTGCAGATATGGATGTATGCTTATATAAGTGGATTAGGATCCTGAGACTTCAGATGACATTTGTGTTAATACCAGCAGCAACTCTGCATTCCTAAAGGTTACTGTTTCTTAAAAGCTTTTAAAAGATTCATTTTTAAGCTGATTCTTTCCCATTCTTTTACAGACTCTGCATAGTTAACAGACAGAGTTTTTAAATGGAGCTGTTTCTGCACTTCCAGGACACAAGCATAGTCAGACAGAAAGAACAACTTCCACTGTCTACAGATCTCATCTCTACATACTGGTTATCTAATAGATGAGGTCAAATGTGCTGACTTAGAAAGGAAGGGATAATTTATAGGAAAGACATCTCTGTTCTTTTTCTGTATGTTGTCTCTAATGGGACCTGTTTTTGAAGGTAATAAAACCAGACAGTAGCATATGCACTAAATTTCCTCCACACACATCAGAATTCAGGCGTTTAAATGGGCTTTTGCCCACCACCCCCCCCCCCCCCAGCATCTTTTTGGATTCTCACTGAAGACAAGAGAGGCCACCTGCTGCATGCCACTTCTCAACACTTCACCCACTGAGACCCCTGAACTCTGCAGGCAAAAACCCTCTCACAATGGGCCCTGTGGGCTTGGTTGATGAGTCTGCTGCTGCAATGCCTCTACATCCCTCTCTAAATGTGCTTGAGCACTTAAAATCTTTGACTTCAGACCCCATTAGTAGATAACGTCTTTCCACTCTGAGTGATGAAATCACTCCAGACATAGAGTATGGGTAGTGTGCAGCACTCATAGCTGTCCTCTCACAGAATAAACACTTGGATGCATGCAGTTCTGTGCTGGGAGACAGGTAGTTTGCAGGCGTCAGGCCCTATGGCTTGTTTTAAGAAGCCATTAAGCGGTATTATACATGTCTGAATTTTCCTAAGCACAAATACATAGAGACTTGAAACAAAATGGACTAAACTTTTAATTTTGTGCAAAGATATTGGGCAAGGCAGAGGTGGGGGAAGGCAAAAGCAGAAAAGGGAATGGAAAGGTAGGGAAGGATAGGTGGATTTATTGATTTGTGTGTTC
Source organism: Sturnus vulgaris (assembly GCF_052056855.1). NCBI lineage: Eukaryota > Metazoa > Chordata > Aves > Passeriformes > Sturnidae > Sturnus > Sturnus vulgaris. Next base: position 103,184,200 of record NC_142243.1, on the reverse strand, counting down.
AGTTACAAGGTAAACAACATGTGGTTGGCGTCTTTTTCATAGGATCTGGTCTTTTTTTATTTAATTCTCATCTTTCACAGGAATACACTTGTATAAGTGGAAATAAAACCACTAGGAACTATTGTGAATGAAACAACTGATTATTTTCCAAGGGAAAATAAGGACAGATTGTCCAGAAAAACTCAAGTTTTTGTGACATGTGAAAATGTAGGTCAGTGCATGCAGAAAGTGAATTGTCAGCGAGTTCTGGATAAAATGGAACTCTACTGGAGTTTAGTCTGAAATGAAGTGAGAATGCCATCAAGGTTCCCCTAACACTGTCAGTAAAATACTCATTCAAGAGAACCACTCGCTAGCACAGAGACATAATACATTATTTACTGTTCCAGGAAACACTCTAGTTTTCTGCTTATTTCAACCAGCTGAATCTTCTGTGGAACCCAATTCAACTGGCCCCAAGGCAAAGGTAAAAAGCATCAGCTGTTCTAAATCTTTGTAGTCCATATATTCAGGACCCTTTCTTTGAGGTGTTAGAGGATCCTGTGTAGAGCTCTAGCTGGGGTTTAAATATACTTATTTAAAGCAGAACATATCAAACCTGACCTCTTACAAAAATGAAAACCCATTGAAGTTTGTGATAAAGTCTGAGAAATATTCTTCTTCATCTGGAATGAAATGAGCTTGGCAGCATGTGTAGCTCTGACTAATAATCTACATATAAATCAGCAGCAGCCCCATGATATGAAAAGCCTTCTGTGTGTCAGTAATGCTATATTATATGAAGAGGACGGTCCTAAGCCAAAAGATGTGGGAGAAAATACATATTGATAAAATTGTGTATATATTTTTTGGCAGTAGAAGGAAAGCTCACAGGAAAATGAGAGTCTGACTCCAAGAGAGTGTGGCTCAGAGATCTACAGCCAACACATTTCATTAGGGTTGCTCTCCCCCACCCTCTGTCTTCTCAAGTAATGATTTTAAACAGAAGATTGTGATTTAAAATAAATATTCTCACCTCCCACAAGAATATACTCTTCTGTTTTCTTGTATAAAGGTTGTAGCTATTGAAAAATTTGTTCTTTTTTGCAGCACATGCTTCACAATTTGTTGCTCTAATTTTGTCTCATTATCAAAGCATAGCCAGTTTTAAGCTTTTGGGGGGGGGGAATTTGTGTGAATTTCTCTTACATTTTAAAAGACAGATAACAAGTTTTTCTCTTAAGTTTGTAAGCTTGACTGAATAGTACATTGTTAGTTTCTTCCAATACATGTACTGTATTACCAAAAAAAGTAACATTTACCTGTTGATGGAAAAAAACATTTTTCATTTTTCAGTAGGGAGTTTTTTTCATGAAGTTATTTTTTTCTTTACATTTCAGCTCTGCAGTTAACAATCCTTTTACTGTGGAATGGCATTGACACATTCTTGTTGCTCTCTACAGGGGATGTTCACAACTGTCTGCTTCAGGCATATAAATTAGGCATCTTTAGTTTCCCTGAATTGCCTTCCTGCTTGTGTTGACCTCATTTCACAGACTACAAAAAGAAGCTTTGGCTTTTACCTTTGGTCCTCTGACTGGAGACTGCATTAATTGTCCCAGGCAAATGGTTTGAATGCCCATTCCTCCCAAGCGAATTAATTAACATCCTTGCTATGAAATGTTGTCCATCCTCAGTGAGTGTACGCCCTGGTCAGACAGTGACCTGTTTGCCACCCGTGTCTTGGGGCTCTTCATAGTCACTACACCACACGTCAGTCATTGCTTCCAGAGCCTTATGGGCCACAGATTTTCCCTCTGCATGTCAGGACAGAGCAGAACAGGAGAGGGCTTTGTGGTACAGAAATCTGCACCCTGTGCATAAGCCTGTTGGACCAAACTCACCTCTTACTCGTGTCATGAAGAATCAGCAATGACCTAGACTTAGAACCATTTCATAAACAGATCAAGTTTGCCTATGCAGATTTTTTTAAAGTCTGACAGTATTTTTTTTCTTTCTTTCTCCTTTCTTCTTGAAGCAGAAAATGTTTGTTTAGGTCTGCCTTTATTCTTAAATGGGTCAAAAATTGTGTGGGAAGGGATCACTCTGAGCTCAGAGTGTTTTGGGGAAACACAAAAATATTCCTTCCTTTATAAATTATGACTAACTTCTTCACCTTGTGCTTAAACCGCTTGTTCTATTGAATCTAATTCTCTAAGAACCATTGAACATGATTTTTTTTTCCCTGATAGGGCCAACACTGGGCCAGATCAAGGAGAAACATCTGTATTTATACATCCATTGAGCTAGACTGAAACAAACCAAATTCTTCTGATCTTTTCTCACAGAGAAAGGTGACCATTCCCTTACTTATTCTAAGATGGGAAAATGCAAGTTCTTTATATGTGAGATTTATTTTTTATGACCTCTAATAAAAGTTCCAAGATAATAATTATTTCCCAGTATATCTGAAAGTGTATTGCACATTCAGTTAAATGATTAAAATGGTCTGAACATCAGTATCTGTTTAAAGCAAGGAATCTCCCACATCTCACACTAAGGTAAGTCAAGTGTCACTTTCCAGAAGTCACTGGAATTAATTTTTTGTGAAACATGAGCCAAAGAGATCAGATTGGAACCCAGTTTCTAAGTTACTGATAAACTTCTGTGATTTTTGTTTTCATAATAGGAGAATTACAAACATTCCATTTGCATGTCTGAGGCCTTCCACCATATAACTCGTGTATGAGAAACATTTCCTCTCACAGTTGCATAAACAATACACATCTGAATAGGAGTAATTCTAAAAGTATGATTTATTATGGTTGTGACTGAGAGGTGACCTAATCCCTTGAAAAAAGAAATTAAATGCAGCCATTATAAATGTCGGGTGATGGGAATTAAACAGAATGGGTTAGTTCGAATCCTTGAGGTAATAAGTAGAGAATTCTGAGATACTTTATGTTTATAAAAATCTTAAATATAAATCTTGGCTTATTGTAAAGCATGTTTTTATATTAAGTCTTTCAGTTCATTAAGCACTGAATTGCCTGGTGATATTAGGTATTGTAAGGGAAATTTCAAGAGGGAAATACTTCAAAGTGAAATTATGCTAAAACTAAAATATCTGTTCCCTTATTATGCAGTTGTCACTGGGAGAAAATAACTGAAAGGTAGATTTTCCTTCATAATTTTACATTTAAGACTTTGAGATCACCAACTGCAGCTTGAGGTGGACAGTGACAGATGTAAGTACTTTACAAGTGAGTTAATTTTAGAATATTTCGGGGAAAATAATATTTCTAATGCAGTTCTGTATTTGTAAAGGCATATCAGAGTCATACCTTTCTGTATTCTATATCCATATATACATACATACATACGTACATATATACATATACACGTACATACACACACATATATACATATATTCATATATAAATATATGTATATATAAATATACAGAGAGAAAGGTAGAGAGGAATATAATATATAGATATATGTAGACATAATTACATATATATTCCTGGTGACACATATTTAAATACACAGATGCACATGTATTTGTAAACAGACATATATTTAGAGAGACAAAAAGGGAGGCAAGAAATATTCTGTTCTACTGTTCAAAGTCAATACAAAGATTTTAATGGCATTTATTACCTTTCATTAAAAGTTGGGTACATTAATTTTTTTTAAGTTGAGAGGAGGAATTAGAGGAAACCACTCCCCAAAACCTCCAATTATCTCTATTGTCTTTGTTCAGCAGAGGCAGCGTGTTCTTCAGGATTCAAGCTGGGTGTAATGCAGATCTGTTGACATCTCCAGTTATCCTTAGGGTTGCAAACTGAATTCCTACGTGCCTTTGCAGAAGAATCCAGTAGAGAACGTTATCACCACCACCAGAGAAATGGCACTGTCAACAACTGCCCGTGCAATCAGACACTTATCTTTTGATGTTCAGTTACCTTCTGCTTGTTAACCTTGTCAAGGAGGGGCACAGAGGGGAGCACCAACCAAATGAAACCTGTGGTAATTACTGTAATTCGGAAAGAAATATATTCACTGGAGGCAGGCAGTTCCACCCTCACAATCAACCTTTCCGCAACTCAAGGAAAACACAAACATGGCCTGGCTCAGACAAATTAGGCATGAACAAATGTTGCACATTAAATGAGTTAAAGGACCTTGCTGAAAATTACAAGGGCTGCTTAGGGAAGCAATGAATCCCATTAAGGCAGAAACAGGCTTAAATGCAAGTGGGCTTTGCAGAGAGACTTACATATATATTTACTGTACTTGGTTATCTTACCCAAGGCAATTCTGGCCACAATACTGCAAATATATCCAGATGATAATAGTATAGTCTTCTTTGGGAAGCATTCAGGGGGAGAAAAATGCTCATCAGCTGGATGCTGCAAAATTACTGCTTCAAATACCAATACCTGGCTTGTCTGTAGCACTTTCCATCTATCTAATTTCAAGTGCCTTACAAAAGGATTTAGGAAGATCTTAACAGTTAGATGATTTAGAAAGCTAACATTTGAAGTTAACTTAAAAAAAAATCTTCAAACAAACACACAGTCTTAAACATAAAGTCACATTCTCTTTTTTGCTGGTATTCACTAAAGTGCATTCCTATTGCAAAATATATGTAAACAACTATAGCTGAAGGAATTGTCAATACATTATTAGTTTTCCTTTTGCTCATCAGTACAGCTAAATGATCCTTTTTGCAAGAAACACTGTTTTAATATGCATTAGCCTTTCCTCCCACTATAACTATGGGAGGACTAGTGGAAATTATTTTGCTTTAAACTGTAATGACAATGGGTTTGCTCCATTTCTCTTTTTTTCCTCAGCTTTTGTACCAAAGGAATTCATGAAGAACAATGCTATGACAGGTTTGGGGTCTTTTTCGTCTTTATCCTTGGTCCACACTGAAAGAAACACTAAAGCAGGTTTGCTTTAAAATCTGCACAGCTTCCAGTAGTGCTTGAAGGTGGAGTCAGCAGGCGACAGGGCAGAATGTCATATGAATGTGTAAAATATGCATATTTGTAAATATGTTTTGAATACAAAGGTTAAAGAGAGGACAAGCTGAGCTAAGTCACAAAAGCATTATGAGAGGATGGTGGAAATACAGATCATAAGGTGCCATGTTCAGCATAAATCATGCAGCATGTAATACATAATAAGGGTTATTCATCAGGAGCTTTGCAGCAGCCTGTAACATCTCTGCAATCAAGACAACAATAAACTCTACAAAGAGGGAGCAATTTCCATCAGGGTGAGAGCGTCCCCTCCCTCATCTTTATTTTTAAATGCATGATGATCACATGCTAATTGTGTAGACCTGTTACTGTGAATGACAAATAACCACTTCCAAAAGGACATTACGACTAACAGCTCTTTAGGGGTCAATTTTGTTCCCCATCATTAAAATCCCCATTCTGTACAGAATTAGGAAGTATAGTCTTGTCACAGGAGCTTGTTGTCCAAAGAATAAATAGGGCATGTTGGATTAAGGGTGAGCAAGTGCTGCCGTGAAAGCGACCTGCTCTGCACAGACTGAAAAGCTAGTGAGGGAAGCTGCTGCTTGGAGACGTGGAAGAATTTGGGAAAGAGCAGGGGGGTTTCGGAGTGACCAGCCCACGCACTGCAAGGGCAGTTTTAAGAATTATTCCATCTCTGAATTTACTCCAGGCTGGGGGCTATGTCTGCACTGCTTTTTGCTGTGTGCAGAGCTTGCTCTGCTGGTGCTCTGGGATGGCAGGAAGCTGTGTGCTTGTGTTACCTTAGTGCTGGGCTCCCTGAGGCAGGCTCAGAGCCCCTGCTAGCCATGCCAGCCAGCCAGCAGCTTGAGCAGGATGAGATTGCATCTGCTCTGTATGTGGGGAGACCGCCTGTATCTGCTGAGAAATGAAACACACGTGGCTTTAGCCCCAGTTCAGGTGGTGAACCCTCTGAGCTGTACCTGGCACATCAGAGATGTTTTGGAACTTCTCGGCAGTACACAGATCCAGTCGCTGGTGGGTTATGACTTTGCCAGGCTCCCAGCTTCTGAGGGATATCTGAGTAACAAAAGAAAGGAATAAAACTACCTGCAAAAAGAAATAAAAAGCAGAAAAGTGCAGTTAAATGTCCCCTCAGATCTGAGATTTCAGGCCAGCAGAAAACAGTTCAAGCCACAATTGAGGGTAGCATTTTAGGGAATACTAAAGCACTTTAGAGGATACAGTTTCTTGCCAGATTTTCTTTAAAATCAACGAGCTGACCATGGGAGACAGAAATATGAATATATTCCCCAACACATATTTTAAAAGCAAGGTTATTGAAAAATGGTGGAAACAGAATATGTTCTGTGTCCAAAACAAGACTGAGTAACTAGTCTCACAATTTATGTGGCAAGTGAAGGTGCAACTTATGACTGAGGTCTGCAATAAAATGTCGTTATTTTTTTCATTAACCAATGGCATAGAAATTAGAATTTAAAAGAAGGCTAATGGCCAGACTGTAGCTTGCAAAGGCTGAAAATTTGCCACTTTGAAAGGGGAAGAGGATGCGAAATACAGCATCAAAATGAGTCCTCAGCGGGTGGGTGCAGAGTGCTGAGAACACAATGCAGCATGTTGTGGAAGCCAAAGCAGCCTCAGCCCAGACAGGCTAAAGCAGCAGCAGATATAATGTCATGCAGCTATGATGCTAAGCATGGCTTTCGTGTTTGTGGAAGGAGACCATTGAATGCAGATTTAACTTATGGAGAAGCCCTGAACTGACTAGTCTGATTTAGGTACCTGCTCTGTGCTGGATGGAGAGAGTTCCTTACACAGCTAATGGCAAGAGAGCAATACCTTCTAGAGCAATTCATCCCCTCCTATGACACCTGATGAATTATGCATTTATGTTTGTTCTACTTTGTCCTATGCTAGCCTTTGTCATAAAATGCATCCAAAAACATACCCGTTGCAACCTGAATATCAAATCTGTTGGTTTGTGTTGTTTTACAGCAGTCTAGGTCCAGATTTTCAGAGTCAAGGAGATTGAATAAGAACATAAATTTACATACTTTAAAAGTGTACTAAAAGTACTATGTAAATAATTTAAATGGTTAATGTCCTAATATCATTCATTTAAATTATTGCAATAGCAGTATTATCTTCATGAGACAACATGCGGGGGTCCTCAGGAGAGGAAGAACTTTGACTTGTTTGAGCAAGACCAGAGGAGGACACAAGATGATTAGAGGGATAGAATTACTTCTATGAGGAATTTGGATTGTTCAGCCTGGAAAAGAAAAGGCTTTGAGGTGATCTAATTATGGCCTTCCAGTATCTGAAGGAATTCTGCAAGAAAAATGGAGAGCCTTTTTACAAGGGCATGTAGTGACAGGACAAGGGAGATGGAATAAAATTGAAAGAACACAGGTTTAGATTGGATGTTAGGAAGAAATTCTTTAGCATGAGGTGGCGAGTCAATGGAACAAGTTTCCCAGAGCAGTTGTGGGTGCCCTGTTGGTGGGAGTATCCAAGGGGCTCTGAACAGCATGGTCTAGTTGAAGGTGTCTCTGTCCATGGAACTATGTGATTTTTAAGGTCTCCTTCAACCCAGACCATTCCACAATTATATGAGTCAGTGACTACTATTTTATGTAGTTCTGAAGAATATTTTTAAATTATAACAAATTATAACAAACCAAGTAGTTACTGATCCACTGTTCAGCTGCCTTTGCCAGAGTAATTTATGTGTATAACATTGTCCTTCTAGGGTTAAATTTTATGAGAGTTTTTTATCTCAAGCTTTTTTAAACAGAAGAATGGGATTCAATCCTACATGTTTTTCTAAAGTTTTAAATTGCTGCAGCACAGGTCTAGTGACAACACTGGAATTCTTACGTGGCAGTGGATTTGTTTCACTATTTAAAATGAAAAGTAGACTTGTCTAATGAAGAAAAAAAAAAGCAGTCAAATGTAGACCTTGTCAATCACATAGATTAACAAGGGTGGGAACAGTGCCTTCAAAATGCTGTAAGTAATCAAAAAGATGAGATTCTTTTGAACATTTTAGTTCTCAGGAAAAGGTGTTTTTCTGACAAGAAAAAATATTTCTTTCAAGATTCTTTCACCTCAGAACAGGAGCCAGTACATCTTTTATTCATATTATCTGTAGAGCTTGTCATACTTGTATCTTTATTTTAGAAGCATTCTCTCCTCCACTGAAATAACCAAAAGTGCTAGCTAGTGTTTTTCAGCTGACATCAGGCCAATTAAACGTGGACAGTAGGAATTGAGTATTTATATTATAATAAGTAGTAGACCTGACATGTTAGGGTCACTGATTACTGCACCAATTTCCCTTACACTTTCATTGCTACTGCAGAATTCCTCATGCACTTACCTGCACAAAGTCTTTCTAAAGCTGGTGAGTACAAGGTTGTTGCCACCTCTAACTCGTTTTAGCTCTAAAATATCTCTCCTGGCATTCAGCTAGGCTTCAGCACTGCCAGGCATCAGTGAATCTCCCCTTAATAAACACTCATCTTCACAGTTTCCTCAGTGACGAAACAGACATGCACATCTACAATCCATAATTTCAGTTCTTGATGTGAAAGCTGCTGGCTATTTGAGATGCTGCTTTTTTCCTAGCTCCTGACACACTGATACCACTGGAAAGGTGTAAATATTGAACAGTAATAATAGGCCACAACTAGAGGAGACTTTCCCAGATAACTTGGGAATATGGAGCATACACTGATAAGAAAGGATGAGTGTCTGTTGACCTGATGTAGCACAATACTCAATTCAATATCTCTCAAGCAGAAGTAATGTAATCCATTAAAAGCAAATAAACAAAAAACCCCAAAGCAGAAATTAATTTGTCTTGTCAAAGATTTCCATGACAGAAAGAAAAGTGAAAAGTGGATGGTGGAATGGGAAGTTACTAGATTGTTGGATTAAAATAGATATTTTTGAGAATGGAAAAAAGCAACATTGCCATATTGAAAAAGCTGAAATTGCTGAGGTATAAAACTGAAGAAATCCATATTTATGTAAATAAGTAAACATCCAGAAATTTACTTAAAAACCAGTATTTTTTGTATTTTCCCTTAGACAGAATTCTTCGTGTACAAGGACAACAAAGTCTCCCTATGAAAGAACAACAAGCTGGTAGCATATGTGATTCCTTATCTGTTCCGAAATGTTAGATTCCAGGATGAAAGCAACAGATCTCCCATCAAAAGATTTTCCTTTAATTAAAAATTGGATTAGAAAGCAAATCAAACTACAACCTCTAGCTATCTGTACTAATAATGAAGGAAACTTTCCTTGGGCAGGAATGTTTAAAGCTGTGGTAATGACAAAGGAAAGAATATATGCAACTCTGCATTTTCCCCTCAACCTTGTTTTGAGAATTTCTGTGAGACCACACGCTTTTAAGTGTAACAGGCAGCTTATTTCCTGTAAGGTTTTAGGATCTCAGAGGTGCTTTCAAAAAGGAAGAAAATAGTTATCTCTGCAAAAGCAAAGTGTTGTAAGTGACCTTATAAACCATTGAGTTTCTTTGTTGCCAAAGAAATCAATAATGTAACAGTGTGTTTGGATATCAGAGAAGCAGCACTTGTTTCTGTGATCTCTCAATTCTGTAAAATGAGCTGTTGAGACTAAATTCTCTTGCATGAAGAAATTTAATTGGCTCAAAACATATTTTTCTTTTTTTTTTCCATGGTAATTCCTTGAATGTTTTTAAATTTCACACAACACAGAACTCTAATATGTAATTACATTGTAAAAATAAACATAATTAGCAGTCTGATCATCTGCCTTTCCGTCATCAATGACATAACTACAGAACTAACGTTTGAAAATAGGCATTTTTGGAGCTGATCGAGAGGATTTGACTGATGAGGAAGATTTAATAAATATCTGGGAAAAATAATTTATATTGATTTAATTATGTTTTTATGCTAATTTAGTACTGGATGACTTGATTGTCTAAATTATTGGTGCCCTTATGTCTGAAAGACTTTCAAACGTATTTATACTTTTGTGTGACTTAAGTCCTTTTATAATGACATTTGTTTGGTAACACAAATGCAACACTGGAAATTTTTTGTTCTACTTGTGTAAACTTATCTACACAAGTCCAATTGATGCTGCTTGAGGGATATCTAGGAGATTGGTGTGTGAGCTTTACAATTATGAAGCTGTTAGTTGCAATTGCAGAATAGAATTTAAATAAAAATTCTGCATAAGGATTTTTTCTTTTCTTTTCTTTTTTTTTTTTTTCCCTTTCTTTTTTATTTTAAATGTCCTCTAATTCCCAAAAGGAATTCACAGTGTACTTTTTCATGGCAATAGTTTACAGTATCATCAGTTTCCACATGCAGCTATGTCTTATCCAAACAATCACTAAAATTATTAATATGCAGAACAAACAGTGGAAGATACAGTATGAATCTCTGCAGAAATTCTTTGGGAATGAATAAATACTCAGAGCAAATGTTGTCTGGTTTGATAATTTGGTAACTAACTTTCATGATATGAAAATATATCCAGTATGTCTGGATTAAGATCATCAAAATAAGTCACAAAAGGACTTCCTAGAGATTTTTTGCATTAATGGGATTCGACTGATGTAAACCCTAATCAGCAATTAAAAGGTTAAATGTTGCTTTGTCATCCTCCTGAGCTATTTATTAATGCATTATTCAAAGTCAATTATGATTCATATGAAAGAGACCTGTTGTCCTTGTCTGGTTAAAATTCATGTCAATAAACTTCCAGTTGCTTCATGACCTTGTTCAGTGCTGATCCCATGCCACATCAACATTTTGGCAGAAGATCAATGTCAAGTATGTTTTCACCTCACAAACCCAGCTTTACTCGCTTTATTCAATCTCTGATCTTCTGCCTGCAGATGTTTTGATGTTTGTCTTGATGTTTTTCATCATCTCTACTGGGTCTTTTTTTTCCCCTCCAGATTCTGTATCCTAAAGTATGCTATGCAACTTGTGCATTGGCAAGACCTTTCCACATACAAAAGTTTATTGTGGAGTGTTGATTGTTCTGATGTACTCAAAACTTGACAGAAAGGAAATAGACAAATAAAATATGTTAACCAATCAGGTTCATATTTCTTTAGCCCTGTTCAAAAAAGGTGAAATAAATATTGCTGCTTTTGCCCTTTTGAATAATAACTCCTGGATCATTTTAGATTAATAGTGGTAAATAGAGATGGTGAAAGTCCATTTTAGAGAATACACAAAAAATTACAGCATCCTGCCAAGCCTAATAGCTGCATGCCAAGCCCAAGATTGCAGACGTGTCTGCCAGTTAATCTGAAAGGTATGTATTCCATTAATCTTCAAATCTGTTGGCACTGATAGGTGGGAGACAAAATGAGCACTTGCCTGAAGTTTGAAATGTTGGGTTACACCTTAATTTACTACATATATGTAACCCCATGATCAAGTATAAAGATGTTTAAACTGTTATTTCTCCACTCTTTTCTTAAAATAAACTTTGGTCTTCACAGGGTTGGTGTTTAGCAAAGATATGACAGTCCTAGCCTGCATGATGTGAAGGAAATTGCATCTTTCTTGTGATAGGTCAGACTCTTGTTTGGGATTTAATACTTGCTGACAAGGATTAATTGCTAACAACTCTTTCATCCTTTGAAAATGAAGCTGGTTTTTAGACATTCAGCTCCATTTGGTGGCTAAAGGGGTACTTTTAGGTAGTAAGATAATAAGAATCTCATCCTGAAGCCTGTATGTTAGAGAAGTAGTATAAGGAAAGAAGACTGACAGCTCCTACTGGAATGAACAGAAAAATGTGTCTATTGAGATGCCTAGCAAAAATGAGAAGTGTAGGGATATTTCCTTTTCTTTAAAACTTCAAAACAGTATTATAACTCTCCCAATGTGTATAAAAATATTTCTACCCAAACTCATGGTGAAGAATTAAGTGGAAGCAGAAGGACTGAAACAGCGATTTAAAACGAGGTATCAGTAAAAGGATAAACATTTTCAGAAAAGGCACTACACAGAACAGTGTTTGTTTGTTTGTGGTTTTTTTGTTTGTTTTTTGTTTTGTTTTGTATTTTTAAATTCCAATGCCTGTAACTCTAGAACACAGTACTTTTAAGTCATCTAAATGGTTTTCCTGGCTGTATTCGTTCTTTGGATTCTGGAAGTCAGGAGGAATCTAGATTCTTCAGAGATTAGCCCAGGGATTGGGAGTGGGTAAGGTCTTCACCTGTGGAAAGACCGTGAAACACATTAAAAGTCAGCAGAAGGCATGGATTTCTGTCCCTGTGTAAAGGAGTTTGGTTTCAGTACCATAAACTAATCAGAGGGGAATCTAGTTTTAAATCAGAGAAGGTTTTGGCTCCCCAGAAAGCAGGAGGGCTATAGCCTCAATTTTTCTCAGGCTGCAGCACAATGCCATTACCCATTCACGGTCTCTGCAAAATCAATGAAGCTTCACTAATTTGCGTGAGCTGAGAATCTGGTCTGCGTGTTTGGGGTGCAGAATGGAACAGTGAGATTAACAGGTGCTTCTCTTTACAATGCAAGACCTCCCTGCACAGTTAGTTAAATTAAAACCTCTTACAATACCTGTGCTTTTCTTGTCAATTAAGGCTTCTTACAAAACAGGTAGCATCTAAGTCCTAACAGCATTTCCCTAAAAAGTCAATTTAATTTTTATATTCCTTTTCTGTGGAAAATAGCAATTTCAGGACAAAGACAGAAATGAGCAGGCAACATTTTTATACTGAATTGTTTGCACTTGGCAGAGCTAATGAAATATGCACCAGCTTCTAAATATAGAAGACTTGTCAGCTATTCTGGTGTGTATAAAAATATACATCTGTATTTGTGTGTATGTATACAAACATTTTATTTGTAGCAAAGTGTACACTTGATGTATATTTTTTCATCTTAGTTACCCTGTCTTATGAGTATAAAATCTGAAACACACATTTTCTCACACTATTTCATAGGCATGAAATTTCTGTCCCTTTGCTGTTTCTAATGGATTTACAAAGTAAATATATAATTTTTTGCAATATTTGGGTGGGATTTTTTTCTATAGAACCGAAATTCTGAATTTTTATATATACTCACAAATAATTTCTATGTACAAGGTCACCTTTTTACAGGACTCTGGTACTGCATACGTAAATTCCAGTATGTTTTTATTTAAAAATTCTTGAGCCTACAATAAACTCAATCTATATCTGAAATTGCCATATAATATAGGTGGCATTTGAAATAAAAAGTGCTTGCTGACAGTGGGTATTTTGGCACAATTTTATGAAAGAATGCTTGAAGGGTTTACTTTTTTTTAAATTATCCATGCTTTCTATTTTTTCTTTCCTTATTGATTCATACTATAATGCAAATCGATGATGACTATTTAGGGTAGATTTAGTAAAATTATTCTTAAAAGCTACTTTATTTATACACAATTAGTTTAAAGGAAGAAGAAAATTAGGTAGGCTAAATATGGGAATATTTTCCAGTCCATTTACTTGTGAGTCTCCTCCCCAGGGTACTTCAATAAGGACAATGCCTATCTCATTATTATGGCTATTGATTTCCACTCCCACTATTGATGACAGTCTATTCTGAATAGCAGGAACAATCCCAGTCTAACTGGAATTCCGTGATAAACTTTAATATACCATTTTTAGTAAAGTATGAAGTAAGTATAAGGTGAAGTGTCTTGTAATTTCTTCTGTTTGAGGCTTGCTTTGAAATGTTTGTGTCTTGTGAATTCTTGTGAACTTGGCCAGGTTTTGCTTAGATCAATGAGTCATTACTCAGATGAACACCCACCAACAACAATAAGGACCTTTCCTTAAGGCTGTAAGAAAGAGATTTAAATAATAATAAAAGTTGCTATAGCTAATCATTGCTCCTAAATTTGTGTTATACCACAGTAAACTGGCATGCAATCAATCGACAGAGAAATCCCTAACAAAACTTGGATTGACACCACTGTATTTTTTCAAATGTAACATGTTTTTTCTTTATTTTAGCAGGAAACACTGGATGATATCTAATATCTGCTATATTAATATTATGTTTCAATTATCACAAGTGGAAAGGTGTAAAAATCTGAGGCAGAACTGGTTAGAGTTCTTAAGAAATTTTTATCTTCAAAACAGAAATATTTTGAAATGAAAACTTGTGAGAAGCAGTTGGCAAGATTTATCTTTTTCTTTTTCTTTTTCTTCTTTTTCTTTTTCTTTTTCTTTTTCTTTTTCTTTTTCTTTTTCTTTTTCTTTTTCTTTTTCTTTTTCTTTTTCTTTTTCTTTTTCTTTTTTTTAAGGTAAGGAAGGATTGTTAGGATAGAGAAATATAGAATATAAAATATTCTGGGTTTCAGAGAATAATTTGGTTACTTTACCTCTTCTCCATGGAAGCTTTAAGATCAGTGCATGGTTAAGGGAACAAGGGCATAAAAATTGCCTCACTCTTCTCCATCTCTAGTGTCACCAAATGTATGACATAGGATTTCTGCCAGTCTAGCCTAAACACCAGAAGTATAAAGGACGCTTCTTACTGTTTGCTAGAGCATGAGGGAGATGAGGAGTGAGGAATAATCATATCCATGGCTTTGTTTTGGATCTTTTCATGCTTCTGCATACCAAAGAGAGACAAAATGCTCTGGTGCTCACTATTTACTTCAGAAAAAGATGTCCAAAGATTCTGTTTATAGCACAACCCAGCACACAAAGATGATATTCCTTTGAGTAAAATGAGCAGGATTAAGAATATGCAGTTATTCTACCAATGTATATTGTAGGGCTATAAGAAACATGAGCATGTGAGATAAGCAGTACATATATCTAGTGTCAACACATTTCCATTAAAATAGTGGACAACTGTAACTAACCATACAGTTCAGAAAAACACAGGCTTTTCAATCAAGGTTTTGATGGAAACCATAATATTCCAAAGACAGCACCTGGGTTCATCACACACAAAAGGCTGCATGCTAAGACAAATAATCACACGTTGAAGGTCACGCAACATCCCCTGCATTCAGAGTCACACCACCAAAAGATACAGAGAAATGATCCTCTATATAAACATTATAAAAAGCTTTAGAAAGCTTTGCTAGTTATATCAAATTCATGGCTACCAAAGAAAATAATCCAAACAGCTTTGAATTTCTGTTCCCTTGTTTTCAACTTTCACAGAAAATATTTTTTATCGGTAATTAAAAGCAATTGTGTTAGATTTTACAGAGGAAAATAAAAATATACACATATTCCTGAATTGCATTTTCAAGTTATGACCTTTTTCAGCTGAGCAGAGTTTTACTGATGTATGAAATAGAAACAATTAAAGAGACTATCAGATAAATGCTACTCATTAGTAACAATATTTGAAATACTGGACTAGACTGATCAAGGAGAAAATTGTTATCTATCTGTATGTTATCATTTTAAGTATTTTAAAAATACATGTTTGTTAAAACTAAGCATGGCATCAGTAACTATTCCGATTTTTAAAAATTTTTAACCAAAAAGAGCTTATTCCAATATTATTTAGCTTGAAAATTTAGAGATGTGAAGAAGGAAGTCCTGGATAGAGAGTTGCACTCTCTGGCTTGCGATGTATTTTTCTCCTGTGCACTGAAGGCGAGGATGTCCTGCAGGATAACTGGTCATTCTCTGTTCAAAGCATATCATGGTCTTAACTTACACACAGCAATTGGTAAGACTAAGTGACATTCTCAATTGCATTGCTACTTGTAAAAACTGTAATTTCTAAGTTGTCTTGGTAGAAAAGGTGAAAATCCCAATTTGTTTTAACAGTAATGTTATCTAGCCTCAGTAATACCTGAATTTCTCAATTTTCACCATCCTGTGGCACAGACTTCCTTCACTTGACTCATGTGTTTCAAGACCAGTAGATGGTGAGGTGGCTTATTAAGAGGTGGCTTAATCCAACTCCTCTCCACTTTCATCCTTCAGTCAGTTAGTAATGTAGTAATTTATTTTTTACCCGTGTGGAATCAACTTGGCAACATTGTAGTAACAAGCAGTTTGATCCAACCAAATTCTGGTGGTCCATATCCTGGAATACAGGAGCATAGAATTATATAATATCCGTAGCTGGAAGGGACTCATTAAAATCATCAAACTCCTGGTCCTGCACAGGACACCCCAAGAGTCACACCATGAGAGCATTGTACAAGCACTTAAACTCTATCAAGCTTGGTGCTTCCCTGGGGTGTCTGTTCCAGTGTCCAATCATTCTCAGGGTGAAGAACCTTTTCTTAATATCCAACCTAAACCTCCTTTGGCACAGTTTAAGGCCATTCTCTCAGGTCCTGTTGCTGGTAAACAGAGAGCAGAGATCAGTGTCTGCCCCTCCTCTTCCCCTCACAAGGAAGCTGTGACTGCAATGAGATCTCCCCTCATTCTCCTCTCCTCCAGGCTGAAGAGAACAAGTGACCTCAGCCACTTCTCATGTGGCTTCCCCTCAAAGCCCTCCACCATATTCATCTCTCTCCTTTGGATGTTCTCCAATAGCTTTATACCTTTTTACATTGTGGTACCCAAACCTGCCCCCAGCACTGGAGGTGAGGCTGCCCCAGCTCAGAGCAGAGCAGGACAATCCCCTCCCTTGCCTGGCTGTGATGCTGTGCCTGATGCCCCCCAGGACAGGGCTGGCCCTCCTGGCTGCCAGGGCACAATGACTCGTGTCCAACTTGCCACTGACCAGGATCCCCAGGATCCTTTCTGTGGCACTGCTTTCCAGCCTCTCATTCCCCAGTGTGTAAATCCAGGGTTGCCCATCCCAGGTGCAGAATCTGGCAGTCATCTTTGTTAAACTTCATACTGCTGGTGATTGCACAGGCCTCTGATTTATTGAGGTCTCTCTGCAGGACGTGTTCACTCCACTGCAAGGAGTGAACAACTTCTCCAGTTTGGTATTATCAGAGTACAGAAAGGTGAGTCATTACCCTCCAGTTATGTGTCTTATATGAACTAGAAGAGCAACTGTGCCATGAACCTAGCTTTGAAACTGTTAAGTTACACCTAAATTAGTACTGTGACTAAATGGCTACCAATGTGAGACACAAACCCCCCTGATGAAATGGTGATGAAATGGTTGCTATTAGGTACTTGTTGTGACATTTTGTCCTATTCTCTATGATTGATTTTTACATTTTTACATAAAAAAAAAACCTAGAACCCTCCCCCCAGTTTCTCAAAGAGTTTTGGGAGGAGATAAATTTAGGCCAGAAATATCTTTTTTTTTTTTTTTCCCACATGTTAGAACAACTGAGCTCAATAGACTCAAGGTATGGCATAAAAAATGATGACATAACAGTATCATGTAGAATAAATATCTGAGACAGAAAGATATGGACTATTTATATTATTTCTGTTTTCAGTTTCAATATTTAGAAGGAAGACACCTTTTCCTACTAACTCTTTCCACAAAGGGAGCTTTGGAAAGCTTATTTTCACCTAATTTCAGCAGAAAGTAAATAACTGAAGATCAATTTCTTTGATATTCATTTGATATTCATTATTTCATGTTAGACACATAACTTGCAAGGATAATTGCAACCTACTGGCACTCAAAAAATGACAGTGAGCTCAGAAAGCACTTGGGGTCTAATCTTGAATTTCTGAAGTCACAGCTCCTACTAACGTTGATGTTGCAAGATAGAGAACCTTGATACAACTTTCATTGGACAAAGCTGATATTTACAGGCATCACATATTTAAACTGGGGGAGCTGTATTTATTTTCTTGCAATGCTTATATGTGGGACCAAATTTTGATAGCAATGTACTTTTTGGATGTTTCTGATTTGATAGTTTAAGTATAAAAATGCAAACATATGTGATAAACATGTTAATAAAAACATTGTTGTCTAAATACATGGTTATGATTCAAAAAGAAGAACTTTTGTAAAGGTAGTTTAACTGTTTTTACCACAGTGCAGATATAAAACCTAGAAATGTCTTACAGCTATTTTACAGTAAGTTTGGCCAAAGCAATTTTTGAGAAGACCAGTGAAAATCACATTATTGCAGGTTCTCTGAAAAATGAAACCACTGGATCTGCTTCATATTTTTTATACTTTCCACACAAAGAAAATATACAGTGATTTTTTCCACTCTTCTCAAGCGAAAAATAGTCACTGCTGTGAAAATGCCAACTGTTCTCTGCAAAAGTAATGACTTTTCACATGGAGAAGAAAAGTGAAAATAAGTGATTCTTCCAGCAGGGCACTGGAAATGTTATGTTAAGTTACATACAATTTTGTCCAGAAGTGAATATATGTTTAAAAGGGAATTCATTGAAATATTATGCATTACACAGATTTACATGTTCTTCTGAATAAAACCCAAGAAATTGCTGTTATTAGCCTTATTTCTAAGTTTAAGGTGTAGTCATTAAAGATAATGGCTGAAACACAGTAATGAGGAGATCTGCAGTTCCTGCACTCTTGATGAAAATTATTTGCTGGTTTTAGTTTTTCTTGCAGTTATTTATTTGATTTTCTCCTCAAGCTCCATCCCTGAAATACAGGTATAGGCTATCTTGGGAAGATAGAGCAGTCATTTGTTGGCTGCTTTTCCTTCCAGCTACCTCTGCAAGACTGAGGCTCTTCATTAAACAGACATTAGGAAAATAAAGGATAAACTGCTGAGGTACTTTACAAGAAGCTTTTCTTGTAGTTGCCACAGACATGCTGCACAAACATAAATGGTATTTTTATTGAGAGGGTGGATGGTCTATATGATTGTAGGCAGCAAAAGAAGTTATTAGAGGTTAATTTTGCCATGGTCATTTGTAATGGAACTCTTTGTACAGAAGGCATTAAAACAAGTTTTAGACATGGCAAAAAATACCACCAATTTTGTAAATCAAAGATAAGAATTAAATAAAATTTGGAAACTCTCTTTGAAAAGCTTCAAAAAGTGATTAACCTTGCAAAGAAAGGACCGTAGGAAATTCCTTCCAATTCAAATAGTTCAGTCCTGCATTACAGATACATGCTTTACACCAGGAGTTCTCTGCCCGTGGTTCATGCACATTGTCTTGTCCAGCCTAATCTCCTTCGAAAATGAAAGGAAAAAAAGTAAAACAAGCAACAACAAAACCATTCCCTTCCCCACCCCAAACTTTGTTCTCTTGTTACTGTGTAAAAGCAATAAGGCATAAGAAGAAACAGATTCCAGAATGCCAGGCTAGTGTAGAAATAATGTTGTCATCAGCTTTATTTTTTTCAAAGATATCTCAATTTCCCATGCTCTTTTTATTAAATAATTATTTTTCCCTTAGACAACACTGTGTTATGGTTAGCCGTCTCTTATTAACAGAAAACTGTTAAAAGCACCAAGTGTGTCAAAACCAGATAACACCAGAAATAACACTATCTTCTCTGTCTTCTTGCTCTCATTTTTTAACCAATGATTCAGAGTGGTGCCTTGATTAAATCTTATATAGAAGTAAAGCACCATATTCCTGTTAAACTCTCTGTACTTCCACTCAGAGCTGTTTCTTTGCTGTCTTTGTTCTGACATTGTTCAGAAACCACAGAGGTTGGGACTATTTGAGGCCAGGACTTACTACCAAGTCTTCCTTCACCAAGCCCACATTCTTATTGATTAGTATATGTAAAATGAATTTATGCCTACTGCAGCTAAACTTGCTAAGAGATCTGGATAAGACCTTTTAAAGAAACAGGTCAGGATCTTTTCTACCTCATATTTCTAGAATAAATATAAATTAAAAATCTAGGTGGTCAAATAGAATTAATTAAAATTGAAAAATATATATAATAAATGAAAATATTTTGTATATTTATTAGACCAAGACCACAACTCTTCTGGTCACTTTATCTCCTACAAAACTATCACAAAATTTATCTCCTATAAAACTATCACAAAGTGTGGTCATTTTTTATTAGCTTTTTTTCATATGATTGCAATATAAAAATATTCAACTTATAACGCCTTAGTAAAATCAGTTCTTGATCTAAATTTCTTTTTTGTTTTTGCTATGCAAGTAGAGAATCTTATTTCTGATTTTATTTCCTGATATTCTTTGAGGAATAAAATCATTCTGGAAGCTAAGAAAAAAACATAGATATAGTCCTTCAATTAATTACGATAGTGTAAATAATGACTTAGTTATTCATTAATGCTACAAAGAATAGAAAGTCCGTCATTTCAGCTGATCACCAATGAGTGTTTTAATTTCTCTCTTTTAATTTTCCTACATGTTGACTGTAGATTTAATCCATTCTTTTCTCCTGGGGAAATAAAATTAAAACCAAAACAAAATAACAACAACAAAAAGCAAAACAAACTCCCCCCAAAATCCCCATACAAAACAAACCAAAACCAACCAACCAAACAGAAACAAAAATAAAACAAAAAACAAACAAACAAACAAAAAACACAGGAAAATCAGGATTTTCAACCTCAGTAGGATTCATCATATTACTTCCTAAACTAGGAACCTACAAGATGTCCTACACAGCACAGCTGAGTGTCCCCTGGCATACTTATGTCTAATGCAGAATAACTAAAGCAGAGACTGCATCTGTGGCACCCTGACCTGTGTCACCTGTTTCTGGGGTGTAATTAGGAAGAGGAAGGAAGGCATTCAAAATATCTCTGGGGAGGATTTGTCAGCTGACCTGGTCTGTGCAACAGCCTCCTTCTATCTAAACCTTCTCCTCTTTTCTTCTTTTGGCCTTTCTACATCAAAACACAAGATCCACAGGGCTACAGTGCTAAATAGAAAGATTTTGCAGGGTGAGTTTTGGAGTGAATGAATCCCTAAATTCTTCCTCTCTCTTGCTTGAAAATAATATTCATAGGAAAATGGTTGTACTTTAGTAAATGTGGAGCTACCTGTCTTAAATAATGTTTGAACTGCAAACTGAACATCAAGAAAATAGGTAAACAGGGGTTAGAAATGAGCTCGAAGAGTAAATTTGTTCTAACATGGAACAAGTTGAACCTTGGAAGTCTAGACAGTCACTTAAATTTGACAGTATCATGCTCTTTCTTTGACAGTAATAGCTTCAAAAAAATACCACGGTATTATACCATATAATAATGCAATGTATTATCTCAAAAAGTTGAATATATATTTAGAGAACATGCACAGCATGCGGGTGGGTGACCACATGTGGCATAGAGTGTTTAAAAATATGTTTGATAGAACTTACAAATTCACGTTAGTGCCAGTTAATGTGTGCTGTTATTCAACATTAAAAAAAATCTTATTCAAAGAGGACTTCAAATTACGCAATCTCATGGCTGAGGTAAAAAAAAAAAAAACAAAGAAGAAAAAAAAAAGAAAAAAAAAAGAAAAAAAAAGAAATGTCAGTGTGTCTTGCTATAATTAAAGAAAGAATTGTCCTGACACTTACTGGAGTCTGTGTAGGCTTGAATAACAACAGGTCTGCACATCCCAGAGACACCTTTTATATCTCTTGGGCTATTTCAGCTAAGGTGAAACCTTAAAAATTAAAATTTTTACTAGCTGAAGACAAGAATCACTGCCTTGTACTGATAGCAGGCAGCTAAAAATGTGGAATGTATACCATACTGCATTCTATAATTGAAAAAGTCAGAATGGATTCTCTTAAATGGCAGAATTATAAAATTTCAATATAAATAGGAATATGACAATTGGTCAAATACCTCTGCAATTATAGGAAATGTTTTCCTTAGTAAATCCTTCATCTTCAATGATAGTTTGATAAAAGACATCTTTAATTAACAATATTATATATGTTTATATATATATATAATGACAAGTCTGTGTGATTGGATAATATTCACTGAAGGGAAAATAGAAAGAAGCTGATAGTTTTATCTTGCTTACTAGAAAATCATCTAAGTAGAAAATTATCTTATGTAACTTTTGTATCTTTTAAATTAAAGTAAATGACATAAGATTACTTTTATTTTTCTTATTTTGAAATATTCTATTCAATCTTTTTATACATAAACTATTCTCTACTTTTTAGATGGAAAAATATTAATGTAACAAAGAGCATTTCTTTTAAAGTCTTCTTATTAACGGCTACTTTTTCCCTGCACATAAATGAAATTCTAGGGTCATGAAGATAGCTAAGTGTCTGGAGAGTCTGACATGTGAGGTGAGGCTGAGAGAGCTGTAACTGTGCAACCTGGTGAAAAGAGGGCTCAGGGGAGGAATCATCTCATCAGTGTGGTTAAATTCTTGATGGGAAGGAGTGCAGAAGACATTTCAATAGTGCCCAGTGAAAGGACAAGAGACAGTAAACACAAAAATACATGAAATTCCTGTTGAACTCTTTCCTGTGAGAGTTGTCAAACACTAGAGCATGTTTCCCAGAGAGGTTTCTGAGTCTCCATCCTCGTGGTGAGGGGACTCTTCTGAGCAGGGGACTGAACTAGATGACCTCCAAAAAACTTCTTCCAGCCTCCATTATTCTACGTTTCAGCTATTCTGCATAATGGTACATACGTATTTTTGTCCACTTTATAGAAAGCACATGCAAAAAACTCACAGTCCAAATTGTACCTTTTCTGAGGTGCTAAAATAAGACAAATTTTGAGGGTAGTATTTTCACTTGAAGATGTATAAAATAAATTAATTTTCAACTGTATGTTATTGTTTAAGTTTTTAAAGATTTTAGTTAAAAAATGCATACTAACCTTGAACATCCTCTTTTTACATTGCATACAGACTCCAGTCTACAATAATCCAATGTTTTACTGAAATAATTTTTCTTTATGTCTAATCATAATTTCCCTTACAGAAACCTGTCTATTACCCTTCAGTCTTCCAATATGTCCCTCTGGGAATAGTCTGGCTCCTGATACATTACAAACTATCAACATTATCAGTAACTAAGCAGCATGGCCAACTCCAACTCACAGCACTGTTGCCCATCAAAAGAGGTTAAGTGGTGGTGTCAAAATATGTTTTTATCCACTAACAAGGTGATTATTAGAGCAATCTCTAACCTGTTCCAATTGCCAAGCAATAAAGAACTTAATCCAAACTATACCTTTGGACAGTGGTATGTGAATGATGAATTATGAAATAAGATAGGTTAAACCAAACCTCTTTCACAGTTCCTCAGATTTATTATGGTCAGTGGAAGTGATAAGATGTAAGGGTTTTTAATGCAGAGAACTCAAACAATTATGAATGGCAGAAGGACAAAATTTAGGTTCAAATGCTTAGCTTAATCTGGTGATATGTGAGAAGAATAAATCACAGGACTTAAAATCTGAGACTGAATTTACTGAAGTGAGAAATTAAACATGAATGGTTTGACTTGTGAGTTCTCTATGCCAATTAGGTTCAAGAAGTCACAGAGATAGCTCTATGCTGGAATGTGACCATTTTCCTCTATTTAGGAACTCTAGAATTTAATTAAAGGGATCTAAGGAAAGGGAAGGTGGACATTCTAGGACGGAATAGATCAGTATTATACAGCAGAAGCATACAAAAAATCAGCTGAGTTTAGAAAAATATATATGCAGAACTGCCTGCTGAGATAAACATATCTCCATCAGCAAGAAGATAAGCAGGCTTGTTTTCCAGCAAATCCCCTCAGACTCATACAATTTTGTAGGACCTATGGGATAGCAGTGCTCACTGCAGCTTGTATGTTGTGCACAAATACAAATGCATGGACATGCACACACGCATACATTTGTATGTGTGAGAGCACTCATCCAAGTACATGGCAGAGAAATAAAAGACGTTTGCTGTTCTTCCTGCTTCTTAACTTCCTCCATTTCTGCACAGACAGCATCTTGAGAGAGTTGGTGGAAAAAACAATCCCTGTTTTCATCCCCAGGTTTCACTCTTTTCCATGGCCTTACTCCATGGCCACTAAAGTCTGGAAAAATAAGTGCCAACCCGCTTTTCATTGCAAAGATGTAGTGGTGAGCTGGGAATCCTTTCCTTGACTACACTAAAGCACAGACCATCTACACGGAAAGCATTTGTCATGCAGCATGCTGTGCAGGGGCAAGATGGTCTTTAGAACACTGAAACCACTTGTGGAAATAATTTTGGTATTACTACACAGATTTTAATCCTCGTATTTAAAGGAATTCTGTTATAGAAAGAAAACAGGATTCAGATTCAGATCAGGAAGAAATTTTCTCAATGGTGCCACTCTTAGCTTCAGAAAAAAGGACTCTGAGACTTGCAGTGAAAGTCACGTCAGCCACTTAGTACACCAATAACTTCTGAAGGTGCTAGGAGAAAACATCATTTGAACATTCACCAGGAACAAACAGCATCACTGAATCACTCAGCTCTGGCTTTCAGACATTGCAAATCAAGGCAGATCTCAAACTGTTTCTTCTGTTCCAGATAAAATCATAGAAGCGTCAAGGTCAGAAGATACCTTTAAGATCACCAAAATCAAGCAGGTGAAATCTCCAGCTCAGAGAGCTGGTTATCCTGAGGACAAATGAGTTTGATATTGAAGACTGAGGCAAGGAAGGCATTAAGCATGTCTGCCTTTTCCCCACGTCCTGTCACTACCACTACCCTCTACATTCAACAAACCACAGAAATAGTCCTTAACCCTGCTTTTGCTGCCAGTGCATTTATAGAAACTGTTTTTTTAATCTTTAACTGTAGTGGCCAAATCAATTTCTACTTGGGATTTGGCCTTTCTAATCTTCTCCCTACATGAGTTTGTGGCATCCTTATAGTCCTCCAAAGTTACCTAACCCTCCTTCCAGAGTTAATAGTTTATTTTTTTTCTCTAAGTTCCAGCTGAAGTTCTCTGTTTAGCCAGGCCAGTCTTTTTCTCTGACAACTTGTCTCTCTACATGTGGGGAGAGGCTGCTTCTGAATATTTAACAATTCTTTTTTAAAGCACATTCAGCTTTCCCGGACTCCTTCACCTTTGAGGACTAACTCCCAAGGGGCTCTGTCAATCGGTGTTCTGAACAAGCTGAAGTTTGCCTGCTGTAAGTTCAAAGTGAAACTTCTGCTGGTGCCTGCCCTACTTTTCTCAGTCTAGAAAACATTAACATTTCCTGGTCACTATGCCCAAGACAGCCACTGACCACCACATCACCCACTCACCCTTTTTTGTTCACAGTAAACAGGTCTAGCAGGGCACCTCCTCTGGAAGGCTCATTCACCAGTCGTGCTCAGATGTTTTCTTCTACACACTTTGGGAACCTCTTGGAATCCTTCCTCTGCTGTGTTGTGTTTCCAGCAGACATCTGGCTCAGTTCAGCCCATTTCCTTCATGATTTTTCTTGCAGACCTAATTAATACTTTACCACAGATTCCACTGTACCCTGTTAATACTGTACCACAGATATATGATTTTTTTTATTCCTTAGCTTTTTGAGAAGATGCATTATTTCAAACTCTGACTTTTCAAACTTCTGTGGGTTTGCGGTATTTTATTTTTCGGCCCAAGTCTCATCTAATGCAAAACATCATGCTCCATTAATTTCAGTTAAAACATATTGATTTGCATCAGCAGATCATCAAGCCAATAGCATTTACCTGAAATTTATTTTCATAATGCTTGTGCTGACAAAATCTGTGTATTAACACCATAATAGCAAGTATATTAGAAAAAAAAAAAAAAAAGATGTAGTTCATAAGATAAATATGAGGCAGAATGAAGGTTAGTGGGTCTTTGCTGAAGAAGTTTGAAAACTAGTGAGAGTGCAAAATATCAGCCTGAATAACTATTTCCCACCCAGTATGAATTTCAAGAGACATAAATTGAAATGAGAGAGAAGCTAACTTCCGACAGATGTTAGCAACACTTTTTTCACTTAGCACATAATAAACATATGGAATGGCCTATCAGGCACTATTGCTGAGGCAAAACAAAAGGATCGTTCAAGAAGCAATCAGATGCTGTTCTACAGAAGTTGAATACTTAACACGGATGAGCCCTGATGGGCTAATAGTCCTGATGGGTAAATCTCTCCAAGTAAAAAAATTTTATGCTCTTATATTCATTCAAATGTAAATATCACTTCAGTAGCCTGTATCTGCTTTTTGTCTTGATGGGGGTACTGTTTAATTTTCTTCTTTTTTCCACTACAAAGAACAAGCAACTACTGTTTTGAAGTTTGAACATAGGGAAAGCAACATCTGCAACACATAGTCCTCTCTCCTCTCCTCTCCTCTCCTCTCCTCTCCTCTCCTCTCCTCTCCTCTCCTCTCCTCTCCTCTCCTCTCCTCTCCTCTCCTCTCCTCTCCTCTCCTCTCCTCTCCTCTCCTCTCCTCTCCTCTCCTCTCCTCTCCTCTCCTCTCCTCTCCTCTCCTCTCCTCTCCTCTCCTCTCCTCTCCTCTCCTCTCCTCTCCTCTCCTCTCCTCTCCTCTCCTCTCCCTGACACATAACTGACTTATAGAAACAAAGAGATCTGAGATGGCAGCAACTAAGTTGCATTTTTTATATGGTATAATATGTTCAGATACTTGAAAAAAGTCTAGCTATCTCAGAGAAAGTCACCAAAGTCAGAAATGCTGCTTCTGAATACTGCCCTTCAAATTAAAACATGGAACATCCCCCCATGCTTTTTATCCTCATTTCCTTCCAAAACCCCAAATTCACCTGTTTTCATATGTTTCTGAGGAGCAAGCAAAGCAGCTTATGTGTGCTTCCAACTGTACCATATGGAGACTTGTAGGTTTCTCAGCTGAATAATTCATCATGTTAGTGTTCCTGAAGTAGACTCAGGGTCCATTATTTCACTGATTTTTTTTCCTGTCATATTGTAGACTGGCACCAGATAATACCTTTTGTTTTAGTTTTGCTGCATACTCTCTGTCAGAGACAAAACCCCCCCAAACGTCTACCCAAATACATCAGTGGTACTTTATTATTTGAAAGATTTCCGTTTCAAAAAGACCTCAAATTCTGTTTTGAAAAATTTCATGAGCTTGAAAAAGCAACAAAAACATCACCATATCCTCTCTCTTCACCACTGCTTGTTTTCTGTCTATAGATATCTGTTCAGGGTAGGCAGGATAGGTAGATACTCTACTACTCTACCTCATGTTATTTCTTGGGTGAGTGGTATATTCTTCATGAATTAAAGATTAATCTAATGCCAATTTGAAAATTATAAGTGTTCTGAAATACAAGAAATGTTTCAATCCTGAAAACATGTACAGATGGATAATGAAATGAAAACAGAACAAAAGAGCTGGCCAGACTCCTGTCACAACATAAGATCAGAAGAACAGAACAGTAAATTTCAGAAATTATATTTGTGCTCTTGGTTAGATAGAACCCAGACCAGTCCTCCCTCTGCTCAGCATGGTCCAAGTCATAAGCTGCTCTTACTATTTTGTTTAATAACTTCCTTATACTCAGCAGAAAAGAAAACCTTAACACAAAGACCGCTTTTCTCTCCCTGAAAGCATAGTTTTCCCAAAAATATCTACTGTCTAATCAGAATCAAAATGATTTCTCTCATTTCAAAAAGGATCTAATTTTATTCACAATTTATTTTTAAAGATATATTATTTTAAAAGAAGACTTAATACTGAATATGCTCTTCGTAAAAGAGGCTTAGGTGGAATTTATTGATAGGTGAAATATCCACAGCGGATGGAGAACAGTAGACATAGTAGTTTTGTCCTTGGGCTCAAGCAGTAACAACCTAGTTTTCATAATAGAAAAGTAGTAGAAAAGTAGTGAATGAATGAATTCAATTTTTAATGAATATGTGCCATATTTTATTTCCTTGTATAATGAAGCAAATATGTTTTGGTATGAGCTCTTGTTTGCTTTTGTTTTTCCTTTCCCATTTCTATTTCCCGTCTCTCAACAATAGTATTTGCAATGTATAATAATGAGAACATGGCTTTAAAATACTAAAATAAAAGTGGAGACTTGAAATAGGTGTTAATTTCAGTAGTATTTTCACTTCCAATAGCTAAATAAAAAAGAAATTTAGAAATCAAATAATATAAATTTTCAGTTATTTTTTTGGCATGAGAAGATTGTCAGCTGATTTAAAAATACTTCCCCATGTTCTACTACTGCACACTAGGTATATGACAGAATGGTAGGCTAGGACCGATTAAATAATATTTCTCTTTCATGTATTTGCCCATTACTTAAACAGCAGCATTTTCTGTGGCAAAACTGCATTCCTTGTGTTCTTAGCCTCACTGGCTGCAAAGGAGGACTTAAAATTTTAGCTTGAACATGGTAAGAAAGTAATATAAAGCCCTTGAGACTTACTGTAATTTTACAGCTTGTGAGATTCTACTTTGAAGCTAAGAGGTTGCTTTGCTATATGTTTAGAAACGCTGGTGATGGTTTATTTTAGGATAGTCTCATAATCCTTAAATATTAACATCCTACCATTGTAGGAATGTATTTATAATGTAAAAATACTAAAAGTGTCTATAACAGAAAAGTGTTTCATATCTTTCATAAATAAGGAGGAAGTCCTGCCCCAGTCTTTTGGGCTTTTCAGAGAAACACTATTTACAAGTGCATGTAAGTTACAGGACAAGGGAGAATGTCTTCAAACTGAAAGAGGTAGGTTTAGATTAGATATTAGGAAGAAATTCTTTGCTGTCAGTCACTGGAACAATTTGCCTATAGAATCTGTGGGTGGCCCATTCCTGGAAATGTTTAAGGCCAGGCTGGATGGGGCTCTGAGGAACCTTATCTAGTAAAAGGTGATCCTGTCCAGGGCATACAGGTTGGAATGAGATGATCTTCAAGGTCCCTTTGAACCCAAGCCATCCTATGACTCTTTGATTTTATAATTCGCTGAGAAAGAGATGAATAATTAAGCTACCTTTGTAAAAATGGAAACATAACCAAGCAAAACGTTTTTTAAAAAACTCCATTCTACAGATTCTCTGTAAAAAGTCGCATTGAGAAAACAATGTTCTTAGATATTCTTTTTAGTAATATGTGACTGACACTGTAAGTAGAATTCAGAATTAACATCTCTGTGAACTCTGCTGGAAGTGATAGAAAAAAACTTGTTTACTGCAATCAATAACCTTAAGAACATCTGTTAAGGTAAGACAGGTAGAGAAACGTTATTTGGTGAGGAAAAAAGAACAGGAAAGGGAGGAAATTTCGATGGGTATAGATATCTAAAACCAGGTCAGAGTCCTGATTTCCATTGTATTGTTCTACGTATGCCATAGCCTTTGAACCAAAGGTCATTTAACAAAACACTCATCATTTTGTACTACAGAAAACTACTTGATCCATATCCTCCTAGCTTCACCTTCTCCTTCCGGAGTTAACATCTCCCTTGTTGCAAAACCCATGCCAACATACTCCTTAACAAATGTTAATGTGCTTGCTTTTTCACTTTTGACAATGTTTTGAGATAAATATTGATGTTAGCTGCCAGTGAAGAAAAATATATTTCTTCTGGGGGTTATAAAATATAAATTCTTGACTGTTGAAATATACATTGACCTTTGTGCAATTCTCTACATCTGTGCTAATGTGAATTGTTTGCTTACTTTTCTAAGTATGTGGGGTCTGAGCACCGTTCAACAATACTGTGATGAACACAACAAAGATACCTTAGTGCAAGCCCTTCTGTATAATAATAAAGTCTTAGAAAATATGCTCATTTTTAATTGTTTCATTTGTGAGATAATGTCTGCCCAAGGCAAGAGAGAATTGAGTATGTATTTCTCTGGTGTGCAAAACTATTTATTCAAAATATATGCAAATTAACCAAACATTCTCATAAACAGCAGTGCTGAGCTGATAGTTAATGACAGTAAATGCTGATAACTTAATGATGGAAAAAAAATACCATGACTAACTAATAGGTTTTAAAACTTTCTGGGGAACTGGATGTCTCACAAAAAAATCTAAATTCGTACAAAACTATTTTTGGGCTTCAGAAGTGCTGTGTTTTTATTTCACAAGGCACGAAAGAGTCCTGACAAAAGGGACACACAACAGGTTATGACAGTTACCTAATGCATTCTATCTCTTGTACACAATTTCTGCTTCCAGGAGAATATATTAATGATCTGCTTGTGAGGCAAAAACTTCCTGACCCAATAGTAGAGCAGCATCTCCTAGGGAAGTTGGTTAGGCTGACCATGCAGATGTAACATGGAAGAGCAAACAATATTATAGTAGGAATCAAATGGATGGGAAAATCATATGAGTGTAGTTTGATGATATGGTGAGTTGACCTTGGCTGCATGTTGAGCTGCCCTATCACTCCCCTCTTCAACAGGACGGGGTGGAGAGAAATTAAGATGGAAACAGCTTGTGGGTCAAGATAAAGGCAGCTTCATAAAAGAAAAGCAAATGGCCTGCAAAATAGCAAAGAAAACCCAAAGATTTGTTTTCTATTTAACCGCAGGTGAGGTCCAGCCACATCCTGGGATGTTGGGTTTCAGTCCATGTAGCAGTTGATCCTGAAGACAAACATCCTAAATAATTAATGCAAATCCTACTTCTCCCTTCTTTCACTTGGCTTTTGATGCTGAGCAGATGCCATATGGTATGGAATGTGCCTTTGATCAATTTAAGTCAGCTGTCCTGGCCCTGTCCCCTTCTAAGATCTTGCCCACTCCCAGCCTGCTGGTGTGTGTATGTGTAATGTTGGAGAGGCAGTGTTGATGGTATTCCAGCACTGCTTGATAGTAGCCAAAATATTGGTGTCTTATCCACATCCTTCCAGCTACCAGTACAAAGCATAACACTGTAGGAGCTGCTGGGGAAAATTAATTCCATCCCAACCAGACCCAATATGGATGCACAAATGTGTGAGAGAAAAGAGATAGGAAAGCAGTGATCCTTAAGAAATAGTTAGGGGCATTAGAGCATCTTTTGAAGAGGGAGCATATGTCTTTCAAAAAGCTTATTCTATAAAGTAGAAAAACCATTGTGGAAAATTATCTAAGGTGATTAAGTCTGCAGTCACTATTTTCTTCCTCCTCTTTGCTAGGAAAAAGTCTAGGAGATACTCGTTATTTACCTGCTTTCTTACTTACATGAATGAAATAATGTTGTGTGTGATCTTTAAATCTTAAAAAAAGCAGAGATCTCACTGCTGTCAAATCACACTAAAGTGTTTACTTAGCAGAGCCAACAGGCTGTCCAAATAGGTTCAAAATTAACAGGCTTGGAGAAACACTAAAAGATAAAGTGCTACCAGAAAGAAACAGTTGAGTGGAAAGTGGTGGTTTTACACAGAAATGTTTTGGGAGTAAATGGGGTCTAAAGAAAAATAACAAACAAAATATCAGTGCAGCTTCACAACAGCCTACACCTTCCACTTGCTCCTATACGATTGCAGCAGGGAACAGAGTGCTCCAAAAATGCTGAGAACTGAAATAGTTTCTGCTCAATCAGTTCATGCAGGTCTTGCCTCTTATTTTAATTTAGTGAAGGTGAGTGAACTGAAGAGGTTTTAACACACTGAATGATAATTAGCAAGGGATGATTCTCAAAAGGTTTGGAGTTTCATTGCTTGGAACAGACCCTATTTAGTCATGGCATCTCAACTAAAAGACCCAGGAGAGCAAGTTTCTGCAAAGATTTCTTCTGCTTCCTGGTTCACCTAGATTGAAAATAAGACAAAAACCCTACTTTTCTTACTTCAGTTGAAACACTGCAAGGAAGATTATTGATAGTACTCATTAAAAGGGACAGGTGTTTTTTCTGGCTGTTGTAACAGCTGGCAGCATAATTCAATTCGATTAATATGTAAGGATTCACATATGGGTGGGAATTTTATGGATGGCTGGAACAAGTGACAACATTTAACAAATTACCTAAAATAGCTCTCAGGGTGTTTCTGTTTCTAGCCCTGAAAAAACTGAGGGCTTACAAGCTTATCCATGTTTGGAGATTGACTTTCATGCATGTTCATGTTTGCTGTATTTCTTTACAAACAAGTGGTACTTTTGAATTTTGTGATTCTTTTATATAAGTATCAAAGAAACCTCATTTTTTTAAAAATTAAAAATATTATCAAAGTTTGAAACTGTCAAAAACCATAGCTAAACAAAAAAATCCGTAACAGCATCCTATTTGCTATCAGACCAAATTTTTATTTTAGAATATGACCAAAATTGCTTTTTCAGAGACACATAGAATGTAAAATTATAATATCTATTATATACTGTCCTTAAAAAGACCAGTTAAAAGGTTTATGAAATTAAAGCAGAGAATCTCTTGAATGAGCAGCATGAAAGGTATTTCAGTGAGAGAGAACGGAGGAACAACCAAAGCCAGTAAATTTTATCTGTCATGTGCTTTTGTGAAAAAAACAGAGCTAGAAATCTCTCTACAGAGGATTTTCTAAATGTGAGAAACTTACTATATTACTCATGTACTAACTTTTGTTGTAATGCCCATAAGACATCACACTTATATCTACTTCCATGTCATAGCGATCTCTCTGAGCGCTCAGCCATGAAACGGGAAATAAGCTTATTTTCCTTTGTTTTGGCTTTCCACACATAAACATTGTTTTAACCTTTAAAACTTCTGCACTCCTGGGGTCTGAGGTTTGCAGATTTTTAATCCTTTCCTCTAGGACACTATAAACACACTTGAAAAAGTGACATGTACTACATGTGGGGAAGCATAAGTTACACCTTACACCCCTGAGAGTGAAAAGCGGCTGCTGTAGGCAAATATTTATATGCACCTGAGCAGCTTCTCATTTAAGGACCTCTCCAAGTGAAGTGTGAGACTTGGCTAAGCACTCTCAACACAAATCCAGCTTTTTTTACTTTTGACTGGGTTTACTTCTCCAGCTGCAGAATGAACTGGTTATAAATGTTAGCCATTAACTATGGCACTTAGCACAAGGAAGATTGCACTCATATAGCAATATAAAAGAGAAACTACTGCACCTCTCCTATGTGGCATCTCCATGAGCCATTAAGAACAGAGAGGAATTCTGCATTTAACCTCAAGGACACAGAGATTGCTTGATTTGTGTCTGAACCTTCACTACTTCTGAACTCTTATTGGTTTATGCCATGTAGTATCAAAATAAATAGACATTGTTCTGCCATAAAAGATTTTGAACTTAGCCTGTACTAAAAAAAAAACAATTTCAAATTCAGGCAAGCTGTAACCTGAAACAAGATGAAAGCCATATATTTACCCTTACTCGGCCAGTTCAGTGTTTTCTGAGAGCCATCTCCCCAGTTTATTGATTTATTTTCTTATAATGTAGATTTTGATTAATCCTTCCCAGGGAGGATCATCTAAGTCTGCTAATGTAACTCTTCATGGCCATAATTTGTGAACATAAATTGTAAAAATGAGCATAAAAAATAAAATCTGAATTCCACAGAACCATTTTGCCTGGCGGGTGAGGTGTTTCATCACAAGGATCATATATAGATGCTGCAGTGGCAGACTTCCTATTAATAAGCTAAACTGAAAAATAAATTGCACAAACCTGGAGCAGAAAATATTAGGACAAAAAAATTGCTTTGAAGGACTAGAATATTAAGGTACATTCACTATGAACTTTCCTCCTTTTAAATTTTTTTAAAGAATATGTAACTAAATTAAGTTAAATTAAAGAATATATAGTAATTTTAAAATGTTTAAATTAAACTACAGAACTTTCTGAAGCTTTTTTCGTTATTACTTTAACAAGCATAGAAAAAAAATGTACCAGTAATTCACAAATATTTTGGCTGACCAGTTTTTCAATTTCTTGTATAATAAACATGCAGTCAAAAATGTCAGTTCTACCTCAAAAATACTTTGTTGTTAAGATTGCTTTACACTGACAGATGTGCCAAGAGTAAACTGAAAGGCAGAACATTGAATTTCGCATGGTATAACTCCAGCTTCCTTATTGTTTACTCTGTCTCCCAGGTACAGCTGAGGTTTCTGTGAGAAATCCTGGGTCTGGGCACAAATGATTCAGTTACTCACAAACTTGTCATAAAAACAGGTGCTACAATTACATCTACAAGCTGATATTTCAAATTCAAGTCTGACATGTCCAATGTTTAGGATTATCTTATAACTTAAGAAAAAAACTTACATTCTGAGTATAATGAAAAAAATTATACCAATGATATCTTAATCAGATGAAAAATTTTATGAATTCAGACAAGAGTAAAACATTCCTGCCTTTTGGGTCACATTAAAAAAAAAGTTTACTACAATGTTTTTGCAATTGATAGTATTTTTCTTTATTTTGGGTATGCTCATCAGAACGTACAAAGAGGGATCATTTATGAATTATACCAGCTAGCCAAATTAAAATAATTTGCAAATACTTTAATTTTAAATATAGTATCAAAATTTCTAATAACCAAAATGATTTTAAAGTTCACTAAAATTTACCTCTTTCAGAAATGTTATTTTAAGATGATGATGATAATGATGATTATGTTATTAAAAGAAGTAATAATGGAAAACAAAAAAAACCATTAAATATCTCTGCTTACCTTTTGCATTTATCATTAGAGAGGAATTGATTCGTCTGTCTTACCGACAGCTTAATAGAGCAGTTTTAATAATATATTCATTAAAATACTGAGCAAGACAGTGTAAATGGCCAGGCTGAACAATTCAGTTTGCTGACCTTGGTAAACTGTACAGATTTATCACATTAAAAATAAAATAACATAAACATATTGACTAAAATTATTAGAACTCTGAGTCATATTTACTGCAGCAATAACTCTGATTTTGTTTTGTAGATGGTCTGTTACCGTCATAGATAACTGAGGTTGCAGGTTAAAAAACTGAATAAAAAACTCAATATTCACTGAGATGAATATCCCATAATTTCTCTTCTCTGAAGTATTTCATAAAGCCCCATGGTACTACTACATAGTATGTAAATCAGATTAATATAGGA
The DNA here is from genome assembly GCF_052056855.1 of Sturnus vulgaris. Classification (NCBI taxonomy): domain Eukaryota; kingdom Metazoa; phylum Chordata; class Aves; order Passeriformes; family Sturnidae; genus Sturnus; species Sturnus vulgaris. The sequence continues at coordinate 103,149,353 of NC_142243.1, read as the reverse complement.
TCACAGTCTCCATGACTGTCAGTACAGTAGTTCCCTGTAGTATTAAAGTCCACAAAACCGGATTTTTAATATGTCATGAACAATGAAGAAAATACAGGTTGCATGCAAAAATAGCTACACCTTTTGGAAGGACAACCAACCAGATGCTTTAATTTCTAGGTTGGCAACCATGGGGATGCAAAAAAAAAGGGGAAGTGTTAGTCCTGGGACTTTACACCTAGGATTTTCAGTAATAAATGTTGCTGTTAGTGGTACACATAAGGTTTTCAAAGTTTTTGCCATTGAAAAGCCATGGTTAACTCCTAGTTTAAGTTTTGACTTGTACATGCTCATTTACAGGACAAACCATCTGTGGTGGGAGGGGGCTTGTATTACAATTATTTTGTTTGATAACACCTCTTACAACAGCAAAATTTTATAACTTGCCTTATTGAATAGCACCATTAGAAAAGGTTTTGCCTTTTTTCTGTTGGAATCCCTTTACAGAATACCGATTTATCTATGGTTCTCTGGGGCACAGACAAGGTGTGTCAGGCAGCTCATGGAGTTCCTCCATGGATGCAAGATCAGGGACAGAAATCACCTATTTCCTTTTTGCAAGTCTACATGCTAAGCAGAAGTATAGTTTGGACAGTTTCTGTGTTACATTTTTCTTTATATGCAGTAGAGAAATTTGTCACAGGGCTCTTTTCCACTGGAAGAGAATCATAACCAAGCTTTTGTGAAGAATGGAGATGTGAGACCTTGCCCAGATAGATTAGAGCTGCCACTAAAAGAACAAGTGGCCCATGTTTTAATACATGTCAAAATTCAAAGGTGAAGTACACTAGTTGTGTTGTCAGCATGCCCTTCTCTTCCCTGGCTTTAGTTTTTCTGGCTGCTTGAAGAAAACAATCACAAATTAGAGACAGATTTATAGAGAAAATTTGAGAAATTAATTACAATAATCTTCTGAGATATGAGAAACAATGATTTTGATATAAGTTTTATGAAAAATAACTACAAATTATTTACCTCAAAGGCACTGGTATGCTTTCAAAATCAAATCAACATGGCACAGACAGAAACATATTGGAAGTCAGCAAACATAATTTTGACAACTTTGAAGAACTTAATTTCAGTAGATGTACCAAGCCTTTTGTGTTCCTCAGATGAAAATTACTGCTTTAGCAAAGCCAAAATTATCCTTATTAGTAAGGATTCGTTTCCTTAGTTAATGCTGCCAAGATGAATAAAGGTAGCAGAATCAGTGTCTGCTGATTGAAATATTGCCTTTTTCATTTTAATATAATTTTTTTCTCAACACAAGATTAAGAGAGAAAGCTGTGCTGATTGCAACTTCTGTTTTATTTATGCATTCATGTATACACCCCATCATAATTGCAACTTGGTTTTTTTTGTGGTTGAAGGTATTGTAGCCTGGAGAAACTGAAGGAATCAGTTGAGTTGTGTAAATTCCATGTTGTGCAAATTATTATGTTTTTAAATCGAATGGATAGGTGATCAGAGCCTGGGGCTTGGTTGACTTATATAGATATTTTTAAATATGAAATTCATTAAAAGAAAGAGCAATTTCTGCTAGATCATGTTATACATTGAACAAGTTGAGTTGATTTTAAGAGATATTGCAATCTAACAAGTCCGACTATTCAGCACATAAAAAACAATAGTTGAAGGGAGTTCTATGAATCAAAATGAAATAGCTATGCACCTTTAGGAGCCTTCAGAAGTGATGGTAATGTTCTGGTAAAGCCACTGTCATTAGGTCAGACTAGCTAGCAAAAACAATTTCTCTGCCGTGAGGTTTATTTCCGTATTGAGAACCTGCCTCCATAGGGGATCCTGCAGCACAGGGAAACATGAGGACAAGATGATATTTCGGGCACAGATTGCTATGTGAGCTAAAGCCCTGAATCCAAGCACCAGGGGGATGGGTGGAGACTTCCAGTCTACTGAGCACTGTCTACTCCATATACACGGGGGTCATGTGCTTTGGGTGACCCTCTGTCCCTTAAGGCTGCCTTTGTCATCCACCCAAAGCAGGTGAACTTTGTTGACCCAACTCTTCAGAGAGGCTCTATGCAGGTACAGTAGCATTCCTGCTCTTTTTGGATTACAGTACATAAATATATGACAATTTTGCATGTATTTGTTTGCAACTTTTTGGTGAAAATGTTTTCACCTGGGGCAGAGGATGAAGATATTTTTTCACTTTTCTCCTTTTTAATTTGAGACGTTCAGTTGACCTTGAAAAGTTGCAGCTTCTCTTCTGTGTATTGGGAATAACACTGAGTTCCTAGGATAAGACAGTAATGTCAGAAATTACAGCCTCATAAAACCCTTAATTCTCATCATAAAAATAATATATAAAGTAGAGAACTATGAGGGTGCCTTACATATTGCACTGTCAAGTTTAGGAGCACTACAATAAAATTTACAATGCCTTTTTATTTGATAGTCAGTAAGAAAGAAAGAAAATCTAGCTTAAAAATTGCCATGCTATAAACAAGTGAGCTTTTCTGGGGGTGGAGGAAGTGAAGCAGGGAGCTTGAAGTGCTGGGCTTTGGGGCTTTTACTACATTTTTAAAACAATGTTGCTAAGAATCCCAGATGTTCACTCCAGGTGAAGTTTTAAATACACAATGGGCTAAAATGTTGAAAATTTTCTCATTATGAACCAGATGCCTTTCTTAGAGTATTTGAGGATACAGATAGCACAAATAACCTTAGGACCTTCTGGGAGCACAATCAGAGAGCACCTAAAGAGCTGTTTCAGGCAGGAGGCAACAGATTAAATCCCAAGTGTGTTGTGGCCTCAGGGAGTTTTCCCTGATACTGGTGAAGGCGAGGTTTTATTCAGTTTCCGTAGGAAACTTTCATCACCTGTTTTCTGAGCAGTAGTAATCATCTTCTTTGTTACCACTTTCTATTCTGACTAGGATTTTCTTTCATGGCTAAAAGTCTAGCCCACCTCTCTGTACCCAACACACAGAAGATATTAGTTTATTGCAACTCCCACCTGTAGGAACTACCTTTCTCGCTTAAAAAAGAAAAGGTCATATTTCTTCGTCTGAAATTATGGTTGCTGTAAAATGACAAATATGTTATATATGACATAACAAGCAAGTCTAAATCTATCTATTTTTCAACTTGGACACCGGAATATAACAGATTTCATCTTCAGTATTTTCTTAAAAGAAATCTCACTAGAGATGTTTAGTGTGCAAGATGTTGTACAAAAACATATAAGCACGAGTACAGTATGTAGAATATAGAAAGATATAGAAAGAAAAATATAAAAATAGACATTCAAGGTCAAAAATAATGGTCATACACATAGGTGTTTTAAGAATAAATGAGAACAATTTTTCTTTCTCTTTTAGTTACTCATCTTCAACTATTTTGCCTGGGAGGGACAGGCTTAGTCATGTCACATTTTGCACAGCATGCTGGCCACCAGAAACTCCTGAAGGGTTAGTCATCTTGCAGAAGCACTTTTTATTCTGACCGAGCTAGTGGTAGACTTTGATTTTCTGACTTTGTTATGGAATTCAGTGACTAGAAGAAAATATATGTAGAATAGGGACCACATGCCATCTTTAGAATGGAGACACTGAAATGCTGTATTACCTGAGTGATTTTGAAAGCTATCATTCATATTTGTTTACTTGCAAAACTGTGGCTCATAGAAATAGTTCTATTTTTTCTTCAGAGATTCACAGTGCTCTGGTAAATATTTTCATACATGGTTAGACTTTCATACATCATTATGTGGGAAAAAAAGTAAGTCTATCAAAAATTTAAAACAACCAGTTGTTATTCTGGAAGGCAGCAGATGCTGAATATTTCACAGATGCCTTCCTCCCATTTGTTTGGTTTCACCACTTATAAGGAGATAACTGAATACATTTTCTAAGCCTTGGCAGTGCACTTGATCAGCACTCTGGTGGCAGATGAGTTTCAGTGTAATTTTGTCCAACAGGTGTGAAAGGGCAGAATAGGGCTTTCAGTGACATGTTTTATGGAAGTCTACTAATTGCATTCTGCTTCTCCCAACACTTGCACAAGAATCTCACACACTTGTCATCTCTAAAAGGTGTGGAAAGGGTTGGAAGATCTACTGTCTGAAGAAATCTACTGCCCTCTTCCATTGGCACAGCCAATATAGTTCACCCATGGCCAGATGGGTTTGTTCCCAAAGCTAGAGGGCAGCTAACAAACTGCAGTGGAGTATGCATCATCTTTCTTTACTTATACCTATCATGTTTGTTTTATTTTTAAAGAAGAAAGTACTAATTACTTCAATTTGTATTTATTATACTAAGAAGGATGATTAGTCACTTTTTTGTAAGGACTAGAGTTTCAATAATTTCATTTTACCTCTAGTAGGTTAAAAATGGCTTATAGAAGGGATTTAATCATGAACTTCTGCCTATTCCTTTGAATTACTGGTATGCTATTTGGTTAAAATTCTTAAGCTTTTAGAGTAATTGAAATGTTGCATTGAACCTGAGAAAGAATTAACTACTGATATTTTTAGAAAGTAAATTAAAGCTTTTCTGCTTTTCAGGAGATGAGCCTTCTAAATTTCCTTTATGATTTGCATGCAGTGTCACTTTTCGAAAGAGTTTTCAGCACTGTCAGCCTCCTGAATCTCCTTCACGCTATTATTTTGAAAGCAACATGAAAAAAAAAGATAAAAAAATAACAAGCCCAGACATAATTTTAGGGGACAACATTTTTCCATTTAGTTGTTTTTCTTAAGCAGGTGCACAAGTTTACTGTGTAAGTATTGGAGTCATGAAGCATGTTAAGCAACAATATTTTATATCAGCTATTGTCTTGAGGCAGATATTAAAGCCTACTACTGATTTTCTTTGGTCAAGCACGGTACTGAAATTAACATCTGAAAATTCAAAACTTATAGTAAGGTATAAACCTCTCAATGGAAAGGTAATCTCAAAGAAAAGCTTGCCTAAGTATTGTTAGCTGTTCAGCTACAGCTAATAAAAATACTGAAATGCTGAGATATCAGTGCATAGAACTACAGCCATTGTTTCATCAAAATAAATGCAATCAAAAAAGTTTGAGAGAAAATAAAGCATAAACTTAGAAATTTTTTCCAGCTAGAACAAGAGGCACTGCAGACAGCAGCAGCTGCTGTTAAATACCTACTTCAAAGAGGTAACTACTTGATTTGAGCAAATTTAAAAGCCCACCCTGCAAAAAACATGCTCAGAAAATGTATATTTATCATAACAACTTCCTGTGGAAAGGTCAGATAATCATGGATCATGAAACGTAAAGACAACATTTTTTACTATTTTTATCTTAGATGTTGTGTTAGCCTCCCTTGTCATCTAGACATTTTTTCTTCGAGTCAATTTACAGGGAAAGGAATAGAAAGACAGCTTAGCATTGAAAGAATGCTTATGCTTTTTTAGTCCTGTTGAATTATTTTGTTAACATCCTTGTTGAATGGTAAGGCTATTTTGCAAGGCAAGCAAATATAAGCACTTTCCCCGTGTTTTATAAGAAACACACCTTTTTCCATGTTGCAAATATCTAGTCTGATTATTCGTAGTACTAACAAATTCCCTCTGTCTTTCAAAAATGACTACATTTTGGGCTATACCTATGATAGATCCACATTGAAATATATGGGTTGGGTACAAAGAGGGGTAACTGCTCCAGGATGAAGATCCTCCTACAGCATCTGAGCTCTGTCCCATTCACACAAGATGATTTCTTCCTCACGTGGCCTGCAACGAACACAGATAAACCACAAAGCATTTCTAGTCTCTTTACTTTGCCATAAAACAAGGCTTAGTTCTCTTTGGCCATCTATGTGAATTTCACACTGCTAGGATCATTATTAGAGAGTATCCCTGTTAGCTTTGCTCCTTTGAACTCCTCTTTAGAACTCAATTCAAGCTAAGAGAGTAGCAAAAAAATTTCCAGTCATCTTAGATGACAACATCCTGCCATACGAGGAAGTTTGATCTAAAATGGAACATACTAGCTTACTGGAAAGAAAGCACAAGCAATGAATTATTCAGGGTTTCTAGTCAACAACCTTTTATATTGTGTTCTATCCCAGGATAAATGGTTCAGACTCAAGTACCATATTTGTCAACAGTAAACTAAACCTGCTGCCCAAATCCCACACTGACAGTGTTAAACTGCTTGTATATTGTTATGGCTGTCATTTAAGGCAGCTAAAACACAATTCAGAGCAGGGCTGTCCCCATGTTCCTAACTCATCCCCTTGTGTTTTCACTTTTCATGAACTCAGAAAACTGGCAATGCTGGAAGAATTACTGGGGCTGAAACAACACCTGGGCACAGGGGATTCCATTGAGAACAAGAGTACCAGTGAGGCTGCATGAACTCTGGCTTTCTTTTATTTGTGCATCATTTAAAACATTACTGCAGTCTTTTATTTCAATGAGATTATTTTAGAAATGTAAATCCCTTGGCCAGGGACTGCAGATTGTAAAGAGATGAGTCTATTTCCCTGATGTGATACTTCAGATGAGTCCATTAGACTTGAACCAGCAGGAAATTAGCTCAGTATTATTGCTACATGTACTGATTTTGTGCTTTTCTATTTCTTCAGTGTGTTGAATAGAGTATTTACAAAACAAAACAAAAAAATTAATAAGATAATATCAACACAAATTACCTCGAAAATTCTCTCCCCCAAACATCTTTAAATACATTAGAGAGTATTTAAAGATAGCTTTTGGGCACTTTAGTAATAGAGACATGGATATTGTTCCACTATATTAAATAAGGACTGACTTTGAGCAGATGAAATTGGGACCTTTGATTCAGACTTACAATCCAAAGAACACTGATCCTTTCAAGTGTACTACTAAAGCTGCCAAGTCTTGAAATCAGAAATAATTTTGTGGTCAACCAGGCAAAATATTTTTTCTAAATTTCAATAAGAATAGTGTCATAGACAGATGTAAAATAAAATCAAAGTGCTTGGCCTCTTATAAAAAACAATGGTCTTATCACATTGTTGATGCCTACATTTGACAGTGCTTAAATTTCTATTCCTCTCTTGAAATGCTCTACTGTTTGAATTCATTCATTCAGAATCAAGCACCCTGCTTTAACATCTTAATAGATGTTTTCTGTTTGCCTCAGGTTATTTTTATTTTAAAAATATTTATAGATGGATGTTCTTTTCGAGCCAAGTTACTGTACCAATCGGTTTTTAGCAGAATATACTCATCTCAGACACTTAGGTTTTTACTGGGGTAAAAAAAATAACACCTGTTGAAACAAAATCCAAATTTATTATCTTACCATGTTGTGGCACCAGTCATACGTCAACTTCTGTAGTATGAATTATTAGAGCTGGAGAGAACTCTGATGTTTTTCTTGTGTGATGGACCTTTATCATTTCCACAAGGTGCTGATTACAGTGTCAGTGATTCTTCATAATGGCTACGTTTCTGCTTCCTTTTTTCAGAAGTGTTTCTATTCTATAGATGAGTTTGGATTTTGAGAACTTATATTAGACTTTTGGAAACACCTGTTTATAGATGTTGAAATTAATCTCAGTTTTACTGATACAAATTTCACATCATTCTTCTGAAACACCACATACAATATTATTATAAGATGATCCATAAAGAATAAAATGCTCAGATGCATATTAATCTCAAGAATACAATGTGAAATTAATCTGAAATGTGAAAAATATCCATGACTATCCATTTAAAGATAATGAAATCAGATTTTCAATAATTAGGATGTGAATATTAGGAAATGCCAGAGTTGACTCTGATTTATCCCTATGAACAACGTGTTGCTCTAATTATAGCAGGATTGTACTTGATAAAAATATTTTATAAATATCAGCCAGTCTTCCATGTGCTTGTACCCCACGTCAACAAACACAGAGGCAGCCGATAAAGACCAGATGGCCTAACTAGGAATGTGTTGTTTACTTAAATTTGTGTGGTTTCATTGTGTGTTGTGAATGTTTAAACCTGGCCCACATTCCTACAAGTGACAGTTATCCATTTTTGTCTAATTTTTAGTAGCTTGTTTGCACTGTTATTAGTAGTTTGAGTTTTGAGACAGTTATTAACATGATCGGTTCCCTCGTTGTATGAATACAAATTAGTTTCATTTTGCAAACTTTTGTTCAAACTTGAAAAAGTAGCTTTTCTAATCAAAGCAAATATCCGTTCTTGATGTATACTACAAGCTCAATAGGAACCTAAGTCATAATCTAAATGACACAATGGTTTCCTGGTTTAGATCTTGTCATAGACTCATAATGACAGAAATGTTGGGGCTGAAAGCACCTCTGGAGACTTTACCCCAATGGTGCTGCTCAAACAAGATCAGATAAAGCAGTTTGCCCAGTACTGTGTCTAGCCGAGTTTTAAATATCCATAGAGGAAAACTCCACAAAATTAATGATAGCCTATTCTAGAGTTTGACCACTCCCAAAGTAAAACAGCTGTTTCTTATATTTTAGTAATTTTTTTTTGGATTGCAAATTGTGCCCCTTGACATTTGTCTTTTCAATGCACACCACTCAAGAATCTGAATCCTTCTTATTAATTTTCTCCCATCAGTTATTTATGCTTTGTATGGTTTATAGAAATACATTGGTTAGATTCCCCTGAGACTTCTCTTGTCTAAGATGAACAGCCCTGCTTCTCTGAGACTCTCATATGCTTGATGCTCCAAGTTCTTGATCATCTTTGTGGCCCATTTTTTTGGATTTGCTCCAGTATTTTCATGTATTTCTTTGTCTCCTGTACTGGGGAGACAAGAACTGGGCCCAACACTACATAGTTCTCACTAGATCTGAGTAGAGGGGAAGGATGACTTCTTTCAACTTTCTGGCAAAGTTTTTTCTAATGCAGCTCAGTTGGTCATCTTTTCTGCAAGACACATTGCTCACAGTCAACTTGCAGTTCACCAGGACAGCAGACCCTTTTCTGTTAAGCTGTTTTCCAGGCAGTCAGGTGCAGTCCAACCATGCAACTTGCGTTTATTTCTTCCCAATATATAATCACAGGGACTTGTGAATAAGAGTTTCACTAGAGTAGTTTGTAGAAGGCCTCTTCTTCTTCTGGATCAGACAGCCAGTAGAAGCACAGCACAGTATCACTGTGTTGTTGTTCCTGTTTATTGTGATCCATACACTTTCAACTCTTTCTTTCATGTCTAGGTTCACAATGTGCTATGACTTACGGGGGTAAAATTTTCATTAATGACTTCTTGTTTTCCTGCACAACTTCTTCAATCTGTAAACACTTCTGCCATTAAATTGGGTGGGAGAGGACAAGTTCGTCTTTAATTGCTGGGTCATTCATCAGGAAAAGGAAAGTATCATATCAAACTGTAAAAAATCCCAGTAGTCATCAGTCAGATTAGGGTCTTAACTGCTGTCAACAGTGGTATTGTATCTTCTCTTTGGTGTGCATTAACATTTGGAAGAGAACTGATTGTTTTAACTGCTCAAGTCTGTGTCTCAGTGAGACACAGTGCAGTAATAGATCCTGCTGATTATTTGTGTTTTTTGTCTTTGTTTCTATTTTATCATTTAAATCAAGTTATTTCCTCTGGCTGCAATTTGTGAGCTTTAATTAATTGGCATGAGATTGGTTTTGTATGACCTGTAAGATATTTTATCAGTAACTTGTTTGCACTTTGTGCATCCAATTACAATATCTGGAGTTTTAGGTAATAATAATTAGCATTTCACACTAATTATAAGATTGCAAGTTAAAAGGAAATACACAACTGCATTCTAAAACTATATGATTAATTAGAGATTTTAAAATAAAGTTTAATTTTCATTTTGGCAAAACAGGACACAGTATAATATCTTCATGTCAAGGGAATACTCTTTATTAGTAATTAACAAAAATTAAATGTGCCTCACTTGCAGGCTTCAAAATAAGAATGAAAATGAGGCACAATTATAAACAATTTCATGCACCTAGCAAGAACAATAATCTCTTGTAGGTAAGAGCTCGACTACGTTTGGGAAAGGTTGCACTTTCTTCTTTTTTAGCAGCTGCACTTCTTATTTAATTACCAGGAGTAATTTTATAAAATGGTTTTATAGCTCCAAAAAACAATTTGCACATCCACTGTAACAATCAAATAGAGTGTCTTGCATCTAAGCCAGTTTTTGAAAACATGTAAACTTTTACTGATATATTGATGAGAATCCCTTTATCCTTGCCTTACAATGAACTGATCCAGTGATTATTTAGGATAATACCTAGATATCTTAGGCAGGCTGCTCCAACTTAGGTGTAAAGCAGTATGAAAGTAAAGGGCACACAGTTTAGCAATTCAGAGATGCTATGTGGAATCCTGTGTGGTAGGGGAATAGGTGAGTTGCTTCCAAGATACTAATGCTAATGGCTAAGGCTCTGTACACTTTTATTTCTGTCTAAAGTGCAGCATTTGAGCTGGTGATACTTAGTGGTTGCCTGCAGGCTTTCCAGTACTTCATGCTCTCTGGAGAATTGTCCTAAAAGTAAGTTCCTCTCTTTGCACAGAATACAAACTTCTTAGTCCATCCCCTGACCTCTTCATTTTAGATACCAAAGTGGATAGTCTGAATCTTATCCTTTGGCAACAAGGAATTAGGGGATTGCCTTGGTCTGCACAGCTGAGTGACTGAGTGATGCGGGGCAGTGGGTATTTTTGAGAAGTTCACCCTTGACATAAGTGAAAGCTCAAAGGAAAGAATGAGGGCAGCACTTATTCTTACACAGGCAGTGGCTAATTATGTTCCAGAAGCAATTAGACCCACCCTATTGCTCTCTATCTGCCTGACTGTAGAAGAATGTGTCTGACATATGTGCTGACCATGCTGAAACCAGGCCTCTGTGCCAAGAAGAGTTAGAGGTCCATCAGGCAGAAACAGAGTATGTGGAGATGTGGAGGCCATATCTCCAAAGTAACCAAAGTATTCCACGGAAAGAGGGTTGTAATGAGATCAGAATATATGTAGCTGCCTAAGGTGATTTATGTGGACAATTTTGCTGTCAGAGTTTAGGTGACCATAACAGTAAAGGACTTCTGCATTGATCCCCTGGACTTCTGTGCCCAGCCTCAAACTATCTCAAATTTGATGCCATAGTAGGTCACCTTTATCTTATCCTTTACCACAAAGAATGAGGTAACAGTTTTCTGGTGACACAGTTGAAATAAGCAGCATTTTGTGATATTGACCTTTATCAGAATCTTCCTCTGAGGGAGGAAAAGTCTGAAAGCTAAATGGGGGAAGGAATTTGAAAGAAAAAAAAAAAAGGGGGGAGTGAGGAAGAAGGAAGATAAAGGAATGACATAGACAACCCAGTCATCAATCAAGTTGTTACAGTCTAATCCTGGCATCTGTAAGTATTGCCTGAGGCAGGCAGTTGTCTAATTCTTTGCTTTCACTATCTACATAGATTTGTTAGTGCTTATTCTTGATGCTTGATGTTATTGTTCCTTTACATCAACCTGCTACGACTTTGTAGCTTTGTTATAAAAAGCCTGCAGCTTCTCTCTCTTTCCTCATAATCATTATTGAGATGTATCTGCCATTGTGGTTGAAAGAGGAGAAACTTCAGTGTCAGATGGAAGATGGCTGGAAGAATGAAGGGATGTTTAATGCAGGCAGGAGCCCGAAGTTGCTATAGGAAGTGAAAGGATGTATAATAAGAAAAAAGCTCAGGGGGCAGAACATCAGCAGTAGAATAAAAAGGAAAACCCAGGAGGAGACATTCTCTTCTCCCAGGAGAAACTGCTACTTTTATGGACCCCATAGAAAGAAATAAAACAAAATTAAAAGTACAGAAAAAAGGAGGATGGCAAAGATAAAAACATTCCAGGAGAATGAAACAGGAGAATCAGGCAAAGATGAATTTTAAAAAATGGATCTAAAGCAAAGTGAAGAAAAGCACACTTTTGAAATTCCTTTATAGTGATTTGGATTTATTGAGCAGGAGGTCTACATCTATGGACAGTGTTATGACTAACAGCAACAAAATATTTCATGTAGCTCTTGACCTTGTAAGACAGTTTTCAACCACATAAGGAAGCATGACCACAGCTCTTTAGCACAAGAAAGAGGCTATGGTCCCATGAGCTGCACTTTTCCCAAACAGATAAACGATATAGTTCCCTGTGGCATAGGAAGAAATCTACTCACAAACTAGCCTGCTCTATTCCCTGGAACATATTTTTGATTTCTGTCACAAAAGTATTGCTCAGTCAGTAAGTTTTCAATCATATTGGTCATTTAAGATACTGATAAATCCAGGAAGAGATCACCTTTGAAATATTTACAGCAGTATTGATGTGCTGACTTCCTTTTTTTCTTATGACAGACAGGATCCTTCAGAAGCACTTATTATCTCAGTGCTATTTTTAGAGTATTTTTTTTTTTCAAATTAACTTCAAGGCCTCAAAATATGCTTGTGTTTCAAATAGGATTTTTATTCTGTACATGTCTGACCACATTACAAATATGAAGAGGAACTATGAAGTAGCTTATTCAGTCACTGATCAAGTAGTTTTCCATTTGCATTTTGGAAACCTCAGTCTAAATGCCAATGTCACTAGGCTGCAGGTATTTTAAGACTTTTCGTAAAATTAATGCTTTTTAAAAGTTCATCCAAAATAAGGTCATACCTTAAAAAGCAGCAAAAATCTTCTAAAAAGTTTTCCAAAATCAAACCTGGAAATTAAAAAAGAAAATATATTCAGAACCATTTCACCTTGACCTAAGTTACTTTGTAAGGATTTTAGGGTTTGTGAACCATAATAAAAAGCAACAAACAAACAAACAAACAAAGCCCAAAAATACCCCCACAAACAAAAAACCCCCCACAAAACCAGAAAGAATGAGAAAAGAAAAGAAAAAGAAAAGAAAAGAAAAGAAAAGAAAAGAAAAGAAAAGAAAAGAAAAGAAAAGAAAAGAAAAGAAAAGAAAAGAAAAGAAAAGAACCAACAAAACAAAAAAAAACCCAAACCAAAACAGGGTAACCTTCAGAAGACATTCAGCAGAACCTGACAAAGTTTTGATTGAAGAGAGATTGATTCTCTAAAGTTTGAATGGTCAGACATGCACTGAATTTGCTGAGGTTCATTGCTATATCCTAGAAAGTATTTTCAGCCCTTCTATCCTAATGAGCTTATTAGTAAAAGGCTGAAAGGATCACAGATTGTCTATCAAATAAGATTGTCAGTCACACACTGTTGGCAACTCTGCTGTGATTTATAAACCATGATTACAGAGGAGAGAGGTATGAAGAAATGAGCTTTATTGTGTCCTAAGACCAGTGCAGTGGCAAAAAAGACAATGTACAATATTGTGCTTAGAGGGTGGGAAGGTATATGTTCTGGATAAGGAAGCCATAGAAAATGAGACAGAATGGTACCTTTCCCCTCTTGTTTCCTCCAGTGATAATTATATTGCATAGAAGAAATTGAATTACCTGCAGCAGCAATAGTTATTGGCGAAAAATATGCTATTATATGTGATTTAAAAGTGGGGGACACACTTGAGATGGGAAGGGGCAAGCTCAAACTCAGCCCAGTGCTGCTAGAAACAGGCATTTTCTACACTCCGTGTACTCAATCTACCTAGACACAAATGATTGTCAGTGCAGTTCTATGTCCAATAGAGACCTTTGTTTGGTATTTTTGATTGACTTTTTCTGTAGCAGCAGGAAATATTGATAACTTATAGAAGAATATAATTTAGGGGGGAAAAGTTGGGATAATTTATTACTGAAATATTTTCGAATTGTTAAAAAAGCAGGGTGATTTTAATAAAGTGCTTCTGAGTGAGACTTGTATCTAAAGGGAATGAAAACAAAGCTTGCAAAAATTACAGTTAAATTACCAGCTAAAGATCCAGGTTGAGCTGAGCTTAGCGAAGCTGAGAGCCATATACACAATTATCATATTAGTTAGGGGCACCAAAAATCTTTGGAGCACAAAATTATCTTAAATCTGTAAAATCATCCCTTCCAGTTTCTCTTGAGAGATGTTACTCTCTTTCCTTTAGATAACCAAACAGTTCTGTCAATGATTCCGTGTTCACCATTCCTCTTCTCTTGTGGCCTGGCTGATTCCTGTTGATAAGGATTGCATTGTAAGTTAGCAATTGCATTTGTAGCTGAGGTTTTTGCTACACAATGAGAATATGCATCATTGGAAGCCTTTGGGAGTGATTATAAATCTCTGCATAGGCTTTGGTAGAGATCAGTCTATACTCATCATTTGTGCAACTGTCCCATCATGTTACCACTGACAAGTAAACTCAAATCCAGCCAATAATCTTATTACTGGAGTATTTAACGTATATAGTCACTTCAGCAAAAGCTGTGTTCATTTCAATTGTTTAGAGAGAAAATTATGTGAGACAGAAAATTTCAAGCCATCAAAGGCAGTCTGATTGCTTCTCCAACATTCTAAGGAAAACAAGGCAAAAAGGATGAGAGAATATTTTTTTTTTTGTGATCTACCTGCACCACTGTCCACTACCACTACCTCGTTAAGCACAATAATTTTTATTTAAAACTATTCTTCTAGCTATTTTAAAATTGCAGAAAGAGGAACCTTATGTTCTGTCCTTAAGAAAAAGAAAAGAACAAGATTAAAAAATTTGGACAATCAAGAAAACAGCTGTTTCTGGGAAAAAAACTCTTTAAAATCTAACAGAGTACCTTTCATTCTGAGAAGCTCTTCAGACACATTCACCAAGTATTCCTATTCGGTATCTGCTGCATAATAAAAAGCTACTGGTTTATATATGATAGAACAGAATGGGTTCATCAGAACCCTGGCTGAAATAGAAAATTTGTATCAAGAAATTCCAAGTGGATGAAAAATACTCCAAGATAGAACTTAATGTGTATTTAAAGTATTTTGATGAGATGAAAAGAGAATGCTTCAGGCTATGCAAAAACATATCGTTAGGGGTTCCTTTTTTACATATCAAATATGTATTTTATGCTGTACTATCCTGCTGTCAAGACAAATGGTCATTACTTGCTATTTGTCTCCATATATCTCTTAGTAAGAGGGGGGTTTTTTTGTTTTGTTTTCTTGTGTTGATTAGCATGGAACATTTATCACAGTCAGGGCTTCATGGTTCAGTTCCTCTTTTTTAAACGAAAAGGAAACATGAGCATATATTATGGGAATGCAAAATTTTATAACCTTGTCTTAGAAAGCTAGGCATTTAAAATCTGCTCCAGGAGTACCACTTATATAGATAAAGCACATAGACTTAGTAGAGATCAAAACAGTTAACAGAGAATTAAAAATACTTCACAGTGTACCGTCTTGCCAAGCTTTGCATATCAAATAAATGTCTTCATTAAAGCTATAATTAATAATTATTTTTATCTTTATACTGGTGGCATAAAAGCCACTATGTCTGACCCAGATCTCACTATACCCAGTATTTGAAAACAGGACACGTTTACAAATTAAGATTGGAACAGAATAGGACAGCCAAACATATGCCAAAGGCAGGAATAAGGCACAAGACCGGTCAAGATTCACACAAAACAAATATCTAAATTGGTTAGCTAATTGGTGTGTTGTCAAAAGTGCTGAGGATGTGGTTTATCAGGCCAGGCGACATGACTTTTATGCATTACAGTGAAAATGAGATATTATCTACTTGAAGTCTGTAGTTTCATTAGTGGTATCTGCTTTCATATTACTTTTGAACTAAAGACTCCGTCATGAAATTTCTGGAAAATATATTTTAAGTTAAATGGACATATTGTTAAATCAATGCTGTATTTATAACAACATCAACCATTTTTTAAATTAAGAAGTCGAAAAGATTTCTTGCTTTCATTTCAAATTCATTTGGAAATATGGTATTTTATATATTCCATTTTATCATGGAAAACACAACATAGAACTTAAGGAGTAGCCAGTTATTTCTGTGAGAAAGTCTTAAGTTCTCCATTTGGCCCCGGATTAATGTTGTTTATCTCTTGAACTAGCAAGAGACTAGAATTATTCATTACTTTTTCCTGTTAGTCCCCAGAAGATATTTTTGAAAGTGAGACTTGCATTCTGACCAAACTCTTCACCCATTCAGGTCTCAGTTCCTTTTATTTTCAGGACATTGGTTGTCTGTGTTATCCATTGTTTTGGGTGTTTTTTTGTTCTGCAATGTTTTGGTTTTTTTGTTTTTTTTTCTGTTGTATTATCTATCCTTTGATAGAATTTTTCACCTCCTCTCATTTCTGATTATTGGCATATATATGATGTAGATTTTTACCGTGCTGAATGCATTTCACATTGTCCTCAATGAGATTTGATGATCAAGAGTTCTGCAAATGAAAATATTTGTGACCTTTGTGTCAAAAATCTACACCCAAGGGAATCCCGCTGCTATTCATTTCCCTTTCTAGAGACTGCATTAAGAGATCTCTCTTTTACAAATAATTGAAGTTTCTTGCCTTTTAGTTTGGCTCTGTTGAATTTCTTGAAGCACCATGAGCACATAGGGAGCATTGCTATATAAATCAAATAATAATAATATGTATAAAGAAAAATCACAAAGGGGAAGAAAAAGTCTCATGCTGTTAAAAGCAAATTATACTTAGATATTGGAAAGACCTCCCATGGCTAAAGAATGAGTTACAGTATTAACAGAAAATATGTGATTCAAGCACATTTCATTTATTTGACATGATAACAGAAAGATTCAAGCTTTTGTGGAACCCAGACTTTGATTGTTTCAATTCACACTAATTTTTGAGAGGAAATGTTTTAAAAAATTATGTATAGGGAAATAATTCATGTAATGGCATTTAGTGTGGCATGTCCCAGTGAACACTTTTTTTTCCTTTGACATCTGTTATCTAATATTGCTTCTACCTTTGTAGAATGACTGATATTACTTTTTCAAGGACCTTGAGCATATGCTTAACTGTAAACATATGAGTATATTTGGGCATATGTTGCTTAATTACTTAAAAAAAAATACTCCAAAGAAGGATTAAATATTTGAATTACACTGCATATACAACTGATCCATGTGCAATTGTATAAAAGATGCTTGTCTGGGAGTACAGGTAAGAAGAGGTAAAACTGGCTGGATGAAAGATTCCCCAAGAGACACTGAAACAGCTGCCACAAGCATATGCTCTTCTACATGCAGACCAATTCATGGTGACTATTCTTTCCACTTTGTGAAGAAATGAGGCTGTAGATTTGTTAACTGGACTTCCACTTGTGGTGTTATAGGATTTCTTGCCTGGGAGATCCTCAAGAGTCACTTCAGCATTAAAAGTACAGTAAATTGCCAATATATTGCACTGAAATATGAGACTGGTGTTTTATTAAAAATATTAAATTAAGCCTTTGACACTGACAATTGAGTTTTCAGACCTACTACTTAAAATATATATTCAGGAAAATTTCTGGCAATAAAACACTATAATCAAAATAGAATAAACAAATGGACATGAGAGCAGAAATGGACACACATAAAAACTAATGTTCACCAGGCGCATGTTCCATGTTGATTAGGGAGTCTTCCCTCTTCCAATCCCTTGCCTAATTTAGTTTTTAATATGAGACAGACTCCTATGTCCACCTGAAGATTTCTAGACTTTTGAGATATCTCTTCAGATACAATTCTTACAGTGAAACGAGTGAGTAGTTTTCTGTTAATATAAAAAATACTGTCTTCAATCATAGTATGCTTGTTAACATAAAGCCCCTTAACTTCTCATAGGAAAACCTCTAAGACATTATTTATGTGAAAACAATTTCACTTGCTGCTTACAGCTGCAGAAATCTTCAAGGGCTTGAACACTGTGCAATAAGGAGAGCTCTCTTTCCAGGCCATTCAATGTGTAGTCTCTTTTAAGAGTCCTAGAGAAGATGCACAACTGGCATTTGGAAGAAAACAAAGTGTTTGCAGCTACTGTTACAATTTACACATGAACGTGTATTGACTCCTTATGTTGGGGTTTTCAGTAAATAGAGGGAAACTCATTGGCTGTATTTTCTCATAGCTTATTTTCATATATTTGTAAAGCAACGGAGTATCATTAGACAATATGCAGAAGTCTTACCCAGCATTTCAGTTTGGTGTGTGCTGCACTGAGGATGAATATTAGCAAGATCAGTTATAGTAACTGAACAGGGTTCGTGAGATTAGAATGTTATTTTCTCTGAATGGCTTACAAAAACATTGCTAAATAAGGTTGGAAACCACCAGACTTTTGCTCCGCTTTCAAAATAAGTAGAATGCTTAGTGCTATGTTTGTGGTGACCAAATACACCTTGCATTTTCTTATAGCAGGAATGGTTGTACAAATATATCCATCTGGGGGAAACAGCCCTTATTCTGATATAGCAGCATGGTGGTTTAGAACAGTACTTTTCTTATGCTCCATCAAAGACGTGGATGTAGCTTGCTTGTCTTTGAGCACAGGGTCTATAAACTTTTTTAGCTAACACACAGCTAGTTGTAGATCGTTGATTTTGTCCTTGACAAATTTTAAATCAATTTCAGCGTGAAAAGTTTACTAGTTTTCATTACAAATGTATTTCCCATCTGCTACTGTGCAGAGTTGGTGAATGCAAAGCTGAAATTGGACTAATGTAACTAGTACTGTATAAAATTTCTTCTCCATTTTGTTTATTTGCTTTTGTTTTGTTGGGTTTGGGATTTTCAGGAATGGCGGCTGTTTTGTGTTGAAATAGCTGCTTCCTGTCATCTGTTTGTTGTGATCTAGATTCTCCTCTCAACTTTAGTTCAAACTAAAGTGAACATCACTGAATGCAATAGGAACAAAAATAGATTTTATGCCCTTGAAAACTGTAGTCTGTATTTCTTCCTTTCACTAAGAGTGATTACCAGCTTCTGATCTTAGTAGTTCTGGAAAGGTCAAATGAAACATGGAAGAGGAACCAAGGTAATGAGAATGGGAGAAAGATGAGAGGGTAGAAAGAGATAATGTGATTTACTCGCCTTCAGTTTTTGTGAAGTTTATGAGGAAAGAGAAAAAAAGCAAGAAACTGCTGCAAAGGAAATCAGCAATAACTCAGTAGTCATAGGGAAAACACTTTCTGAAGGCATACCTCAGCTTATAAAGATTTCTATTTTGGCTTGATATCATATGATAGGTCAATCATAATAAGTCTTTTCATCTTCCAAAGCCTTAACTGTTGTGACAGTAAATGTTTGTGGGCTTTGTTAGGACTGGACTCAGATGAGCAAAATGTTACTGTTATGAATATCTAGTGTTCTCTAATGTTACTTCAACACAATAGACCAGTTCCACCATAGGGCTTTGTGTTATCCCTGGTTCCCTACTAGGAAATTAGGTCAGACTATTAAAAATAACCATCTGCCCAGTGGGGATCTGTCTATAGGACCAGCTCTTTACATCAAAGAGCTTTATTCCTTGTCACATTTGGATTTTGCCCTGCTAAAGAAATATGTCAGGAAAGCAGCATTTTCAGGAATTTGCAAGATGTTTAATACATGGCCATTCTCATAACTAATTTAATAATTTAAGGATGGTGGCTGAATAATCTGTTGTTTTATAAAGAAATAAAAGAATGAAGAGTGCTTTATTAAACAAACAAGATTGGTAACATGTTCAAAGCTGCAAGGGTAATCTGAGGATTTGTTTTTAACAGAATTGAATTTCAAGGATAACCAAGGTCATGCTCATCCTTATATTTCCTCCTCCCCTCTCTCTCTCTTTATTTTTAACGAAATTGAAATTTCTGTGATACAAATAAAATCATAATCTACTAGCAAGTTTGTTGCTCATTGATACATGAGTGAGTTCTTGCCTTTCCCTCTTTCAGCTATGTGAGTTGACAGTTTAAACTGGACAGGGTAACCAAAAAAGGCTTAACTTTCACTTCATAAGATTTAATATCATCGATAGTTTTAATGTATGTAGCAGGTAGAGAAATTTTACCTAAGGATTGATGTCACAACTTATTGTTGCATGTTGGTGAAATTTATTAAATGGATGACTTTGACCAGCATATTTTCATACAAAAAAAAAAAAAAAAAAAAAGCTATATAGAGGTAAAAGAGGTAAAAGAACATTTCTTTTTTCTTCTAAGAGAACATCTTTCCTTCACTCTCTTTGTTGTGGTGAGTAGTGACAATTAGTTTGCTGGCTGAGATAAGACTGGCTTCAACATAAAGCATCTGGTTTCTACAGACTCCAGGAAAGAAATGGTTTAGCAACTGAATAATGTGGCAGCCGGAAGAGAAGCCCACTATTTTGTTAATATTGTGGCAGAAATTTCAAACTATATGAAGTCTTTTTCTCAATTGACTAAAATAGCTCAAAAATACTGAAAAACTCTGCATATTGTCAGACTGATTCAAAATGCCATAAAGCTAATAGATATCTCTATTTGGATCTTTGGAGGATAAGGTACTGACTGATGTCAGGATCTGAAATACTGACCAGTGTCTTGTTTCAGCAGTCCATCTCCATTCAGCAAAGCATTTAATCATGTACTTAGCTCTGGAATGAGATGTGATTTATATGTGCCTAAGAACTTGGCTAAACAGGGATAAAAAGTAGAAATGTAGTAGTTATTGTCTGGTGTCTGTTGATTAATCTCATACTTCAGACCAGTTGTTAGTGAATTATTAATATTATCCAGGAAGAATGATTTTCTATGGAGTGTATCAGAGGAGATGGGCATGGAGCATATCCACTTGAAGGTATCATAGATTATTAATACATAAAAGGTATTTTTTTTATTGAATTGCTTGGAAAAATGTGATACACACAATTTCTAGTTTACCGATATTTGCTTGCAATGTGTTAATATGTTTTTCAGGTTTTAAATTGAAGCATGGCAGCTTCTTTCAAAAATCATATGTGATAAGGTCAGAAACACTGGGAAAACCTTCTGTCATTGCAATATCTTCAATATTTTCTTCAGACAGTTTCAAGTGTTTGGGTAGTTTTTTACCTCCTGAGGATCACAAAGGGTTTGATTCATGTAAGCTAGTAAGGTATCAAGAGCACCTTGGAGAAAAAGATTTATGTAAGAGCAAAGCAGCAATAATGGTAATTTATCGTAGGCAGATTCTTTTTGAATGCAACAGTAACAGAGGGAGGGAAAAGGCCACATCAAGATTTTGGTTCTCTCACAAAACCATCATGAATACCTACAGTCCCCAGATGTTTCATTTACGGCTAGTTCATTTTCTTGTCTTTCTAAAGCAGAGAAAAATCTATTAACTCTTTTGTTAATATTAAGATACTTACAAGCTATTATTTATTCTTGCCAAATTTATTACAGCTTAGCCATGCCACATGCTCCCAAACAGACTCATGAAAAAGTGAGCACTAAACTTTCAAAAAATATAAACCAGGTCTTACCATGAAGACAGGCTTAGTAAAATGAGATATTTTATTAAAAAAAACCAAAACCACAAAACCAAAACAAATACACAACAACAAAAAAACCACCCCCCCCCCCCATGGTTTTGAACTGTTTTAAGAATTTTCAATAAATTTATTGACTTTATGCAAGCCTATTCCACTCCCACTCCCTGGAACCCAAGGTTATTATGGAAGCATTTTTTTCAGGAATTTGCATTCTAAAAAATGAATTCTCTTTAATTTTCATAGCAAAATTGTACTATTTTTGAACATTACATAGTCCATTTTGAAGTTAGGCATGAATAAACATGTTTTATAAGTTCTTCCCTTGAAAACCAGGCTCTCAACAAAATGGCAATTCTCACATAAAAGCTTATAATCCTTGAAAATTTACTGATTTGTTAAAAACAACAAGGACCAGAAACCAGACCTATTTAAACAAGTATCTGTCAAGGACTGATATTTCACCTGAATTTTTTTTTTTTGTTTGTTTTTTTGTTGTTGTTGTTGTTGTTGTTGTTGTTTGTTTGTTTGTTTTTTGTTTGCTTTTTTTTTTTCTCAGCAGCATTTTCCACAAGGAATATGAACATTTAAATATCTTTTATGTGAAATAATCAGAGCAAAAACTTTTGATTCTAAATGTGGCAGCTTTCTAAAAATAAAGCTTTCATGTAGCTGCGGCATGAACTATTATTAGGGATGAAACGTGCTCTGTGGTTCCGAGGCAGCCTCGTATCAGCCTCCTCCAAGTCTCCCTGCTGTGGGTGCCCAGAGCCTGCTCAGTGGGGCAGGCTGGGGAGCACCAATTTTGCTTGTTGCTGTTGCTGTGCTGGGGGAAAAGATGCAGTAAAGAGTAGAGACAGCCAGCCCAGACCAGGGACCAGCACAGATCAGAGAAAAGTCCACAGAGCAGAAATCCGGTCTGCTATTTATTACTATTTATGTACACTCAGATGAAAGAGTTCAATCCTTCAAAGAGCAGAGAGCAGTGAGGGATATGAAATATGGTACTGGTGTTGCTAATGATACTAGACTGTTCAGGCTGTGGTTGTTAGGGTGCAGAGATACTACGTTATCCCTTCTCTCATCATTCTTATAAGGGACAGAGAAAAATGTTGACGTGTAACAGTATTTATACTAACTTGCTTTAGACAGATTGTTTTTCTTTTTAATTAGGTAAATGCAAACAAAAAAATCCCTCTGTGTTTATATCCACCTAGCAATGGAAAGTCAGCAATGAACTGCAGCAAAACTTCTGTCTCCAAAAGGTCATTTATATATTATAGACTAAAATAGGCAGATACATGAATTAAGACACAAAGCTGAAGTCTAAACATTCACATACATAGCACTGGGATGCTGAGACTTGGCAAGCCTAGGTTTTACTGAATACTTTCAAGGTGCCTGTTCCATTTGTATGCAACTGGAAGGACCCGTGGGACCTTCACTGGCACTAATTACATGACAAAATATAAGATCAAAGACATGAATCATTGCCAAAGTTGTCAAATGCTTCAGGATTGACCTTTCTGATCCTAAATTGAATGGGAGCATTAATAAGGTATGAGTTCAGTAAATGCAGCACAAGGACTCAGTTTGAAAACAGCAATATAGCATACAATATTTCTGCAGTAAGTATGTATAGCAAAAAATATTGGAGTGAACACAGAGCTGTCTTAGCAGTTTTGGAAATGTAAGAGTTATGTCTATGCTGCTTTGATTTCATTTACTGTATTCCTATGCAGATAAAATGGCATAACTCTATTCATTATTAAAGAGCTGGAGAAGCTTTTATTACTATCTCATTTAGAACTCAGAGATAAAATTTCAAAGTCCTATTTCAGGCAAATGTAGTGTATTTTAGACTGATCAAAACCTCCAAGATGCTTCACAAGATTAACTTATATGGTATAAAAGCTGCACTGATAACACAGTGCAGAACTGGCTTTTTTAATGCTTCCATTTCTTAACTGAAAATGATCAAATAGCATCTTCCACTTATTGACTAGAACAGGAAGTGAAAGCACTAAAGACTGTTGAAACTGCCAAAACTCCCCAAAACCTGCATATATGAAATATTATGAAATGTATATATGGACTATTGTGAAATAAACAGTGGGTATTAAATACCAGATGAGATAAATAACACTACTGTATATCTTAGTTTAATAAAAAAGGCCACAGGCAATTAAGGTCTCTCTCTAGGTGCATATCAAAATCCTGATATCCCTAATTGCTGTTCCTGATTCGGCTTTAACCAAGAGATAAAATCTTGGTCATTGATCACATCTACCTGAACAGCATGAATTTGAGGAATAGAGCATGTCCTTTAAATGTAACAACAACAGAAACAGTCACCTTATTCTTTCAATTAGTGAAATTAGTTTTGCCTGGGGCCCAGTCTCTCCTTCTGGAAGACAAAAGCAAGGGGTTGAGAGGCAACAGTGAGAGGAGTCCATGATGAACAGGAAAAAAAAAGGATGCTGAAATGAGTGAAATGGGAGCAAGTACAGGGCAATAGAGAAAAGTGAAGCTGCATTCCAAATCTGTTGAGTCCAAGTTAAATTGCCTGGAGATAGAGATCTCATGAAATGCATCCTTGGCTGCACCACTATTTGGCTTCTTGTTACAAACCAGCATTGCCAAGAGACATTAAGCAGTGATATTTGAAAACACTTTGCAGGTGCCAGGCTGTACTTTCCTCGGTGTTAATGAGAATTTGATCATCTACTGTAGATATAACATACAGAGGAGGAGGAGCAGAGTCTGTGAATCAGCCATTTTTGTACCAAGGGTGGATCACTGGCAGAATAACAATAGGATGTCTCTGCATCTTAATAAAAAAAAAAAGAAATAAAATCACTGAACATTGTGCCAGTCCATTAAAAGCTGGTACTTGTACAATCTTATTGAGACATCTGGTCACTTTACCTGAGCAGTTGATGAGAAAATAGAGACGGTCAGGCCCGGAATCTGTACAAAACTCAGATCAATTATTTCTACTGTATAGCTGTTTCCTTATCAAAGAACTATCTAGTTGATGGATAATCTATGTTCGAGTAGAAGCCATAGCTATGTGAATTAATTTCTCTCTTATAAAGCTTTGCTTCATTCATTTTTTTACTATTGTGCATGGGAGAAAAACAATGCTTGTTTCATTTCCAAAACCAAAAGGACTCTGTCTTTTTCTTGAGTTATTCCACCTCCTTTCCTTTCCTCATGCTTGCTTTTACCCTTCCATTCGCCTACAGCACACACACAAACCCTTTGTGTTTGTGAGCTGCACATTAACCCAAAAGGTTAATGAGCATCGGGCTCAGGTGCAGTCCATACTCTTGCAACATTACTAATGCTGTGGTCATGGGTTTGGAATGGCATTCTGGAAAATTAGTTCTTTTGTGATCTCTGCACTGAGAGAGACTCTGCTGTTTTCTCTGCTCCCTAACTGCATTTTTATGCTGAGCTTTCTGTCTCCATGAGAATATGTGTTCTGCCCATTCCATTAACTGCTCCCTGCAAGCACAACAGAATTATTTGTGAGACCAACACCAACTACAATATGGTGACTATGTCACTGCCAACAAACTTTCTTAAATATTCCTGTGCATGTAAGTTCAGCAGAAGAGCTGATGGCAAAGTGGCAGGTAAGAGATTTGAGTAGGAAAATGTCCATCAGAACTCCACTGAGTTGTAGCCTTAGATGAACAAAACTCCTGGATATATACAAAAACAATTCAGTCATCTTCCTCCTGTGACTAATTATCAAAGAAGACACCAAGAATATTTAGAGATATCTCTATTAAAAAGTTGTTGAATACTTAACTATTATATCCCCAAGAAAATCTGAGAAACTCTCCTTATAGAAAGAAGAATATCCATCTTCTTTTTTAAGTACGTCTGCAACTCAGATATAAGGGCTCACCAAGGGCAGTCTGGTGAGGTGAAGAAGTCAAACCTGCGTGCCAGGGTTCTGCATTGACTGAGTACATGGCCAAGCTTGGACATGGCTGCAAGGCTCACTGTGTGGCTGTAAGCTGAAGCCTCCCCTCAGCCCCCTTGTCATTCCCCAGCAAGGCAGGTCTTGGCAGCCAATTGAACTCCACTGGTGGAGAATGTGTTCAGGCCCCTGGCATGGGGTTTGGGAAGGCAGTGATTCAAAGCCAAATAGTAGCTTTAAGTACTGGTGCTGATGACCATCTTCTGGATTGTGTGTAATGAAGTCCCAAATTTTCAACAGACTAACATCAATTAATTAATAAAAGAGTTCAATACAAGTGTGTATGTCATTATAATCAAGTATTTGTCTAGATGATCTTGAAACATCTTAGATGGAATTTATCTCGAGGAAGCATGGGAGCATGGTAGGGAATCTGAAGTGGGAGTGCTGTATACTGATCCTTCTGGGCAGGAGCAATTCCAGAACAGCAAGTCCTAAGAGCTATGAGAAGAGTGATCAAAAAGAGTTTTGGCTGTAATGCGTAAGGCTCACATAAGGGGAAGAAAATTTGAGGCATCTATATCCACACAACACACATTTTTATTTTCTGTTGAAGCCCAGAGGTAAATGCATATTTAACACATGGTTATCATACCTAGATAGTGGTTATATCTTCCTGTGAGGTCAGTGGCATTTCTGAAATTCAGGGCCACACCCTAATTTAAATTAGCTGTTCATTTTGTGAGAGGGAGAATCATACCCACTCAGGACAGAAAAGGCTACATGACACAGTAGGACTACTGGGTCACAGAGATTTGGGAAGCAGCAGCTTTCCAGGATAACTATGTGTGCGGTGACTGATGCATCCAAATACACAAAACTCTGGAAAATATGGATACGGTGGCTTTTTTGAAAAATGCATTTAGTGCATTAGAAACACATAAGGGATAAGAAGCTGTAATTTATATAACTACACTGCCTCAAGCTTAGCATTGTGACAGCAGCTGTGGCCTTGGTACCTCAGGACCTTCTGACAGAGTAAGAAAGGAGAGATTCCCACAGTTCCTGTGGGCAAAATACTTCTTCTTGACTTCTGCTCACAGGAGCAGAATTTGGCCTTAAGCATAATCACCTGGAGGTGCTTCAGAAAATAAATGCGTGTGAGCTTCCTCTGAGCGATTTGTCTGCAAATGTGTCAGTTGCTCAGCTTTAAAGCTTTGGTGGATGTAGAGCTGTATAAATACTTCAAAACATCAGAGAGAAATAGATTAGGAATAAACAAAAATGAATAGTGACTAGTACTGTGCAGCAGTACAAGTGTACTGTGTATTGATAGGCACTCCTTTGTTGGAGAAATAAGGCAGCCTGCTGTTTTTCACAGCGTGGTGAACATCATCTACGAGGAGACATGAACATGGTGACTCTGAATCTGTGGAGGCTTGCAGTCAAGAAAATGAGGCATGAAAAATATGTAGTTCAAGAAGCTTTAACAAGAAGTTTTATTATATGAATATTTTTAATATTCAGTTTCCTTAAAATGAAAAAATAAGCGACACATAATATGTATAATCATAAAGAGCCAGCAAAAGCTGTTATAAAAATGCATACCTTAATTACAAAAGCTACCAGTTTCTATGGTAGATCAGAACATATAGCAATAATAATATCTCTTAAATGACATTATTTCAGTCTCATCCATGAAATCTGTAATGGACTTTGTAAATTGACTTGAAAATTGACAGATCTCACGTTAAAAGAGGAGAGAGAGACTTTTACAATATATGGGCCTTTTCCATGAACACCCCTAAATCTTATTCAGTCTTTGTCTGGAGTAGATACTGCATCAAGTGATACTTGAAGTCCAAAAACCAATCCATACCATCTGACTATTTGTTGTCCTTACCAGAATCCAGAGATCTTTCCCAAAGTAACATGTTTCAACTGATGTCTTTTCCCACTTACCTTATCTGTCCTGTCTAAAAAAGTAAGAAGTCTTCTGATCCAAGATGTGAAGACATCCAGCTTAGGATATTCACACAAAGCTCTACCACTTTGCCAAGGGGAGGCTTACCAGCTCATGTCTGTTTAGAACCCTATAGTCTCCTGCCTTCTGCTCATGTGCTGTTTGGCACATTCCGAGTTTGGAAAACATGAGCATAGATGGTACCCAAACTTTATTAAGAAACCAAACCTTCAACAGTGTCCAAACCTTACTGCTTCTTCTGCTCTTCCACACTAAATCAAGCTTAATCATAAATTTGTCCAAATCGTTCTGTATTTTGTTTATTTATGTATTTATTTGGTTAATTGTTTATTTGTTTTACCTGCCCTTTTGTGTAAATATTTAAAGATTTTTCTGTGTTTAGTTTACATGTATTGCTCAGTCCCTCTGGCTTCTTGGGCTCCAACGCTGAGGGCAAATTTACTTAATACATGACCTCTTTCACCAAACTGAATCTGTGCTGAATAAAGAGTTCCTCTTGTAAAGGGACATAGTAGCAACGAACTGTAAGCCACAGCTAGACAAGGTAGCTTTTCTAAAATAAACTGGCCCTTAAGTGCAATTGTAGATAAAGATGCAAAAGTTACAGAAGCAGAATGAAATCTCAACAAAGCCTTTGTCACTTAGAGCACAGAAGTGACCATTTTACTTCCTGAAATCTTTAAAGCATTTGTCAATATCTCTTTGTACTATTTCTTTCCTTGCCCTTTCCTTAAACAAGAATAATTTCTTTTATGTCTATGGAAAAGTAAGAAAGAAATCATTGTTAAATGCTAATATCTAGTGAAGGATATTCCACCACTCTTTCCAGTGAATCTCCTCTCCTAGGAACAAAGCCTTTTTCAGCTCTGAAGGGTCATTATTACTGTACTCCAAACAATGGAAATGCCCCTAACTTCTTGCCTCTCTGGGGATTAATGTGCTCTTCCTCTGAGAACACCACACTTAAAAGTGAAGGGACTGAAGTCTGAGCAGTGAACATGAAAATACCACAAAAATTTCATTCATTCTCCAAAGGGCAATTCAGACTTCAAATCAGACTGACATGGAAAGTGATTCAAGATCTCTCGATATTTTCCACTTTAAGTAATTGGTGGAGAAGAGGATGTGAAGACCTTGACCTGTTTTCCTTTGTACTTTTCTGCTTGATGACCTAAGCCAACCTCAGTATTGATCCTAAAGAAAATAACACTATGTCTGAAATGGACTTGAGAAAGTGAAATAAGGCAATATAATTACTAACAGTCTGTGTAGGTTTACACAAAACAAATACTGTCAACCTAACTTAATATTTTTTATGACAATATGGATTTTGTTGGTAAAGGTATTTCTATTGATGTAACACATTTCTGCAAGGGATTAGATAAAGAAACAGGACATTACTAAAACAAACTGAAATACTTCAAATGGTCTTAACCCTGGCATGCTGAAGTCATCAAACAAGGTAGCAAACCAGCAAAACACACAATATGTCTTTGATTATGGTAAGACATAAAGTCATCAAGAGCAACAGTTATATGCCAACAGCAAATTCCCTTTCCTGGGAGGTGCTGGCAAGAGATTTCGCAGTTGAACCTTTAGGCTGGACAGCCTGACAGACGGATATCTTTGTTTTCAGCTTCATGTATCAGCATTTCTGCTGAAATGATTAATAAAAAGCATAGAAGGAACTGGGAAGAGTTCATGAGATTTTTTTCGTTAAACAAAAATTGAGTAGTCTTGGCCTATGTATTCACTGCCCCTCCAGCATATGATCTGGACTAGTCCTGCTTAGCATTTTATACATATTTCTGCAGTTCAGTAAAATATTTCATTGCACGTACCCTATTTCACACATATTCTACCACCTACACACTGAAACTGAAGATTAACCTCCGAATCTTACTGAGATACAAAATTAACTCCTAATGCAGTTTCCATTTCTCCTATGCTCCTCTGGGCATGTAGGTGATGTAGTAGTTTCTACTGTGCCATCAGAAAAAAAGTCCTGAAAAAATTCCTCACTCAAGAATAATTCATTTCATAGCTTAAAATTCTAATTTCAAAGCACAGAAGGACCTGTTGTACTTCATAGTTAGAATCTATGCTCAAACTATACAGCCAAGAAGTTGCTCATGTCCAGCACCAGTATTCACTGTATTTTCAGTATTTCACAGAATTCTGCATCCTACTTCTCACTATAAGTTCATGTAACGTCTTTCCTATGCAACAGTTTAGCTGTTCAGGCTAGAAATAAAGAAAGAAATACAAGAAAATACATTGCACTGAATATTTGCAGTGCAGAGCTAGATAATACTTTGACTTATTTGTCCAGGACCGTATTCAAATGAGAATTAATATATTTGGCTAGCTTTTTGGGTAACATAGTGTTGAATAGGTTCAATAATAATAGATCGAGATTATTCTTCCCCACTCCAATGATATACCTAAGTAATTTGACATTATATAGCTACAGGCAGGTGCTTCCTTACCACAGGAAAAAAAAAACAACAAAACTCTTAAACACAGCGGGAAAGATGAGATTTAGAGGTACTCGTATGCAAATTCAAACACATGTTTAAATCTTTGCAGAGCTGAGGCCTAGGGTGGTGTTTTGGGTTTATTTCAGAGATGAGCAGACAGACAGTCATCTTGTTGGAGAGACATGGGATAATGGGAATGCATCATGCCATCTGTTGGCAAACTGCAGTGCTGCAGCCGGAAGCTGTGCAAAACCACCTGGAGCTGTTACCACCACCAAGCAAATTAGAAAAAATCATAGGGAGCCCGCAAAAACAAACACACATATAAGAGAGCAATTGGCAGAAAATCTAAATTTGGTTTTCTCTTTATTTGCTCACATCTGCTAACTAAACGCATTGCAATTTGATTACACAGCCAAATTACCATTTCCTCATACAGCCGCTGCTGCGAGATTAGTTTCTTCAAAGTGAGAGTTTCCTGCATCTCTGCAGATACACTAGGATAGAATGAATGGGCATGAACATATATTTTTATGTAGCTTCTTATGACTTTGCAGAAAAGACATTTTTAAAACTAAATAAATTGCTATTTATAGTTGTAGACATTAAAAATAACTTACTTTAATAGAAATAAATGCAACAATTCCTGTCATTATATCCGAGGAAAATGCTGATAAGGAATAAATTCATAAATGAAGCCTGTTTCTGACGAAGTTATAAGAAGTTGTGCAAAAAGGCTTCTATATGTTTTTAGGAGCTGAAGACATATATAGAAAAATGTTGTAGATAATTCATTTCACATAATGTTTGTTCATTCATTTTGTGAGACTGGAAACTCGAGTCATGCCATCTAGTTTGTGGACAGCTGAAGCATTTACTCATAAAAAAAGCAGTGTATCTCTTTACAGAAGGCCACTTGTACTTTTGATTTCTTCCCAGGCATTTTGGCTCCCCTTAGGCCTGCAATCTTGAATTGCCTAGACAGCTCCGTCTAATGTCTGTGAGGGTTCTTAAAGTACACTTTCCTCTGAGCTCACAAAGCATCTCAGTCTTACATGTGGTCTCTGAGACTCTCACAAAAAAAGAGTTGATGCTTTAAAGTGTGACTTGAAAATTCAGTTGGTAAAGTCACAGTCCTTTTGCACAGTAGTAGAAGATCACCAGGCACTTTCTCAGCAAAAAAAAAGAAGCCCTACTTCTTTCCCACTTAAACATTCCTAAGAGTGTCCTGCATATGCCATCACAGGTCATGGTGGCCAGTCTTCCTGAACCCACCAGCCAAATATGTAACACCTTCATCTGGCTGTCAGGCACACCACAATATTCCCCTGCTTTTGGAAAGGTGGCCTTGTGGGAGTTGTGAGTGGCAGTAGATGGCAATGGATACCCAGTGTGCTTTCACTGCAGGATGGAGTTGGCTGAGTTTGCCATCTCATGGAGGGGAAACCTCAGGATAGGGAGTTGAGAGGCCACAGAAAGTCTCTGTCTTCCTGGAGTTGTGGGCTCACCAGCTGCTCTCATCAGTGTTGAGCTGTCAGTAAACTGCACATAGCACATGCAGCTGTGTCTGTACTTAGACATCACATATTTCTGCTTTCATTTCCTGAGTAAATATCTAAATTGTTAAGCTGTAATATGGGAGGAGCACATCTACTCCTTCCTCCTATAATTCTGAAGATAGAAATTATCTCTATTCACTGAAAAAATGAGACAATCACTCATTTTCACTAGGAAATCTGAAGTTGTGGATGCCAAATGGGTGGAGGTGGTTCTTCAAATCCCCTAGAACGCTGCCCTAGTCCAGTGTGACATCTTGCTTCTGCTAACATCCTCCTAGAGTGTAAGTTCATTTTCACCACTTTTCAGCCCTGTACCATTTTCATCCTATGTAGAGAGACTTTTCTCATACCCAGTACAGAGTTTCAGTGTACAGAACATAGAGCATGATTCCACTGGTGGGACCAGAAACCTAAATTTTTTCTAAATATTTTACTGGCCTCAAAGTCCCTAAGACTGTCAACATTTTCTTGCTGCAGTTATGTTCAGGGAACTTCATGTTTCAGGACACATAAGTAAGTGCTGAGATAGAGCACATGTTCCTGACATAATCTTCCCTCTGGGCTTGTGCTTTCCTTCTGTGCAAAAGAGAATGGAATGAGATGAGGAAGTGCTGCTGCTTCTGTAAACATTTATTGGTATAGATTTGGGGTGGAGCCAGTGTTTATATCTGGAGCCAGGAAATTGAAAGTACTCTTGAGGTCTATAATATATTTGTAGTCAGAAATAACTTCTCTGAATGGGAAATAGGATCCCCTAAGAAGACTAATGAAAAGTGTATAAAACATATAGTCTTTTAATCTCTTCCTGTGCCATAAGAAAGAGTAAACAAGTCTATACCTCAAAGGGAGTGGAAACAATCTTTATAGACAAGAAAATGCAGCCAAAGTGTACTTAGTGTTAGGTGTGCTCCTCCTTGCAACTTTACAGCTGAGCTATTCTGCTGTTTCTAGGAAGAATATTTCCTCTTTTTGCAACATGGTGGATTTCTTTTGGAGTCATAAAAGAAGTCCCAGATACTTACAGCTAATTTTCTTATAACATCTGCCTCTGTTTGGAAATACCCTGTCCTTATATTTCAGGAGCGGGCTGAAAATCATTGGGTCTTATGAGATAGAAACCATGACAGCACTAATAACAACAATTCCATCTTCCACAAGGAAATTGATAAATAAACAATGCAGTTAATACAAATACTTCAGTAATTTCCTTCCAGTGGATTGAATTTGGCTGCCTGCTGGATGTCCCCCAAGTTTCTCTTTCACTTCACCTCCTTCACTACACCCTTCAATAACACAAAGAGACAAATAGGATGAAAAGCTTGTTGGTCAAGATAAAGACTAGGATATTACTTGGCAGTTATCACAGTCTCAGACTGGGGAAGTTTAATTTAAATTATTGCCAATTAAAATAGAGTAGAATACCAAACAACAAGGTAAAAATTAAAAGCTCACCTTCCCACCATCCTCCCTTCTTCCTATACTCTATGTCACTGCTTCCTTCCTGACTCCTCTACCTCCTCTCATCCTAGCAGAGCAGGGGAATGAGGGTATGTGGTCAGTCCATAATAGTTCCCTCTTCCTTCTCTCACTTTCAACTTCCTTCAATATGGATCCTCCCCAGGGGCTGCAGTCCTCCACATCCTGCCTCAGTGTGGGTCCTTTCCACTGGGTACAGTCTGTTAGGGACAGACTGTGCTATTGAAGGTCGTCCCACTGGATTTATTCCTTCATGAACTGTTCAAAAATAGATCTCCCTGACTGCAGTCTTTGGGAACTTTTCCAGTGTAGGTTCTCTCTACGGGTTACAGTCCTTCAGGTCCATACTGCTCTAGCACGGGTCTTTCACTGGCTGCATATCATCAGGAAAGTTTCTCCTATATGGGATTCTCTCCATGGGCTGCAGCTCCTGCCAGGAGCCTGTTCCAGTGTGGGGTCTCCACAACCTGTATCTTCCTTCAGCATACATCCACTTGCTGTGGCACAGGGTCCTCTATGGGCTGAACTGTGGTCATATATTCCAATGGGGACCTCAATGAGCTGCAAGGGGACAGCCTGTGTAGCCATGGTCTTCACCATGGACTGCAGGGGAATCTCTGCTCCTGCACTTGTAGTGCCTCCTCCTCGCCCCCTCACGTGATGTCTGCAGGGCTGATTCTATGGCATTGTTCTTACTCCTCTCTCACAGTGCCTGCTCAGAATTTTGCCCTTTCTTAAATGTGATTCCCCAATGTTACGGTCATGTTGTTTTGGGGGCTCAGCTGTGTCCTGTGGCGGCTCTGTTGGAGTGGATGGAACCTGCTGATTTTGTCACAGAACAATCCTAATTTCCTGCCCCAGAAGCCCTCTCTCTAGTCCCCTGTACCCTCCATCTGGACACTTCCACCCAATGTAATCCAAATGGTTACTGATACAGTCCAAAATCCTACCATATCAGCACCTCTGTTAAGTTTATCAGCACCAGCAGTCCCACAAAGTTCAAAGATCTGGCAGCCTCCCTGTGTTTGCACAGAAAATGAAGGAAGGAATAGCAGCAGTTTATTCACACAAATTCTGTATTCCCAAAGTCAGTTTGAAAACTAGCATGTAAAAATAGCAGGCTGGGATGACAATTTGGCATTTGCAAGTTATTGCTTGCACTTAATAGGACTGGGATCAGTTTGAGTTATTTATCACTTCTTTACTGCAGAGTGTACAAGGCCACTGTAACACATACAGTAGAAGTTGTTGCAATTCAAAAAGACTAATATTTTCTTCTCTTGATATATCTGTCTTAGTGTCAACTCTGCTTATCAAAATGGCAGCAGACAGGTGGGCGTTGCTTTGGGTTTGAAACACTGTGAGGCTGGATTTGTCATAGGGATGTGCTATAATCTCTGCTTTCCTCAGCTAACTTCTTACTTAACTATAGACAGTCATATATTTAGTTAAGTAGGGCATTTTTTTCAGCCTGTGTTATCTAAGACATCACTTGTAACTTTTCTGGATATTTAATGTTTCAAAAGGCTACATGTATAGGTGAAACGTATGTACATTCACAAGGCTTTATGTATGACACATCTTGTAGACTACAAGCTGTCATCACCATAAACTCTACAGCTGCACAGTGTGCAACTAGTATCCTACAAAGACAAATAGGATGTTTGACATAGCAGTTATGTTTTACATTACCTTAAGCAGAGTATTTTATTCTGCTGAAAAGAAACAAGAGCAATGTGAAGCTCACAGTAATTAAATTATTGTCAGTCTATCATAAACCGGAAGAGTTTAGAGATTAGACTAGTACCTGGTTGAAAGGTGAATATTTGTTTCTACCTAGTTTTGAATGTATAGTTTAGAACTGCATTTTTAAAAAGAAAAAATAAGGTTTTTTACAGTACCTGCCAACAGATTAGTACTTCAACACTTATTATTGTTAACATTTTAAATCTCTTTTCATCAGGCATCAGTTTGCACCTGGGTCATAATCCTGCACATCTTTGTGCTCCTCGGTCCCTCTTTTTTAATGATATATTTCTTTACAGTTGCAGTACTCTGTGAGAGATATCCCTTTTAAATTTAGTATAATTTATGGTAATATAAATATTAGCCAAAGAATTGATGATTATACGTTATTCATGGAGTTAATTGTAGCAGTATAAGTAAGCCTACCTGTTTTTCTGACTATGTTTGATAAAGAAGATGCACATACACTTGTCTCTGGAGTATTTAGCCTCTTCTAAACATAAGAGAGGTCATTGATCAGGGAGGGGGAAGTACTTAATCAACATGCTAGATGAAATGTCTTTGTATTCCTCCTTCATAACTTACTCCCTCTTATTACATAAGTACATAAATAAATGATAACCCCCCCTCATGTTTCTCCCTGAGCCTTTCTCTCTTATCATTTGTGTATTCTGCCATTATCATAAAGTGATAAATGACTGCTGCAGCATTGAATTTATATTGTCATTTTAGTTGCTTGAAAGTGAGCTTCCATATAATACCTTCACAGTGTAAGAAATACAAACACTGTTTAGCTGCTCAGGGGAAAGCTGAAGTCCCCTGATCGGGGTTTAAATTATACCTAGCATTTTAAAAAAGATGAGATCACATTTAAAACCGAGGGGGAGGCAGACCAATGAAACCTGCAGAAACATGCCCCGTTGGCACACCCCTGGCTTGCACTGTGGAGACAGCTGCTCTCCAGCCCTCCTGGCAGAATTGTCCTGGGAAGTGCTTCGGTACAGATGGGAAGGAGGGAGCAAAAATACTCAAAACACTAAAAAATCAGCACCAACAACACACAGACTGCATTCATGTTAAAAGTGAGATGCATAAATGCAATAAACTGCATTAGGCAAGGGCCTGCATTTTTGTTGAAGATAAATTAGACAAATGACAAAAAATATTCTCTAGTTCCCTACTTTATCAAGATAGTTCTCAAATTAAACTTCACATATGTTTTCTCAGGACTAATACAACTCTCCTACCGCATATTTAAACTGTTAAAAAAATTAACTAGTACAAAACTAAATGTTAAAGCATAAATGTTTGCCCAATGTGTCCAAATCATAAATATGTTTCATTAAAATACATAATCTTATTGTTATTCTCGAGGAAGAGTTGATATCTGTTCAATGTATATACACTACATATAGATGGATATATGCTTTCTCTGCTCCTTTCTTGATAGGATCAGATAGTCTTCCCTACCTTTATTCTCATGTCTAAGCCTCAGCTTCCCCACATAATAAAGTTGTAGCACAGTTTCCTCATGTTTGGCAGCAGCAGAAGCTTGAGGGATTGTTGCACAATGAACCAGCTACCATGACTTACGTGGGTCTGCAATTAGACTTCAATAGAGAGGACATTGCTAGCTTGGGTAAGAATTAAACTTAAAAGTGTAGAGCAAAAAAACCTACATTTCATGTTTAGTTTTACCAAGTTCTTCCTCTCTGCAGGTAACCTTTCCTAACATCTACCTCACTAAAGGCTGGATTAAGTATCCTAGCACTGTATTGTATTACCATATTGCTACACATTCAAAGGTTTTCCAGATCAAAATTTTATTCATTATTTTGCCCCCAGTGCAGTGTATCTAAAGAGCAAATGTAGAAAACAAGAACCAAGCATATTTCCCTTAGCTAATCCTCAGTCTTTCACTAGAGATTTTCTTCAGTTCTTTCAACATATTTATCACAGTCAGGGCAAGTCCTGCTGAAACTTGTTTCTATAGCTAAGCTGATTTTTCTACAGGGGCAGCAGATGATACTTTTTTGAAGGTCCACACACATTTCTCCCTTTATTTTTTTGGGCAGTGAGGAATGTCCTTTCCTGCCTATGTGAATGCTTTGCCATGTATCCCCTAACACTTTCTGACAATGTGACATGGATGACACAGGGCAGATAAATCTGTCCAAGGTCCTTCCCAGAGGGGCCTGGCATCAAGAGCAGGAAGGACCCGTGGGGGGTGTGGGCTGCTGTGTTACAGCCACCCTAGGGTCACTCCTGTGGATGCATGGAGCACACAGCAAGGAGCATTTGGTACACTTTACTGTCCTCTGGCCCATGTTTCAGTGACCAGCACAAAAACAGTGCCAGTCCCTTTGTGCCAGTATGTATCTCTGTAAAACTTGCTAACTAACATCTTGTCTGCCTGGTTTGACATGCTTTAATCTTTATCAGCATCTTGGTTATTTGATAACTATGTATAGTTTCACACAAGTGTATTTCATATACAGCTACATATACAAACACACACTGAGTCACAGCTGGTTGGTGGGCTCAGCTGAAGTTTTTCTGTACCCCTTTCAAAGATGTACAGGGAATGCTCACAGGAGGACAGAAAAACAGCAAAAAAAGAAAAGCAGGAGGCAGTCACCTGGTCAATTCACAGCCCACAGGATTTCACCTTACAGAGAAAAAGATTGAAGAAAACTTTACAAAGGGAAGCTCACAGAATTTCATGTTCCCTTTGGCTCATTCCCTATGAATATCTATGCAGGAGATAACATTTGGCACTTAAAAACTAAGTAAATGGGAAGAGCTTAAGTGATTGCTTTTCTCTTTGAGCTAATGTCAGGCTGTTCTTATTAACAACGTAAAATGGGTTCCGTGATATGAATGTACAAACTGTAATCAAGTACATTGATCTCTGCAGCTACCCAGAAGTAAAACAAGTGGAAAACAACTCTTTATTTCAAGTAGAATTTAGCAAGTGATATGTCTCAATGGCTCATAGTTGGACACCGAGAGTGTCTGGTAAAAGATATATTTTTTTCTTTACCTTATCTGGAATTGTCTAAAGAAAGGATATTTTATGTTACCTTAGCAATTCCTGAATGTCAAAAAAGAGGACAAATATAAAATTGAAAGTATTTCAGCTCTCTTGAATTTTAAAAAAGATGAACAGGGTCCTGGAATAACTGCCCTGTAAACATATGAATGTGAAATCTTACTGTTTTTCAGTGTTTCTAGTAAACAGACACAGCTGCTTGGACACTGTGCATGCCTTTCCTGTTCTGTTTTCTCTCCCTATGAAAAATATAATTACATTCAATAAAGTCTTACCAATTTGGTGTTTTTAATTTGTTACAAAAACATCTTGAAAACAGTTGCAAACTATAATATTCAGAGTTTTCAGGTAATTAATATTTTATTTCCTACATTTGGAACATATTGGTTAGAACCCATCTGTTCATTTTTTTTTTTGGGGGGGGGGATTTTGGGTGTTTTGTGCCTTATCTTACCTTTTTCAGAATGTTTTGACTTATTCTGAAGGGTGCTACTTCCAGCTGAACGTTGACAGGTCAGCAATCCTTATTTTGGTACAACAGCAGAAGCTGTTTAGAAAAATGCTTTCCTAGTTTATCAGTCTGATAGGCATTCCTATTCCTTTCTCTATAGCCATTCCCTCTTTTTATTATTATTATTATTATTTTCTGTTATAATTATTTTGTTATCACCTCTGTGTGTGAAGCAGGACTGTGATGCATCTCTCTAGGGTTAGATTAACAAAAATACTATTAATAGAGAAACAAACCCCTCATAACCACCTACAGCTTTATAGCTCTGCTTCTCACTGCCTGAGGAACACTCATGCTGTCAATGATTTCAGGGTTCATAGACCTGGCCTGCTGGTCTTGAGCAGTCTATCCACACTAGGATTTATAACTAGCTTTGTAATGGCCCTTAAAAAATGTCAGCTAAATGCAACTGTGACTCACTTCATTCTTGTATTTTAGAGAGCTGCAAAATTCAGTTATATATATTAGTTTCCACAATGAAAGAAGAATGTGTACATCCATTAAATTCCATCCAATCTCTACTCCACAGGTATTTTGCTACAAACCTTTCTATTGATGAAACAGAATATCATGTAGGCATTGTAGAAAGATATCTCTTTCAATAATGCCTCTGTAGCACACTTTTAAAAACAATATCTTCTGGGCAATGTGCATATTACCTAGATACTAAGAAAGTACTAAGATGCTAAGAGAAATTTAATAAACAAAACAACAACAACAACAATGGCAACAACAAAAGCAAATAAAAAATTTAAAAAAAAAACCAAACAAACCCACAACAAATAAAACCAAGCAAAACAAACAAAAAACCCCCAACAAAACAAAACAACAACCAAAAAAATCCAGCTCTGAAGGGACTTGGAATATGGTCACTGACTCTCTGTCCAAAGGGAATCTGGTGAGCATTTACCAGGGCATTTTAAAATGCAACCCAGTATCTTTTAACAGTTCCTTTATTGCAAATGTAATAATCACACACAAAGCCTAAAATGTAGAATGTTATTTTGGAGAACCAAATTACCATGTTCAATTGTCTGTTTACTAAAAGTACTCTGCGATTTTTTTTTCCTCTTTTTGTTTACGGCTCAATTAGTTTTTGGATGATAAAACTGTTTGGACTTGTGAGACTTAACATCACTAGTTTTCCACAGCATCTGTGGAAATATGTGTTGGAAAGAGCACATACGTAGGTTTTCTTGGATGAATACATGCCTAATTACTTAAAGAAAACAGACAGTAAAGGTATTGTAGCTCTCAATCTTCAATATCAGCACAGACATGCATTATTAGATTTGGTCAGACAGTTTTGTGAAAATTACTACGCTATACTAGCAATTTCTCTCCTATCTGACAATGGTTTTGAGCATGATTTTTAAAGGCTAGCTAAATTAAAATGCATTTATATATATTCATTCAAGAGATAGAAAGTTAAAAGGCATTGGGGAGATGAAAAATTCAATTTTGTCTCAACAGAGACAAAATTAACCATGCACTGGAGTTCAGTTTTACTGATTATCAATCACAGTTCAACAATATATTTTATAATTAATAATAATTGTAATAGCTAGGAAGCTAATGCCTTCTTTTAACTCACTATAATTGACCATAATAGAAATGCTGTAAACACAGGCACCCTTAGAACACGACCATATTAACATTCAGAGCTTCACATTGAAATGTACCTTAGAGGATGGGGGAGAATATAACAGCATCTGAATATCCTGAAAAGCAGAGGTTTGTAGATGTAATTTGAGTACACTGAATAATATCTGTAAATATGTTGCTCATAGCTCTTGTGCAGTGGCTTTGTCAGACCAAAGTATTTCCGTGGTGGCTCCTTCTTGGGCACTGTCTCTGTGGCTGCCTCCTGCTGCTTCAGCCCTGTACACCTGCAGCCATTCCCCTGAACAAGAATGGATTGGGCAAACTTGCTGACCATTTGGCACCTCCCTTTGGACAGCTCTGAGTGTGAGAACCCCTTTGCTCTAACTTGCATAGGGCCCGACTTTGTCCTTGTGCCTTAATTTTTCTTATAATTGAAGTAAGGCAGGAGAGGTGAAGCATCGTACAGAAAGTTCTCCAAAAGCTAGGAAAAGAGGCCTGCATTTTGGTTCTTAACCCAGATGAGTTTTTGCAGGGTTTTTTCTGTATTAGGAAGACTCATGAGATTGGCTCTGAAATCATAAGCACAGGTTATATGAAGATATTGGGGATAAAAGAATGCTGAAAAGCAATTCATATTCAGTATTATAAAATGCAGACAGGCACACAAATACTATCTGGTTCTTGAGGGGTACTGGTGCCTTGCACAAAAACAATACAAGATGTCATATATACTAATAGAAATGACATCACTGTTTTTTCAACAAATAACAGGAGTAATTTAATTTATATGTGTCTCATAACTATGGATTCAAAGTGTAATTTTTTTTTTCTCTCTAAGGTCTCAGGCAGCTAAGTTCACATACATCGTAAGTGCTCAGCGACATTGCACAGGAGAGATGATTGCCTCTAAGCCTGGATTCTGCCTTGTGCAGACGAGTAACAGAAATCTGGCATCTCTACTTGTTCCCCTTTTAGTCTTGAAAACTAAACCAGAACTTCATTAAGGGTTATGACCCTGAGCCTAAAGGACATAAATCAGAAACCCTCCCAGAAACTTCCTTTTACACAAACTTCACATTTACCCATCCCTTGAACTTCTTTAAGCTGTCTGGTTGCCTTCAACACAAAAATTTTCAGGACCTATCTCTTTGAACTTTGCAAGCCCAGACAGTCTCAGT
Organism: Sturnus vulgaris; assembly: GCF_052056855.1. Taxonomy (NCBI): domain Eukaryota; kingdom Metazoa; phylum Chordata; class Aves; order Passeriformes; family Sturnidae; genus Sturnus; species Sturnus vulgaris. The sequence goes on along the minus strand of NC_142243.1, from coordinate 103,108,415 downwards.
TTGCACATGGCCATGCTGCTGAAGTTGGATTAAAACTCCTCAACAGAACAGAGCAAAATCTTTGAGATTCTTATATTAGAAGCATGCTCAGAGCAGGCATAAAATGAAGAAAAGATTGACTTTCTTTCAAATGCAATCGGATGAGGAGGTAATAGTTTATTTATGCTTTACTATTATAATCATGCAGTTATAACCACTTCTCAGAAACCTGGATACTGAGGTTTAATATTCTGATCAATTGGACAAGGTTCAAGAGCATATCTCCCATTTATGTCCAGGCTACCTAGTAGACTGAATGGGAGCAAGTCTAAATGTGAGCTTGGCTGGGGGAAAAGTAAAAACTGAAACGGATGAAAAAAAGTGCTCTTCACTTCTCCAGCAGAAATAATGCCAAATGCAAATTGTGAAGGAGACTTAATAGAAGAGTCTGATGGGATAAGCTAAAAATCATGATGCTCAGCTGACAGCAGGGGATTTAGGTTCTAACATCTGCTCCCAAGATTCATTCTATTCTCTTTAATCTGGTGTATCACTTGAAAAAGACTGTCAGTTCTAGGAGCAGGAGTTGGCACATAGGACTTCCCTGCTTTCTGGCAGTTCTTCGCTCTTCATGAGATTTTACTGGTTTTGATGTGACATATTACAAAACATGTTCCTGTACAGTCAGCTTCATTCCCAAAACATCCTTCTTGATATGAAATAAGGAAAAACCATGCTTTTTATCTTTCATTTTTGTCACATTTGACCAGACATTTTCCTTGATATTTTTAAAATGGTATTGCATTGTTCACTGATGATTTCTGTCAGTGAGTCCTTGAGATCTTGAACTCATGAAGTTCTAGGGAAAAGCAAGTGGTGTGCTGCTTGACCTGCATGTTGCTATTTTCTTCAAAAAGCTTTGAGATCACGTTATCTGCAAGTGTTTTCCTTTGGGAAATAAGAAACTAATTCCTCCCAATAAGTGGTGTGTTTCTGGACTGAACAGAGAGCATCGGTTTTATGAAATTAATTTTCTGAAAAACCACAGAAAATAAATCAATTTTCATCAATCAAACTGAATCAATTTATAAAAAAGATGTCATACAGGGAATTACAGCACTGCATATGGTCTGACTTAAATTCTTTCAAAATTAGACAAATAAATTTCTGTATATCTTTAAAAGATATCTGTAAATGCAACAACTTCAGCTCTGGGGACTTAATATTTATTGCAAGTATTGCAACAGCATATGTTGAGTCCTTGCTTCTTTGTGATTTTAAATTAACACCGATATATTAAGCTGGTTTAATGGTAGCGTATACTAATGAGAAAACAGTTTGCAATCTGCTTTCTGTTTGCATATGAGGGCCAGGTTTTCAGAAACGGCCACTAATGCTGTAATCATATTTGTACATACATTTATTTCATATATAAAATTCACAGCTGTGTTTCTAAACAACCATTTAGAAATGCACATTACTGTGGATGCTTTTACATACTAAAGTGTACTTTGAGAATGAGGAATGGCATGGAGAGGGAAGTCTTTCTTGATCCCTATCACTGTTAATACAGGAATGAGTGGGCATTTGTTGAGGCAAAAGGGAAGAAAGATCCATCACACCTAAAAAAACACCAATCAGCAACAACAAAAACAACAAATTAGTAGATCTTCAGGCAATGCATTAACAGGCTACAGATGTCCTGGCTATATATTGCTGTGGATGCTAAGAATTTATGTAGACTCATAAAGAGTAATTAATGGGAAAACATTCTCTTAAAAAGATTTTGCAATCAGTGTCGAAATGCTACAAAGTCCTGGAGACAGGATACTAAATGGAAAGATCTTTGGTCTGACTGTTCTCATGTTCTTTCCTGGGCACAGATGTCTAGATACTTGCAAATTATGCACAAATGTGACTAAAAGTTGGGTGGAATGTCTGTAGAAGAAAAAGAAGTTAAACAGTCAAGGGCTTGAGATCTAAGTCCTAAAACTACTTTGGAACATACTTTCCTTCTCAGCCCTACTGTCTCTTTTAAATAGGGCATGAGATCCTGTTACTTATATTTTTTTTTTCCCCTTGCAATTCCCTCTTTTTATTTGTCTTTACTTTCCCCCAGTTTCTTTGCAGAAATTTGTCAGATTGCAGTGCAAACACCATGCTATGTCCTTCAGAGTGGTGGTGAAGAAGTCCCTCAGACAGGAAGATGTGCAGAGAAGACTCATGTGTAGACTACAGTAAAGTCAGTCCCTTCAATCAGTTCAAAAATAACTGATTAAGTTAAAGTGAAATTCAGTTCAACGAGATAATTTATTATGCCGCTCCCTAAGAGTACTTTCAAAAAAAGAGTATATAATTCCACTTAAATTTTAAAATACACAACTTTCATGTGAAGCATTGGCAATCTTTTCCAAGGAAATCCCCAGAAAATTGTCTTTTTTATCCCTATGGCATGGTTATGTTCATGAAAAATGAACACAGTTTTTGGTCCTGCCTGGACTTATTTTCATTATTTATTTTCAAGCATTTTTAATTCACAATTACAATTAACCCTAATGTGATTAATGCCAAAGCAGAACTGCAGCAGTCCTAAAGGTGAGGAGTGTAAAACCTAGATGACTGGAATGAAGCTGCTCTCCTATCCTGTACCTCAAAAATAGTAAAAGAAGAAAAGTGATGTGAATGGATGGCTGCTACTGCCTGACAAATAGCCAAGTGGTAAATAGTACAGTTTACATCATAAGTTTTCAGGCTGCTGTAGGTTTTCAGCTTTCCTGGTAAGAAAGGACAGAAAATATATGAAGGAACAATCTCCACTTCTGGAGCTCTCAAAAATTCTTTGAGGATGGGATAGGGGGGAAGAGGAACAGGCTTGTGCTAAGCCTGAGAGCTGAAGAAGATAAAATCTGTGTGTTTATTACTCTAGAACCTTGTACATTATCGTAATCTGAGCATCTCAACCAAAAGCATTTATTAATTGGTCTGAGACAGAAATGAAATGTAGAAACCTTGAGGCTTAGGCAACAGCTGGGCAATAGAATGACAAGAACACATTGCAAACATATTCTTCTATTTTCCACATGATGCTGCAGAGCTGTTTTGGGCTGTTTCAATGTTGGCTCAGAATTTTCTCAATAGGCTGCAGCTGGCTCAATAATTGTGGTCCATGTGTTGCATGGAGGCAACGAGGGCAGAGGCAGGAAATACTTCTAAATACCTGTTCTAGTGGTAAAAGATCTTTTGTTTCAACTTTCAGCACAGGAATGATGAAAGAGATTTGAGTTTATGTGTTTATCTTCTATAATAGTTTCTTTTCTGACAGAGCTTCTAGAAATCAAAGGTAGATAGATGGTTGTCAACGTTCCTGCTTCAGTTCCAACACATTGAGTCATATATCATAGCTTGAAAGCTATTATCAAGTAGCTTGATAAAGTCAATTTGGTGACAAGTTCTCAAATGATGGAAGAAAGGTCTCACTTTGTGTCTGAGTGCATGTGTGTATGCTTCTCACTCAATATGTGAGAGGCAGAAGAGGTGATTGAGAGAATTATGCATTTTATAGAGGTCGGGGGGGATCTGAATAATTTGTTCATGAGAAAAATGCTTTTGGCATATGCAGGTCTTGAAAGAAAGGTACATGATGCACATGTGAAAAATATAACAGAGGTAGGCAATTTTTGTTCATTTCCCAGATAGCTCATTTGTCAAGCAAATTTGTTCAACCAAAATTATTTGTTAATTTAGATTGAAATTGGCAGCTAGGTAAATAAATGTGCTGGTTTTGGCTGGGGTAGAGTTAATTTTCTTCACAGTGCCTGGTATGGGGCTGTGTTTTTGATTTGTGATGAACGCAGGGTTGATAATGCAGGGATGTTTTTGTTGCTGCTGAGCAGGGCTCACACAGAGCCAGGGCCTTTTCTGCTTTTTGTACTGCCACACTGGGGGGAAGTTGAGGGTGTGCAGGAGGTTGGGAGGAGACACAGCCAGGACAGGTGACCCAAACTGACCCGGGGGATATTCCAGACACATGGCATCATGCTCCGTACAGAAAGTGGGGAAAGAAGGAGCAAGGGAAAAAGCAGGATGTTTGGATTGATGGAGTTTGTCTTCTCAATTCAGTGTTGCACATGATGGGACCCTGCTCTCCTGGGGATGGCTGAACACCTGCCTGCCCATGGGAAGCAGGAAATTCTTTCCTTGTTTTACTTTGATTCTGAGCATGGCTTTTGCCTATTAAACTGTCTTTATCTAAACTCATGAGTTTTCCAACTTTCACCATTTCAGTTGCACCCCTGATTCTGCTGGTCGGGGAGTAAGTGAAGGCCTGCATAGTCTTGGCTGATGGCTGGGGTTAAATCATGGCAGTAAATAAAAAGTTCTGTGTGAGACAGAAATTAGGAAAAATCCTTGAACATTTGTCTTTCCTTTTTAAGGCCAATATCTATAATTTTCATAAAACACCAAAAGCAAAATATTCATATTGACAGAAATATTTTCAACTTAAAGACAGCTCTTTCAAATGTGCTTTGAATTTTTAAATTGTTTTTAGAGGAAAAAAACCCAAACAATAAAATTTGAATCTCATCTATAAAAATTGTAGAGGTTACATGACAGATACAGCATATCTCATAATAAAAGCTTCTGATATGATCCTGATATGAGACTAAGAATAACATTATGACTATTTCAAAGTTTACAGAAAAATTACATTGTCAATAATTCCTTAAAGCAGTAGATAATAAAATGATAATTTTTTAAAGGAGATCATTATTTTTTCAAAGTTGCAAGTATATCATCATAGTTTGGAAATCTTTGGTTTATATAAACCATGTTCACAGTGTTAGATCAATTACTGATCTCCATGCAGAAAGACAGAGAAACAAAATAAAATGGGAACGTAACAAGAGAATATAAGATGCTAATTTAGTTTAGGCATTTTGGCTTCACTGGATAGAAAACCCTTTATGGTAAATTTTATTCACAGTGTTTATACTATGCAAATAATGAATTTTTGAATATTTCTGTCTATTTATCAGAACATCTCAGTTTTCAAAGCTCTTTAGCAATTATTCTGATGACTGAAGTTGATAAACTCAATTAACTCTGTAAAGTTTATTTAATTCAGTTTTGCTTGTGATGATGATAAATAAAAAACCCCAGACAAATAAACAAATATGAAAGTTAAGCATCATAAATATGGTTTCCCTTTAGTATTCTTTTGCTCTCTTTACTTATTAGATAGCTGACTGGATTTATTTTTCTCAATGGAAGGTATTTTTCAAAACAATTCTGAGTTAGAGAATACTTTCTGGAGATTACAGTAGGATTTTTACAAACAGAAAAAGTCTTAACAAAATGTATCTGGGCATCAAAATGATCAGAGATGATGAAAGAAAATTACACTGTTGTCAAAACACTATTCAGTATTTGACAGCATTCATTTTAATGGTAGAATAGAACAGCTTGTTTGACCAAAAACTACGGAAACTTTTTAGCTATTTGACACATTATATTTTTTGCTACAAACCAGCCTTGAGTGAGCTGCCAATCATTTGTACCTTGTAAGAAAAAACAAAATATCCCAGTGAAAGTCAATGCTTCAAGTCTTTCAAAGCAAACTCTTCAGAAAACATGTATTTGGGAAACCCGGTAGAGAGTTTCTTTATGTGCATAATTTGAATTAAAGAATTCTTAGCTTGAGCATGGTGCTGTTTTTGGCTAGGATAGTATTAATTTTTTCCTGTAGTAGCAAGTATAGGGCCATGTTTTTGAAACCTGTGCTGAAAACAGGTTTGATAGCACAGGGATGTTTTTTGCTAACAGTGAGCAGAACTTGCACAGGGCCAGGTCCTTTTTTATGTCTTAGCCAGTGAGGAAGCAGAGGGTGCAGAGGGAATTGGGAAGGAATACAGCTGAGACGGGTGACCTCAATTGACCCAAGGGACATTCCATACCATATGGAATCACTCTCAGCATGCAGAGCTGTGGGAAGAAGAAGGAAGGGGAGATATCTGGAATGATGATGTTTGTCTTCCAAGTCACCATTAGACAGGATGGAGCCTGGCTTTCCTGGAGGCAGCTGAAGAGCTGCCTGATGATGGAAAGTGAATGAATTCCCTGTTTTGCTTTGCCTGTGTGTGCAGGTTTTCCTTTCCCTATTAAACTGCCTTTATCTCCATGCAGGAGTTTTCTCAGTTTTACTATTCTGATTCTCTCCTCTGCCCTGGTGTGGGGTGGTGAGTGAATGGCTGTGGGGCTGAGGTGCCAGCTGGGGTTAAACCATGCCAGACGTTCTGTAACCTAACCACTTAGTAGGAGATTGACTCTGTGAGAAGGTCTACTTGATATGACCTGTTAGGCTTCCCATGCTCTGCTGTGGAAAAACAGGAGGATTATTCAATTCATAAATTCAGCCAGAAGAGCGTATCCTTAGCACAGATACTACATAACAGTACTGCAAACTTCTCTAGGAATCTAGGGAGTTTCCTCTACATCTTGATTTAGCAAAGTTTACTGCTACCATACCTGAGCTAGTCAGTCACCTCCCAGTTAGGAAAATCCTAAAAAAATGCAGAAAGTGCTCAGCAAGTTTCTCCCTCTATAATTTTTTTTCTTCACACCTTTGTTATCAGCACTAACTATTCATAGTACAGTAAGGTGCATGTGTGTCTGTGTAAGTAAATTTCCTTTGTAACAAAAAGATGTCATGATAGTACTTTCAGAGGACAAGGCAGCAGCAGATGAGAGGAACATAAGGTAATAATTAGAAAATTACAAGCAGCAGTGGTGATAAACAGTGGGCACAGCTGTCTAGTTACTGTCAAGCTTTTTGTGAGCAGCAAGACAAAGGCATGTTTTAACAAATTACTTGGTTATGAACATTTTAAATAAATGGAAAGGAGCAGATGTCAGTTGGAGGGACTACCACTTATATTTTGTATAATTCTGTGTCACTTTAATAAAATGAATCCTAAAAATATATTACATTGATTATAATTATGAAATATTGTATAATAAAATTAATATGAAATATTTTACTGGCAAAACAGGAGCAATGCTTTTTAATTGAAGGCAAAATGAAATACCAGACACTTTAAAGTAAATTATTTTTTAGAAACAGTGCTGACACTGAAATCAACTTTAAACAATAGAATATTTTTCTTCAGTTAAACTAGTTTTCCCATTAAGAATTATTTTTTTTTAATTACAAGTATATTTATTGTTTTTTGCATGCAAAGGATAAATTTCACCCATTGGAGAATTTTCAATCTATAAATTAATTGAAAAAAATCTTAAATATTATTTTTTAATTCATATATCCTGAAGCTCTCAATATTTATATATGTGTGCTATTAGTGGCTGAGGTAATTTGGTTTTGACCAGTTATTCTGTAACAGTAAAGTTTCTATTAGCCCAAATACCAAAAATTTTAAAATGAAGGAAAATGAGATTTAATACTTTTACACATATCATCAGTATCAACTATTCTTTTGCATATGTTGCTCTTCTTTGTAGAGCTTTGGCTTGAAAGTAGATGACTTAAGTTTTGCTGCTCTAAGTAAATGATTTTTATGAACATTAAGCTAATAATTTCATTTAATTCTAACTTTTTTTCCCCCTCTTCATTTTGAACTTAGATAGAGAATACAAAACTATCATGATTTTATGCCAGGGGTTAAAGTAGAAGATTTCTTTTGCAAGCATGTATTTTATAAGTTTGCAATCAGGGCCTTTTTTTTTTTTTTTTTTTTTAAATGCATTTCTGAGTTCTCACAGCACACTCAGCTTTGGAAGATTTAACATTCTTAGAAACTACAAATTTTGTAAAGTGCTTCATTTTATGGCTTTCTATGACTTTAATGCAACTCCATCTTTACAGTACTACTTATACCATCAGAAATAGTAAGTGAATGTTATGATGGAGATGTCTTTTTCAGCAATGTCTAAGGGAGGATACGGTTTAATACTTTTAACAGAACATAGCTGGAATCATGAAAGCGTGTGCTATCTTCAGTTATGAAATTGTGAAATGGTGCTAATAAATTCACATTCTAACCGTATGATTTGTGTCCCTTTTTCAGTGGTATAATGGAAGTAAAACACTTAAATGAACATGGAGGGGACAGGGAAATCTTACACCAATTCAAATTGCTTTTGTGTGATTTCCGTGGTTCTGTGTGCTAATGTTCATTGTTGCACATAGCAAAAAATGCTACAGAAACCTAGAATAGCTGACACACATTATTGTTAAATAAGGGATGTGGGAAGTTTTAAGTATTGCACTACAAAAGACTGAATTTTTAATTTCTTTTTTTTTTTTATAATTTTTTTTCTTTACTGTCCTTGTCATTAATTTTCTCTGAGGATTGAAATATTTCATGATTTTGCAGGAGTCATTCTCTACAGAAGCAACTGAAATGAACACAAAATTAGATCCCCTAGAATGATAATTGTACATTTCTGACTGAAGCATATTTAGGTTGATGGTGTTCAGAGTTGTATTTGACACATTGATGAGACAGTCATAATTTATTTCAACTGTGAACCCAGAAATATTTTAAAATGACCCTTCAAAACATGCAACAAAAGTAACAGATGAGCTCGGAGTGGGATATTGTAAACAGAGGTGCACTTGGACAAGGGACAATATTTTGGGAACAAATGCAATAAATTCTCTATGCTTTTTTTAAACCTTGGAATTTCTTCCCTCCTCAAGCAGAGATTAGGGAAGAAAAGAACATATTATCTGAATTTTCTGAAAGCAACTGAGAGTTAATTCTTGGCATACTTGATACAGACTACACAGATACCTGACTGTACGCATTAGGTTTACACTCACTGATAGCACCCACCAACTCGCTACAAGTTCATTACTTGCCCTGAAAAAATGATGATGGAAACCTTATAATGCAGACATTTTTAACAGGGGTGATGGGGCAGGCAGAGAACTCCACAAATATATCTGGTCTGAGAAAGGAAATGCAATATTTTGGCATCACAGGACTGAAGAATGCATAGCAGAAAGGACTAGGAAAGCTGGAATTCTTGTTTTCAGACGTTAAAACATCTTAAAAAGGCACTGAATATCAGGATGAAGGACATCATCCCAAAATACTGAAACTCTCTGGGACAAATTCACATACTTAGAAAAGTTCAAATAAGCTTAGACAGTTATATCTTCTAATCTGGCTTCTGTAAAAGGATCCTGCACATTATTCCTTTTGCTTCAAATAGAAATTGGTACCTTCCTCTTTATACTTAGAAATCCACTCACTTTTAAGCATATGGTTTGCCAAATAACACCAGACTTAGTAAAAGCTCAAAGTTCAGCTAAAAATCTCTTTTCTATTGAAACAAGACCTAAGTTACCAGCTGGATGTCATACAACATGCAACACTACATTTTTAAAACCACCTCTCTTTTCCAGTCAAATTTATATTTATCAATGCATATACATAATGAATGTATTTTTTTCTTTGTCAGTTTTTGAAGTGCCATTATTCCCTGCTGTCTACATCAGGCACAGTCTGCCTTTGAGAGTGACAGCTCTTGACACTGTACATTAGTTTCATTATTGACATAGTGCTGAAGTAGCTTCTGAATAGAAAACTGCCATGATAGTTTTATTTTTTAATCTTTGTGTCCTATTTTTATATATATGTATGAGAAAAAGCGAAAAGAACCAGGAGATATACCCTCTTTAGCTAAGAAAATAAACACCTTTCATCACGTTATGACATGTCAAAGCCACAGCAAGTGCAGGGACTAAAACTCCAGGTGAGGACATAAGACCTAACATGTACAAAGACAAAATACAATGTTCCCAAAATAAAGCATTGTCTTAAAGTAACAATAACAACAGTACCAATTAAGCAGTAACTGAGTTCCTTTTGATGTGAGCTGAATGCTGTACTGCACATTGTGTGCTTGATCCCTTGAAGTGCTGAGCAGCCCCATCTCCTGTTGATTGGTGCTCAGTATTTTACACAGTCTGGCACTTGGGGAAGGTTTTCAAAGGCATCAATACCAGCTTGGTGCCTAACCACAGCTGACATCCAAAGAAACGGATTTGGGCTTCTGACTGACAGTTTGTGCCTTTGAAAACCTCTCTTCTGAGGTTAGCCAGCACTAAACACTAATATACTTACAAAGAAAATTAATTCCTTTCCGCTTCCTGTTAATTCTTAAACTCCAGTTCTGCTAAGAACAGTCCCTGCTGTAACCTAGGAGAATTCACATTTTTTTGCAGTCAGCTTATGCAAAATACTTACTTTTCTTCTTGCTATTTACCATGACATCTGACATTATGTTTAAGATAGAAGTGAAATCAAAACCAACCTATTATTAAAAATGATCCAATCTTTGACCTTGAAAGGCTCCATAGCTCCATGACCCCATTACTTGGAGTTTGTCTATGGATATCTGACATTTTAGAAACCTGACAGGAATATCCATTGCAATTTAGTTTATGCATCCTTTATTCTCATTCGAAAAGAATGTGCTCTTCAATTAAAATTTCAAATTAGGAAAAAAGAGGGAATTTTAAATTAAGATTTCTTTATCAGTTCATAGGAAGATTTTTTTTGTCTTTTGGAAAGAGAAAACTTGTCTTTACCTGTAGAGATACATATGTTAGAATTAAATTGTAATGTCCTTATAGTGTAATCACTGCAGAAAATAAAATTCAGATCTAGATAGCAGAGAATGGGAAATATACCTTTGTTCACTTTTTAAGATAAGGAGGCATAACTGCTAGCTTTACATACCATTTTTAAGAGAAAATTATTGCGTCCATGATACTTGATGAAAACCATGTATTGTGAAAGCCTGTATAAAATGCTTTTTTCTTGAAAACAGGTGAATCAAACAACACAAGCTGTGATCTTCTAGCCATTATTTATTTTGCAAAAGTGTTCTTTCTCTAAGGTTTTCCTCAAGGCAATGTTGTAGCTTTTATTTTTTCCTTCTTCTCTTTTTCTTTGTCATAAACACACTTATAATTTCTTCAGAAACAAATTGTAGAAGAAAATAAGGATACTATTTGCTGTCATATGCCTCCTTTGTAAGGTTTGAAGTATCCCAGTCATAGAAACTGATTCTACTGTCTATTTAGCGCTTTTTTTTTGGTCTATTTTAGTGGCAACCATACACAGGATTGTAATTGTGGGGCATATTTTTCCTAAGTAAAAGGTGGACATCGGATCTCCCAGTTGTTACAGATTTAAGTGAACCACATGATGTGGATAAAGAAGGCCACTTGATTATCTGTAGTAAAAACAATTTTTAGGCCAAGTGGAATACATTTCTCTATGAAATTGTTGTGAAAGCCAAGCCTAATCCTTAGAAAGAGGTCTGTTCTAATCCATTCTTTGTGAAATCAAACCTAATACAGGCCTAGTACAAATCCAACATCATGAGACGGATATGATGGTGGGGATTAATGCTGTGCAAATAACAGATTCTTCAATTTGGTGGAAAAGGGAAAAAAACCCAAAGAAAACCAAACAAACAGCTATCCTATGTGATATAATTAAAGCAATGAGGAATTAATTCATATGATTCATCAATATAATTTCTCTATGTACTTTGAAGGAAGGAAAGTGTTCACTTCTTTCAATACCAATTTTATGATTAGGCCTAAATAGAACTAAAACTCCTTTGGAAATACAGAAATAGTCTTACGGTAGTAAGAACTTCTTCCTGAAAAGATTGGAATTTTTAACTTGAAAACCACTACCATTAAATCTGCATTTTCAATTTGTATTCTGTTACAGAAAAAAATTAGAAAGAGTTATTTTTTCTTCTGTTACTCAGAGTCTAATATATTACAGTAAATTCCTGCAAAAGGAATACACAAAGAGACCTTTGGGCCCATACTGATTCACAAAAGATGAGTTCTTTGTCATGGAACAAATTACAGTAATTTGTAATGTAACAAAATACTTTGCAGTAATTAGCAAGAAGAAATCCCTAGAAAGTTATCATGGGACAGAGTTTATTGGATGGCTGCCTTTAGTAACTAATTCAGGCATCCTTGTATTGACAGGAGGACAACTTTTTATAATACATTATTGATAGATGTTACAGCTGAGCTCTGTTGAATTTTATTTCTAACCATTTTCCCTATATGTTAGTTTTAATGAAATACAATTTACAGTTTGTTCCCCACAGGACCATCTATTTTTAATTAGCATGTGATTGTAATTCACTGTATATTATGATATTATTTATGGCATTTAAACAGAATGAGAAGAAAATGAATAGACCCTGACTATTTACTGATGTTGTTCGTTTACAGTCTTTGTTGAACTTAAAAATGTAATGAAGTCTAAGATAATGCATTGCCTGGATGTAGTTGAAATTTTAGCAGCCTCAAGGAACTATATAGTTGAAGAAAACACTTCAAACACTTGGGAATATCTTCCTCTTTACGTTTGTTAACTGCAAGTTTTGCCTTTCAAATAAGTTTTTAATAGAATTCATGTTTCCAATTAGATTAAGGATTAATAGCTGTTAAAAACATCCTATAGACATGAGTTGCATTTATTATTGAGGGCTGCAAAAAATCTCAGATGGCTGTGACTGTGAGGGATGTATTGACTTTTACTGATATAGTAAAATACTTTTCTGCCTTATTAAAATTTTAATGATTGTAGTACATTTCTCAATTTTAATACAAAGCCTAACAAACTTTAGGAGGGCAGATGTGTCTCTGTATGTTAGTTGGAGTGAGATCTGGTGGTTGAGCAAGATGCAAAACAGACATATTTTGATGGAAGATATTACTAATGTGAATTAAAAAATACTTTTAAAAAAAGGGAAAAATAACTTTTGCTTTCATGTTATTACTCAGAGGAGGAACTGAAATTCCTACTGCTTACACATATTCTTTAAAACAAATAAATAAACACAGATTTTCAATTAAGTGCTCTAACTTTTAATAGGTCTAACTTTCTTTAAAGCAAAATGGAAAATAACATGGTAAATTCATTATCTGATAGCTACCATTTCTTTTTTCCAGTTAACTGCTGGAAAAAGCTCCCAATCTGAATAAGAGCCTTAAATATTACTGTTTTACTTTCCTACATAAATAACTGTCAAGGATAATAAACTTTTCAATTTCAAGTAAAATACAGACAGTAATTTAAAAATTAGATAAACCAGAGCATAAATATTTCAGTTTTATACATATTTTCATTCCTGAAGATTGTTTTCAGATAAATCTTAGTGACATTAATTAAAATAATTTGATGTCTAGAAAGACAACTGCAAGCCTTATCATTTTAACTGGAAACTCTTCACCTGCATTAAAAAAAAATCTGTTATTTAGAGAGAGCTGTTCACACCACTCTTAATTAATTAAGGTTCCACACGTCAAAACAGTGCCTGTTAGCTTTTGGTTTTGGTTTCTTGAGTAGAATTGTAGAAACACAGAATATCCTGAACTGGAAGGAACCCACACAGGGCAGGGCGCACCATGTGCCTGAGAGCATTGTCCAAACTCTGCTGGAACTCTGCCAGGCTGGTGCTGTGACTGCTTCCCTGGGGAGCCTGCTCCAGTGCCCAGCCACCCTCTGCGTGGATATTTTCCCAATATCCAACCTAGACTTCCCCTGACACAGCTTCATGCTGTTCCCACAGCGCCTGACTGGGCACCACAGAGAAGAGAACAGTGCCTGCTCTTGCGAGAAAGTCGTAGGCTGTGATGAGATCTCCCTCCATTTCCTCCTGTCTAGAGATAAAGGAAATGGTGTGTTTAGGATTTTTTTTTTTTTTTTTTTTTTTGTGGCATGAGTTTTTCATCAAATTATAAGTGACATTAGTAAGTAACATATAGTAACAACAATTGCTCAAGAGAAATGTTGGGAAGTTTTTGTTTTTGCATGAGCTATTGAGGAAATACGATTAAGGAACATTGGTTTATTTTGGCATGCTATTAATATAACGCTTGAGCAATAATACCATAGGCATGGAGCCATGGAAACTTTTCAGGTAGCTCATTGATTTCATAATTACAATTCATTATCATTGTCTCAGTTTTAAGTAATTTAATCTTCCTGGATAAACCATCTTAATTTGACTTTTTAAAAAAATTATTTTGAACTTGAGGTGGTTTTTTTTAATGAAGATAAATGCAAAAAAATATATTTCATTTGTTAATGAAGACCAACATTAGTGTAATTTAAAATACATAATTAAAACAGATTTAGACTTTAATGATCTAAAATTACTGAAGCATAAGAATTCTTGATTAAAAATTTTGACCTCTTAAGAAGAGTCTTTTTTTATAACTTCAGTACATTTTTGACACTGATAGGAAGAAGTTCACAAGCATCACAGCTAGGAATCTTTCAATTCACGTATTTGCTTTGGTAAGTTTCTTTATGTTGGAAATACTATTAAAAGTTCTTATGGGATGAAGCAGTACCCTTGAGGAACCCACAGCACTTAGAAGAATATAGGTTTCTATACTTAGAATCTCCTGCTTCGAGAATATTCAAAGCTGTATATTTCACTGTGCATCTTGAACCTGCCTGAGTTTAGTCCTTACATAGCCTTTATCTGATTCTAAATGGTTTTAAAAAAGGTATATGTTCAAATATGGCCCTTAATGTAAATGTTTTCCAGGTATTTTGTCTAGCTTAAATGGGACTGATACTGAGTGATACACTCAGCACTACTTCTAAATTAACATCATGGAGGTTATAATGACCTATGGCTCAGTTATGGCTACTTCTGCATATTATATCTTGTTGATAAATAAGAATGTAACAAGAATTGTTAAAAGTTTTGATAAAATTTAAACTGCTCTAATTTTTCTCTTCCTTGGTACCCCATAAAAATGTAAAATCCTGTTGGTTTTTTTTTTTCCTTCAGTAGTATGCACACACCAAAGTTGCAGCATAGGATAAATTTATCAGATTCATAATCACAGTGAGACCTGGGGTGCTTAGAGGAGTGTAGTTGCTAGGGGCAGGACAGAGATTCTTCAGCAGACTGTGCTTCTTCTGAGGAAGTTTCTAGACTGTTACCTAATCCCTCAGATTAAGTTTTCCATGATGACTGAATATACTTTCCAAAACACAAGATTTAAAGCTGTCATAAATACACTTAAATCTTTAATAAAATGTTGGTCCTACCTACACTTTCTCATCTTTATCCTTGGATTAGAGAAGCTTCAACAGACCCATCTGCTCACCAATGCTTTTCAGGACAGAGGAGTATTTAGCCTTTGTGAGACTTTGTAGTGAATATTGTCAAGAATTGTCAGATTAGAGGAGGGGGATCCAAACTGCTTTTTCATCTGAAGCTGGCCTGTGTTGCTGTTCTTCAGTTGTTGTGAAGACCTCTTAGGAAGTGTCATAGCATTTGACAAGTTAAAACAATAATTTGATTAAGAAAGTAAAAGATTGTATACATCTTCTGAAGAAACCTCATTAAAGTTATCTGAACTTTACTTGTTTCATATTAATATTACTTAATGAAGAAACTGCTCGTGTTTAACTTGATTAAATGTAAGATATTAGAATCACACCAAATACGTTACAGTATTTCAGCCTGTCATCTCATTATGGCTCCAAAACAGCATGGGTTTCTTGTAAATCCTGTGTCCAATTGTCCAGTCCCATGTGGATGTCTCTGATATCTTAGATTTTATCTACAATGCATGGCCTGAACATGGGAAATGCAGGTGCAGCCTCATGTCTTGTCATGCCCAGCTGGACATTTGTGAGACACTGAAATGTTGAAGGATTACAACTCAAACAAAAATTTGCAAAAGCAGCAGGGATAAAGCAGGACACTTGAGAAACTCAGCAGAGTAGATCTCTACTTGGCTTTACTATCTCTACACTTTTTGGATCTTGCCTTGTGTCTCCTATTGGCTGTTAAGACCCCACCTAAATTTTAGAAAATTCCTAAAAAGATTGCTTTCTCCCATCCATTGTTCAAGGCACTCTGATATAAGACTGTAACATATGCAGCATGTAAATATGTGGATGTTACAGCAATTCAGAGGCATTGCTTTTATTTAAGGAATGAAATGCCAAGAAACTAAAAAGCTGCACGTTCAATAGCTTATTTTTAGTGTTTTACAACAAGGTCTTCATGAAAGTATTTGGTAAGAGACTAAAAGGGCCTTTGGACACTAACTAGTCATGACAGCTAGCAGGATTCATAAGTAATTTATCAGTCATGGGTCATCTGGAAATGGTAAGTCAGGTCCTGAAGAGGACAGCTACAAGTATATATTTTATGGAGTGTAAAAAATCCTTGATGTAGTGGAAGTAGAAAACAGTCCTGGAAGCTCCGTACAGAACCCTTCAGGAGATGCAATGGACATACTTTACAAGGTTATTCTAATCTGAAAGGTAACTACTGGTGATATCTTTCCAATGAGCAGAACCTTTTAAATAGGAGCTTTTTCAGACTAGTTGAAATAAGACTCTTGAAACAATCACAAGGTTCACAGAATGCATCATATGCATATTCTAAAACATAGCTAACCCCCATCCTATTTATTACAGCAAGAGGAAAAATAAAATAATAAAAGGGGAGATAGGAGAACTGGCAAGGATTATCAGGCTAAACAGAATGTCTTATTCATTAAGCTTTGTAGATATTTTTGTCATATCTTCCCTTTAATTTCTAAAACAATATTAAAACAATGATGAGAGTACAGATACTGAAAGAACAAGGAATGTTGACTCAGAATAAATATACAGAAGATTAGACACAATGATGAGGTTAACATGAACAAAAGAACAAGTACAATGACAGTTAATTTTAGAAGCTGTAAAAACAAATTAGCTGCCTTAATATGGCAGCCTTACCTAATAAAATATAAAATGTGGATATTATCACTGAGATGTGAAAAGGGAAAATTCAGACTTTTTTTTTTTCATTCCTTTTATTATTTTTTTTTTGTTTTTGTTTTAAAGAATTTAGAAAAGAGGTTGATGGGAAGTGATCCTCATGTGTTTCTCAAGCAGGGTTACTATGCATCTAAAAAATTATGAAAAGATACACTTTGGAAAAAACTAAGATCCATCTGACATTGGCTCTTGAGTAAATATGACCCTATTTCAAAGGATGCTGAGCACTCCTAACTATTGTTGTTAGGGAACAGAATGGTAATTACATTAGAATTGTTCTCCTGGAAGAGACATAGATTTCCACAAGTTTTTGTGCCTGAAATTATCTGGAAGGAATAATAAGGGAGTGAAGAAAGGGAGCATAACAAGAGAACACTGAAATTCAAAGAAAAACAAAACAAAAAAAACCCTCAAGAAATAATTTACTTAAAACATACATTTCTAACAGTTATTTCTCCAGTAATCTGGATGCATTCTGTTCCTAATATTTGATTACTCAGGAAAAGCTTTGCAATATGATATTCAGTATTTTCTACCCATCTGGCAAGTATCTACTTCAAATGTGTCTGGCTAGTTTAGGCATTAATACTTATTTGATAAGCAAAAACTTTTTGAATACAGAAATTGATATTGTTCAAAATTTAATTTAATATATTCCTCTGTACGGATGAAATAGCAAGTAGAGCTGAGAAATACAACCTGAAACTTCTGATAAATAATGGAATGGGGATAGAGCCATGAGGCCAGGTGTGAAATCACTGATTCATATAATAATTTAGGCAGGAGGGCACCTCTGGAAATCAGCTAGTCCAACATCCTGCTTGAAGCAGGTCCAGCTAGGTCAGGTTGCTCAGGGCGTTGTTCAGCCAAGCTGTATCTTCAAAGACACAGCCTTAGGGAGCAATGTGTCCTTGTGTTCGACCACCCTCAGGGTGATTCTTTTTTCATTTTCCTTTTATCTTATCATATTTCCCTGTTTATAGAGGTAGAGGCAGGATGTAATCTGACTGTTTTTCTATTGCAGTGACCCTTAATGCAACAAGGACCCAATGCGAGACCCTGGAATTTGGGAAAAAAGCAATGAATAAGAAAGGAAGTAATTATTTGCATCCATGAAAATATGACAAAAATACTGCTTCTCAGCTGACTTGTTTAATTTGTGTTTGTTTTAATGAATCAGATTTTCATTACTCCATTAAACTTTTTTCTACAGCAATAATATCCAGTGACTGCTTTATTAAAAAACAGGTTAAAATCTTTACAAATATAACATGGCTATTCATTATGTATAGCAAAATCTTATATATATATATATATATATATGTGTGTGTGTGACAGATATAGATATTATTAGAGAATGTTTCCTCTTCTTTAAAGCACACTGAAGTCTAAATTTCCTAGTGTTAAAAATTTCTTACACTATAAGGTCAGGTCATTTGTGATTGCTCAGAAAATTGGATTATTATTTTTCTTGTGCTTTACTTTTTTTTTTCTCTTTATTGTTATCTGAGAGAAGAGAACAGAGTAGATGTGCTAGCTATCACATCTAATGTGGTTACCGTTACAATTCTGACTAAAGATAAAAATAGAGTTTCAGCTTAACATTAACTGTGTCTGAGATTAAAAACCAGAAAAGACTAATAGTTTCAAAAAACAGTCCCTTACAAACCCTTAACCACGTTGCTGAAGAGCCATGCAGATGATAGCACCATAGTAGAACGGATGTGGAAATGAAACTGCAGTAAGAGAAATGTATGTAGTGTAGGGGTTTTTTTAACTAATACTATTGTTTATTTATATTTACTATGCTTTCAACTAAACTTGTCTGACAAAGTTGACCATGGAACATTTATGATTATCAAAAAAGTTCCTGACATTGTCAAGAGGTGCTTGATACTGATGACCTGTAATTTACCTTCTCTCTGTTTTCTTTCCTGTGAGTTCTATTACAGTTTTTTGTTTTCCAAAGAAAGATGTGGCTGTCCTAAGATTTGGATTTGCATGAATCTTCATTATGAAGAAGGAGTATGCCTTTCTAGGTCAATATTCACACGTTTTCACCACTCATAGGATTTAAATTCAGATTGCATGCAATTGTAACCATGGACCCAATTATTGGTACCATTTCCTCTTAAGGAACATTGTAATGGCTGAATATCAAGAATAATGCTGGATATTGTGCTTACTGTAATAAGTTGACAATCAGTCATAAGACATCTGTATTCACCGTACATATACTCTGAGACCAATTTCATTACATCATGTTTCATGTGGAAAAAAAAAAGGGCAGCCAAGAGACCAAGACAGGGGGTCACTTTGTGACCCAGTCATGAATACAAAACATTTATGCAACATCCTTCACAGAAAGTCATAGGATGATTTATGGCTCTAACTAAATTAAAAGCAACATCCATCAAAAAGATTTTAATTTTTAATTTTTAAACTGCAACACATTCAGTTTCTGATTAGTAGGAGAAAGTCAGTCTCCTAAATTTGATGCATAAAGGCAAAAAGCTTGCTTTCAAGCAGTATGTAAAGCCCATCAGTCATCACAACTCCATGCAGAGTACCTGTTACATATTCACTTTTGGAACCAAGTTACAGAGGACATACTTTTGAGAGCACCATATTTTAGTAAAACAGATTCTTTTTTCTATAGTAATAATATGCAGTGGCTCCTTTACTAAAAAGCAGGTTAAAATGTTTTACAAATATAACATGACCATTCATTATGTTTGGAAAATCTTAGATATAGATATAGATAGATATAGATAGATATAGTTATAGTTATAGATATAGATATAGATATAGATATAGATATAGATATAGATAATTAGAGAATCTTTCTTTTTCTTTAAAGCACATTTCAGTCTAAATTTCCTGGTGTTAAAATAAATTCTTCTCTTTGAAATTAGGTTGTCCTTCCTAATAACTGTTGCTTCTTCCCACAGATTTTTTTCTGATTCCTCTTTCTAGTAGAATTACTGTAAATAAGAGTTGTGTTTATTAGCATAACTATATTTCAGGAAATAATAGAATACCCTCTGCTTTATTGGATAAAGCAAAATACAAAAGAATTTGTGGAGACCAGCTCCCTGTGTTATGAAGCCTGCACCAGCAAAAAGGCAGATACTTATAAGCCCACTGAGTGACAAATGTGCATCACTCACATTTTCAACTTCAGAAAAATAATTATAGCTGAATTTAATTACCCAGGATTTTGTTGGTTTTGTTGTTGTTGTTTGTTTGGGTTTTAATTAATTTATTTATTTTATAATGGTTTTGGGTTAATTTTTTACAGTAGATGCTGCAGGAAAAGCAAGAGTAGTTTTTAGGATGCACATGTCCAAGCGTTGGCAGTTCAGTAGTGCAGCAGGGCTGCCTCTGTGAGAAAAGATCAGGGGCTGCTCCATGTCCAATCCAGCCAGTTCCAGTCAGCTCCAACACACTCACTAGAGAACTCAGTGGAGGCCCTTAATTCACATAGTGATGTCTCTGGGCAAAGATATTTAAGGGTAAAAAACATTTTACATCAACTGTGAGTTACATGAAAGAGATTAAGTGTGAGAGAAATAGCCATGCAGACCCCAAGGTCAGTGGAGAAGGAAGGGGAGGCAGTGCTCTAAGTGCCAGAGCAGAGATTCTCCTTCAGCCCATGGAGAACACTGTGGTGACACAGGTTGTTCCTTAGTAGCCCATGGAGAACACTATGGTGACACAGGTTGTTCCTTAGTAGCCCATGGAGAACACTATGGTGACACAGGTTGTTCCTTAGTAGCCCATGGAGAGCACTATGGTGACACAGGTTGTTCCCTTGTAGCCCATGGAGAGCACTGTGGTGACACAGGTTGTTCCCTTGTAGCCCATGGAGAGCACTGTGGTGACACAGGTTGTTCCCTTGTAGCCCATGGAGGAGCACGCTGGAGCAGACATCCCACTGCAGCTCATGCAAGAGCTCACAACACAGCAAGTGAACATCCATCCCTTTATAGAAACTGCAGCCCATGCAGAGCCCAGTCGGGAGAAGGCTCCTGGCAGGAGAGGTGATCACACAAGGGATCTCACAGAAGAGATGGGACCTGTGTCCTGTGGAGGACTCACACTGGAGCAGTCTGTCTGCGAGGGCATGTACCTTTGGAGAGGAGCTATGCTGGAGCAGTTTGTGCAGAACTGCAGCCTGTGGGATTGACACACACTGGAGCAGGGGAAAAAAAATGCATGAGAGGGAAGGAGGAACTGCTGTGGAATGGCCATAGCCCTCATTCCCCAGAAAACTGCTCTGTTTGGATGAGGGAAGAAGGTAAAGAGCTGTGATTAAAGGAGTAAAGTTGGACCTGGTATGAAGCAGGGTGTGTGGTTTTGTCTCTGTTTCTCACTCTCATCCTCTAGTTTTAATTGGCAATAAATTAAATTAATCTTCAAGTTCGGTCTGTTTTGCCCTTGACTGTAATTGGCATAGAATTTCCCTATCTTTATCTCAGCCCATGAGCTTTTTATGCTCATTTTTCCCTCTATCCCATTGTGGAAGGGGAATAAAAAAGCAGCTGGGTTGACACCTGACAGCCAGCCACGGTCAGTGCACTACAGTCTAAGAACAATTTTAGTAGTATGCTTTTGCTACTGAAAAATTTTGGTATTTCTTTTACAGTTCATACATTAATGCTTTTAAACAGCTTTTAGACAAGAATGTCACTAAATATCTGAGATTAATTCCCAGCTGGTGTTTGTGTTTTCAGCTTCATCAAAATCCATGGAACTGCAGCCATTCCCAACAGTAGAAAACTTGACTTCTGTATTTAAAATTATTTTTCCTTATACGTAATTACTAACAAACTTAGAGCTTTTACATCTCTCAAACAGGGTAAGGACTTCACAAAGAAATCTGGAAACCTACAATATAATCAGGTTCTATTGAAAACAAATGGCTTCTTCACACAGAAAAAATCTTACAAGACGGCTTAAAATTTATACTGCTTTTCTAAATCATTAAATGGTAGAATAACCTGGGTTTGAAGGGACCTTAAAGATCTTCTAGTTCCAACCCTCCTGCCATGGACAGGGACGTCTTTCACTAGAGCAGTTATGTTTCATAACATTTTTGGTTTTTTGAGCACTAACCATGTATCTTGCTTTGAAGTAGAAATTACCTTCATTTATGCTGCATGTGCATAAGTCACAAACCCATGGTCATTTCTAGCCTCTACCACAAATTTATCTGGCACTGGATGATATGATAGGCACACACAATTACAACGCTGGTACAGATTGATTTTTATTTAGCCGAAAATTTTAAATTAGCATAAATACCTTCCTGATTAAAATTCTCTATGCACATACAACATTGTGCGTAGACTTTCACAGCATGGAGAATTTTTTTGCAAAAACAATAGTAGCTGATACACAGATTTGGAATGCATTTTCTATGTAATAAAAGTTTAAGTTCAAGAGCAGGTCAAATTCTTGTTTAAGTGTTTTAATATCATTTATTACTTCCAAGTCTCTTGTGCTGTATAGTCATACATACAAAATAATATTATTCATAAAAGACCTTAATATTTATATTGTATATATTTATAAATTATACAGCAGGGAAGAAAAAATAAGCAACTAGACAACAGACAATTCTCCACATGCTCTTTGATCAATCTAGAAATGGCAGAATCATGTTACATACCTGTAATGCAACTACAAACCATACAATAACTGTAAGCCACATATTTGATTAAGTAGCTTCTTGACTGGCATCCTCTTCCCTAGACAACATGCTCTTCCCAAATCAGTAAAATTTTTATATAATCTAATTGGCATTTAAAATACTCTGCTGTTAAGGTTCTGGCCAGGACAGAGTCAATTTTTGCAGTTTCCAGGAGCAGGCATGGTTAGGATCCAGAGCTTACTCTATGCCACCTCACATAGTTTTCCCAGGATAGGGAACAGGGTCTCTTCCAGGTCTAGTGTAGCAATGGTTGGGTGGTGTGGGGCTCTGAGGGCTGTATTGGTGAGCATTTACATGTGAATTATTCCCCTGTCTTGTAATGTTCTGTAACTGATAATGCTGCTATTAGTGTTCATTTTCTTATCTCATTGCTACTTCCAGTAAATTTTTCTTATCTCAACCCATGATCTTTACCTTTTTGTGCCTCCAACTTGCCTCTCCAGCACGGCCCAGGGGAGAGTGAGGAGGAGGGGGAGTGAACGAGGGGTGCATGGTTTGCAGTGGATTTAGTGAGAACACTAAATTGGAGAATACCGTTTCTAAACCACGATACTTGCAGTGAGTAAGAACACAATCATTTTTTCAGTGGCCTTCATGCTTGCAGACACATGCATGGGCACCAATTGAAACCAGGTTCAGAATGACACTGTGTAATCTTCAGCACATCTTAAGAAGAAATTATATACTGAATGTTTGCTTTATGATTAAAAGATTCTTGAACTGGATTATTTGGTTCAAATTTGGTCAAAAGTCTTAGAAATAGAATTCAGTCAAATAGTACTCTGATGAAGTAGCAGGCAAGTGCTCTGAGTACCCTTGCCCAGCAAAAAGGAGGGGATAAAGAGGAAGAACTTCACAGAAGTTACTTTTCAAAATACACTGGAGGCTTTTTTTTCTTCCTTTACTCAGAATTTATTACTTTGTAAACAACTATATCTGGTTAAAATACTGAAACATTTTACCTGTTCAACTAATTAAAATATATTGTAGCAATGAATAATATTGTAATATACTAATTGAATGTATTTTTCTGACTTATTATGATCAGGAACATTTACTATCTTCTTAAATGTCTGAATGTTCCCTTTAGGCCATGTAGGTTTTAATTATTCTACTGAAATTGATTTGTCTCAGCCAATCACAGAACACAGATAAAGCATGGAGACTTAGGAATACCATATAATTTTTTTTGCTCATTTATGCAAATCCCTGTCTGCTGATTAGCTAATGGGAGCTAATTTACATTCTTGCTATACATTTATTTCTCAAGAATTATGGTGAATTTGCAGAATTCTGTTTCATCTGCTGTTGTTCATTTGATCCTACAGGGTCTTCCCTATATATTTTTAGTAACTGGGCCTCATGCAGTTACAGGAGAATGTATAATAATATCAATAAAATATTAAATCCCTGTCTAGTAAAAATAAATAGATAAATAGAAAGAAACATTCAATGACTTGAGAAAGTGCTACAAGACTGTTCTTGATAAAATTAGTATTAGGTTCTTTTAGAATTTGTTTCCCTTTCCCTTCTCATGTGATTTAGATAACAAACTCCCCGTCTTGACTATTTTTATTTGCAGAAAATCAATATTTTGAAAAGAAATGTTAATAAACAAAGAAAAATAAATGTTAATAAACAGAGAAAAATAATATTGAATTAGATATTTTGCAAACAATTTTTTTTCTTTTGTGTATGTTTCTTTTTCATTAAAATTATCTTTCACTCGTTTATAATTGACAAGCAAGGGCTCTTTTTTCATTTTAATAATGATAAATGAAGATGACTTGGCATTCGAAAAATGTTGAAATTTGATAATTACTATGATTTAACATATAATATTTTAAAAAGAGTTCTTGAAATGTAGTGCTCTCGAATGAAAAGAAAACCTATTTGAATCTATTGCTTTTGAATCTTTAGGCACCTGTCATGTATTTTGTTATCAGTCCCATGTATATGTAAATATACATTTAACTCCCAATTCCTCAGATGACTGAGCAGCCAAGATATGGATATGCAAGGAGTATCTCTGAAATATTGCATTGTTCTATCTCCTTGTGTATACTTTTAGCAGAACAAATAAATAAAATAAACCTTTTCGTTTAAGAATGTTGTGACAGTCCCTCATGTTATCCATGGCCATTTCAGCTTGGATTATTATTTATAGTAAGGCAAAGCTTTTATCTGAGATGGAGGGCCATGACCTCTTGGAGCAGAGACAATAAATGAAATGGATGCTTTCAGAAGGGAAGGAAAAGGAAGTATTATGTACCAGGGACCAGCCCGATGTGCAGTGATCTCACCACAAAAATAGTCTACCTGCTATTTGTTTTATCTTATTTTGTTTTATTAATTTATTTTATTCCTCTGGCTATGTCACAGAGGAGAAATTTGGAAAATTCAGAAGACAAGAGAGAGGTGGCTTTGCTGGGGCTCACAGTGAGATTCACCAGTGTGAGTGGCTGCCTGAGGAAACGTGCAGAAGGATTTGTTACAGCGCACCTTGAGAAGGCAATAAAGGCTGTCAGCACTGATAGAAATAGAAGTCAAATCTTTAGCAGCAGATGATGGGTATTGAAAGAGAAGGGAAGGGTCTTCACAAGTAGTGAGGAACTGCCCTGTAAATTTAGCCTTATGGATGACTGAATACCAGGCCCCAAAACATTCCCTGAGTTCTGCTGATGCAGTGGAACAGACAAAGCCTAAGACATCTTTTGGGTCGTTTTCATGGAGATGGCAGAATTTCTACGTGCAGATGTGACTGGCTGGGAAATGCAGGACAACCAGGACAGGTCAGAGAGTAACTCTGAGCTGCCATTAGAAATAAAGTAAGGGAAAAAAACTATGCACAATCAGGGTAAAAGATTCAAAAGAAGAGGGGGCAACAGTATTTCTATTATCCAAAACCAGCAAAACACAACATGCAGCTATTGCAGCTTGCAAGCTTAAGCTTCTGTGACAGTTATTAAAGATGCTAACAAAATTAGGTTTTCTTTTTATTTTTATTAGTTTATAGGGTGAAAGTCCTACATGTGTGAGTGCCAGGATCCTTTACAAGAAGGATGTACTTTAAAATCCACAGCCGAAGACTAACTCCATGCAGGGCTGTAACTGCATTAAATTTCAGTGGATTTGGGTGGAATTTTTAGCCTGAATATTTTGAAACCCTGTGCTCACTTTCCAGTGCTCTCCAATGTCACCTTGAGCAAATATGCCCAAAGGAAGCAGATCATTCGGTGAGCCTAAATTAAGGTTGGGGGCGGGGGGAACCCACTTAAGAGCTGTCATTATTTCTTTTCTAAATTGGATGGCCTCCCCATGGAAATGACAGAAGCCATGTTGTATGGAACTTTTAAAACAAAATTGAACAAAAGACTAAAAACATTACAATGAGCAGTTCTGAATCCGGGTATTAGATAACTGTTAGTTTACTTCCTCTTCAATGTTTTTCAAATTGTTACATTTTGCCGAGAGACTAATGTTCTTGCCAAAGAACCACTCGTTATTTATTTCTCAGCAAAATATTGGCTTGTGTGACTGCAATGAAATATACCTGAAGTGAACTGCCTCAATTTTTACATGAAATCACTGACTTGGCCTTGGGAAGGGGCAGGCTTTAAGCAGTTTATAAAGCAATTTTAGTCAAGTCAGAATTCTAAACATACCATTAAAGAAAGTTTTAATGCTCTACAATCAAATTAATATCTCTTCTGCATGGATCAACCTGGTATGGTCCCCACTTGTTATCTTCTTTCATTACCAGAGTGAAGATAACTTGGACCAGAGTGAATAGCTTTCTTTTTCCATTGCTTTATATTCTGGATTATTTTGCAGCTAAAAGTAGGAGTGCTGCTGGCCTTCATGTTTTTAAGTTACTTGCATTAGGAAGCAAAATTAATATTAGGAAAAGATTGATACCTTATTGGTATCCTGTTATTGGTGATATGTCCTTAAAATTTTCCCATTTGGAATGGAGAGAAAATGCTTCTCCTGGAGGAGAAAACCTGCAGGTGATACTCAATAATGCTGTCTCACATTTAAAGAAAATGTTAGGTCCACAAAGTTATACAAAACATTAACTAATTTTAGATGCATATAAAGAAGTAAAAATCACATAATTTTAGTTTTTTCTGTTCATAAGGAAACAATTCCCTGCATATGAAATACTTTTGTAACATTTACAGATGTCCCTCCAAGCCAGTAAAGCAGAATTGAACGCCCTAAGGAAAAATTAGGTTAACCTGTGAGAGGAAAACAAGTTTCCTGTGAAAGGGAAATCAGGGCCAAAGGCAGTGCTACAAATAATGCAGGAAATTATGTCTAGATGAGAATAAAACAAAACCAAACATATGGAAGATTAAAAAGTCTATATGGATTCTTTTCAACAATGTATGTGCAAAATTTTATGGGGAAAAGAAAATAAGATCAAAAACTTAGGGCTTAAAAATGCAGAGAATGAGTTTTTTATATTTTCCTCAAACCCCAGAAGGAACAAAGCCAGCATTAAGTGCGTGAATCACTATAAAAAACTCTCTACTATATGTTCAAACCAATTTTCTCTGTTTATAAACATCCATCTAATTTCTGTGTCTGATTCTTTTTATGTCACTGCTAGACTGGTAGACTACTGTGCAGTTCTGAGTCTCTTATGTGCATCTTCCTCTGAACCATTTTTTGATTTCTAGAATCTACAGTAATTAGCTGCTTATGCTTATATCTTTTTTTTTTTATGGTACAATGTTTCTCTTTTCAAGTAATTCTTCTCTCCCATTTATTTAAGAAGTTGGCATGACTTCTAGCTTTGATCTCTGTAGACTTCAATTGGACACAAAATGCTTCGTATTGCCATCTCTTTTTTTTTTTTTTTGCAATTTATAAAAATATAGGCTGAACAAAGTCCTGAAAAATAAGTTTTTTATATAGCCTAACAACTGCATTTAAGATCTTAAAAGATCCACCAGCATAAATACTTAAACCAAATTTGCATGAAATACTCAGTTTTGTTTTTATGACTTTTCACTTATTTTCTAGACACAGCAGCCCAAGTTTAAAAACTAATTCACAAATAGTGATCATGATGCTCTCATTTCTGTGAAAAAGACAATGTTGTCTTTTATGACACGTTGTAGTTCTCAAAATAAGACTCAAGTGTTTACTACAGGTGCCATTTTGGGAGAGTGTTTCATTTACAGAGGGGATAGCTGGAGATGTAAAGGAGTGCTGTCTTCTGGTCCAGAAAGTACCAGTATGAGATTTTCCACAGACATACACTAAAGAACATGACTTTTCTTTACTCAGGGGTAAAAGCTGACTTATTTTCCTGTTCTGAAGCTGGAGTCAGGAGCAGACAGGCTTTATTCTTTCTTGTTTGCTCTTCCTAAAGAAGGCGTTGAATCGGGGGAAACATCTGAGATGGGAGCTTGCAATCCCTGCTGCCTTCAAGTGTCACCCTTGTTCTCATATATTCATTGTTGGTTGGTGACTTTCAGTGATGAATCACTTAACAATTTCAAGGATCTTCTCTGAACTTCTGGTTCTATTGCCCCAATGTGCAGAAATATTTCAGATAAAAAGTAAGAAAAGTATACTCTCTGGCAACTTTAGAAACAGGAATGAAATACATTTTTTACAAATTTCAACAACCTCAGCTGCCATTGGGAAGTCTTTTCAAATATTTTTAAAGGGAAAAGATGAAGAAAAAGACAAAAACCCAACATAAAGGCTTAAATAAATTCATATTAGCTATTCACTAGGGAAATTTAAATTACTTCCCAAATAATTATTGGAGCCAAAATCTTAATTTTCAAAGGAAGAATAACAGCTATTTAATGTTCACCTTATATGCAATGCTTTATAAAAATTTATTAATCCGACACTTAAGATGAAAAAAAATCAAAGTAGAAAGTAAAATAAGTTTAAATTCTCCACTGTCTGTCCTCTAAACCCCTCAAACCCTTATACTCTGTGCATTAACTGAAGATTTGTTCTGCCAAAAGCAGTGCTAACGTAACAGCTGCAGGCTGACAGTTCACATTAACTGTTGCAACTCGGAGGAGCGTGACCCCTGTCTGAGACGTCGCTTGTTCTATCTTATCAGACATAATGCAGACGAAAAAATTGTGCTACCAAGAAAATCCCAAGGACCGAAAAAGTCAGCAACAGCAAAAGTGCTAACCTACATTTTCAGTCAGCTTTACAGGAGGAGCTGAAACATAATATTCAACAACCATACAAATCCCAACTACTTCTGTGAACTTCTTACTCAGCTGGAGAATTGCTGAAGTGGCTGTCTTGCTGCAAGGAACTTGCCACAGTTCTGCTTTCTGCTGGCCAATTCTGTCTCAAGTGATACTTGATCAAGAGCTCACAGTGTAGCCCAGCAAACACCATTTGACACGACTAGAGAAAGGCTGCAGGCTTTGCACAGCCCCAGCAGCAGTGTCTCAGGGCTCTGGTGGCCACAGCTGGCCACAGCTGGGCTCAGGCTGGTTCATCAGCTGCTGGCAGGAGCAGTACCCATGGACTGCCCTGGTTTAGCTGTGAGTCCCAGTTCAACACCTGTCAGACAATGGTTGGGAAGCAGAGGGTGAAAAACAGCCGCCCTTCATAGCAATAACAACAACAACAAAAAAATGACAGAAGTGATGGGAAGACAGTGTGTTGAATTGAAAAAAGGCTTAAAAGTGACACAAGACCAAGAAAGAGGAAACTCCTACCTATAAGTGATGCAGAGACAAAGACTCCCCAACTAGTTAAAGTTAGAAAGTGGTATGTTTATTATGACACCGGGCACACCCAGGAGAAATCTCCGGGTGCAAAGCAGGTGCGAAGTTTCAAAGTTTCAAAGATTCTAACAGTACCTCATCCTCCCATCCTGACAGAACAAAGCCAAGCAGATGATATTGTCTTAGCTTTACTGGCCCACCCGTTAATTATTAACTTTTCTAAATGTCTTTTACTCTAATCATTATATGTATAGCTCCTATCCCCCAGCTAAGCTATTAACCCTTTAATTCTTGCTTCATGAGTACCTCAGGATGAAATAATTTGTCAGAAACACCAACTGTTCTTACACCAAAGCCACCCAGCACCTTCCCCCTCTTCTTCCTGAGAAAGACTGAAACCATCAGTCTTGGGACCCACAGGAAAAATCGAAGGGTGAGCATCACACAAGAGAAAGAGACTGTGAAAGATAAATACTCTTTTATAAGGTATTTAAGGGTGTTTCTAACAAGGCTTTTCTGCATTAATTTGCACTTTAAGAAATAGTTGTCATAGCTGGACTAACAATAACTGTATTTTGATTGTATTATAAAGATCTCTAAACTTACAGTAAATTTTTAGTTCTGTGTAATAGTTCCCTCTTTCCTATAATAAGATTTGCATCAAATATGTCACAAAAGAGAGGACTGTGGTTAATATGCCCTTGGATTTAGAGGTAACATTTATAATGCTTGGTTTATTACACTTGAAGAGGAAGTCGGGCAACAAAAGCAGCTATGAAATAATGTTAAGACATGATGTTAATGATTGTCCTGTGGGATAAAGGCTAAATATCTGAAGAATTGTTATCTTTACTACAAATTTTGAAAACTGTCACTAAATATGTGAGAACCAGATGTTTAAAATCCCAAAAAACTTGACTCCATGGACTGACATGTACCTTTCATCTGAAAAGTAAGAGTGACATGGATCACTGTAAAAAGGATCTCTCTAATACAAATCATTCTTCTCTTGCCTGGACTCAGGGGTTGTTTTTGGTAAAAGCAAGGCATTGAAGGAAGAGAGGAATTAACTCTCTTTTGACATCTATATCCACAAAAAATCTAAGGTGGCGTCTAAGCATCACATAGACACAACAGAGACATCCCTCTGGTAAAGTGATTAAACAGACATCCTTTTGTCTGACAGATACCCTTCCTCACCTTGCCTCGCCTTTCCAGGCCCTGCCCTGGGGATTAGGAGGTTTGGAAAGGAAAGAATGGATTGGGAGAACAATGACGCTGCATGAAGAGTCTCTTTTACTATGGAGTAAAATAGATATAGTGCTGTTCACCACCTAGTAGCAATCTCATTATTGCTTCTCATTTTTCTCTATGACTACATTCTTTTTTCTCCACCCACTCATGCTGAAGACATTATTATCCTCTTTTTCGACCTTTGTCTACCTCACCCATTTCATTATGACCTATTCCAACCACAGCACCCAGCATCATTCTTCCTCCTTACTTCTTGTTCACCTGGGGAGGCAGGGTTCATCTGCAAAGTACAATGTTTCTCAACCAGAAACACTTCTGTTTCTTGGGTAAAATTATAATTTTTATTCTTGTTGTGATGGTGTAGTTTTTTGGATGTTAGACGTTATTTCGTTGTTGGTGGATTTTTTTCCCTCAGATTTGATGTCACTTGGCACAATAGGTGGATGAAGACATAAATGGTGATGGAAGGTGTGTTGGTTGAAAAATGGATTTTTTAAGGAGCTGAAGCAGCTTGAAAAATTGATTGGATGCAACACTACTTTGAAATGAACAGGAAATAAGCTAAGCTCTCAGACCTAAAACATGGTGTTACTTGCCACTTTCCTCCCTTGGCAACACAGCACAAATATTTGAAGACGTGTAATTCACTTTTAAGAGTGTTCCATGCTACTCTGAGAAAGCTTGTGCTCAATCTTTTCTGTTCCTATTTCTAAAAAGAATTCGGAAATTGCTTGCTGGATTGGGAGGAAGGATATAATATCCTATGCACTAGGTAAATGCTTAAACTTTTAGTCCCTGGCTATATTCATTTATCCAATATGAACAGACTGAAATAGACTTCTCAGAGAAGACAAAGTAACCCACAGCAATATTTCTTAAAGTTAAACTTGAAGTTAGTTTTACTAGGAAATAGAAAATGGAGGTCCAGGTGTTGGAAAATAGCAAGGAACCAAATGTTGATCTTCCTTACTGCATAAGTATTGTATTCATGCAATTATTGGCTAAATTAAATGACTGGATATGCTGGATTGATCCTAACTGGAGAGCTTAATCCAAGTCTCATCTTGCTATTTTGTTTTTTTTTTTCTTTCAAGGTGTTTGAAAATGAAAGAAATGTTCCTTTATTGTTAAGTAATAACTGGGGTCATCCAAAGGACTTATTCTCTTCCATTACACCAACGAAAAATGAGTACAACATTTTTCACAGGGAAGGAAAGAAACAAGCCATAAATATAGTAGAGAGCCTGCAAAATGCTATCAACACAGGAAGCATTTTGCAATGTTTTTGCTCTTTTTTTTATGTGGGAGTAGCTACATGAAATGCAAACTACTAGAAAAGCAAGTTTGATGTGTCAGAAGTTGTCTCAAGCAGTTATAACCTACAAAGGACATACAGCAATCATGTTGACAGAGAGCTAACCAGGATGCTGTATTAAATAGCCTGTCATCTCAGCCTATTTCTGCCTGACAATGTCTCCAACAGCATCAAGGCCGTCCTCATCATCAGTGTGAATTTTCACCCAGGCTGAATGTATTAGTGTGCAAGAGAAAGATTGAACGGCCAAGCTGTGCTACCTTCTTAACCCAGGAGAATATTAATAATGGATGACAGAAATGCCTTTAAAGATGTTATTTATCAAGCACATATAACATATTCTGTGATGCATCATAAGACTTTCTGTGATGGTCCATCTGAAAGGTTTGCTGGAAGTTGTGCAGAAGTCCTAAATATATTGTGTCCTGTTATGCTTAGCAGTAGTTTCTTGGTGTTTTGGTGTTACTTTAAACAAAGGGAGTGAGTACCTTCAATCATCTGAAGCAAAGTTTGAGAAAGTACACTTTGTGTTAATACTGATGTAGAAAAGCTTTTGTAAGAAGTTGTCTGTTTTCCAATCTGGTGGCATTTCATGTCATCAAAACAAAATTAGTTCATTCTGAGAGTAGCCTGATCTAACTGAAGATGTCACTGCTCATTGCAGGGGTGTTGGACTAGAGCATCTTAAAAGGTCCTTCCAACCCCAGCTATTCTGTGATTCTATTTTGGATAATGATAGTAGACTGCTAAAGCCAAAAGTATTTTTAATGTTAAATTACTAGCTAAGAAAAAAAAAATAGAGAGGTGGAGCACAATTAGCCCAGGAATAATTTTATTAGGCTAAGGGGAGGAAGTAGACATAGATGTTTGTTAGTATGGTATTTTGCACAAACACAAACAAAGGCTTTTAGTGAGAAGAAAAAGAAATCTTTATAACTTTGAATTGTTCTGAGGCAACTTGTGTGAACTGGAACACATGAAAATGTCAACAAAGAAAGCAAATCGAAAGAACATGAAAAGTGAAGGGTTTAACTGCTGTCTGGAACGATAGGTATTCAAGTATGTGCTGCTATTCAAGTGATTCTTACTGGTTGTTCATTACTACTTTAATAAATACACTATCTGTTACTAGTGTCCTAGCAGCAATTTCCCTCTATCATAAGCTTCATACTTCTTCTTTAAGTCTTCATGTTCATTTATGCTTTTTTCTTTTTGGCAAAGACACAAGTATTCATGCAGTTTGTTGACTATCCTTCTCATAATCTGTCACTGTAAGGCATGTAGGAAAAGAAGAAATTAATGGAAACATCACTTCACTTGCCAGAAAATTGGAGGAAGAAACTAAAAAAAGAAATATTTCAGTTTGTTCAAAATCTTGTAGCAATTTTAATTTCCATTATTTACAGAGGAAAAGGGCTCCAGAGACATAACTCAAAAGCTAAAACAGTGAAGCATTAAGGAATATGAAGCTGGAAGCAAATGTACTTGTAAGTAGTTTTTTTATTTTGACAACAATTGATATTTCACTGGGAGAAATATGTCTGATCCAGGGAAATAATTTCTAGACTAAACTAGAGAAAATAGGCACTCTTCTAAGAACATATACAGAAATGAGATGCACTGATGCAAAAGGAAACTTTTATCATATTGAACTTGGAACAAAGTATATGGATGCATTTTTGCTAATCAGAACAAAAGTTACAATATAGGAACCGAGCCCCACACAACTACTTCCTCTCCACCAAACTATAAGTGCATGGTTTTTAACTGTTTATGACATGCTTATTGAGTTTCAAAAACAGGATTAGGTTAGGATCCAAACTGAAACTGCCAGCACTGGAGGAATTACTGTTTAAACATGCATTATGAGACAATCTCTGCAACCAGAATGTTTTAAATAGCATTGTTTATAAATGTAATATACCACTGCTTCTTTTCCACTTTCCTCATTGTTCCTCCTTTTTCTTCTCTTTCTGTTTTTTTTTTTGCATCACATATCTGCATACTCTTCCTTTCCAAAGATTCTTAATTTTCTTCTCAGATAGTTAAGTGTTGAATAAAGATCTTGAGCCCCTAAGAATGCTTTAAATATTGTACTGCCCTACAGAAGGCTCATTTCTTCACAAAGCCTCTTTACACATCTGTGGCTAGTGGAAGTTAAGCACCTACAAAAGAGAGGTCAGGTTACTGGTCTTTAACTCACGATTATGGAAAATAGTTGTGAAACATGCTGGGAAGTAATCTTACCTGTTTCCCTTCCGAGACTGCTCATGAGAATTTTCCTGTCTAATCTCAATGTATAGTGACTTACAGGGAATTTTCATTTTTTTCAGGTTGATTATTTTCTAAAAGTTGTTTTCTAACATCAAACTGAAATTTTACCCCTGGAGTTTTCCCCTTCTGGTTTATTTTGTTAATTTCACATCTGCTAAACTAGGAATGTATGTTAAGATCACTCCAAACTGACACAAATCCGTCTATGCACTAAACTGCTTTTCATGACTCAAAGGGAAATCTTTGAGAGAGTTGTTCATGGCTTCTCTCCCATGAACTACCACTTTTATGAACTTTAAGCCTTTTCAGTCCAGGGACCGATTTACTTGATATTTTTAGCACACAATATTAAATAAGTAAATGTTAACCTTCCCTTAGGAGCACTTTAGTTATACCTCTCTAATGCATGTAGTGTATAGGAAGGGAACTGAAAGTTAAGAACACTCTCATCTTAGACAGCCCTTATCAGGTGGCAAAAGAAAATTGACAATCCTACCTCTTTTGTGTCTTCTGATGTTGTGGAGGATAATTATGTCCTTAAAATCATATATGTGTGCTTTGCCATTCTCCTATAATGGAAATACTACATACTCAAATAGTCAATCTGCTATATTTTCTCCAATTCAACAAACATCAAAATTTGACTAATTCAGAATGCATCGGATTAATTTATCTTTTCTGCAGGGCAGTCTTAATGCGAGACTACTTTTATTCTTTATGGCTTGATGGGTTTCATCCTCAGGGCTTTAGTAACATTAGTGATCCTTCAGAAAGCTTCATTTTTAAAATTAATTTGTTTGCCGTAATTTTTAATTTTATGAGAAACTAGTCTAGACTCTAATAGAAATTGATAATTTTTCTATTTTCTTTTTGCTACCTTTGAAACTTACCAGGAAATTATCTGTGGGCAGAATATAACAGAAGTTTCTAAATTTGGGTTTAGGAACTAGAGAAATAAAATTATTCTCTAGTCAATTCCATACATTATTTGAGGAGTAATTCTGTAGAAACATATTTAAACTATCCCTCTTTTAGCCTTTTTAAAATTCTATGGAATGGGAAGATAGCAAGAATACTCTAGGTGGTTTATAACAGGTTTCAGTATTTTCATGTGTGCAAGTCTAATTGTAAAAGTATATGAAGCCTGAAACTGCTAGAAGTCTTTCAGATACTTAAATGTCCTCAGTTTTTCAGATGTCCCAAAATCTTTATTAGGAAGAAGCATATACTATATAATTACAAACTAATCTAATGAGTAAGACTGTTAACAGAAACGATGACTGCAGTATCTGCACTACCACCCACACAAGGGTTAAACTTCATGAGGGTACAGATGGGACAACGTTGAGCTGTCCACATTTAAAAAAAGCCCTAGGCTCTTGCATCTCCAATTTTCATCTGCTGCAGATAAAAAATAAAAAAAAAAATAAATAAAAAAACCCAACCAACCAAACAAAAAAAACCACCAAAAAACAACAACAACAGTAACAAGTTTACAACAGGTGCAGTATGATTCCTGTTTGTGTTAAATGGGTTCATTGGGAAATAGCCACTCAAATGCCTCCATTAATTCCAGCAACTAAAAGAAGAAGGTCTTCTGGCAAAGAGGTGTCTGAGAGAGTGCCTGTGATGATGTTGTCTCAGCTCTGTTGCTTTTACTCGGCAATTTTTTGTGATTACCTGAATTCTCTCTCAAAAGACTGGTGTCCTGTTCCTCCAGTCCTAAACAGATTAAATCTGTTTACCTTTAGGATACTGATAGAATGCATAGAGAGGAAGTGTTGCTGTGGAAGGAAATTTTACAGAGATGGAGTATTTTTCTGTTACAGGTATTACTAGGTAATGCTAATATGTTATTGGTATTACTAGATAATGGCAAATAACTAGATAATGCAGTCTGTCACTGAGGCTCGGACTCACTTTGGCTTTGATCATGCAAAAAAAATTAAAATAGCAAACAAATTTACAGAAAGATGTTTAAAACTCTTTAAACTAAATAAATGAACTAGCACTAAAGAATTTACTGGAAAATTACATTTGATATTTTTAAAAATGAGTTAATAATATTAAAATAGAAATAAAAAAACCCAAAATCCCAGCCATCATATTTTGGTTTTTTTCATAAGGTTGAAGACAGTAACTGCTGGTTTTCAATATGATCTGACATTGGGCCTTAGTTAATTAACTACCTAACATAGAGAAACAGAAAAAACTAATATTAAAAGTAAAGATATAATGCCAGTTTTTTTCAGTAAGCTTCTACATGTATTCAACAAGTTATATACCAACAACATAGATTTTTTACTCCCTTAAATATGACAAGAAAAGGACTAGTTTGTGTATCCTCAACACAGCCATTCAGAAAATTACGGAGTAAGACATAAACACTGACTGAAATGCATACAAACATTGTAAGAAGAAATCTAAAATAAAAAGACTTTTTCCTTCTGTCTCTGATATAGGCCACCTGTGCTTATATTTAGGGCAGACCAGGAACAACTGTCACTTTTACATATGAATGTGGGTTAATTCTTCATGAGATGTACTTGTGACCTTCAAACTGCTGCTTTGAGTGGCTTACAGAGAGCCTCAGTGCAGAATAGTCAATTTGCCCTTAGGTTTGTGTTTCTATCAGAACACCTGCCACTAAAGGCAGTCGGATTATATGCTTATAGAACTTCTTTATGTTTATTTTTTAAAGGTAATGACAGAAATTAATTCAGAAGTAATTCAAAATTAAGTGTCACATCTTTTATGCCTTCCGAAATATCTCTCTAAAAATTACCATTTGTGAATGCAGTCTAAATGAGAAAACAACATATTTTTTGTTGCAACTACTGGGAACTTTTAATTAGTCTTGGCAAAGTTTGTGGTTTTGTTTTTTTGTTTGTTTTTTTTTTTTTGTAATGAAGTAAATCAAAATATATGCTGTCAGGAAATATAGAATATTAAATTTATATACAGATTTACTTGAGGTGGGAGTAGGATTCTCTGCTTTATCCGAGTAACGCAAGGTTTAAATCCATTATCAGTACTAAATGTTACTGTGATTCACTCAATAACCTACTCATTAGACAATCTTCTCTCTCAAAGCAAATCCCAGATAATCTCTTCACATCATATTGCCAAAGGGCCAATCTTAATCAAATCATTTAAGTATAAGAATGATCTTTGCTGTCTAAGGCGAGATCAGAAAGAAAACAGTGATGCCTGTTTGATTCTGAGCTTGCTGCACGTGAGACTGGTGATGTGTTTTCTATTTCATGGTCAGTACATACCAATAGGAGAATCCTCAAGCAAGATGTTACAAGCTCCAAATGCATGTATTCATTGACCAAAAGGTGAATATCAATTTGTACTTCAAAATCCATGAGCTGGGTTTTTTCCATTTAGTTTTTGTTTTTTTTTTTTAATGAAATGAGTTTGACAGATGCATTAGGAACTTGTCTATAGTTTTGTCCATACAGATTTAATTAGCATTACAAAATAATTAAGTTCTCACGTGAAATTCATGCTGTTTTCTGCCTATGAATATTTACCCTTAAGTCTCTCCAGTCTACTTTAAAAAGTATGTATTAAAGTATTTCACGTTACTTAGAAATTATCTACAATTGCATCAAGGTTACTGTGCAATTACATCAATCTTGACTGTGAACCACTGATAAACATTGATAAAAACCACAAAAGGGCAATATTATGGTCCTGGTAGTTTGTCTGTACAATGCTTATATTTAAATAAAAAGGCAGAAAAACCCCAAACAAAACCCCTCACACTACTCCAACATTCCCACCCCCTTAACAAAAAGATGATAGTTATTGGATGGGTATTTGCTGTCAAAAATTGTTAGTTGCTATCTGCTCTCATGGCTTTTTCTAGCAATATTTGTAAAATGTGTAAATAAAAAACAAGTTATTTTGATTTTATTTGTCCTTGCTGCTTGCTGACATGCTCAGGGAGTAGCACTTCATGCAGCTCTGCCTGTGCTGTAATTCTCTATCGGTAAAAACACAATAATGGAATTTTCTCTACAGAATCAGATTTACCTAGAGACAGGGAAAGACTCAGGGGATGTAGCTCTTCCAGTCGCTCTCACACACACTCCTTGTTATGCAGTCCAGGGCAGGATGTAACTTTGTACCACCTCTCCTTTTCATCCATGAGTGGCTACACGAACCCTTTCCAGCAGATGCACAAACAAATTTGCAATTGAAACGTTTCAGATGAGTATGGATTACCTGGCAGCTCAGGTGTCAGGAGCAGTTGCTGATGGTACTACTGTCATATTTTGAAAGATGGAGAACAGAAATCTCACACCACTAAAGGACAATTGATTCTCTATTCTATTTTCCAGGTTTCTTTCTGCAAGAGAGAGAGAGGACTATTGATTAAGACTTTTTTTGGTATATTTATCAAAAGCTTTTTCTTTGCAGCATCAATAATATTTTACACAGTGAAATTGAATGGAACTAATACCAAGGATGGACCAAATCCAGTTTCCAACACTTTGCTACCTGTGAGCAAAGCACTTAGTGCTTGGGAGACTTAAGATCATCTGTTTGATGATTTGTCTTGCTACATCTTGAGTCACTGACTGAAGGCATCTCTGAAAAGGTCATTTGTGGAAATTTTATCTTAAGCTGTTGTGTCCAAAGAAGACACCAAAGTGTCTGGCATTGATTTTTCTTGCACTGCAACGTTACTCTCAGGAATAAACTATCAAAGAGCCTATGGGTAGAAACATGCCACAAGTCTATGATTACAAAGAACTACAGGCAATTTCATTTTTTAATATTACCTGTCCTTAACACACAAGGAAGGTGGACAAAACCTTAAAGTGACTATCTGAAATGTGATCCAGAAGTTTAAGATGTTCAATGCTCTTTATGGACCAAGACTCCATCAATGGAATCAAATACATAAGGTTAGCAATTAGATGCAGTTTCTGTATTTTAGACATATCCTGTGTGGATACTCCTTGGAGGAGGCTGAGAGAGAAAGAGGAAAGAAAATCAGAATACTACTCCTATGGTTATTGTAAAATATTGAAATATAAAAACAAGTCATACTTTTTCTAACAGATTTTTGAACAAATCAAACTCTTCAGAGATTTTTACGGTTCCAGTATTTGAACCATGATGACAGCTCTACCTTGCAGAGGAAAACCACTTCCACCTGATCTAGACTCACCCTCTCAAGCCTTGTGATTACCCCTCTGCTGTATTCTAACTTGTTGAAGGAGACACAGTTTGCCAAGTAAGCAACTATATCACTTATGAAAGACTCAGTGCAATGTAAGTCACACAGTGCATATACACAGACATACACAACAGTGAATTTACACTTTCTGACACCTTAAAGGCTTTTCAGAAGTCATGGCAGCTTCAAAAGTGTCTGCTTTCTAGCAGTACGTATACTTGTATAACTTTTTGTCATTTTTTCCCCTTTGTAGTTTTGCTGACTGCTACAGCTTTTATTCCTGAGACATATCAAAGAATATAGATAACAGGAGTCAAAAGAAGGTAAATCCATAATCACATTCAAATGTAGTGTATAACACAGATTTTAAATTATTTTTTATAGATGATTCATATTTTCTCTTGCAGTATCTTAAATTTCTTTAACTTGATAGCCTAGCTGTAGATGAGAGTCAACAAGGAACAAATCAGTGTCTCAGCAGGAAAAAAATGAAACTTTCCTGCTGCTTCTGCAGAAGAAATTTGAGTATATGGATTAATCCATTTTGTCTGGCAATGTGTAATATGTTATATAGGAAATCTAAGCAGGATAGGTTAATATATTCTTTTTCTCTCAACACCTTATATATTTTAAATTTATTTATGGGTATTACAGGAGGAGAGGGAAATGTTGTCACTAGATGATGACAGGATAGGTCCTAGCTTGGATTACTAATAAAGACCTTCTCTTATGGAAAGACAAGCCACAAAATGAGCACATATGACAAAATTGCTGTCTTTAGTGCTAAATGCTAAATCCTTCCTCATTTGTTTCGTTTAATACTTTACCACATTTTCTGTGACCTCCAGAACGATCTTTTGAAAGCCAGGTTCGTACCTGGGTCTCCTTGTGAATGATGCACTACTGAAAAAGGAGCCCTTTCTGAGCACAATTTCTATATTTTGCCATTTTTAATACATCAATCAGTCATGGCAAACAGTCAATCTCCCCTGATAGCTGTCCTGGTGAGTAAGGCAGGGATTTTCAGTGTCAGGTCAAAAACCCTTTCTGGCTCACACGTATTAATGCTGCACCCAGCAGGAGCAGCACACACACCTCAGGCTAACACTCCCTTCTGCCAGCACCCGGCCTGAGCTCAGGGTCATTAATTCAGCCCGTGGTGCTCTTCCCAAATCAGCTTGACAACGTGGTTACAGGGACAAGTCCTTCATGGAGGTCAGGGCTGCCCACTGGGGAGAGTGGCTGAGGCTTATAAATTAATCTCTCTTCACCACTTGTTGGCCAGAAAGAAAAACACCCAGAATGATACAGGCAAGGGT
The DNA here is from genome assembly GCF_052056855.1 of Sturnus vulgaris. Lineage (NCBI taxonomy): Eukaryota > Metazoa > Chordata > Aves > Passeriformes > Sturnidae > Sturnus > Sturnus vulgaris. The sequence goes on along the minus strand of NC_142243.1, from coordinate 103,067,762 downwards.
GTGATAGACATATCGACAATTCTACCGAGTTACAGTTATTATGGGCAATCCTACCTGGGAACCTCGGGGACTGTGATCTTCACATCAAATTGGAACTGGTCTGCATTATCACTTTAATAATTTTTGAGCTATCACTTTAGAAAATCTTCTGAAGAAGGAAACTTCATCCTTACCACTTTCCAGATACAAAGGGAGAAATTACCTCCACCCTTGTTTGGATTGTTTTAGTAGCACTTGCAGGAGTTTATTAAGTTCCAGTAAAAATATAAGTAAGACAATTGTCATTTACCAATTTCTCTGGATTAATTTTGAATTGTTTCTAAATTTAATAGATAAAAATATTTTAAAAGAAAATAAAATTTCATGTCGAAAGGGAGATTTCCCATTATAAAGAATTAGATCTCCTTTTCTTCTTTCTTTTTCCTTTTTTTTTTTTTAACGTAAAGAGATGTAGGTCCCCAAGCATCTGTAAAACAAAAGAGAGAGGAAACATCAAGGGATTTATACTTTGTTACCTACAAGTTTGAGATCTCTTCCTTTGAACGTATTTCATTCCATTCCCTGCAGGATTTATTTGATATTTCCTAGGCCTTTAGGGACAGTAGGGTTTGAAGCCAGCAGGGCAGGAGACATGAGCTGTTTGCTGATTTCAAAATAGGATCTGAGGTTGTCAGAAAAAAAACCCCAACATTTTTTATTATCAAAGGCAGATTTAAAAGGCCATTTAGCAATAGAGGATAAAAAGTGCATCAACACATTCTGCCATTAAAAAGTTTGCATAGAGGGCATTTGCTGTGGTAGATGTATTCCAAGCAGATTTATAGCTATGTTGTAGTGTTTTCCAGTATGAACAAAACACCAAAGAATTAAGGTTTTTTTTTTTCAAATTTATTAAATATGTATCTGAATGGATCATCATGGTTGTATTATGATTTTTCTAAAATTGTAAAAAATCATTTTGGTGAAGAATTTCAGATTCCATTATCTCTTAGATGAGGAACTAGACTGTTAATAAATATATACAGTGGGCCCATCCTTACAAACTCTTGGAGTTCAGTGAATTTCAGCTTGTTCTACTTGCTCAGCTACTCTAGGATGCCATATAAACAATAGGATTTCATTTCATCTGCTACAGCTTTTCTGTTTTGGGACAGAAAAGAGGAGCAAACTTAGAAATTCTGTCCTCAGTGATTAAGTTCTAATAATAACAACTCACCACCTAAAAGTTACAATTAAAATAGTGAAAGTAAAGAGAAAATTTGACCCAGTATCTTCAAAGCTCTGAAATTTACAGTTGCCAGGCAGCTCTTTTTACATTCTTGTGCAGCAACTGTTTACTAATATTTTGATTTCACTGATGACAAATCAGACTCTGGAAGGAGATAGGAATCCCATAAACTCCAAAAGAGAGTCAGTAACAGATCTGGAATTATCTTCAGTCAGCAAATAATAATTCTTATTCCCACTTTAGCCCTAACTTCCTAATGCTTTTATTTGAAGAAACCAATATTTGGAGTATGTACATCCTTGATGTGTAAAACTCTACAAAGCTGATGCATAATTTGCTTAGGAATTCGTCAGCACAACACATCCATATTCACCTCTTTTTTTTTTTTTTTCAGTTGTTGTTGTTGCTGTTTGGTTTTGGTTGTTTTTTTTGTTTGTTTGTTTCTTGTGGTTTTGTTTCAAACTTAATATGTGTCCATCTGTCAGTGTCCTGTATATTCTGAAGTCTGCACAGTATATTCTCTGCTTTTATGCAAGCTATAATCCCATGATATTGCAAAAAGAAAATAAGTATCATTTCAAGACACAGCTCATTGAACCCATTTTAATTAAAACTTTTTGAAATAGATTTTATAAACTTCCTAATCTTAGCTGCAGATTAGCTGCTTGTTTATCGGATGAATGCACTAGGCACATTTTGGTTTGCATACTTAGAGATTACAGTCCTATTTTGTCCTGAAGGTATTTTATTTGATGAGGTCCATTTTAAGCAGCCTAATTCATGAATTAGCTGCCAGTGTAGGGCATAAACCCAATCTAATTTGAGGGACCCACATAATTTATTCTGCATGATGAATTCTCCCAAGGAAGCAGCAGAGCAGAAATACCTTTCACCAGTAAAGAGAAAGCCATGAATTTAGAATGGCAAAAAAACCCAAACCCCAACAACAACAAACAAACAAGCAAAAAAACTGTCAACAATTTACTACTACACAATTCTTAGCACAAAACATTTAATGAAAAAACAATTCTTAGCACAAAACATTTAATGAAAAAAACAAAAACAACACATATGCATAATAATGATCAAATTTTTTTTTCAAAGACACCTTAGAAGTGAATAATATCCAGACAGTGTAACATTAGTGTAAATCATTAACACAATTTCTAAAACTTTCCCATAATATATAGGCAAGGAGGAATTTTGGAAACTGCATTAATCCAAGATGTTCCAATCTGGATATACAGGTAATTCTTCATTTTTTCTGCCAAGCAGAGCTAAACAAATTTCATGTGCCATCTGATTGTTACAGCCTCTTCAGCTGGACTTGTTCCCTGCCGAGTTCAAATCCAATAAATGCAGATACATAACTGCACATCAATTTTCTGATTTACTTGTTTTGCAATTCATCTATGGCCTTCAGTAGCTTTCAAAAGCCCTTGAGTCAAAATGGTCTGAATCTGAGCCTTAAAGCTTACAGAGTTTCAAGAAATCTTCCCTCTCTATTTGAAACTTTTCTGAATTTAAAGTAGAATACAGCCTGCTGCTTACTGGGGCCTTCTTTAAGTTGAGAAAGATCAAAATTAAAGTATTGAAAAAAGCAAATCACTCTACTCAGTTATGTGCACCTAAGTATTTAGCAGTGCTATGCTTTCAAATCTTGCCCTAGCAGATCAGTGTAACATTTCTCATTTGTATAGAAATAAATATTTACAGATTTGATAAGATTTGGTAATGCTAGATACAGATTTGATAAGATTTGGTAATGCTAGATATAGTGGATGATATCTTCTTTACTTTTTTTTTTTTTTTTTTTTTTTTTTAGGATAAGCTCCATGCACAGGACCTGCCAAACTGGGTGAGAAGATTCAGGTATCCATCAAGATGGAGAATCTGCAGTAGTCAACACACTTTGTTTTGATGAATAAAGCAAGGACACAGCAATTCTCCCTTGAACTGTCCCTTAAAGATTTTGCCAAATAGAAGTTCATGAATTTGCTGTTCCATGCAGACTACAATGTTCAACAGCTCTGCTTGAGTAGGTTTTTTCATGAAGCTTTTCAGAAAAAATGTGGAAATCACCATCATAGAATGAGCAAGAAAATGGTGTGGGTTTTTAATCTTTACTCCAAAAAGATTTGTTATTTCAGTAAGTATTGTCTACATCTTGAACTTTCAAAGTACGGAAAAATCATTATCTAATACACTTTGCTCTTTTCCAAACATATTGCTTTTAAAGTATCAGTTTTGTTGTTACACACCCTATTAGGTATCCTTTTCTGTATATTTTCTGCTTCTATTTTATCCTTTATTTTAAGGGGCCAGAGCTGACTTTATGACCAAGACAAGTGTATTTTCATCTTTATTCACAAAGATTTAAATATCTTTTTCCTGAGAGGTGATAACTAATTTGGAACTCATCACTGTGTTTCCATGTAGGGCTGAAATGTTTTCTCCTGTGAGCATTACTTTGCATTAACTGTCTTCAAGTTCCATCTGGCCTTTTATTGCCTAACCTTTCAGTAACATGGCAGATTTTTGCACCTCTTTGAGGTTAATATTCAGCAACAAGCCTAAATGCACTCATTTCAATGAATTCTGTCCCCTCACTTGTAATGTGTTCTCTGCAATAATTAGCTATATCCTACATGTCAGAGAACCTATAAAGATCATTAGGGCAACTTGCTTGGAAGCTCCCTTTGTGAAAATTGCTACCTTTTCTTTAGCATGTTATTGATTTATGACAGTGTCAGCTCCATAAAGTTGGGCTACACTACAATTTCATGGAAAAGTGTTATACTTCTCAGTACTAAATCCACCTCTAATTCTCATAACTAATAAAACTGTGGATGTGGTTAAAAAAAGACATAGGACTGCAGAAGGCAACCTATACATTAAATAGGAACTTTGAGAAACCTATGTTCCTTTGGAAATAAATAAATTATTGTTCTGCAAGGACTTGAAGAGCACAGTTGCCTGATTCAGATAGTGTGAAGGGCACAGAAGAAAGTTGCCATAAAAGAAGTCACCACAGCAGGAATTTGAGATAAACTCAGAAGGGAGGAGCTGTGACAGGAAGTTGCTAATTCCAGGCCTGTCAGAAAGTGAGATCTGGTTAGCACATTCTGGTTAATGTATCTGGACAAAAGTTCCCATATCACACCAAGTTATGGAACAGATGGCAGCTGCAACCACCGACAAGCACTGAAGCACCCCTGACTAATTTCTGGGGTCTTCCACCAGAGGACTGGATATGATCCACAGCGTCAAAATTCCCCCCCAGGGCAGGTAGCAGGACATTCCCACCTAAATGTGAACATATATTAACATCTTGAACTCTTTATTTTGTAGGATTCCCCCACTCTCAAAGGATCAAGACTTGAGATCATCACATTGACCAACAGACATCTGAATTGCAGCAATCAAATATCATCATTGGATCTACAGATGCTGATAACTTTCCATTCTTATCTTTCTTTCTCTTTCTCTTTCTTTCTTTCTTTCTTTCTTTCTTTCTTTCTTTCTTTCTTTCTTTCTTTCTTTCTTTTCTTTCTTTCTTTCTTTCTTTCTTTCTTTCTTTCTTTCTTTCTTTCTTTCTTTCTTTCTTTCTTTCTTTCTTTCTTTCTTTCTTTTTCTTTCTTTCTTTCTTTCTTTCTTTCTTTCTTTCTTTCTTTCTTTCTTCTCTTCTTCTTCCTTCCTTCTTCCTTCCTTCCTCCTTCCTTCCTTCCTTCCTTCCTTCCTTCCTTCCTTCTTCCTTCCTTCCTTCCTTCCTTCCTTCCTTCCTTCCTTCCTTCCTTCCTTCCTTCCTTCCTTCCTTCCTTCCTTCCTTTCCTTTCCTTTCCTTTCCTTTCCTTTCCTTTCCTTTCCTTTCCTTTCCTTTCCTTTCCTTTCCTTTCCTTTCCTTTCCTTTCCTTTCCTTTCCTTTCCTTTCCTTTCCTTTCCTTTCCTTTCCTTTCCTTTCCTTTCCTTTCCTTTCCTTTCCTTTCCTTTCCTTTCCTTTCCTTTCCTTTCCTTTCCTTTCCTTTCCTTTCCTTTCCTTTCCTTTCCTTTCCTTATTTCCTTAAGGGATATTTTCATACTTTTATATTGTCATATTACTATATATAACCACCCAAATGGTTATATCTACTTTCCACTGCAACCAAATTATTTCTAAAAAATTATATAGATTTAGATTTAAATTTAGATTTAGATTTACATTTAGATTACTTTGTGTGGGGGTTAATTTTTATTTATTTATAAATGCTGATCATTCTGTGTAATTTCACTCTAATCCACCCCAAGGGAGCTATCAACAAGAACCCCAGTTAGCCTCGCCCTCAGGGCTGGTTGCAACACCCTCTTAGAGAAATCAGCTCCCAGAACCTGCTATGAGACCACATCAAGTTCATTAAGCAGCTGAGGGATGACTGTGCTGAAATACACACTGGAATTTTAACTAGCATAAGAATCCAGCGACAAAGGGTTAACTGTTATTACATCATGCTTGGCTTTGAGAAACTGGAGGAGGAGCAAGGGAACAAGTATTACCTAAGGAGTCAGATAAATCCCATAGTATAGCAAGTCACAATTTGATTTGTTACTGTGAGTGAGAGAAAATCAGAGAACTGAGGGTTTATTTTAAAATATTATGGAATTAATCATATTATGACTTCCAAGGGAGTTCTTTTTTTAATAAGATGAGGTTCAGAACATTTCAGAGCAACTGCTCTTCAATAATTGCTAAGTACTCAACTCTTCATAACACAAAACACTGTCTCAGACCTTTTTATCTATTATTAGTGCACAGATGAAAAAATAATTAAGATTCTGAAAAGTATTGAATTTCTAGTTATGCAATAACATATTAGCACATCCAAAATTAATGGGTAGTCTGAAAGAACAATTTATATATGTGAAATATAAATTTAAAGTTTAAAACCCTAAGAAATTAGGAACTCATGTCTTAATTGAGGAAAAAAAACTTCCTCCTACCCTCCCAGTGCACTAAGTGAAATAATTTGGAATACTCCCACATATTTTTTGCAGAAATTGATTCTTATGTCTAGTGTCAAAATATAAGCCAAAACCTGCAAATTTTGCTCAAACTGAACAAGGAAGAAAACCTTTGTTTTATGACATCTGAAATATAACATTTTTAGTAACTTTGAGCATAAGCAAAGGTTTGGGAAACTGATAAATTTTGCATATTTCTTGATTGAAGTGTTGCTAGAAACAAATAATTTTAATTATTTTGTTGCCTTCTTGGTTGAAAACCTAGGCATAAAAATACGTATATCTGCAAAGAGGTCACTGTATTAAAAAGAAACATTAAAACCAAACAAATTAAAAATAAGAAAATCCCCCACAAAAAAATCTACAAATGCCACATGGAAAAGGAGCAACTGGAGCATCTAAAATCTATCTATATTTCATTATAGTAAACTTTGCATATTGCCTGGGCAGTAGACAGTGCGGATTTAAAACTCCTTGGACAAACAGGGAAATTAATAATGTAATGCAACCATTGGTTTGTGCTCTGAGATTTTAAGTTCTGAAGAAGCACATGACCACTGCTACAATCTCCAGCTTAATGAAAAACATGAAGTTCACATCCTCATTTTCATAATTTCCCCTTCACTGCTGATAGATGAAATTAAATTAAAATGTTGTGTATTGAGCCAGATTGAGATCTTGTTTGAAAGAAGTGTGAGCAAAAGCATTAAAATAGTTTTGTGCTGTTCAACAATTAAAACATTATTTGTTCAACACTAACTGTGGCGTAAAATAGGACCAGAGTTAATTGTCTCCCAGCTGTGGGATTAAAACTAAAACAGAGAAAGATTTACGGGGAGAATTCATAAAAATCTTGAACTTGAACAGAAAGGAAAATACAGTAAAATACAAACGTGATTTCACATATTTCTCAAATCACAGATGCACAGATGCTGTTTTTATCAGGTGAGCTTTCTGTTGTGAAGGTTCATTTTGCAGTTTCACAGCTCAGGAAAATGAGGGATTAAGGCAGATTGAGTGTCGCTGGTAAATTGAACTTTTAGTAAAGGATAAACTCAGAATCTGTGTTTCTGTTCCTGACTTGCAGGTTGAAAAGCAAATATTACAAGGAAAAACCTGGTCCTTGCCACAGACATTTAGCAGAAGTCAGGGTTAGGGTCTGTGCATCTGGCAAAACCCTCTCCTTGCCGTCACCAGGCGAAGTGGCTCAGAGCAGGGGGACACGTTGTGGCAGATGCAGTTGGCAGTGGTCCTTCAGGCAACTAAACCCACTCATCCATGGCACACGTGCACTGCCAGGGGCTGGAACTTCTTCTGCTGGCAATGCCACCCTTGCCCAGCCCTGCATGTCCAGGGCTTGATGCTGTTCCACTGCTGCACTCTGGCCGGGCTACTTCTGGCCAGCAAGCCACCGGGGCCATGGCAACCCTGACCTGCAGTGCAGGTGAAAGAGGTTGGTGCCATCGGAACAGAATGGGCATTGTTTCTGGCTTAATGCAAATAAGCAATAAAGCAATGGGAAATATAGCCTAAATGAAGTTTGCTTAGAACCTTAATTGACTGAGGGAAACAAAAAAAATCCTTCTCAGCTGCTGCCACTGGGGATTTTTTATTCATAATCCTAATTCACAATTTGCTGTTCAAAATATATCATAATCCTCTAAAGTCCTTTAGGGAGGTGCATTTTAAGTATCTGATAGAATTTCTGGGAAAGAAATGCAATAGAGTGATTACTAGTTATTAATTCTGCAACAAATTAATATATCAGAAAAGAAATGTAGCATCTTGGTTTGTTATAGTAATATACAGTCCATAATAGGATGAAATCGCAGAAGAAATTGTAATATTAAGTAAAAAATGAGCTCAGGATGACACATGCTCTCTTCTCCAATCTGATGTGCGAACCAAAGACAAAAAAAGATGAGTTCTGTAATAAGACAGACTAAGAAAGAAATATTAAGTTATCTAAATGGGAGCTGGAACAGGATTGTGAATATTTGTTTAATTTTTGAGTTTAGATAGTTTTCCTCTGAAAGCAAATGAGTGTTTCTGTGGCTTATAACTAATTTAAATTCTAAGTTTTCTGAACTCCCTGTACTGAAAAGAATTGAATATTGCAGGCACTTAATTCACATGGTGTTAAGCCAAGCCAAAGCCATGAAAATGCCATGGTGCCATTTAATGAAAATTTATCTTTCACTGGGAATAGTTGAATTACAACTGAAATGAGATTGGAAATAATCTTTTCTTCTATAAACTTTGCATATGGAAGACAGTACATCTGTTTAATATCTTGCCACTTCTATCAGTGTTGTACCTGAAACTGTTCTGGCAGTAGTCGCATGGGGCTTCTCTTCTATCTCTTTTGTTAAGTTAGCTCAATTATTATGAATGTCACCTATTTATTCTTATGACTATTTTTCCAACACAGAGATGTATGTATCATGCTTAGTTTATCCCATGCTTGAATATATTAAAGTGCAAGAGAAATTAAATTCTAGTTAATTTGAGACTAGGAGGAAGAAGCTATTTTTCTTTAGCAAACCATTCTATCCACTGTTCCTAAACATTCTCAGATTGTGATGGCTATCATTATTTTAGTAAAAAAACCAGGAGCTAATTTGAGAGAATTAAAAAAATTCCATGAAAAGAAATCTACGAAAAGGATTGGTTGGGGGATTTTTCCTCAAATTTGCAAACAATAAATTCACTCTTATATTTTATTTCAGAACATAATTATCTGTTAATTAGTATTGTATATCAATTATTACTGTGATCATACTTTACTGGTATTGTAAATAAATATAAAATCTTTAGATGACTAATTATTTTCTCATTTCCATTGGGCAATCAGCAATATCATCATACAAATTAGTGAATATGAATGACTGCATCTGCTGCACCTCAAGGGGGAACACTCCACTATTCTTAAGTGAGCATTTATTTTGTTCCAATTTTCACTGTCTTCTTTGTTTGATCCTCTTTCTCTAAGATGTGTTTAGTGAAAGAAATATATCCAAGTTCCTAAGGGTTTACCAAAAGACCAGATGCAGTTTATTTTCAGAGACATCAGTGTTCCCTGCACAGAACCTAAAGTATGGGCCAGTGTCAACAACAATTTCTTTACTGTTGGGCATTAGAAATGCATGTGAAGCAAAACAGCTGAATTGTGAATTGGGGAAATTTCATCATCTCTCCATGTGGAGTACTATTCTATTTTTATTTAAAAACACCCTAGAACCAGAGAAATAAATAATGCCAGCTCTTAATACAAATTATTTGGTCAGTTAATTTTAAAAAGAAACATCAAGAAAAATGTCATTTTAGAAGAAGGACAACGTGTAGAAATACCAGGAATATATTTTTTATCAAATATATAATTTAGTATCAATGCTGTACAATATTTCTCCCCCACTGTTAGTCAAACCTATTTTCCTTGTAATAAGTGAAAGTAATGAGTTTTCGGACTTACCTTTGTTTTAAATGTATTTTTAAGACAACACAACTTTTTGATTCAATTATTCTTCTTATTATCATTGGTAGGTCAGTGTAGGCACTTGGCTGGATCTGTTGGCACAATCCCAGTGTGCCTCATCCACCTCTAGCACTGCAACTCCTTGCTGTACTGCAGGAGCCTGTATTCAGGTCCAGATAGGAAAGCCACACTTAACAGCAGTAGAATGGATATTAAGAAGGCATGATGCTCTCAGGTGGCTTTTAAAATAAATGTTAATTTTAAATTTCATTTTAACTACTGTGAGTATCTTGTCTTTTCAAGATGCTAAACTTTGTTTTTCTAGGTCTAGAATGCTGTTACAGAACATACGCAGTGTGTGCACACAAGAAGTATATACACACATATTTACAAGCATCTCAGCTAATTGTGATTGATAGTTGCATGAAAACTTGAAAGAATTGTCAAACTTAGCTGCAAAAAAGGGCCAAATTTTAATTTAGCTGATTAATTTTCTTATTCTTTAAATTTCCTTGAAATTTCAGCTAATGAAATAGCAAAGAGATCCAGTCTCTCTTCTACTCTTCTTCTTTTTCTTCTTTTTCTTCTCTTTTTTTTTTTTTTTTTTTGGGGGGGGGGGCGGGCAGGCAGGGTGGGAGTTGTTTGGTTTCCTTTAATTTCACCTATTTTTTATGTCAGATGCAAAGGCCATTTATTTGACTTCATATGGCATGAGGTTAAACACATATTTGTTCAAGAACCGGTATTGTTGTTCCATGTGTGCATTGATACCCAGGAGAAAAGCCCCAAACAATAACATTTTCATGTATATTTTTCAGGTCTCCAAAGTCTCACAGGTTTTAAAAGTGTTTTCTAAACACAGTTGTTACTACACCTTTCATCTTCTGACAAAGAGAAAGCTCCATTTCTGTTGTGGCTGCCCCATCCCTGGAAGTGTTCAAGGCCAGGTGGGACAGGGCTATGAAAAACCTGTTTTAGTGGAAGGTATCCCTGCCCATTGCAGGGGGGTTGCAAGTAGATGATTTCTAAACTCTCTTCCAGCCCAAACCATTTTATGATTCTGTGAACTCCAGTGCCCTCGGCAAGGAGAGCAGCCTCTGCTGAACTCTGCCAGGGCAGAATTAAACAATATAAAAACCTGCACAATAAAATAGAGAAATACTAGACCAGTATTTTAAGTAAATTAGGAATACTTGCTGCAGTAGCAAACAGATCCCTACTTCTGCTCCCTTTACAGAAAAGCTACCAAGAGAACCTAGATCTCAATTCCATGTGTCTTTCCACACATGGAAGAGTATATTCAAGCAGCAAAAATTCATCCACAAAGCTGATGTGAGGAATGTCTATCAGCTCTCACTGAAAGTGAAACAACTGTTGCAAATTCCACTGGACACGTTAAATCCATGTTTTCCTCTTTATCGTATCTGGTTTGGCATTGTGGGATCATTCTTTGTTGCTCTTGATTTACATATGTAAAAAAATGAGAAATGTGCCTGAACTACTTTGCACATTATTAATTTATTCCACTGGTATATAGTGCTACACTTCTCACGGAGGAACAAAAATGCCTAATTCTAGATTTCCCAAGCTATGGTGACAATCCAAACAAAGTAATACAATTATTGAACTATGCCATGCTGCCCAAATACTTTCCTAAGGTTAATGCTAAAAGCTGAAAAATTTCTTAACAAGATTGTCCAGAGTAATTTTAAATTTCCTAATTAGGTGAAGTAGTTGGCATATTTTAGCAATTACATTTCAGCTGTGACTATTTTGGAGCAAAACCCCACTGAACTTTGTGTTTACTGCAATTCACTTCCCTCTTATTCTGCTATCAGGATGAAATTTCTAATCCCTATTGTGTTTATTTAGTCACCTTTGATGACACTATTGCTGCTACAACCAGCTAGTCAGGTGTAGGCTATTTTTGTGCTTTTGATGATGTTTTCAGCCATTCTATTCAACATATCTATGTAAACCAACTGCTCTTGTCAAGCTGTTTTGACAGGAGTAGTTGGCTACTTCAGGAACAGCATGTACAAATTAGATCTACTAATTGCATTCACATTAGAAGAAGCTATTACGCACTCTTTGTCAAACAGCATTTTTCAGGAAATGCAAAATATTTCTTGGTACTAATGCCAGCAGATAAGGCAACAGATAAACAAAAAGACTTCAGTGGATCCAGGAACAAAGTATCTGAATGTGCTTCAGAAAAATGTATAATTGTCCACAGTATGAGATAAACTCAATTTTTATTTTTTTTTAATCAGAATGCAACTAGTCACAAAATATTTAAAACCCAGTTACAGTACAGAATACTTGGAAATCCTGGAGATAAGTTTTAAAAATTGGTTTTAAAAATTGTCAAAATTGGTTAAAATCATCTTATTTAGTATTGTTGATGAATGTATTGTAAAAACAAAACAATTGTTAATAAAACACTTTAAAGTTAAACAACCTTAAAAATTATACAACATTAGTGAAATGGATACAGTTAAAGCTTCCAGGTTCTCATATGACATAAAGCTGGTTCAGTTACTTCCAGAGCTGGTCATTCTGCTTGAAGATCAGGAACCAGGCTAGGTAGCATTTCTCAGGCCACACTTATCATAATGGATTTACAACTAGAGAAAAGTCAAATTAAACAGCATCGACACTGACATAGTAAGGTTCCCTGTTGAAATTACTCTCAAGGAAAATACCTGATAACAGCAGTCCTTATTTAAGGCATCACATTCAGTGAAATTTTCCTGTCATGTTTACCTTCTCTACTTTTTTTCTGAAATCTTGGAAGATTTGATAAAACTTTCAAAACCTCATATCATTTACTACAGAAAAATTTTTCTCCAGAATATATCTAATCTCCTTTTGGAATTAATAATTTATAAATTATCCTATCTTTCAGTAATTAAGTAGAGCACACTTTGAAACAGCTTTCAAAAAGACAAGCATTATTGTGTTTCTTGTATTTGATTCTATCTTCCAATTTTTAAAATTTGTTTCTAAGAATCCTTCACACACTGTGGAATCATGTTTAGCTTTGCCCTTTGATATCCTTCATAATATTTCTCTGTCATTTCCTCTTTTCTGTAACATTGTATTTCATAGAATTCTTCATCATCCCTTACTATTTCCCAGAGAGCGTTATTTACTTCACCTGTTTTGTTTTTTTCATTGAGCATTGTCTTTCCTCAGGGAGCACACATATTTTATTATGGATATGTACTCCAATATGTAAACCCAGAAACATACTCCACACCCACTTACTTGCCATGATATTTCAGTTACTATATATCTCTAGTGAAAACTGGCCATATTTCACAGTGAATATTTCTGACACAAACAACATATTTGTTTTTATTGAACCACATGGCTCTTAATTCTGAAATTAAGGGTGTTTGGAGCAGAGGGTCATGTAGCCTGGTTTTTGCACCTGTCTGAATCTGGTTGTATTAAATGCAACATGAAGAATTCAACAGAGGGCAAGTAAAATCTCCAGAACCAACAGCAGCAGCTGAAAGCTCAAAGTTATAATTCATCATCCAATTGACATCATACAACTAAAATCTTCCCTTTATTTTTTTATTTCTTCCTAGCTATTCTTTCCAAATACATAAGGAATTACTTTACAGTCTTTTCCCTTTCATCTGAAATGGGGAGTTGTTTTTTAGGAGTACTGTTGTCCTGCCTATGAGACAAATGGGACTGGGAATTAATATAGTAAATAAGGGATCATCAAGGAAAATTTCATTCATACAAATTGAAAACAGGTTAAAAGCACTAGGACTAGACTGGTAGTTTCTCTCACACTGACCAGAATAAAACAATTCTTGATGATTTATTCTTCTTTAAATTGCATATGAAGCAATAGTAAAACAACACAAGTCTCACATTCTGGGGTATCATTTTCATTATAAAGAGTAATTATCAAGAAACATGTTTTTAACACATTTTGGTTCATCCTAATTATAGGAAGGTTTTTAACACTTGTGATAGATTTAATTAATCATAAGAGACAAATATTAATCACTACCATAATAAGGAATTATAAACCAGACAGCAGATTTTCTCTGTACTGTATTTTATGATTCTTCATCATATCTTTATAGTTTCTAATTTTCTTAGGGAAAAATATAGATATCTATTATAAGGTACAATCACAAGTAATTATGGAAGTAATACTAGAATAAAGGATCTGATCTAAACCCTGATGACTATCATAGCCTTATTTTATTTAGAAAATATTCCTAATTTTAAGTAATAGTAAACATCCTCATATTCTCCGGAATATATTAAAACTATTGTTTATGTGTATATGAGGTTCCTGGGGTTTTATTCACTTATAAGCATTTACGGTTGATTTTTATTTCATTTTAAAACTATCTAAAGTCATCGTTTCAATGAGTCTACTAAATTAGGACACACATCCAAGCTTTTCCTTCATTTTAACCTAGTTCTGCAGTCCCACTACAGGTACATTTTAGATTATAGTCAAATGAATAAAAACATCTGCTTAGCAACATTAATAATTAATATAATTTATTTCAAAATTGGACTATTATAGGCAGGACTGGACTATGCCTACTCTCTATAAGATTATAAATTTGGAAAAATCTGAGATATGATTTTGAACTTACATTTTTATCCCTACAATATCTTGGACACAGAGATTTGACTCCTGAGCCTAAACAACTTGACCTGATTCCTCAGAAATACAGTCTAATAATTTTACTCTTTAAAGTATACTAAATATCTAAAATAGATGATCAGAGTGCTACAATGGAAAGGACAAATGAAACCACTGAGCTACTTGTTCAGTGTATGGTTAGTATAGTACCTAATAGCCTTGTTTTGGAAATTTGACAACATATGAAAATTTATCCTTAATTAAACTCATAGATATGTGGACTATTATGTATATGAAGAACTTCAGGCAAAGGAAGTATTCTCAAATATAAACAAACCCACAATACATTAAAATCTATTTCTTTTAAATTGCTTAAGGAGTGATGTTTTGAGGTGTTATACAATTTTACTAGACACAAGTTTTCTGGAAATAAATGGAAATTTCACGCTAAACAGCTGGTCCACTGTTAATGATAAATGCTCTATTTTTTTTAATAGAAACATTAATATTTGAATGATTATATATGGATATGGAATCTCAGACCCTTTATTGCACTATTGAGGTGACCTGGTCTCCACAGAGCACTGCATAGTACAGGATGGAGTCTCTTAATCATTGTGGTTTCCAGCCTGAAAAAGATGCAGATTTTCAGGGTGGGCCTGTTATTCAACTTCAGGAAGCTTTTAGTGATACCTGATTTTATTTAGCATGGGTCAGCTCAGCTTCTCTAAGTAACTGTGTCCCTCTAATGCTCTGATGCTGCTCTACAAATGCCTATAAATGTGCAATAATAAGAGAACAGATTTGCAGATACTAGCAAAAATTACAGACGTGCCAACATATGGATGAGAAACTATTTGATCCAGAAAGGTCTGATTGTTCTTACATTAAAACAACAGGCTTATTGTTTGTCCTTTCGATTCCTGGAAGATTAGGCTGCAAATGCCTCAGTGCCACGTGCACAGCCTTCTGCATGCAAATAGTTTCAGCAGTAACACCTGTCCCTGTCAAGCTGTGCTGGGAAGTGTGCATTGGGGTGTTTAAAAATGACACCATGACAGTTGAGATCATCTAAGATGCTCAAGGTAACAGGCTCCTGCCCTAATCACAAGGGGCTGGAGCCAGGGCATAATCAGTGATGGGTCCTTAACTGCAGGACTTGTTCCCTGCCTCGGTTCATCGGAGCCTGAATCTTGCTGATTTCTCAGGCATGCTGCAAGACCCATTTGTTCTCTGAGGCTTTTCCAGAGGGAACAAATAAAATGAGGAGAGTTTTCAGGTGGTTTGATCTGGAAAGTCATTGTCAGGTTTTCTTTAAAAGCAGTGCATATGCCTCTGCAAATAGGCAAGGAGTGTGAAGGCAGGAGCAGTTTTCAGCGCAAAGAAACAGCTCACGGCAGATTGAATAAAATGCAAAACATTTTATAAGGTTCTAGGGACACAAAACTTTTCCAAAACTTTTTAAACACTCTCCTGCTCATGCTTATTTCAGCTACTTATATCTCATTAACTAATAACTGCAGTATGTGGGCACCTCACAAGCAAGATGTTCTGAAAGGTAAAGCTCACATAATGAATTCAAGCCCTATTGAATAACTTAGTTTGTCTGAGATTAAGAATTGAGCTTTAACATACCTGCACAAGTAATTGTCTGTTTTTTGAGGAATGTGGTGGTTTTTTCTTTACTTGTTCACTACTTTTAAATATATCTAAATAAATATTTGCTTACCTTTGGAATAGAAAAACTTGGAAATTCTCTTTTGTGCCCAAAAGCACCCACAATCAGGAATGCTTAGTAGGAATGGAGGAGCAATCAATGTTTTTTCGATACAATGAGAATACTTAAAAACACCTGAGTGGAGAATTGTGAGGAGAGTAGGCCTTACAGCCTGTGTATTACATAAATGTAGCTATTCACTTTTTAATTACCAGCCAGTTCTAATTGAAAACTTGACTTACTGCCTAATCTTGCAATACAAGGTAGTGAATTTTTATTCAAATTTCCATGAGAGTCTGAGTATAAACACGATATAGAAGATACAACACTAGTAAGGTGTTTAGGATTCAGGTTTTCTAAATGGATCTCTCAGAGGAAGAATATATTTTCCTCAGAGCTGTCCTGCTTATGACAAGGCTTCTAAAAAACCTTATTCCCCCAAACAAAATACACTCCTCACTTAATGGCTGAATTTGGCTGCAGAGTATTTTGTTTACTTAGCCTGATTATAGCTAGTAAAAAATTTATCACACTTTCCAATAACATGGGTACTGAATTGTTTGCAGAGTACATGATAAAAATCAGAGGTGTTTATTTTATGAGTTATTCTCCACTAGATGCTGTTATTCTCAAGTGAGGCTGTATTTAAACATGTTAGTGAAGACAAAAAGCCTAACTTTGTCATTTTTCAGAAGTTTGCTAGTTTTATGTCTGAGTATATTAGGAACCAGGGCACACAGAGCTGTACTGCATGCCACTGATTTCATTTTTCTTTTTGCATTTCTCTGACAGCAAGGTCATTTATCTTTCGGATAAGGAATAAGAAGCAAAAAAAAGGAAAAAGGCATGCTATTTCATTTGAAAATTGTGTTGTGTATTCTTGAGAACATTTTTCCACTGTCTACTGCTAATTTTTATTCCACCACAAGTCAGCACACACCTCATCAATAAGTCGACTTGGTGGTAGGTTTGGCAGTGAAACCAAAGCATTAGTGGGCATGATCTAGTAGGTTAGGATTACTTGCATTGCAACTGCTGTTTTTTAGTTCATATAGGACTAAAAAGCAAGAAAAAATGAGTTCACTTTTATTTATATATTGTTGGGTAGATCCAAAGGCAGCAGTTGAGGGGGAGAAGAGAAACTTCAGGGGACACTTTCTTACTCTCTACAAGCTCCTGAAAGGGGGTTATAGCAGAATGCTCTACTTGGAGTGTGGTCAAGGAACAGGAACAATGCCTTATTTGCAAGGCCATCAGTGGTGAGCTGAGACAGGCACCATGGGCTGGTTTTTGGTGTTGAATTAAACTAAAACCCATCTGGCACATTAACCTCAAATCAACAGCTACACGAAGAGGCAAAGATTTTGCAGCTAAGGTGTGGTTACTGCACTAGAAAAAGAGAGAGAGAGAGAGAGAGCAAGGACAGCAGCACACACGGACCTCTTTAGGGAAAAAAGCCAACTTTATTGAACAGACAGCCCGTATTTAAAGTGTGTTACGTGCAGCTAGGACAGGACAGTAGCTCATTGGACAACTGGGAAAAGCATCCTTGGGACAGTACCTCAGGATGTATCCCACGGGAAAGACACCATAATCTTTATTATGAATTCCACTCTGTTTTTCACCATATTATCACCCTGGGAGACTTCCTCCCTAATTGAAGCCGTAGTCAGCTTGTCAGCCTGGGAATGGACCTGAGAGTCAGGAGAAGTTCAGGCATGAAAAAGAATTTTCAAGCCGTAATTCCCTAGCTCTCTAAATGTGTGTGTCCACACTAAGGCGCTAAACCGACCTGAAGGCATATCACTTGCAGTCAACCCCTTTACACTGTGAAAGTTCACTTTCCACAGGGTAGATATACCAATATATATAATATATAATATAATATATTCCAATATATTTCTCCTTGGGGTGTGTGGAGATTCCTCCCTTGGATTTTGGGGATGGCAACCCAGAACAGTCCTCAAAGTTAAGAGAAAGGGACTTTTCCATGACCGTTGGTATGGGTGAGTCACATTAATCTCTAATAATTATTTATTTTTTCTAGCTTTAATATAGTTGTTTTAGTATTGCTTTGATATAGTTCACTATTCTGTCTTATACTATAATAATAGCTTTAGTTTTTTATGTTGTGTAGTAAATAATTCTGATTAAGTTCTTTTTGTCTAATAATTTATCAATATTTTTTTTTTTGTAAATATATCTGATTTGCCATCGTGAAAACCTGTTGGACAAAGCTGTAAAACTTAAACTTGACAAAGTCTGAGGCTAGGACTGGATCCAGCCAGACTCAGGCTCATCTCTCTGAGTCAGAGTTTAGAAAGCAAGAGGGTCCTTTTTTGCACCTTTTGACTCAACAGGAGGGCTTCTCTAATAAACTTTGTCTGGAGCTCCCACTCTACTTGCAACAGAGGTTGTAGCCAGCTGGATGTCAGAAAACAAGTGATAGAATGAGAGGGCATAGCTTTAAGCTGCACCAGGAGAGGTTCAGGTTGGACATTAAATAGAATTTCTTCATGGAAAGAGTGGTGGGAGGGAGGTGGTGGAATCAAGTCCCTGGAAGTGTTCAAGAAACAACATGGCACTTAGTGCAATGGTTAATTGGTGAAGTTGTTTGCAATCAAAGGTGGGACTTGATGGTCTTGGAAGTCTTTTCCAACCTTAACTATTCCATGGTCCTGAATAAAACTCTCCCTTTTCTCTAAGAAACATAACTTTCTTGAAGGTAATGTTTGTTACGATTTGACATATCATAAATATTAGAAGTCAGTGCATTGGAATGAGTGGAATGCATTACAGTGTGCATAAAAAGAGGAAAAAAAAAAGGAAAAAGTTGGACTTCAAATTAGATAATAGAACAGGAAGTGAAATATCTCATTTCAAGCCTTGCTTCCAAAAATCTTATAGATTTTTTCAAACAAGGTAAAATTATTCTACCAAGTTCCTGCTGCTTTCTTTCAGAGAAAGTCCTTGAGCTGTGAGATTCCACAACAGGGGCATGATGGAAAGTGTTCACTTCTATCCATTCCCAATGTCTCCTCCACAACAGCTCTCCAACTACTTCCATTTTGAAAGCAGAAATTAACATGAAAACAATCCTCTTTTAGGGTAGGAAAGACAGAAAGGTGTTTCATGAAAGATTTTAAACCTTCAAATTTAATCTCCTTCAACCTCCCTCTTAAACTGAAAGGCAATAACTTTTCAAAGGCTTTCAGAGAGAAAATGAAAAAAGACTGGAATAGACTATCTGAGTAGTCAGTGCTCTTGCCTTGAGTGGCAAGGGTCTAGATGAAATGTAAAGATCTATCTTAACAGCTTGTAGATACTTGTGTTTTCTAATTAGAGATATTTTGTCTGAATATTCTAAATAATTTTTTTCCTGCAAAGCTATAAACATGAGTAACTAAGAGAAAACCTCTTGATATTTATTGAATTCATAGGCATTTGCAAATAAAATGAAGTGCAAAAGCTTACAAAATTTGTAAAGTTAAATCTATAAGTCCAGAAAAGTTTGCTGAAATGTCTGAAATCCTCTAGAGTATTCAAAATAAATATTTTGAGTAAGGTACATACCTGAATTCCTTTTCTTTCAGTCAAAACCCTGTACTTCTGCTTGAAAGACTACTGAGATAATACAGGTCAGAACTAATTTTAAATGTTTATTGTGGGAAGACAATCAGAGCTTTTCACATTACAAATGATTGTGAATATAACACAAGACTGCAAAGTTACTGGTCTACTCAGGCATGTTTTTGTTGTTTTTTACTTTTGTAAATTGCTGAGGGTTGTGAGCTTTGCATTCACTTTTTCTTTTTTTTTTTTTTTTGTTATTGCTTTAACATACATTTCCAAAATTTCAAACAAGGCATATTTTCTGTATTTTCTATATTTTCTATATTTTCTATATTTTCTATATTTTCTATTTTATTTTAAAATAGCCCTCATGCACATAGATGGATATCAGGCAAATTTTAACTCTTTTTCAGACAGTGATTTCCTCAGCATCCAGCATTCAGTCTCCTTGACTTCTTGAGTTGCTTCCCCTTCTCTGTATGTTGTTTTCTCATTGTATTTCATGTCACACAGCTTGAACTTGATTATTGATATCTGTCTCAGATATCGTTACTTCGATCACTGATTTCGGAACTAGAAACTTTGACCCTTTCATTTATCTCCATCCACACATTTTCCTTCCTGCAGCAGCTCTTCTCAGCTGAAATACAATGCTGTGCTTTAACTGCCAAGTTGTAGAGGAAATTAAGTATTGGCAAACATAGACATTCATCTCTATTTTCTGCATTAGTGTAGAAACACCTACATACAACCATTGAAAACTAAAAATAGACTACAAAACTAAACTTTGGCACTTTTGAAAATATTTCCCATTACATACTATGGCCCTCAAGAATCTGAAGTGTCTGAGTTTCTAAAGCTGAATTCAGAAGGATTACGTGTAATCCTAAAGCATTTAAATCAAAGAACTGATGACTTGCACTCTACCCAGCAATGTAAAACTCAAGTAGGGCTACATGATGGCTGACACAGTTGTTTGCTTATCATCCTTTCAACCTTGCACTTGCTATTCCACAAGTGCCATTCTGCCATTTGAAATTGTCTTTCTAGCAGCTTTTAAAGCAGTCATGAAGAAAAAATTATTTTCTAACAGAACTTTTGAAATTACTTTTTACATTCTGAATCAGTGGGACTTAATGCAATGATTTAAAAGAGTTGGACTGATTCAAGAACCTGTTCAATCAGCAGGTCCTTTGATGAATATTCATCTTTCGCTTATCTTAAAATTGGATTTCATAGCTATCTGTTGCCTGCAACTTAGAATCACTCAGGCACTTGGCATAGACTGGTTTGAGGTTTGTAATTTTTTGGGGGTAGATTTGACCTCTCTTTTATGGCTACAGAGTGCTTTGCTGGAGCCCAAAGCTCCAATAGTTATCTGCTTTAAGAGAAAGATGCAGATTCCCTGCATGAGATGGTGAGGACTGAAGAAGGACTTTGTGAAGATATATCAGTCATATGTGAGAACTGGATGCAGCATAACTGCATTCTGTATGAATCTGCCAGGTGGCTTCCAAATACAATGGGAAGAGAGATATAAAGGTCCATGAGTAGAATAATCTCATCTCAGGCTTTGTAACAGTTAGAGAAAAGCTTTGCACGCATGCCTCTGCACCCTCTATCAGGTGTGTGAAATTCTAAAATCATTTGATATTTATAGTTGGGCACAAAAAGAGAGTATGAGAAAAATACATACACTGTAAAAATATGGAAAAGTACATTTTTCATACACTCTAAAAGAGAGTATGAGAAAGGTTTTGCCTTAGAGAGAGGGAAAGAGAGAGAGAGAGAGAGAATAAGAGTGACCCAGTGGTGTATATCGAATTTTAAAGCCACGTTAAAGGAGCACAAATGACAGACATTAACACAATACTGTTCGTTACAGTTTTTATAGTCCCAAGCAAAGGCAGATAGAGTATGTCATAGAGCCAGTTGATGTTAGCAATGTTTTCCCAGCCAAATACAACAGTTAGATTGAATTTTGTGTTGCTGTTTCATGGTTAAAATGGACACTCTTTGAAAAATTATATTGTCTTAGAGGATATGCTTCTATAGGGCATGCTTTCACAATTTACCAAAACCAGCTATAACTGAAGTCCACTCAAATCCATGAATTAAAACTACTGGAGGACTTATCCTAGCTTCAGTTCCTTCTTCATAATTATGTCCCATGTAGAGCTGTTAAAACAGATAGAAAAAGCTTGAACTGTATTTTTGCATAGCTAAAATAACTATTTGTCTTGTGTCAGGAAATTTATTAGTGTTAAATACTCAGTGTGACATTTAGATTCTAAGTTGATTTTGAGGACTCAGATTTTAAAAATTTTTATTAGCAGATTTTCAGGTAAGGATAAACAAATAAAAATTACCTTTTGGTTTTAAACATTAAATATTCAGGAAAAATCTTGAAAACTCATGTAGGAGACCCATCTATCCGAAACCTCTACTAACCTAGATTAGACAGAATATTATGAGACTGTGTGGGTCCTTATTTCCCTTTCAAGAGAACAGTACTTTGCTCTCATGTACATTACATGTCTCAGTCCTGTGAGAGATTCAGAACTTGCATTAGATCTGCCAATACCATAGAAAGACTGAGAGTGGATGAGGGGAAAAAAAATTAATTGAGTTGGCATAAAAGCTAAATAACCGTGCTATTCATATTTAAGATTTGTCTCATAGATGACTGACAACCAGGATTTTAAACAGGGCTCATCACATTTCTCTCCTGGATTTTATGACCATTTTAATGTGTTTTACCATAATTCCAGATGTATGCTGCCATCTAGATTCTCTTAATACATGAAAGCTGAAAAAAATTTTACACCCTAGTACCTAAGAGGCCTTCAGATCATGAAACATTTTATTTATTGGCTTACTGGGAAGCAATACAGAGTACATTTTGCAAACAGGAGCAACTGTAGTGGCATGGCCATGAAACTAGTTGCCAGGTTGGAGCAGATTTAGGTTCCCTCTCTCTATAAAAGTTAGGTTTCTTCTGGGTATATACAAAGGCGCAATCTCATCAACCCTGATGTCTATACATGAATTCAAGTTAATTTAAGGCTATTTTTAGAGGCAGAGAGAAATTAGATGTCCTAGGCCCTGATGAATTTCAATGTCAAAACACCTACTTTTATCACAGCTAGTGGTGAGGATTGTCTGATTGATTTATTTTAAAATAGAAGGCTTTCAATTGCAATATATTGCAATGTATTATTTATTTCATTCCATGTAAGTTTTTTAAAATAATCCCAACACACGACCTCTGTTCCCAAAATATTTAGTGGAATATGTCTGTGTAAGTGTATTGGGTTTGCATGGCCAGGTTTTTGTAGCTGGAGGGCTATAAAGGCATGGTTTCTGTGAGAAGCTGCCAGAAGCTTCCTCCATGTCTGGCACAGCCAATTCCAGCTGGCTCCAAGAGAAGTGTGCCACTGGCTAAGGGTGGGCCCATTAGAATGATGGCAACCCCTCTGTGACAACATATTTAAGAAGAAGAAGAAGAAAGTTATTTTACAGATGTAATTGCAGCCAGAGAAGAGCAGGGTGAGAATATGGGAGAGAGGCAACCCAGCAGAGACCAAGGTCACTGGAGAAGGAGGGGAAGAGCTGCTCCAGGTGCTGGAGCAGAGATTCCCCTACAGCCCATGGAGAGGCAACTGTGCCCTTGCAGCCCATGGAGGACCACTGGGATGCAGAGATCCACCTGCAGCCCATGGAGGACCACTGGGATGCAGAGATCCACCTGCAGCCCGTGGAGGAGCCCCACACTGAAGCAGATGGATGCCTGAGAGAGGCTGTGAAATCATGGATGGCCCATGCTGGAGCAAGCTCCTGGCAGGGACCTGCAGATCGATGGAGAAAGGAGCTTACACCAGAGAAGGATTCCTGGTAGGAATTGTGACCCAGTGGAGAACCACACTGGAGCAGACTGTGCCTGAAGAACAGCACCCCATAGAAGAGTTACCCATATTCCAGTAGTTCATGGAGAACTGTTACCTGTGGAATGAACTCACACTGGGGAAATTATTGGAGAATTGTCTCCCATGCGAGGGACCCCATCCTAGAGCCGGGAAAAGAGTCCTCTCCCTGAACAGCAGCAAGGACAACATGTGATGAACTGACCATAACACTCATTTTCCATCATCCTGTGCTGCGGGAGGGAGAGGAGATAGAGCTTAGAAATGAGGGAGGGGCTGGGGGGAAGATGTTTTTAACACATTTTTAACTTCAGATTATCCTGCTCTGAGTTTGTTTGTAATAAATGCAGTTAATATCCTTAAGTTGAGTCTGCTTTGCCCATGATGCTCTTTGATGAGGCATCTCTCCCAGTCTTTATGTCAACCCATGAACCTTTTGTTATATTTTCTCTCCCTAGTCCAGTTGCAGAGGGGAGTGGTAAGTAGCTTTGGTGTATCCAACAAGGGTCAACCCACTACAGTAATTCAGGTTTTTAAAAGACAGGCAGGGGGCCTTTAACCTGAAATGCACTTTTTTCTGCTAGGTATAGGATGAATGCTTTTAAGACAGTACTAAATCCAAAGCCCAGGTGGATGGGGCTCAGAGCAACCTGAGCTGGTGCAAGATGTCCCTACCCAAGGTACAAGAGGTGGAACTAGATGATCTTTAAGGTACCTTCCTATCCAAGCCACTCCATGATTCTATGATTTTGATGGCATTAAAATCACAATAAAAATTTCTCATTTTAAGCATAAGAAATATCAAAAACCAGTAACAGTCCTAAAAAGAACTTAGTAGTAATGACTGTTATTGATGCTCACAGTATGAACCAACAGAAAAAATCCAAATCATACTCCCAGAGCGATCAGTATGAAAAATGGTTCCATTTAGCTTTGACGATCCATCTTCACAACTTTCTGACTTGGAAACTCTTTACGTGTTCAAATCTGGTCAGTGACTCACTCCACAGTAATTAAACACATATCAGTATTTGTAGAGATCTTTGCTCCTGTAAGAAAGTTAATTTTCAATTGCATCAAAACTTACCAGAGATAAAAGAGCAAATTTATATAATATAAAAATGAGCTTCATGTCTTTATATTCAGTGACATGTTGTAATTTCTAGACTATTGACAACTTCCATGGAGCACTTTTTGATGCTGTCCATCTACAATGTGCTATTTTTGCAATACATACACTTCAATACAGCATTTAAAACCATTCTCGTGGATGTCATATAAAGGTGACACACGTTACTACCATTATCTAGCCACTCTGACTAAATACATCTATGATGCAAAAATGTTATTTTAAGTAAAAATCACTTCTGCCATTTTGTATCATAAGTATTTGTTTCTGTGGCCACGATCAGGGCTCAAGAGTGACTATATATAGTCAACTAAGACAGACATTAAACATCAATCATTATTCAATATAATGAGCTGAACATGTGGTATAAGTCATTTGTAGAAAGCTCGTCCACTTTTTTAACACGTATAAGCATGAGGTTTTTAAAAGATCCCCACCTCTGACATAAAAGACAATACCACTTGCATTCTTTTCAGCTTACAGTGTAAAAATGCTTGAGATGTGAAGACAAAATACCCATGCCTGAGAAGTGCAAGCAAAAATGCTGTAAATTGTCATATTGATACTGAAAAATATGATCTTTCTTGAAGATGATTACACTTTCACATAGTCCAGAAGAGAGGGCAAAGTGGGGTAATATAATAGTGGTTGTATTTCCTCAAGCTGTATTTCAACTTATTCCACTCACATATGACCTGAAAATGAATTACCCAAGCACAGCATCTAGATTTTTATAAGATGATAATTTCTGTTCTTACAGGTAAAGTTGGATTAGTAAGTGCCACATTAAAGTACAAAGTCTCCACTTCTGGCTCTCAGGCTTCACATAAATTTGCTGTAAACTGTACAAATATTATATAAATTCTGTGTTATCTCTATGTCTGTGTTGTTGCTTGGCAGAAAAACCTGTACCTGTCCAGGGAATTTTTTCTTCAGTGGTATAGAATCCATATTTTATCAGCATGAAAAAGCTTAAATTTTGGCAAAAACATTAAACCTCCTTCTGATCTGACACAAGATATTGGAAATATTATATTTCCAAAAATATAGTAGCTAATGTTATTTACTTTGTCTGCAAAAGTGACCAAGCACAGGAACAGATTTCCCAGAGAGGTTGTGGAGTCTCCCTCTCTGGGTATACTCAAGAACCATCTGGATGCAATCCTGTGCAATGTGCTCTGGGATGGCCCTGCTTGAGCAGGGAGGTTGGACCCGATGACCCACTGTGGTGCCTTCCAACCTGACCCATTCTGTGTGAAAATTATTATATTGATCAAGTGAAAAGCTGTCCTTGAAATCAGCAAAATTTTGTTTCTGTACCTCAGCATGTTAGTTACAAAAGAGAGTGGAAAAATACTATTTTAACTTATGTTATATAGGTCTGTATATTCAATTTTGTCTGAACTTTTATTTGTCCTTAGATTGTAATATAAATAACAATACCAGTTGAAAAAGTATTTGTATTTTGTTTCTAAAAAATAGCTTTTTCAGTACAAAGGTTCTCTTGGAAACACTTTATATTAAGAATACATTTTTAAGTAGGGTATCAATTTTCAACAATTGTTATTGCCACTGGTTAATTGCACGTTACAGCATCTGACTGGAGAAAGTTTGGTTATAAAACAGATTGATAAGCAGTTGCAACACATTTTGCAGCTGAGCTTATATGTAATTAAAGCACATGAGCTGCACTCCACAGTATGCTTATTACAATTTATGTTAATTATTTATTAAACTTTTTCAAATGTAACTGTTATAATGAAGTACAAATTAAACCATTAGTCACAGATAGTGCAAAGACTATAGGTTCAAATTTAGTTGCAACATTAAGTTTTTTATGAGTTTAAGGATCTGTCAATTATAAGAATGTTATTAATAAGAAAATGTTTAACCTTAGTGACTTCATAGTAGCATAGAATATCTGCTTCCAACACAAAAGTAATGGTACTGTGCACTTCAAATTTAAAGGATTTATATTAAGGCCATCCAGGACTGTATATGAAAATCAAAGAAGGGACAGCATATTTCATGGCCAGTACTTTGATTATTATTGCAAGCAGTGGGATTATGGCATTGAAATATTTGAACCAGAAAAAATTTCATTTCATGAGCTTCTGCAATTCATATAAATATGTTTACTTTTCAAGATATTCTAGTACATAAATTTTGATTTTGAAGGGTACCAATACTGCTCATCTATTTTTCTGTTCAATCAAATCATCTCAGTGGAATATACTTTTGTCAAAAACCTCTGAGAAAACTCATTTTATACCTGTGAAGAAAGTAAATGGAGCTGCAATGTTATTCCTTGCTCTGAGGAGAAAATTCATCTTTTCAGTCTTTTTTTTTTTTTTTTTTTTTCCTTTGGCAGTTCTAGTCACTTCCTTGACAAATACACTTACTATAGCTTATATTGTAGAAGCCTATCAAAAAATCCACTCAACCTGTGTTACTGCCTTCCCAGCAGCACAAACCCAGGGTGTTGAAGTTCAGGGGAAAATCTGGTACCTTTCAGTGAATCTTTGTGCATAATCTTTCAAATTCCTTCCCAACCAAGAGTGTTGATCATGGTCAAAAATGACACTCAAAGTGTCTTGTAGCACCTGAAGTCTGTATTGCCATAAGGTCTGAGGTAAGTCTCATCAAATCTTCTTCCATCATTCATTTGATGGTTTAAACAACTTCACAAACATCAAAGACAGCTGTGAAATTCTTAAAGAGTATATGTTAATTCCCAAAATGTCTGAGTTTGTTCAGATGTGGATTATTGTTATAGGTCCGTCTCTAGGCATATTTTAATCAACTTTTTTAAACTGAGACAGAGAAAAGGGAAGCATTTGTTTAGATAACATAGTCAAGAGATAAAAAAGTAGGCATTCACAAGAAAACTTCACATCTTAATCCAGATCCCAAATTCCCTCGTATGGTTTTCATAAAGAATATGTTTCCCACATTTAAAACATAATGAAAGTCAAAGTGACCTCAGTTGACTTAGATCAGATAGGTCTAACACTAGATTTCTTGGAGCAGAAAAAGTACAGTGATCCCAAACACTTTCCTTTTTCCCCTCACTCTCCTTTCAGAAAACAATTATTTTTATAGTAAGAATGATTCTCAAAAAAGAAAAAACTTTACACATAACCTTAACATCACAGTAGTCATGGTAACCTGATCTTAACAGTAGGACATCTAGATAAAAAAAAGCTAGACATAACAGGAGGCAAGCTACAAAGATGGTCTTTTGAGCAGTTCTGAAATAACTTCTCTGAGGTAAATGGTGATGAAATCTTTGTTCCTGTTGCATAGTTTGAGCTGTTTCCTTCTCTGTGGGAAAGCATATGTTTGCTCTAAACCCATTTAGAAGCGTTTATTTTAGCTACTTTTTTTTGTTTGGTTGGTTGTTTTTTTTTTCCCAGGGTAAATATTGAATAACTCCAACAGTGTATAACTCACTGGAACAAACTTGATTTTCCACCTTCCTGCTTACTCCTTTGCATCTGTGGGTTTCCCTATAGGTAAGAAAAAAACCCCCAACATATGTCAAGTGGAGATTTCTAGAAGTATTTCTATTTCTTTCTAAATGTGGCCAATTAGACGGGAAAATCCAAATTTCTTAAGTTACCTCCTTTTCAACAAAATTATCTGGAATTTGGTATTCAGCTATCTTTGAGTTTCTGGGCTGACTTACTTATTTCAAAAAGTGTAATTCCTAACAGGATTTGGCTTAATGGATGCTGAGATAAGAACCTTGTCACCTCAGCTGTCTGTAGGCTACCTAAGCAGGACCCAGAAACTTTCAGTTCAATGAGGTTAAGAGGTAACCTCCTCTTGATTCCTTAAAGTTGACTTTTCATTTCATCCATTAGCTTATGAATTAATAGTGTGATTTTTTCACTAGATAGATCACTTTCCCTGAATTTTGTGAGTTATGAAAAGACATTCAGACAATATTGAAATAGTTAATAGAGTATTAAGCAAATACTCTTGTTTTACTTTAAAACTCATACATTGTCAGAAAACTTATTGAAACATATGGATCTGAAGGTTTATCACAGTCATTGATTTTTTTTCTTCTTTGTACTTACAAAACTCTTTCATTTTCAGGTTCAACTGTCAGAAAAGGTTGAGAATTATATACATTACAACGTAGATTCTACATCTAGTTAATATGTAAAATATATTCCCTCACACTCAAAGAGAAATGGGCTCCTGTACATCATACTCAACATTGCTCAAATTTATTGGACTGTGAGGACATGCATGAAATTTTGTGGAATATTTTAAGTGCTTAATTTTCCTCAGTTCTTACATAGATAAAAGGAAACACAGAGACCAGTCCTCAGCTGGTATAAATTGCAGGAGACTGGGGAGTCTGTGGCAGTGTGACAATCAACACCTGCTGGCTTGGTCCCTGGAAAGTCATCATGTCAGAAATTACTATCCCTGTGCTGTCAGTATAAAGTCATTATTTTCTATTTCCTACTATTAAAAAAACCACAACAATCTCTTTAGTCAAAAGAATGTGCCTTAACTTCTTTTTTACACCTCATCTAAAAGAAGAAATATTATATGAAAAAGTGCTCTCAATTCTAATCTGGATGGAGATTGTTTTGCTTGGCATTACTTTCTCAATTTTTAAAGGATTTTCTAAGCTCCTTATTTTTAATGTGCTGTTATTTTTCTTTTGTTTTGTTTGGGGGTTTTTGCTTGTTTGACTTGGTTTTTTGCATTTTTGTTTGCTTGCTCAAACTAAGGATTTTTGGGGCCATGTTTTTCGCAAGTGGTTCACATATTTTTAGGTACTCGCCTAATATTTTCTGAGAAGATTGCTGAAATAACAACTTTATGACAAGGGGCAATGGTTTTAAACTGAAAGAGGATAGATTTAGATTAGATATAAGAAATAATTTTTTTACAATGACAGTAGTAAAGCACAGGGACGTTTCCCAAAGAGGTGGTAAATGCCCTTCTTTGAAGAAACCCTGGAAGCACTCAAGGTCAGCAACCTGATCAGGTTGAAGTTGTCCCTGCCCATTGTAGGAGGGTTGCACAACATGACCTTTAAAGGTCCCTTCTAACTCAAACTATTCTGTAACACTCATAGAGCCAGATTCTCTGCTAAAGTTTTGGATTATAAGCAGCAAAAACAACTGAAGAATTGTCACATAAATTAAAAAAAAAAAAATCCATGTGCTTTATATTTAGTAAGGAAATAAAAATAATTAGCAATCCCAAAAAATATACTTGTATAAATTAATCTGTTAACTACTTTTTGAAATTCAGAATGAACAACGCCCATATACATGCACCACTGAGAATGCAAATGAAAAAGAGGGTGCTGAAGATATTGCTTTCTTTGCATTGCAAGATTTCAGTTTAAAGCCTGAGTTTGCATTCCTAGCAACCCTAGTATTGCAGACTTCTTATAGTCTGAATATATGTTGAAAAGTACTGAACTTATGCAGTGAACTTACTACTGTGGTCACAGCAGTAGACTAGTGCAGAATGTGCAGTTATGATAACTTTCATAATTGGCCCTTTGCTCCGACACATTTTCTGCCCTTGCTAGTTGTGAAATTATATCTTTATATCTTTTGGAATGATTTTGCACATTCTTTCCAAAATATAACTAAGATATTAACAATTCTCTCTCTGTTTTCATGCTCTTTGGGCTATTTCTCCTGGTAATACAGAAGTACTTGCCAAGTAGTTAAATAAGCAACACCTCTATAGCTGACCTGTTTTTCAGAACTTAATTCATTTATGCTTTTAACAGTGTGTGAGGCAGAAGAGGATCCTTTACAGATTGGAACAGGTGTCTTGAGAATTATACTAATTCTCACCCTGGTTTACAGCCGTTGAAATTCCATTAAAAGCAAGGCTATTCCTCTCCCCATTGCTATGCAGTTCTTTAAGCTTCATTCTTGACATTACCCACTGAAAGCAGAAATTTGAAACACCAGCAAAGTGCCAAGATCTATAAGTCTTTGCATGAGTTTGATGAAATTATCACGAGACAGAGTAAATAACTTAAGTCTCACAGCAGACTGCAATTCCAGAGAAGTTTGTTTGCTCTGTCTGAAAACAGATCACTGCAGAAGAACATCAACTTAGCACAAGGAAGAAAAGGCATCACTGGCTCTGCAATGTGTACTGACTGGATTATTTGACTGAAGTCAGGCTTCATTGCCAACAGGTAAATAAACAAAGCCTAGTTTTAGTGATCACTTACTTGTCTCTCACAAATGTCTGACAGGCATGAAAGCTCAACATAACTTGGCTTCTTTTATACTCTATTAGAACATAATTTCTCTGTTATTTAAATATTTTATTGTCTATGTTTTGGAGGTGTGCATGTATTCCCTGTAATCCAAAGACTATTTCTCACAAATACGCCTTTCCTTCCCCCTTGCTAATTGAGCTGTCATTGTTCATGTTACCGAAAATTTTTTGTCCCATTTTAAATTGTTTTCTGCAAAATGTTATTTTATTTTCATTTGATATAAACCAAGTTGAAATTGCACATAGAATTTACATTAGTCTTCAGAATAGCATGGCAAACAACTAAACCAAATTTACTTTATTTAATTCTCACAGGAACTTATATGTTTCAAATAGCTGGGGCTTGAAAATATCCTCGTGTATTAACTGAAGAACTTGAGAAAGCTGAATAATAATTTTCCTTGGGATAGCAAAGAACAAAGGGAAACAGCATGTTCACAAGCTTAAATTGCAGAGTGCACACACTTGAGCTAATGATAATGTTTTGATATGACAGCCTATTTACTACTTCCTTTGCAATAAAAAATATTAAGTCAAAATGAGCTGATAAAAATTTATTTATATGAGAGTGCATCTGTGTGTGTCTATACAGACATAAAAAACCCCCATGTTTTCTTCTATCAAATGTAGAAATGCCAACAATTTTAAAAAAACCCAGACAAACATTTTTAAAGAAATTGCACCTACCCAATATTTTACCAGTTGAGGGATAAGAAAAAAGATCAAAAATTTCACACTGTTAATATCTCTGAGGTCAAACAATCAAACACGAAATTCTAGAAGCATCAATACCTATAAATTATTCTTTTAAAACCATCACTATGTTTCTTTACTAGAGGCTCTGATTTATACCCAAAGTCCCAATAGTTTCAATGAAAGCAGAATGTGAGGCCAAAGAGCTGCAGAATGCCTTACTTAAATATTGGTTCACCACCAGCATCTTCTAATAAAGCAGCAGGAAGAATGCAAAGGAGTCCTTAGCATCAACATAGTTTTCTTTAGTCCTTGGATATGTTTGCTTGTATGGCTACCATCCCATTTCTGTTAATGATGTTGGGGACACTGAAAAGGACATCACTGCCTATCAGGTTCAAGCACCTTTATGTGTGATAAATATATAGTTACAACCAGTTGTTACTTTCTGGTATATTGCAGCTCATATAGATTTTTACTGGAGGAGTACAGCAATGAAAACTCCAGATGCAATTTTTTTCCCTGCTCACCTTTTCCTGGTCTTGATCCTACAAATGATTTGCAATAATAACTTGATAGGTGTGCTTAGTAACTGCCTCTGTGATGCTGCTTCTGTGAATGAAGATACTCTTTGAAGTCAAGTATTTGCAGAATCTCCAGCTTAGATAATAAAACCTCAGTCTTTTTCCGTTTGATGTGATTAGCAAGAAAAAGAACAATGAATTGAATTCTGTATTTACTTTTCTTAGAATCTAATGTTCTTGCTAAGAAAGTGGCTCTGTGCAGGCAGACCTCTTGTACCTTTACCTGAACCCTTTTGGCTCCCACTGAATGTATATGTAGGCTTTTAAAAGCTGTTTCAAAACAGGGAGAAAAATAGAAAGAAAAGCTGACTTCTTGCATCCCTGACTATTCAATATTAACACCAATTATCATTATAGGACCATGGCAATTTTACTGTTTCAGAAAAATTAAATGTCAAATCCTAATACTAGACAAAACTGTATATGGGTATCATTTCAATTTCTGTTTCCTTCCTGTTAAAAGAAAACTTTTAACAATTTAACTTTAGACAAATTAATCTTTCACTATTTTTCAGAAATCTCATTTAAGACAAGAAATTAATTTCCTTAGAGTGGTAAGAACAGCAGGAACTGATTTTTCCATGAAGAGGAATTTGTATATAAATTATTTTCAGTTAAAATAGTGGTTTGCTTTAGATACTGGATCTAAATACTATGTAGCCTTCCTCTTCATCTTTCATCTGATCTGACTCACAAATACATGAAAACAATTTTGCTATATGGCTATTTAAATAAAATGTTATCTAAAAGTTCAACTGAAAGCCAAAATGCTTAATATGGAAACAGTTCTTTGCAGCTAAATTTTCCCCGGGTATGGTACCATGCATTTAGTTTGGAATAAAGTATAACATGGGGAGCAAATTTAGAATAAACAAATAAATAAATATATGTAAAACATACTCTCTTGAGAGATTTTTTTCCACAGACTTTGAGGAAAATAACACAGTTTCATGTTTTTTATCTTCTTTTTTTTATTACTTTCTCAAGGCAGAAGACAAAAAGGGTACTTCAGCTTCTAGTTTTTCAATGCTTTGGGAGGAAAACACTTTGCCTATATATGTTTGTGTAATTTATCTCTTCTCATACAGATATGAATTGTGGTGCAATGTGACAGTGCAAAGGGAAAGGGCAATGCGGTGTCAGGAAATGTATTAACATTTGGAAGCAAGATCAAGAATGAAGAGTACTGCTTCACTGATCTTCTAGGTAAACATACAAATTTCATTCTTGTATAAGAAAGGTGAAAGTTTTCATAGGGTGAAAGATGCACCCTGCATTGATATGGTTGTATTATATCTCATGTACCTATTAGACAATTCTGCTAAAGGAAAAATGCTTGTCTCACAACAAAAACTATGATCAATATGTGATTTCAGCACACAAAAGCACATAATTTCCATGGTCTTTACTGAAAATTAGCATGTTTTGTCCAAATACCTTGAAATAGCTTTCCTTTTAGACAAAAACTCAACTTGCAATATGTAACTAAAGGTTGTACAAGGTGATGAGGTGTACAACATACAAGGTTAGAATTCCTTTTACACTTTGCATTACAAAAAGATTGGGAAATTACTTATTTTCATTTTTATTTTCTCAAACTCATATTTAAATTTATTTATTTTTCTTTTTTTTAGGCAAGGGGTGGGAGACGAGGCAGGAATTTGGCTCCAACAACTGATAACTGCATTTTGCAAATGCTAGACAAATGTCCTGAGCTTTCTCCCTAAAATATTTGTATATGAGAAACTGAAGTCATGTTCAGATTTGTCTGTGTACCATACATCTACTGAAGCAAAATGCACTGTAGATCAAACTAGAGTAATCACAAAATAATTAAACAGTTGTTCTAATTTTCTCTATAGCTGTCTTTAAGTCTGACTGAAGCCTTATAACAACTAGAGAAGATCTGCAGTAGGATGTAATTTCATTTAAGTTTAGAGGGAAGCAACAAGGGTAAAAATATAATTCTTTCTCCTACCTAGGCATATCTGGTAACATAGGGAACTAGCTGGAACATTATCCAAGACTTTGTCTAAGACCTAAGTGTTCCTAGACCATAGGATGTCTCTGTATTTCTACAATCCATTCATCATCACCAGCAAGAACTATTTCTAAGGAG
Source organism: Sturnus vulgaris (assembly GCF_052056855.1). Taxonomy (NCBI): domain Eukaryota; kingdom Metazoa; phylum Chordata; class Aves; order Passeriformes; family Sturnidae; genus Sturnus; species Sturnus vulgaris. The sequence continues at coordinate 103,033,414 of NC_142243.1, read as the reverse complement.
TTGCAAACGTGCTGAGAGTCTGAAATTAGTTTTCTTGGTGACTATATATGATGTAAGAACATGACAGCTTGATTGCCATAATAATGGAACTGCCAAGCTTTGCCAGGGAGGGAGGCAGAAAAAGGAGGAAGCATGAAACACATGGCAATTTAATTCTGGTAATGGTCCAAGATTGCTTTAATTTTACTCATCTACTCTGAGAACCAGAAAAAAAATAAACCTTCTGATGCTAAATGGCTCTTGGGGGATGTGAAATTATTATCCCACTCACAAATTTATTTGTACCCCGTATCTATGTTTTACTATGTGAGTTTTATTTGTCATGGTCTCATTATTTTTATCTTGAGAAAATATTCTTATTTTAGCCTAATTGGTTTCCCCAGTACAAACAACAGAAAATAAAAATGTGACATTTTCCTGTAACTTGACAAATACTTAAAGAATTTTGATGGGGAAATATAAAGCTAGGTAGATTACAATTACTTTTCTTGGGTAATTCTCATATTCATACTTGTTGGCTGTAAAAGTAAAGGTGAAGGAGTGATTATATTTATATGTCACACATTTCAACAGCAAAGGATCCTCATGTGTCCTGTAATATTAATATATATTATTATAGGATATTGATTGTATACATTTATTACATATAAACAACAGAATTTTGTTTACCAGTCAAATGTACCTGATGGTATAAGAAAGGTGAAGAGTAATCCCTGTGGAAGTCAAACTACAGGTAAAACCCTAAGTAAGCAGAACACATTTTTAGTGCTGGAATTCCACAGAAGCATCAAGGTCAATATTCCCTTGTGAAATGTTACACTATCTCATTACTAAACTACCTGAAACCTCCACTTCATGGAGTGACACTAAGGTTCAACAAACACGTAGCAGAGCTGATTTAGCTAAACTGTATTCATACCCCTCACCGAGTTTCAGAGTGATTGACGGTCAGCCACTTTATCCAGTTATCTCCTGCTGGTGCTGCTGAGGTCTGATCCTGCCTCCTTATCTAGATGAGATCCCAGGCAGGTGTTAATGGTGGTACCCGAGTGCCTTATTTCCCAGACTGAATGCCAATACACATATACTCACCTTCTTATTTAAGTAGTCAGCTCATGAATGGATACCTGAGTTTGGATATCATGACAAAATAATGTATTTTATTTTCTTAGAGGCATCTCCATAAGGATTCATAAAGATTGTCAATGCCCTGTATCATTGCTTCTGTTTCTGCAGCAAACAGTAACATGTCTATACAGTGTTGCAGCCTGCATAAATTCTGGGGAATGCTAATGCATCACTGCCTTTAAGTAGCAAACAGGGGGTAAATATCATCACCAGTAATTGCAAGCAATGTGGTCTTACTCTCCCCACTGTAATGGAGGCTTTATAAAAAGGAAAAAAAAAAAAAAAGAAAAAGAAAAAAAAAAGCTTGATTAATTTAGTGACTACTAATTAATATATGGTAGTTGAGCCTGCCGATATTCACTGACAAGGTTATCATCAAGATGTCAATGAGAGGCAGAGTGAATATCTTAAAGAGTTCAGTGGATTCCAGCCAAGAAATAATAGAGGGGAGAGTGGCAGGGATAGATAGTAAACTACTGTGCTGCTGAGGAAATCCAGAAGAGAATGGGGAAAAAAGTCTGAGCCTCATGTTTGCTCTGAAGAAAGTTTCTTTTGTCTCATCAAGAAACTGATACTTAAACAGGAAGCAACTAGTTCCCAGTGTTCCTTCTACTGAAGGATAAAGAAAGTTGTCATTAACTCTATAAGCAGTAGAGCTGGCTACATAATAGCTAGCATGGCTCTCAAACAAATAAACAAAAATCTCTTCATAGTTTATATATAGGGTAATTTTTTAAGAGAGGACTGTAACAGCCTTTAAGCACTCTGCTTAATAAAAATCTGTTAACAATATAGATCTTCAAGTTCTTTAGAATCTCTCAATACCTGTGATAGGTAGAGAACTGCTACTACTTCTCATTTAGAAAATGTACAATGCATCATAGAGATGAAAGACAGATTTTTAAAGTTATAAAACTGTTCAAAGATGAAAATGTGATACTTGTCAAAAGTAGCTGAAAGCTAGGCATGTAACTCTTGAAGATATTTCAATCGTTATTAAGCCACAGAAATTAAATGTTTAGACACTTTAAAAAATATTATTAGTTGTATCACTAGTCACAGGCATAAGTTTAAAAACCTATTGTTGGGTGACTTCCCAGTGTCACAGAGAAATTTTTGGATTATAAATCATAGCTGAGACCCCTCTCTGAAAACCTTGCCTCTGAAACCTTTCTTAGAGCCTATGGCAATATAACAAAGTCAAAGCCAGTGTAATAATATTGCATCACTAATTCATGTAGAGATATTTCGCTGAGAGCCTTATGGTCATAAAAAAATCTTTGCCAGAAATATGTTCCACTTCTCCATGTGCTTTGACCAACTCTTGTGGGTTTGTGCTACATAAGAATTTGGCAGATTTAGCATTAAGAATTTAGCATTAAATATGTCTCATAAATGAACAGAAACTCTCATGGAATATTTTGTTCTAAATGTTTCAGAAGAAATCCTGAAGTGAAGAAATGAAGTGAAGAACTCCTGACGTGAGAAAACTGTAATTTTTTCTTCACAGCATATTTTTACTCTTAATCATTCATTTACGTGTTCTTGAGCTACTCCTCACAAATCTCTTGCCACCTGAACTCCTCTGTTTCGTAATATTCTTTCAGCCTATAATCTATTTCTCTCTCCTATACTCTTACTACTTCTTCTTTCCTATTTCCCCTGCCATTTCATTTTCTTCATGTTTCATGATTTGCTTTTGGCCTCACAGTGATTCTTCTTCCCTGTTCCTTATATTAATAATGTTTGCTACAAGCCATGAATGACAAGGATATCTGAACAAATCCAGTATGCCTCTTTTATTCTCCACAAAAACCATGTGAACAAAAAAGTGACTGTCTGCATTTCACAAGGACAGGGAACACAATGCCTATACTCAGAGGAATAGGTTATGGTTTATTCTACTTTGAGTAAAGAACTTCATTGAGAGTGGCAGGAACTAAAGCACCTTAGAGATTACTGTTTTTTCCAGCTGAATTGTCATTGCCACTTTGCAATTCGTGACCTGTCTGCACTTCTTTACTGAAGTTGTCACATAATTAACAAAGCTACTGTGTTCTGAACCTTGTGAATAATGTCATAAAGGGCATTGCTTCGATTGTCCAGCTGGCAAATAGGGTTTGGCCCTTACAGGAGCCTTGGGCATCCTGTTCTGCAGGTGACATTGATTAGATGTGCTGTAAGGAAGAGATGACATTTTAAAGGTTTGAATATGCAAATGATTTTTTCCCCACAGAAGGGATAGCATTATGAAATGTTGCAGAAAGGACTCTTACTGCTCATTAAAAAAACCACACTAAAAAAAAAAGAGAAAGTTCGTACCTCCTCACATGCTTTGAGAGAAGGAGCAAACAGGAGCTAAAAATGGAATGGCCTGAGATAAATCTGTGTGTTGAAAACTATCTTGACCACTTACCTTTTCTATGGTCTTAAATGTGTGGACACTGAATGGTTTTCATACCTTAACTGTGTGACAGAAACAGTTTGCTGTACAGGTCAGCAAGCTCTCTGCCCTCCCTCTCTCTTAGCAACTCCAGTCCTTCTTCCTGCAAGGCCAGGAGGCTCCTAAGACTTATGATCTTTCTCTCCCTCTCTTCCTCTCACATCCTCCTGCCAGCAGCAGGAGTCTAAGCAAACCTTCCCTCTGCACTGCAGTTCATTTCACTATTCCCTTTCCTTCTAGCTGGGTGTAGCTTCAGACCTATCAAGTCTTCTTTGGTAACAAACTCGCAAAAGTATTTCAGGAATTTCCTTGCTGTCAGTTTTTCCTCAAGTTTTTAGGTGGTGAAACCTCAGACCTTTGTCCTGTAGGAGAAGCCCACAGGCTTCCTCTGCAGAGACAACCTTCTGGGTCTGTTACCTGCACTTATCCATGCCTGGTGTTTAGCAAAGTAGAACAAAGAAGTTACTCTGTACCTCAAGTAGGGCTGCATATTATAGTAAGATCCTGAAAATAAAAGTTTTCCCTCCTACAGGACACACTCCCCAGTGGCAGCATGGAGCAAAGACTCCCATGCCTGGACTTAAACCTGATAAATGATTCTATGTTCCTGCATGGTCAGAGTAAACTTAATATGTGAGGACCCAGTGGAAAAAACAAAACAGAAAAAAATTCCGAAGATATAAGTTAAATATGTTTTCATCTCTTTATAACAACTTTAAAACCTGTTTAATCAATTTTTTTGGTGTAGGTATGGGAGTGGGCATTAGGTGACCTACTCCCTTTTCAACCAGATTAATCACTATTTTTTACTGCAGAAGTAGTTAGCACAAGTAATATAAGCATAGAGATGTGCAAGCAGAGAGAGAGAAAACTGAAACCTTATGAGACACAGTTTCAAGAAACAAATATTCACATAACACATATAACCATCAGCCAACAGGCAGGACAAATTTTTCAACATCAAGACTCTTTCCCAGTTGTCCAATTAATATAATTTCCCTTTTAGTGGTAGCCATCCTGAAGATATTTTTTACATTTTGCTGAGCATCGGCCATGTAGCTTTATTTTGTTCTTTCTTAGCTAGCTGTTCAGTCATTTGTCTTCAGCACTGTGATTCCAAGAAAGCATCAAAGCATTGAGGAAGTGATGACCAAACTAGGCAGTGCAAGTCCTCTATTTTAAAATAATTGCATGAGGGATACTGACATTAAAAAGCAAGCTTTGAACTATTATTAAATAAACAGCTTAGCTCTTATATAATTCTGAAAAGAGTTAAGAAAAACAAAACAGAAGTGGATCAAAAACTTTTCTGCCTATGAAGTTTAATGGGGCCTTGTCACTGAAACTTTTCAGGAAGAGTCCTCACCAGATGTTAAGATACTTATTAATGTTAGATCATTATTGTCATATTTCATTTAGTGATGTCAAACATAAAATATGATAAGATGTCAAAATGTGAACCTTGAACATTGAGAGATGATCTTTGAAGTAGGCATTGATTTTGCTGGTTAGCCTATTTTGATGTCTGAATCCGCATTTTTTACTGCATGTCCTACGTGGGTATCTGGATCAGCAAATGCTGAATCTGAGACCATGCAGACAGAATTTGGCTCAAAGGAAACATGGCTGCTGAGGGTCAAAGAGTTTTTCAAATCAGAATTTCAGCTTGGCTGCAAGAATTAATGAACACCCCTGAAACCAAAGGCTTAAATGATTAAAATAACACATGTGACCAACACACAAGATTTCTCTGAGCCCCTTTGGAGGTCTGTCTCATGTGATAACGTGTGACAGCAGATGGAGACATAAAGATTTGCCCTTTCTTGTGATATTGCAACCAAAGATTTCAGGATGTTTACATCATCATGCTTATTCTTTTTAATCTTCATCACACTCTCCAGCTGAAACGAGTATTAAAGATGTCATACATCTATATAGATAGGTATTATTTATAATATATTTTTAAATATGAATTATTTTACCAATATATTACCGGTATATTAAAAATATGAATTTAGTGTACATTTAAGAGTTCATTTCAGCAATGTAAAGGTGCTTCTAATGTGAAAAATTGAAATGTAAGATCTTAAATGAAACAGAAAGAGGAAATTTATGCACACTTACTCTCCAGAAGGAAATAGAATATAGTAATCTTTGTACAGATTTTAAGACTTTACTTTTAACTAAAGTTCATGGTATGGTAATGAGCTGTTTATTTTTGTCTTCAGAAAATGTTTACATCCAGTAGAGAGGCTTTAGACATCTGGCATATGTAAGCATGGTAAAGGGTTATTGCCAAAGGGATAATAAATGAGGGGAAAAGCATCCCTCCAAATGCACTCAAAATGAAAGATGAGGTTGGTATCTTTACAGTTGGAAATTGTCTGTCATCTCTTAAGGTTATCTCAAGTCACCCCAATTATAAAGCACATTATAAATTATTTGTCTGAAAACAAATTAAGCAAATATTTTACTCATTTTTGTAAAAGACTTAAATTCTCCATGTGTATCAATTCTATACACACTTCAGTTAAAATCAACAATATTTAACCTAGCTTGAAAGAAATTTATTGGGTGACCCTGGAAAACCAACAGAAACATGTTTTAAATCTCACTAAATTATCACAAAATGCCTTAGACAGAATGCTACAGCACCAGAACATATATATAATCACTCTTTAGAATGCTCCTGGGTAATGAAATATGACTTCCTGTTTTTAGGCCAGTAGATCAATGCATTTGTCTTTCCAAAACAGAAGTAGTTTTGTATAACAGGATTTCATGCCCTGAGAGAAAGGGGAAAGTAAGAACGGAGGTCTCTAGAGCATACCCCAGTGTAAATCACTGTGAACCTAAGCACAGTCTCATAGCAGCCAAAGAATTCCAAATCACAGCCCATCAGTCCAGCCTGCAGGGGCCAACATTGACATTAATGACTGTTATCATTTGCACTTTAAAATGCAGTGATGTAATAACAAGCACCTATTTTATAGGCAGAATAAATATTCAAGCTTGATTGTTAGATTTTACTTGTGTTGTATTTTTGTTTTGATTTGGTTTGTGTGTAGGGATTTTACCTGGCAGAGCAGAGAGCAGGAGGGGGAGAAGATACAGGAAATGAGTTTGAAGAGAGTGCAAACTTATCACGAATTTATTTCCTGAAGAATCATAGAGAAATACATTAAAAGAGCATAGAAGAGGAAAAAGCTGTCCTATTTGGGAGAATAATTTTTTACTGATTTAGTCATTATGAGAAAAAAGTCATTATGACTAAGTGTCATGAGTGTTGTCATCTTTAGCTAGCTTGAACTCAGTTAGCATCATGTCTCACTCCAGTTCTATTTTATAAACTTAGGAAAGTAGGTAAAGCCAAAATCCATCAGGTCTGTTAGAGCAGTGGTTACAGAAATGCTTTCTACAATTAATTTCTGCTTGCTTTTTATAAAGGTCTCTCTTTATATAAACTTTTAAATGGGTTCTACATTACAGATACATTTTCTTCAAAAGTACTGAGAAGGAGACCTTGTTACCTTTCTGTAAATTTGATCTGCATGGCTAAATCTGAACTGTGCAGTAACATTGTTTGGACAGTTGTTTTTCTGTGGTCTTACTACACACTAATACTGCTACAGGAAGATAAAATGAATGAAAATATTAGAAGCATGCCTTTGAAGTTGCTCTAAGCATCAGGACTTGAAAATCAGCCAGGACAAAAGATTGTGCTATTATTGATGAACAATAGCAAATATTCAGTAGCAACACGCACTGAAAAAATTAATTAAGAGATTATGAAACACACTTGTACTGGCTGATGTGTAAAGAAAAATCAGACAGTAGGGGCAACATCAGCTGTTCTTGTACTGGGGCACAGGGATAGTCTTCTATACTCATTAATCATTAACCTAGCTAAGCCATTTCTAGCTTGAGGAGTTATCTTCTTTTAATGTCTGCTTAGTTCTGAGACTTTGTGTTGATGGCACAGGAGAACATCTTGTGCCATTCAGAATGCTTGCCATTCTGAAGCAGGTTTATGAAATGAATGCTTTTTTCCTTATTGTAAATAAGGTAAAGGTCAAATTGTCAAAGAAAAAAATACATATGTAAAAAACCTGGCAGTGCTCAAGAAATAGCAGAGCTATCCCTGTTTGGGTTTTCTAACTCCTATGTGAGTTCCTGGTCTTGAAAACTGTTCTACAAGTGGTCAGCATCATTTGAACACTGGGATTTCCGAAAGAATTGGGAAAAAACAGTGTTCCTTAAAACATATGAAAATATTCAAGTAAAAATTCTGAGGTTTGAAAAAGCTAATATTTTATTAAAGATGTGCCAGTCAACCTAAAACAATAAGGGAAATAATTTATAATTTGATTGTTCAACTCATAACTTTTCTATTCTCCAGACAACTCAAATGCATTTTTTCAGAGGGCAATGATTCCTTAAGAGGCGACCCTTTGTGTCAAACTCAGCTGTTTCTTGATAAATTTCAACTGCTTACACTTTCTTCTCAACCATGCAAGAAGAAATTTTTTTGTAGTGAACTAGTCACAGGTGTATAATGCATAAACCTGTAGGAAGTGCCAGAAAAGCAAGAAAAGCATTATTAGAAAAGCAAGAGTGAACACCCAGTGACAATACAGAATTACAAAACTGATGACTCTTTACTACCCAGGCTGGCTATGGACTTTAAGGGGATGATAATGAATAGAGCCAGTGACCACAGTTAGTAAGACTGGCCTGTGGAAACACACTTTTTTCCAACTAGCTACATAACAGCTGGGAGGAAAACTGCAGATTTTTCAGTGCACAAGAGGCTCTTCCTCTCTTCCTTTGAGAACTTTCAACACAAAGAATTAAGGAAAGAACTAGGTGGAAGATATAGTGTGGTATGTATGAAGATGAAAGAATGAAAGCTGGAAAGCTGTGAGTAGGTTCTAGGCAATAGCAAAAGGAAATAAGGGGGAAAAGAGTGGCAGGATGTCAATAACAGTGAGGGGGAAATATTTGAAACCAACCTCCACAAGGAAGAGATGCTTTAAAATGATGCTTTCATATCTGATCTATTCAAGGTGTGTAGGGATTCCAAAGTTCAGGTTCAGCCCTGAGCTTTTATCATGGATGTTCATGCATTGTGTGTGGGAATTTGTTACATCAAACACCTGGATTGATGCCTGGCCCATAGAATTACATTGAAAATTTCTCTTGATTTTTTTTTTCATATTTCCATTCACTGAAAGAGTGCTTTTACTGGGTCAGTTTATCACAGAATGGGCTTAATTAGCAGCTTATTAAAGGTGATCTGCAGTAGTAACCAATAATAACACAATTCAGATTTCCATTGTATATAATGGTACAATAATTACTAACATCTCCATATAGGTACTTGGGGACATAAAATTTTCTGTGTTGGCTGAATACCAGTGTGTTCAGCTTTCAACCCTCTTCACCAAAGCACCTTTCCAAAACAATTATGGGAGATTTTTCTATGAATTCAATCTTTAATTCTTTTCTCTGCAGGTAAGAATTGTAATTTTCATGCATTTTAAAATACATTTTTATTAAATAGTTTCCTTAAAATGTATTAAAGGATAGTTTATTATTAATTGATGGCTTCCTTTGGAAGAGAAGAGCTTATAGATATGTTCATGCAGCATCCATTTCTCTGAAGTGCAGGATGCATCAGCTCTGATACCTATACAAAATAAATTTAAATGCAGTTTTCTTTGATATTAAGAATATAATGAAAACTATTTTAGCCAGTGCTTCTGCAATGGTAATGGTAGGTAGCTTGAGGAAAATTCTGGCTGAAATATGGTATTAACACTCTTTCTAACAGCCAATGCATTGGTTACACCAGCAAGCTGGAGACCAAACGCAACCTCCCAGTGTTCTGCAGAAAATCCACAAAATACATCTGGAAAGTATAAATTCCCACTCTCACATAGTGGCGATTAATATTTCTGAAAACTCCTGACTACCCTGTAAACAGTTGTTCTGCAGCCACTTGGGGCCATTTCTTAATCAGAAACAAAGGATAAGTCCACAGAAGTCTTGCTGAGAATAGATTTCAGTTAGTGAATTCAACATAACAGAGACGTAGCAGGGCTGCTGCCTGTAGCTCCAACATTAGGTCATGAATCCCCCATCACCACAATTTCCTTAAAAATTTCCAATGTCTGATCTTTTACAGGGTAGAAGAAAACAGAAAGAAACTGAAGTAAGCATTTTTTTTTTTGGTGGTGGTTGTTGTTGTTGTTGTTGTTTATCCATGGCTTAATTATCTTATTTCTCCTCTCATTTCTGAACAGTGGACACATACAGTTACATCTGTGGCCTTGAAGTCGGCATCTATTCCTTGAGGAACATGATAATAACTAGAAAGTGGTGCCCAGATACTAAAGGTGTGTTAGTAAAAGGCACTGATCAGTACCACATGTAAAGAAATGTCAAAGTCTTCTAGGAGAGCATCTGCATCTGGAAACTTTCAGATGTCAGCTAGAGAGGAAGAACGTTAAATGTAGACTAAATCTGTCTTATTCTTTGGCATTTGCAATAGAAGTTGCTGAGTCAGGATTGTAATGCTGAAATTCAGAAGGGAAAACAGTTTCATTCACAGCAGATGAAGGTAGAGTGATCATAGGAATCAATGTGCTCCTGGGATTTCTCCTGTAAACCTTTGGATTCAATTAAATTGAAAATGTGAAATCTAGGAATACTGAAAATTCAGTAACATTAAAATATCTAAATAGTGATGACATTTTAGAAACCAAAGGAGTTTCCCTGAAAACTGCAAGGAAAAATATTTTAGAGAAAACCTAGCCCCCTGTTATTTCTAGTTATGGCATAATAGGAAGCAGGTAATTTTTCACTTCTTTCTCAACGTGTCTTGATAGATGTCACTCAAAACCATATCACTGTTTGGATTGGATTCAGTCTGCATTTCATGTTTGCATTTGAATTTAGGTCTGTCACAACTGATAAATAGTGATAAATGTGACATTACTGCATCTAAAGATCATTAAATGTCAGCTCATGCACTGGCAGCAAAATGGCTGGCAGAAAGTCAATGATGCAGGAATTGTATGGAGTGTGAAGAGCGGAGATGGATCTAAGGCAGCAGGGAGTCGTGCAAGCTGTGAGCAATCAATCAATCATTTTATGCTGAGGGAGAACAAAATGAGATGTAAAGGGAGTTCACTGTGTACAGGTAGAGAGAAAAACTTCTTGTTTATAAGGGTTTTGATTCATGTCTGTGTGCATTTAGTAATCATGAAGAAAAATAATAGGTCAGTAAAAAGCAGTCAGTGTACTCCAGCCAATTGCTTTTGATAATTCATCTAAAAATTTATAGTCTTCTGTGGGTTTCAAAAATTATTTATTTATCTATTTATCTTTTTTATCAGTTGCTAAAGCCTGGATAGTTTATTATTTCCTAATTTTGTGTAGATTCATAACCTCAAAAAATTTGTGTAAATAACATAATTGGCTTCTGATTTAGACAGAAAACAGTATAAACCCCCAGCATAACAAAAAACAGTGCACACATGGAATCCTTTTACATAAGAACATCTATAAGTATATATATGCTGAGTTATTTTTTATCATAAGCAAAAACAATATAAAAATCATGGCAACATTTTAACTTCTCTTTTTTGAGGAAAAAATCAAGAGAAGATCCATTTGGATTTCTAAAGTAAGCCAGCAAGAAAGTGCACAAACTTGATGGAATGACTTTTGTCCATGAAGATTACTGAGTTCGATTCTAAAAGTTACTCTTTGAGTAACACAATGCTAATATTCTTCTAAAAGGAAGTTTTTTCTCTCTCCAAGCCACTTTCTACAATCCAATCATGACTGAGACTCTTTAGAAAATCCTAGGAAAATACCTTTTTAATTGGAAAATGCTTTTTTTTAAAAAAGCAAATAAAAAGCAGTCCTTTCAAATCACTCTGTAGCATTTAGTCCCCCCTACAGATTTTCTTTGTTGACCTATAAACATGTACTATTAACCTATATCATTATTACAGCCACAAATGTGGAAGTTGAATTCCATGCACTTACCTTATGCAAAAAATGAAAAAAAAAATCTTAGCTGTGTTTTCAGCACAAAAAGCAGTGATCTAAGTTCAAGCTTGGTGTTTAAGCAATATTAGAAGAGTGCTAAATGAACAAGACTGTCTCTGTGTGTGTAGTAAATATGACTCTGACTAAATACTTCTCTTCTTACAAGTCACTCAGATCTTACACTTTAATAAAAATCTTTGAATAACACTCCAATAATGCTTAGATCTAAGACAATGTTGAGAAGGTATATTATAGGTTTATTTTAACATTGTTAACAGGAAGATGCCCAGGACATTGCCCCTTGCATGGACGGGGAGCTGCTCAGTGACAATGCAGTCTGCTTCCTAGCCAAAGCAGAGTCTTGAAGTCGTGATTGTTCAGTGCCCACTTTACACAGACCATAACATTTGGAATGTCACTTTTTTCAGAGTCATTACATCCTGTTACACAGTCATCTTTCCAGAATTCACACCTCTTTGCCACTGGCGTCACCCCTGTAATAAAATTAAAAAAACTTGAGCACACTGAAAAAGTGACAAGGGATATGGACATAGACAATAATTACTGAATATGAAGCTGACCTTAGTTCTTCTCCCAAACAGTTAAGGCAGGTATCAACTACACAGTTAAGCTTCTATTTTTCTTACCTCAGTGACCTACAAGGAAACATGAAAAGAAAAGAACAAAGAGTAAGAATCTGAAGACTGATTTATCTTTCAATACTTTTCATTTAATAGTTTGACAAATTAAGCAGAACCTCTGTCATGTGCAAAGGTAAATTAAATAATAACCAAATGAACAATCTGTATTTGTGATCATTGTGTCTGGAGTAGAGATAATTTCCTTCATGGTAGATAGTATGAGGCTGTGTTTTTGATCTGCACTGAAAACAATGTTGATAACACAGGGAATTTTTTGTTTCCACAGAGTAGTTCTTGCTAGAGTTAAGGCCTTTTCTGTGTCTCATCCCACCCCACCAGTGAGGAGTGGGGCACAAGGAACTGGGAGAGGAGGAGACACATCCAGAACAGCTGACTCTAAGTGACAAAAGGACATTCCATACCATATTGTGTAATGCTCAGTATTTAGACATGGAGGAAGAAGAAGGAGGGGGGAAACACTTGTAGTGATGGTGTTTGTCTTCCCAAGTCATCACTATGCATGATGGAGCCCCGTTCTCCTGAGGATGGCTGAACACCTGCCTGCCCATGGGGACTGGTGAAGAGATTCCTTGTGTTGCTTTCCTTGCGCGCACAGTCTTTACTTTATCTATCTATCTATCTAAACTGTCTTCATGGCAACTGATGTTTTCTCAATTTTACTCTTCAGATTCTCTCCCTCTTCCACCAGGGGAGAGTAAGCAAGTGGCTGTGTGTAGCTTAGTTCTTGGCTCATCAACTAATACTGCTTACCTCAACAATACTAAAAGATAATTAGGTAAGTCAAGCATCTAGCAGCTATGAAGTATCAAAGTGTGACTTCCCTTTACATTTAATGTACAATTGTATATCACAATATGAAGATAAGGAATGACCAATAATAAACTCCTAAAGTCTTTATCAACATGACATCCTTTAATGAAATGCACACAGTGGGGAGCCAAGGCTATATTGCAATGCAGAATAACAATAGAAAGAAGATATTAACTAGGTAGAAACAAAGATGAGAGAAGCTAAGGCACAAAAAACCCCCATTATAACATATGGACATAACAGCTACTGAGTCTTAAGCTGGTCCAGTATACACAGCCAGGATCCCATATTTGAAAAAGATGCTGACTTTCTCCAACTTATCCTCAGGAAAGGCAGGAGAGTTTGAAAAGCAAAGAAAACATGAAAGTTTTCTATGACGAAAGAGTTAATTAATTGAGTTATTTTAATTCTGAAAAGTCAGAAGGGAAAATACATGAAGAGTCTTCAAATACACGAAAATTGCTTTAAAGGGGCTAGAAATACTTTCAAAGAAGATGTTGAGAAGAGACTTGGGTCAGAAATCACAAAAAAATCTTAACAGATAGTTAAACTTAGAAAAAGATTGCCTAGGAGAGTCCAGAAACTCCAATCATGTGAGTTTTGTGAAACAGTTGGACAGAAATAGAAAGAATGACTCAGATATAGTCAATATTGTCCATGGCAAGGGAATGGACTTAATTACCTCTTGGGAAAATATTTAAGCTGTGGCTAAATGCAGTTAAAATCTGCATCACATATATACAGGAGATAGACTAAAGGGTGATTTTTTTCCCCTGCTATCTGAAATGGATGAACGATAACATTACCTTTTTTACGTGCTAAAGGAAAATCTTTGCTTATCGACCATGTGTTATAATCTTCCATTTTCACTATTTGAACTCAATGAAAAAGCCAAAGGTAATTTTCAGTTCTCAACTATAATGTCAATAGGCTTGTACACTACTAATAGAATATTAAATGTTTTACACAAAGGAAGGAAAACCTCCAAGAATCTTAGTACTCGGAGCTATAATATATTGGATGAATAACAGAAGCAGGACTCTTATCTACTAGAAAAATATAATTAGGGTTAAATCAGAAACTTACAAAAAACCCCATCTATCTTGTATAGAAGAAATCATGATTCAATCCTTACTTACAAGTGAACTCCTGTAGAAAAGTACAAAACAAAGATGTAATATTGGTTCTGTCACTTTATGCTTTCGTTAATATGTATTAGGAGGATGGAAAGGGAGGGTAAAGTAAAAGGAAAATGTAACTTAACAGTTAACTGGTTTTGACTAGTTAAATATGCTTGTAGTGGTATTTTCGCTCTTGTGGAGCAACAAAACTGTTGACTTCCACAAAGGTGAAGAGGTAATTTTTAAAATTTTCGTAAGTTTCAACAAGTGTTTCCTCCCTCTGCTGTCACAACATCCATATGTAACACAATGTATTTTCCCCAGTAATTATCTTTTAAGTTTTCCTTCTCAGAAATGAGCATCTGTTCAAGATAACTTATTGGGGAATAGAACAGAAATGCCTGTTTCTGTGTTCTCATTCCAAAAGGATTTGCCTAATTCATTGAGATCATTCGTTTTGCTAAAAAACCCAAATAATCCACCTCTCCTCCATTTATTTTCTTTTTGCTGCAAAAATATTTATTGTTGTTGATGATAGGAGTTTATTTCTGCCTTGTGCTATCAAGCCTGGTTATGCACAGAAGGCATTAATCATGAGTCTTATTGCTAAAACAATTCTCCACCCATGACCCTCAGTTCATCTGTGCAAGCTGACACTTTTGAGTGTCAAATCCTCCTCTCAAACCAATCACTACTCTCATTTGCAAAACTTGTACCATACGATTTCTCCGTTTTCATTGATTTTGCAGTTATTCAGTTGTCAGTGTACATTGTTGATCACAGAACTGCCAAGAGGGAAGGCTGTTGGCTGAAGGAAGGAAAAAGAATGGCATTTTTATACATGCTACCTAAGTTATATTTATGGAGTGAGGATTTTCCTCTCATAGGTACTTGAAAGGAGTTGCTCTGCAGTCTGTATAAGACTTATTCTCTATGTTTTACAGCTACCCAGATGAATATTAATATGAGACTTTGGGGGGAAAAGTTAAGAAAGTTCTTGTAAACCTTGGATAGTAATTTTCTTCAATACGTAAAAAACGAAAAATAAAGGATCACTGGTTTTAATTTTAAAGAGAACGTATCACTTCTGCTCAGTGTAGGAAGGAGAAAGTTTTAAAGAAAACATGCACTTCTCGACAAGCACAAACTGTGAAATGTATTAGAAAATAAAGGTTTTAATGTCAATTATCATTAAAAACCTTATTTTCAAAAACACTTCACAGTTTAGTCATGCTGAGAAGTGCTTCTCATCTTTGAAATTTTCAGCCTGCTACACTGAGCAAAATGGGTGCAATTTTCTTTTAATTGTTTTGAACACCATGTGTGAGAGAACATGACAGAATGCAAATTGCTTCTACAAGATGTAAGAGGCAAATAAGTTGTTGAATTTTGTGGCATCTCTCTGTGAGCTGAAAGCATGAGATGCACTACTTTTTTAGCAATAGGTCAGGAAGGAATATCTCGGTCTCTTGTTTGCTCTTTCTCTGGTTTAGTTTGCAATTCAAGACAAGAAACCAAGAGGTTTCACATTCGTAGTTCAGTAGCAGTTTTGTCCTTAGCAGCAATAGTGGAGACCCTGGGTCAGGCCTAAACCAGACTCACAGCATTTGGGGTCTTTTAAAGTCACCTGTCTGCCTCCCAGCTATGTATACCATAAATGCAAACTGAAAAGCAATCTTTTTTCTTTAGTCTTTCTAGCTGGCCAGGCTGAACTAGGGCAATAAATTATTATGGACTAAGCTCCACCATGCATTAGTTATAATGTGGTACCACACTCTTACACAACAGGCCAGCATCTCGTGCTGATCCTTGTACTGTGAACATTATATACTGAGAACTAAAAAAAAAACTAATGAATTATACTGACTGCCTAGGGGTTTTTTTCCCCAGAATCTCTGCAAAGCCGACTATTTCTATTTTGCCCAGCTATTAGGAACCTCCACATACATACATACAGCAATATCAAAATAGAAAGAGGGCAGAACTCAGACTGTCTATGAAATGAGGCAATTAGCAGCAACGAAACAAACACTGATTCTATCTCATATGACCAATTAGGCACTATTGATGAGGCTAGCAGAAGATGTTTCCCTCTTCAGTACTTCTCTGGCTTTGCCCAGCTAGTTTGCTTTCTGCAGCACTGTGTTTTAAGGCACAGTGGTCAGATTTCTCTTTGAAGGCCTCTAATGATCTGACAAAAGTTTTCAGTCGAGTTGCAATAGAAATTCCCCCAGGATAGTTTGACATTGCATTATTATTGCAATAGTTTCTACAGATATTCTAAAGTCAAATTAATATAATTTTTTTAGGGGTAAGTGCCTTCTGCAATGTGGTTCCTTTGTGCAACATGACAGAACTGTCACACTATTTTTATCCAACTTCTTGCAGTTGCAGAAAAATTTTCTCTTGTTCTATCTTCATCTAGGAAACACAGGTACTCCTGGATATCATCTTGCACTTCAGCTGCCCAGGAGAACTTTAATTTTATGAGTTTCAATTCAATTTCTGAGCCTTAATATGGAGGTTCCTTGTGAATTTCCATTCATGGTCTCACTTTTAGAAAGTTTACTGAAATTAAATAAATAACAGGATAAACTTGTGAGAAAAAAAATCATTAGGCTATAGAGCAGATCTACATACAGCTGGAAATCTACGTAAGGACTGCTGGAGGCATTTTGAATCCACCATTAATGTCACAGAAAAAGGTTTTCTTTTTATAGTACAATAGCAGGAGGCAGTTTTGAGACAAATTAAGGGGTAGGTCTGCAAAGGGTTGATTAGTAAACCTTTTAATAGAAATCATGAGTACAAGAATGCTGGAGGTCTTTCGGAGTGCTCCTTTCTCCTTCTTTCTCTCCTTCCTCTCAAAGATAAAAAAATGAAATCTATTATTTTTCTTGTTCTGTGTACCGAAATGAGATTACCTTATTATGAATTCAGTCTTCTTGTTTCACTTAAACATGACCATTATTCTTTTAATTCATATATTCTCAAGGCATGTCTAGACTACAAACATTGAAATCATGATAGAAGTCTTGCACATTAAACATGAAAAGCATCTCTGTTCAGCTAAAGCATAAACAACAGAGCTGAAGTTTTCCCCTGAACACTCAAAACCAAAACCATTGAAGAACATTTTCTACTACAATTGTGCATGTGAGCAAGCCATGTTTAAGAAAGAGCATAGATAAATCCACATGGCATAGACATTTTCTAATATTCTGTATGACAAGAGTGAGTGAAACGTTTTTTCATTGCATGAGCTACCGTAAAAATAACTGCTTTGAAAAAAAAAAAATGGAAAAGGAAAAGTGACCCGGTATAAAACATGCACATTGATGGCTGTTTTCTTCCCTCATCAGTGTAAAATGTAAATATATGTTTTTGTATACCTTGTGTTTTTTCCATTTTAAGTCTCAGTATTTGTAGAAATTCTGATTTTTCACCATATCAAACATAACTTAAAAAAAAAATTTCAGCACTTTTAATAAGGGTCAAATTTTCTTATTTGACTCATATTAAAGGTATTGCTCAGTTCAGACCACAAAACATTCATTTCTAACTTAATCTGACATATTTTCATTACCGTCCAAATTACTGGACATTTTTGTCTGTGATCTGTCTTTTAAGTTTTCGAAGGAGAAGTAGAATATTTCATTTTAAATAAAGTCTTGTGTTCAAGTTAATCAGAAAAGGACACAAGTCCTGGAGGCACATCAAGACAAAAAATATAGGAAAGTGTACCATAAATGAGACATTGCTGAGAAGAAAAAGAACATTGCAGAACTTTTTAAGCTCTCTATAACCTTGTGTAAGAGGGCTGTTATGTGCCTTAGGTGTTCTTGACATGGTCTTTTTATTGCCCTTTCATACTGTACCCTTGCTGACTCCGAGTACAGAAGGAAGGCAGGAAATTTATATTTTCTGTATATTTTATGTTGGACTCTTCGCTTTGGCATTTGAAGCATTATTGAGACTGTTGCTTTTAATAAGAAAAGAGAAAATGTATAAGACCTCAAGCAAGAGGCAAAATTTATTCCAAATAAAGTCAGATATCAATATATCACATAATCTTAATTCTATCAAAGAAACATTAACAGATTTTAGCACCATTGCTTTACAAATAATTAGCGATAAATGGAGTGTTATTAATCACAACTCCATGTAATTTGAAGGTCTTTTTATTTTGGGTTGGTTTACATGACAATAGTCCTGCTGGCGACAGATGGGGCACACCTGTCTCAAAGGGGGAATATTAACACGGCTCATTGAAACGGCTTAAAACTAGCTTGAAGGGGCAAAAGGATATAACCAGGCTCACCAGAGAGTGTTGGTCTAGGGAAGAGTGTCTGGAAAGTTGCCTGGTAGAGAAGAACCTGGGGCTACTGGCCAACAGATGGCTAAAGGCAACCTAGCTTGTGCCCAGGTGGCCAAGAAGGCCAATGGCATCCTGATTTGTATCAGGAATACTGGGGGCAGCAGGAGCAGGGCAGTGATTTTCCCCCAGTACTCGGCACTGATGAGGCTGCACCTCAAATTCTATGTCCAATTTTTGGCCCCTCACCACTAGAAAGACATTGAGGTGCTGGAGCAGGTCCAGAGAAGGGCAATGAAGCTTGTAAAGAACCTGGATCAAAAGTCTTACAAGGAGCAGATGAGGGAGTTGGGGTTGTTTAGCCTGCAGAAAAGGAGGCTCAAGAGGGACTTTATCACTCTCTACAACTGCTTGAGATGGTGTTGCAATGAGGTGAGGGTTAGTGTCTTCTCCCAGGTAGGAGCAGGCTGCTCAGGGATGTGTTTGAGCCACCATTCCTGGAAGTATTTAAAATATGAGTAGATGTGGTGCTTGGGGACATGGTTTGGTGGCAAACATGGTGGTTCTGGGTTAGCAGTTGGACCCAATGATCTAAGAGATCTTTTCCAACACAAATGATTTCATGATTCTATGATCTACATATAATTAATTTTAATCACTCACACGAGCATCAGTCATATTACATATACAGCCAGAAACCAGCTACAGTTTTGGTCTATCCTGATGCACAAATACAAAAAAGATCTTACAATACATTGTATAGATGTAAATACCAATTAGAATACACAGCAAATAGATATGTTGTGTGTTCTAGGCATGGCAACTAAATGTAAGGCTTTGGTTTCTGGAGCACTGAGAAATGAGGACCTAGTGCAAGAGATGCAGAAAGCCTAAGGCCAACAGTGCAAACCTTCTGTGACAGAAACTTGCATGTATATCATTCTCTCCAAAACCAGCATTCTCATCAATTATCAACACATATGTGGGTAAGAAGCCTCACAGTGACCCAAACACCTTTTATATGGTGAACAAATCATAACTGTTTCAGCTTTTGTAAAGTATGAATTTCTATTAAAATTATATGTATGATTCCTCTAAAGCCTATTTGAGAATGTGTGATTTAAGAAGAGTGATGAGTCAGTGAAATTTTAAGATAAAAAAATGCCCTTGGTGGTAAGAAGCTGAGCAGTGCTCAATGTTTCAATTGCTTTGCACATCTTAGAGTGTCCTTCAGTTCAAACACCTCCTTAGATCAGCAAAGGTCTATGCTGTAAGTGACAGCACTGAGCTTCCTATACATGCATGAATTATTCATTTCCTAAATAGATACATTAAAAAGAGAGCTATTTAGAATTTAATGAATATTAATAAGACCATTCACCAACATACCACATATATCTATGCTAAAGAAATCAATATGGAGGTATATTTATTACTAGCGTGCCTGGAAACATACAACACTTTTTCACTAATACCACCAAAAAAATTCACTTTCAAGACTAGAGTTACTTAATCTTCAGCATTCTGAAAGCACACAGGGATTTTACTGAATTGAAAGCAGAATATTACAGAGAAAGGGACGATTAATAAAGGCCCTATTTGCTTAAACCTTGTGCAAAAATTGGTCTCTAAAGGAAAAGTTAATTTCCTACTAAGTCACATTCATGAAAAGATAAACATTCTAAACTACAGAGCGCAAATACAAATATCTACACCACATAGTCAGATCTAGAGTTTTAGTTTATTGTAATGCAATCCTGCATCCCTTATTCTGAATTTCTCTGTCAATCAGACCATAAAAATAGCAAATTATTTAGCAGTAGAGTGATATGCTGAAACCCACAGAGATTGAATTTTAATAGCAATCCCAAACAAAACCTTCAATTTCCTAATCTCCTCTTTTAAAACACTTAAGGGAGTTGAAATTCACTTTTGAATTTGTACAAGTATTTGTGACAACATGTCTTCTAGTCATCATTCAACACTTTAGAATTCTTAAAAAATGAGGTGCAGAAATCCACATTATAGCACTTAGTCTTTTCCTCAGTCAGGCACCATACTTTGAAACGCTTCTGCATCCAAACTAAATTATTACTCTAATTAACACTGGCACAACTTCTCGCAATCACAGGTTTTTAACTGTAAGATAACATCAACACAGTTGCACAAGCTTGCTGGAAATTTTATAGTTGCTCCTTTGCAGGTAATCTATTTGCCTATCAAGAAAATGTTGTGCTTAGGAAGTTTTCTTCCTTGAGCCCTCTCTCCATACAATCATTATTTTTTCTCCCAACTCCTTTGAAGGCCAGTGGCAATATTTTGTCTTTGGGATGGATGCACTCTAGACTTCTACTTCAGATCCATCTTTGGGTTTTCAGGTGTCATAAGAACTTACTGGGTCAATGTCATGATGATAAGGAATCCAGGTTGGATTTCTTTATTTCTGTTAGCATAAATTAAAATGAACTTTTTTCTTGCTAGTGACCTTTAGGCAAGCCAAAATTAGTTGTGTAGCATTAAGGTTACCTCAGACACAATGTGCTAAATAGAGTAATTTAATCCATGCACACACATTAAGAAATCAGTTTGGTTATGATCTCTGTGATCTGAATGAAGCTATCACCTAGTACAGAGTCGAAATAGAAGGTTGCAATAAAGGAAACTAGGATTCATGTAAGTGGTTTTCATAAAGTGACTCACCTGTCAATCAAGGCTCGGAACTCAGCAAGGAAAGATCACTGAATTAATTAAAAATTTTGCCCCAGATTTCAAAATCAATCACAAAGAAGAGAAAAATTATCAAACAGAAAAACTAGTAGCACATCAAGGTCAGAGGTATGTCTTTCCCAACAAAAGATTCTGTCAAAGACCCTGCTGAAATTACACATGATAAATGTGAGAAGGTTTTTGACAAGTTCAAGAGCATTCTAAACATTATCTAGAAGAGTATATTTATGTCTTTACTGAAGAAAATGTGAGCCTTTTTTAAAAAAAATAAGTTCTTAGTTTTAGTAATGTCAAGAATAACGTAGAGTAGGCGTCCTGCAATTAGAACTCAGTTGTTTCCTAAATCTACCCACTTACAGCCTTTTTTATCTTTGTGCAAATCTCTTTACACTGTTATAATCCTGCAATTGGCCTCCTGTCAAAAAAGTGCTGCTTAAGCATGTGCAGTTTAAAATCCCTCTGCCCTTTGCCTCGTTTCTGATAAGAAGAAAGCACAAATCTCTAGCTACCTGTTTAGGAGGTTTTATTTCCTTGCTCTACTAGCTCAGTTGTGGCTGAATGCAAGGACTGATGTGGTTTCAAAGTCATCTACTATATTCAGATCTGGCAAGAGCAGTGACAGTCCTGTAAACACTGCTTCCTTCTATTCTCCCAGGTTTGACAACATGAACTAAAGTGGATTCTTGCTTGGCCAGTTACGTCAGTCTTTGGTTCCTCTAAGTCTAACATTAGCTGTATGTAGAAGGGGTGTAACAACACAGCTCTGGCCCTCTGAAGTCTTCAAGGTGCTGTATGGTTATAAATATAAAGTGTTAATTACATTTCTTTTATAATAATAAAACATTCAAGTTTGGAGTTAAAAAATTCTCCATGGGAAACATTGCTGTTTCATTTAATCCAGAGTGCCTAGAGGACATTCCATTTGCTGCTCTCAGTTATATTAAACACTTATTCTGGAAATCCATGGGGAATTCCTGTTACACAGAATGTTGAAGTTTTGCCAAATATATTGGATGAAATGAAGCATGAAAATATATGAATGATTTATACCAATATATACAGGGACTGTTCATATAATAGGCAGACATATGTTTTTCTGTCACTAAAGGATTTAAAAGCTCGCAGTTTAAGTATATCTAATGCAAAGATAAAAAAATATTTATTAAAGTTAGTGACTTTTCATTGACAGAAGTTCTGTTTTCCCTGTCTGAAGTGGTTGAAGTAGTATGAATGCATATTCTTGTCTTACAACGTCAACTTAAGAAACATCTTATATTGACTCTTATGCAGAGCCATTAACAAGTTAATTTTCCTTGGCCAAAAGCATTTCCATCATTTTCATTTCCATCTATTCAAAAACTAATTCTAGCTATAACCAAGAAATCTGGTTCCTTGTTAGCATATTCCAAACAACTACTGCCTTTCATCCCAAGAAAATAATCAGTGACTCTGACTACAGTTGGATTCTTACCATACTAGTCCAATAACTATTCCAATAATTAGTCCTTTTAGAAAATCATGTATAGCTCATACTCTCTGCTTATGACTCACATATTGTTTTGCATCTTACTTCCAAGATGTTTTACGTATTCCATTAAGAAAAAAAAAAATCTATGAATAGTTTCCTAAATCTGATGGTGGTTGTGGTGCTTTTACCTCAGCTGCATTTTCACATAGAGGGATCAAGGCAAGTAAATCAGAAAATCATATATTACATTCTAGGAAGGATATTGCAAAGGCTTCTAATCAGATGTATATATCATACTGAAGATTTTGTTCTGGTTCCTTTATGAGGAATTCAAACTCATTTGTTAAATGCTCGTGTTCATGCATTACTTGATCCCTAATTAACAGAAAAGAATTTCCCTCCACTATAAATCTATTCGGATATTTAAAAATTTGAAAATTTATAGACTCTAAACAAGGGACAGAAGTACTATTAGGGAAACAGGTATACCATGCCTCTGAATATTAAAAAGCATGGAGGGGTCTTTAAGAAATCAGTTGAAAAACATTGAAGCGGATGTGTAGGGTCTTGCCCCAGTATGATTTTGGTATCATCTTGTTATTTGTCACGTTGATCAAGATCCTTGCCAAGGCATGCTGGTTCTCTGAGGTGGCTCTTATGATAAAGTTTCCTTTTTAGGCATGCCAGAATGGAGGAAATAGTATTTAGTAGGTCAGACCTTTGAATACAATTAGGATTTTCCAAGGTCCATAGTCATGAAACCTCAGAAGTGTTCCTAGGCCTTATAATTTTGTTTTGCTCCTGGTTTCTCCTCTGCTGCTAAATAACTTAAACAAGACCTAAATCACTATGGACTCCATAAAATATTTTCTTTAAAGTTTCCAGAAATGGTTATTCCACTGCCTCTTCAAATAGCCTAGAGAATTCTATTGTGGTGTCAGAAATAACCAAAATCCTTAAACATGTCTGTTTCTTATGCATCTATGAAATATGGAGGTGAATGTTATTTAAGCAACAGCTGCAATTAAATAGGAATGGTGTTTCCTGTAGAGTGAATAGGGCTGCTCAGAAATATGGAGAGAATTGTCTACAGTCTTGTGAGTATATGTAAAGAACATGGGATTCCAGTTAGGCTTTGGGAGCTATTCAAACAGGTGTATTTGAAACTTTAAGTAAACTGGTGTGAAAGGAAAACTTTGTTGATAGAAATGGTATTTTGTGGAAGGACAGAAACAGATTTTCAGAGTCCAAATTCATATTAAAACAGGACATGAAGAACAGAAAAATACAATAGAGACTTTTCATTCAAAAACCCACAGCAGCAGCCTCAATAGAGTAAAGCTCCTCTTTTAGCTAACACTGTCCCTAAAGGACTGAAAAGCAGCTGTATAAAACCCTAGTACTCCCACTTTGATTGAAAATATTTATCTTTGCTTGATGAAGATGGAAATAAACAGCACGAAGGGAAAAACAGTCCTCTGTAATGAACTCTAAGTCCTTTACACTGCAATAAGGCTCCTTGTGTCTTTTCACTCAGGTTAAGCAATGTCGAATGAAAACCTCAGATATATCACACTCATAAAAGGAGTAGTGATCAGTTTGAACACACTTTCTACATGTGCTTGGATTGTATTCATTTGGTGTACAGATCCATAAATGTCCTGCTAAAGTACAGGGTATAGAAATGTGGAAGTGCTTGCCATGCAGCAGCAAAGTTCAGCAAACTCCTCATGCATGATAAGGATCTAGACTAGCACTTATGTGACTCACAAAGTGGATTTCATTCATATTGCTTCTACTTTGTACTTTTTGCTGGAGCAAAATGTGACATTTTAATGCCTTTTGCAGAAAAAAAATATCTATACCTGGCAGTTATTAAAATATACATTTTACAGAATTACCAGTAGCCTCCTTGTTAATGTAGTTTAAAGCTTTCAAATCTTACTGAAAAGGCTTCTTAAACAAATCAAATATTAATGCTTAATAAGAGGTAAGAAAATACTGAAAATTGCAAAGTTTCATTTTTAAAAAATATGAAGTGTTAAAACCTAATTGCTATAAAATATTCATGGTTAAATTATTAAAATCATTATTAAACCCCAAGTGCTGAAGTCATCAATTCACAAGCTCTGTGTAACAGAACTTCAAGAGCCATATTTTTTTTCTGAAAGCCCAGCGATTACATACCCCTGTTGACTCAGTTCATGCACCTGCTACAGGACACGGGTCAGGCTGGTCTCAAGATATCTATGCTTAATTCATATAAAGTTACATCCAGACTCACATCCTGTCTGCTGAGAAAGAGGGCAGATAAGACCTTAAGGTATACCAGAGAATCCATATTTCTTTCCTGAGTAGTTTTACAAGAAGTAGTGCATGGAGCATAAATGAATCCCATTTATCTGGTCAGGCCTTCTGACGGCTGTTTCCACTTTCTAGTAATCTATATTACTTTTGAATAGCTGCAATGAACCATTATCCCACGGATTGACAACACTTTGTTTTCTGAAAGTGATATAAAAAAGCAGCAGGAAGGTTACCTTCTGAATCCAGCTCTCTGACTGAATAATAGAAAAAGCTTATAAAGCAAATTCCAAAAATACATGCAGAACTCCCAACATAGCTTTCTATCGATTTTCAAGTATTGTCCAGTTCAATTTAATGCAAACACTAGAGACCTGTGGATGTCATTTTTATATTTTGGTAGCATGAATCTGTTCCAGTGACAATGAAATGCATTTCTGGCTACATCAAGCATCAGCTACATTAGTATCCAGCAGACAGATCCATCATTCAGTGGTGTAAGAATTGGAGGTTATTAAGAGGATATAGAGAGTTAATAAAGGTATGAATATCTTTCCGTTGCTTATCATAATGAAAGCTTGCACTGAAAAAGCAGTGGGGGAACAGAGTGGGATTTCTTTATCTAGCCCCCAGATTTTTAGAGGGGGAAAAAAAAAAGATGGAAAGAAACATTATCTCTCAGCATCATTATCTTTGAGATATCTGTCACATGGCAAATTTTACAGTGACACATTAGCACAAAGCAGTATTTGCAGTCTTCCTGCACGGTGCTCATTAAACTTTAATGAAACACTATTTCCAAAATTCACTGCCAAATGCACTTATCCTACAAATGTCACTATCAGCAATTTTACATGCACTTCTGGTGGAGGAAAAAATTGTAGTTCCTCTACTTTTTATTTTTAATACCTGAGAAAGGTCAGTTACAATATGGCATTTCTCTGAGTACTCCAGGTCACTTGGACTTGATTCTGCCCTTGTTTCTGTCAAAATAGTTCTATCACTTAAGATGGTTTTATCAAATTGAAAATGAGCTGGAAAAACTTTCATGGCAATCTCTGCCACAGGGTCCAGTAAATACTTCAGCACTCTCAGTTATGGAAGGGATGGGTTAAATGTCGCTTTTTTAGCAAATTAACAAATTTGATGCATAACACCATGATAAGTTTTTTTTTCAAAATATTTTGAAGTGCACTTTTTCATTCATTATGCATGCAAAAATTTGAGGAGAGAAATTTAGCAGATAATATTAGAACAAATATAGACAGAAAAACCCCGGAGTTTTGCATGAAAAAGAGTAGGGAAATTATGCTTTAATTAACATTAGCCTATCCTCTGTGATAACCTAAAGCACCTAAGATTCATAAATTCTCATTCATCAAAAGAAACTACAAAAGTCAGAAGGCCTGTAAATAATCAGAAAATGTTATTAGTAAATTACAAAATACATGTAAATTGGTATAGTAGTTCCTGACCAGCTATATAGACACATGGCAGTGGGTTTTGGATAAAGGGGTCGAGTGAAAGGGATAAAAGAAATTAAGAGGTAGACATAAATTAAAGAACAAAGAAAAAAAGAATAAAAAGGGAAGAGGAAAAGAGAAAAAGAGAGGTAAATGAGAAAGTGATTGCCAGTCCTGGTTTCACAATCCAGCTGCCAAGGATTGCTCCTTCAGTCCAACTGATGAGATGCTCAGAGTCCAGGGGGCTCCACCAAGGCTCAGGAGGGTGTACCCTTATGTAGGTAGGTTTCTATGTGCATAAGTTATCATTTGCAGTCTGTTCTTTCTGACCTTTCTGGAAATGGGTTGAAGGGCTTCTGGGGTCCTTGGTGGTCTCAATCTCCCTCTGTAGTCCATGTCCACTTCCTGCCACTCTTTCCTGCACTTGTGCTGTGCTGTAACTTATTTCTGCATTATCTTTATATCCAGATAGGATCTACAGAGAACTCTACCAGTTCAATAACACAATTATACTAATTTTTGTATTTGTTCAGATTTACTTGCAGATATAAAATGTGTGGGTGGATATCATGTTGTGTTAGGAATAGTAGGTATGGAACCAAAAATCAGGTGTGTTCAGTGACATTTTTGGCAATTGTATTTGGTTCTGTTCCTTCAGTATGTTGCACCTGAGCAGGGGAAATAGATATAAATTTTTCTCAGGTCAGAAAGGCTAGTCTAGATTCTAGTCCCCATGAACACTCAAAAATGCAGGGTATGACCATTCAAATGGTCACATTTTGTTACTTAGGAACAATGATATATGGATTTCTTTTTTTTTTCTTTTTACTATGTCAGTTTGAAGAGCAGAACTGTGTGCAGTTAGTTCAAGTTATACATTAACAAATGATTTCTTTCTGTTCCTTCCTGCTTCCAATGAGTTGCAAATAGAATTTTCTCACTGGAACCTAGCATCCTTCTTCATTCAATCATTTTGTTTTGTTCAATGTAATTTCTTTAACAGTGTTTGGTTTTAGCCCCATTACCTTGTGAGTTTTGAATATTGAAGTGCACTGAAGGCACTAAATGTGCTGGCTTTCCTAATTTTCCTTCATTTTCTTCATTTAAATATCATCTGCATTAGAAAAGATGCTTATGATTCTTCAGCACTTTTCTACCTTCAGTACTTTTCACTACCTTGATCAGCATAAATAAACAGCAGAAGCGGCATCATTTTGATGAAGTCCCTGATGCCACACATGCTGCAGTAACAATTGTTTTGCTGACTCCTTGGACAAATTAATAATCTCTTGATATATTCTGGCATTCCTTTGTAGAGCAGAATGTGTCCTACTACTGCTACTAGATATGCTATTCTAATCCACTTAACCACTATGGATTTCATAATTTAAATTTAGTCCTTGGTGTATATTTCCATGTAACAGACATAAAGATTGATATAAGAAACATTCCTAATGCATGGACTTTTTTTCAGAAGCAAGGTGTGAGAAGAGCTAACTGCATCTTACCATCTCACAGTGTTCAAAACTGGTGTCAATGAAACCATAGCAGATCACATTCACACTCAAAAATTAAATATGTAATTGCACACCGTATTGTGTAGGACTCAAAGACATTAACACGAAAAGATAAAATTTCAAATAGAATTCTAATGTTTACCAACCATATTTTAAGAAAATCTTACTGCTTTTCATTTGTTTCCTGTAGAATATCCCACTGACACATTTCTTCTATCACAAAAAACTAAGTACCTCTATCACTTAGCATATGCTCCTCAAAGCGAACATTTATTTAAAAGAATAAATACCAAAAAGAAGTAGAAATTTATGCTGATACTTTGGCAAGAAAGGCTAGCAAGCAAATGTGAACACAAGCATCATATTTACATTCATCCCTAGCTCCATGATTGTGTACAACTTAGGTTTGCCTCTACTTTAATATAATTCATACACTCCTTTAAACTCCCCAGAAAAAACTAATAGATGCCCTCTAAGGAAGCAATGAGTACAAAATTGGAATGAGAATTAAGAAGATAAACATTACTAAATTTTCTCAAAAATAAAGCCTCATCCTTAGGTACAAGCACAGGCTTACTCTTTGAGACAAACAACTCCCGTCTTCACTGTAGTGTGTTATATTCACAAAGAACTCTTATTGAGTTCGTTCTTAAAACTACTTTCGCTGTACTTTGTACAAGTAGAGTGTATTCTGAATTTCTATCAAAAGCAAGAAAAGACAACCAGGAAAAAGTATATCAACTTTTGCAGTCTCCAAAGTTGAATGGTGAAGCCAAACTAGTTAAGTATCACCTTTTTCCTCAGTAATGTGTTTACAGGTCATTCACTAGACTTCTGATGGATTTCCAGTATTATAGCATAAAACTTCAAAGATTCATGAGTTGTGTTCTGCTTATTTTACTTCTATACTGAATTGACTAGTAGTTCTTCAGTCTGTCTTCTACCTGAATCGTGTAATATGAAATATTTTTATGTATCACTTAGGAATTTGGCAACACAGATATCAATTCCAGACAGGATTTTGTTCTAAAATTCCTAGAAGCATTTCCTAGGTAACAGACTACTCCACCTGATGTATTAATATGGTGGGCTATAGTTACCTTAGTACTGCTAAACTTCACAAGATCAGAAAATGCACGTCTACCTTGGTATTCCTGTTTTTCTCAGGTAGAAGAAACCCCCCTCTTTTTTATCCCTGTTATTTTCAAGTAATATTTTTTATATATTTATAACTACATAGAGAGGAAAACAGCAGAATTATCTCATTAATTTTTAAGTCAGAATGGATAAAGAGAAACAGTCAGGTTATTTTCAATCAGTATGTATTTTTCTGAAGTGATTTATGCTGCCTAAGTTTTGTTTGTTCTGTCCTTTCTGAAATAAATATTGTTATTCAACCCGGAGCCTTAAGTCACACGTTTAAATAAAAAAAGTTAATATGCAACCATCTGCATCCCTCTACAGCTACAGACAATTTTTTAGGCTTGTAATACTAAAAGCTGCATTAATTATTAATTTATTTTGTCATATATCCTTAATTAAAAGAAAACCCAGCTAACTCCTTTTAATTTTCTCTTCATATTGCAGATAATTTTTAAATGGTCTGAAAGGAAGAGACTAGCCACATAAAGGTAAAGTTATGGAGCATTTTTTCACATCAAAATACTAACTAAGGGCAGAATTAACTTTGTGTAAACAATTAATAAACTCGGCCCGACACTCAGCAGATATAAACTGACAAAACTGAATTGAAATCCATGGAATGAGAGTGATTTATATGAAGAAGCCAGGGGTTTTATTGTTTGGGTTTGTTTGTTGTTTGTTTGGGTTTTTTGCAAATATATGCATATGGGAATATAAGGTGTTGAAATACACTTCCCACCTTAATAGTGGAAGAAAAGCTATATCACAATCCTTTCATTACTATTATCCTGGATTTGTTCATAATTTTATCTAAGGGAGAGCTTGAAGTAAGGTTAACAAAATTCAGGGATTAACAGGAAGCAAAATAGATATAAAACTTCAGATTTTCATTTATTCTTCAATTGAATGACAGTAGCAATTATATTACAGTATTATGCTTTATCAAGTTTCATAAAAACTGTTGAAAATGCAAGTTCCATTTTGGACAGGAAACATACCAATGTTGAATTATACTTCCTCTTCTGCCAACAGGTACCTAACAATTAGGGTGGCTCACACTGTGTCTGAAACATATTATGAGATATAAGGCAAATTTACTTATGGATACAATTTTACAGTGGCATTCTTTGGCATGCCTTTCATCTCAGAGGCTTTTAATTTGCCTGTTTCACCTTTGACAAAAAAAGTCTGCAATTAAAACTACCAACCATGACTACACTGAGGGGTAAATTTGGCAGCTACTAGATTAATAAGCGTGGAGATCAACCATTAATGGTCACACAATAGATGTTTAGAAGATCACGTTTATAGATTTATTCTGCAAGGAGGAGAGAAAAGATTATAAAATGGCATTTTCTCATTAAGGCAGTCTTTTTTTGATAGCTGAGTAAAAGGGATGTAGGTCATTCAGAATTCAGAGCAAGTGAAGCAGAGCAAAATCCCTTGCAATCATTACTTGTGACATGAAATATTACATCTAATGGGTGTTGCTGATCCTGGCAGCAACATTCAGGATGTATCTGTTCCTAAACTGTGAAGGGAAACTAAAAGGAATAGTAAGATACCTTGGGTTGAAACATTTGCTTTATCACTGCTGCAGCAAGCCAGTCTGACAAGTTGACATGCGTAGAAGTACTGCTTTAGGAGAGGAGGTGCAGATAGGGAGGAGAAATTATTTTTGCACAAAGATGCACATCTCTGAGCACAGCCTTGAATCCAAGGGGAAAAAAAAAAAAAAGTAGAATCAGAGGACCTATGAGACACAGTCCATAAACTTGTTTTTCAGAAAAACTTTGATACCGGGACTTCTAATGCATAGAATTATCCAACATGCCTTAAGAGTCGAGTCTCCTAGAATGCTATTGCAATGACTGTGAAGTAATCTCTTCCTTTTAGTGGAATTTCTAGACTACATTGGTTGCAAACAAATCATAAATAGCAATTTACTTCCAATTACATTTTATTGTTTGTTACATTAGTGCATAAAACCAAACTGCAGACAGGGCATGACTTCCCAAATGGAGTAAACCCAAATTTTTTCTCTGAAAGTTTTAGGAATTTGAAATATAAACTCAGTGCTACTGTGAGTTGCTAAATAATGTCTCTCAAAGTCATTAATGCTAGGATTACCTTCTTTACGTTGACAATGCAGAGCAGCAAAGGAATTCATACAAGTACTTCCTAATCTCCTCTGAAGCAATTTAAAATAAATCTATTTATTCCATTCCTTAGCTGTGATAAGACCTTAAATTGAAAAATAATTCTAACTATCATTTAAAACTGCTTAAACCTTCAACTACCATTTCTATTTTCTTATCACAAAAAAAAAAAAAAAAAGAAAATAGATGTCTTTAGGACATATAAATTTCACTATGAGGTGTTGGCTCATCGACATAGTCAGAGTAGGCAAATGAAAGGTGAGTTTTTAATGTGTTCTCAGACTTGTCAGCTTGTCTTTTCAGCATTGATCAACAGGATTTATATGGTCTAGGGATGGAAAAGTCAATTCTAGCAAAGCTCCTCATCTCAAATTCTCCCAGCTTCTTCTCAGCATTTCCAGTTTTAATTTGAGAACTTCATATCTCTTAATTTTTTCATCGCCTAAGAAATCCTATCCTCCAAACCACAATTCTGAATCTCAGCAACAAAGTGTAATAATATTATAAGGTCATGATTGGTAAATTCTTAAAATTTTATTGGTTTGAGGCTGGTACAACTCATTATTAGAAAAAAAAAAAGCATGCACATAAACTAATGTTTAATTATTTCTCTTGAATTCACACCAATCTTCATCTCAGAGGAAATACCTTTGGCAAATTAATAAACTCAGTTAGAGATATATAATAAAATTTATGAAAATGTTGTGCAACTGGTGGTATGACCTATGGTGGATAAATTACTTTGTTGCTCTAGGCAATGCAGGTTCTTCTAACTGAAGGTTCCTAAAGCAGTCTTAGGCCTAATCTTATTCATACACTGCTATCTATCATGTTTAATGTAAAATGAGAAAAATCTGGGTTTTGACAAAGTCTTTGCAAATTATGAAAATATTGAAGTTTTCTGGTATTTGATCTTCTCACTGGACAGCTGTTCCAGTTCCAATATTTGCATGAGCTGGCAATACTTAACAATATGACTTCAATTGTTTCATATGGCCTGAGGCAAATGCTTTAAACTTTCAGATGTGAGGAAAAGGTTTATGCTGGCTAAAATGTTGGAAATGTGGAGGACTCAGGAATACATCTCAGTGAGCATCTAGCAGAAATGCTCTCCTGCAGAAGTGAGGAGGGCTGGGGAGGTGTTACAGAAACTGTTTTAACCCAGTGGTTGTTATGACCATGGGGACAAGGCAGGGGACAGTCTGGTGAACAGACTGTAGGTTACTCTTGCTTAGTAGATCCCATGACATGGTTAGTACACTGACCACCATTTCATTAGGCAGTAGTGTGAGGAGTTTTTGAATCAAGATAATATCTCATCTTGCCATAAACTCTTCCCCAGAATTGCTACTTGGTATAAAGGCAAAAATTTTGAGCCCCATAGGACTGTGACCCCACTTCCATATGTACCTCCCTGTATATTCCTGAGATTATAGACAAAGTGTTTAAATTATGCAATATCAGCAGTATTATATTTAACTTTTGGGGTTTTCATGACTGAAAACTGACAGGAAAACTGGGCAGACACAGTGGTGTCATTTGCAATCTTGTTTCCAACCAAAATGAGGAGTTCTCTTCACGTTGTACCTGCTGCCTCCAGGAGTATATGACTGTCTGGCTCTGCTCACTTCTTTCTACCTTTAAATACCTCTGTGAAAAAATATCTTATATTCTGGTCTAAACTCTGTTTGAGCTGTTAAAGTAATCTTAGTAATAGATAAAAATTTTATGAACTTTTCTTGACTGGCATATTTAAGTATTATGGACAATATTTTAAGGTGGCTCAAGAAATAATCTGCCCTTTGGTAAATCCTAGATTTAATGCTTTTGTGTCATGCAAACTGACACAAGAATTAAGGCTTTTATTTCTTTTAATTTTATCTATCTATATATTCCTATTTAAAATGTCATAAGACTGTAAATTCAATTCAATATATACTTTGCCTATCTACTCAATGTAGTGGGAATTCCTACCCAAGAACCCTTCATTTGGGAATGCATATCTACAAGAAGCAGATCTGTTAGGCTTTGTGTGGCTAAGTAAAAATCACATATAGTGGAACACAGAGTCTTAATCTCTTTGGAGTATTTTGGTCCTCCTAATAAAAATATTTGGTCCTCAACTTCATTGTTTTCTGTTGTTTCCCATAATTGTTCTGATTTCAACAAATAAAATCCCAAATGACTGTGAAGCTTCAATTTCTCCATCTTCTTGAATGTCATGTTGGGCAGTCATAGATGAATACTCTCATCTATCTTAAAATCACTGAATGCAAATTATGTTTAATTTGTTTTGCCTATCTCCCAGAAAATCTTCAGAGTGTTACAGAGAGTCTAAAAACAGCATCCACGATGTTAATTGTATATACATAATAGATTTACTTTTCCAGAAAACTGTTCTGTTTTGTTTTGGTTTGTTTTTTTCCTTTTTTATCCCCTAATGTACACCTATGCTCAAGTATTGTGATCTATAAGCATGTTCTATTTTGGTGGGAATTTTTGTCCTTGGTGGGATTTTATGTCCTTGCTTTTAGTGTAGTTTTACAAAATATTTAAATAGGTACCTCTCTGTCACTATTTAGGCTCTTAAGTTGAAATTGCCCTTTCCTAGGTATATTTTCTGTCAAATTCTATTCCAGCATTGATTTGAAAGACTTGACATCCATTGATCCAATATAAGATTGACAACAATAAATGGAGAATAAGCCCTCTTTTTTAATCTCAGAAATTATTCTTTTCATGAGTAATTTATATTTCTAAATACATATATAAAGTACTACTAGTATCAAATTTTCCCTATTGCATTTCACAGCATAGGATTTTATAATATATTCTGCAGAATAAAGTCCACAGCTTGTCAATCATTATAAAAAGTATAAAGTATTTCTAATCTGCAATTGCATAAATTAGTTGCTTGAAGAAAGAGCCCTAAGGCACTACAGAGTTAGACATTGTGATCATTTGTGAGGTGACAAAACTGTCGTCTTTCTGTGCTACAGAAAAAAAAAAACAACAGAATTTCCATATTAAAAATACTATAGACTTTTAACAAAAAAAAATATATTTCAATAGTAAGGATATAGTAAAACTGCAAAGATTAAAAAATGCTAATTTTTTGAGGATTTTTTAAAACTATTTTTTGTTGGAATGTGTTATGATTTGGCATTCATTTTAACAGGCTGCTTTTCAGAGCATCTTAACACCTATTTATAATGGAAGAACTGAGACCATGTGCATGTTAGCATTTTAAAACAAAACCAACATAATTTTTAACATTCTGCTAATCTAATCACATTGCCAGAATCAGTATATGAGAGATGTCCAAAATATTTTTTTTAAGAATATTATTAGTGGAAATAGTGATATAATTTACATGTGTAAACATAAAAGTGGAAAGAAATTCTTCTATTACAAATTCCATTTATCATTATCTCTCTTGTTTTTTCCCAAATAGTGTCAAGAGCTAAATTATGACAACACACATTTAATGGATGCACTGTTATGGAAAATCATAGAATCAGAGAATGCCAGTTTGGAAGGGACCCCAATGATCATCCGATCCAACTTTTTTTGTCAAATGTACAGTTCAGACAAGATGGGTCAGTATACTCTAGGAACCAGGGCCTTTAATAGTTCATATGTTTAATATACTTGTAAAATATTTTTGCAAGTAATTTTTTACTAAATTGACGAAAGCATTCTTAAACTTCTGCAAGTAGTGGGTCAACAAATAGAAAGAATTCCTAGCTTTAAAAAGAAAGGTAGATTTCTTTCAAAACCAATTTTGTTTCTGTTTTATCTAGAAATGGATATATCTAATTCTTAAATGCAGAATAAAAGTAATTAATTCAATTTTACTATTATATGTTTACTTTGTTTGTTGGAAGCTGGAGAAATGTACACTAGAAGCTAAAAATAACAGAATCTAAGTACTTTCATATGTCTCTTTTTTTGTGGTCAGGGATATCTAACAGATTTTTCTACAGTGTACAATATCCTCTTATTCTTCTATGAACAAGTGGTTCCTTTAGAACTGGATTTTCCTTGTTTCCTTAAATTATGTGTTATTCTATGTTTAAGAGTATTTTAAGTGCACCTGTTTGGATTCTTGGGTGTGCTGGTAGAAATCCTGAAGTAATACATTTACCCTGGAAAATGCTACAGCAGAGGTGCAAGTCCACTTGCAAAAAAAAAAAAAAAAAACAAAAACCCAGACCAAATCAAAACAAAATACAAAAATTATGCCAAAAATTATCCACCACAGTTCTACCCCTAAAGAACCCTTTTTGTTGATATAATCTCTGCCTTTATAAAGACAGTTGTCTGTAATGATGGCACTATGCTAACAGACCTTTTCAGGACAACTTTCTGACTGATCCTGCCGATACCAGCAGTAATACTCACAGAATAAGTTGCTATCAAGCAGGTATGCAATGAAAAATCACACTAGAAGAGATAAGAATCAGAAGAGGTGATATAAACATTGCTTTTCAGAACAAAGCAGACTACTCACCCAGCAAATGCCATAGCCAGGTGACCAACTTAGAAGGAAGAGAAACTGTCAGTGAAACCGTCTGGAGAGTCTGCCAAAAAGCCAGATGCTGCTACTGAAAAACTACCTCCCACAAATTGGCATTGGTGTCTTACAGAGTTGGCACTCAGTGGTGGCACCTACTTTGCTAAGCCACAGTCTGTCTTGAATATATTATTTTACTAGCCTTCCCTGTTATTAATAAATTAGTTGTATTATTCTGTTTTCACTTATTAAATTCTCCTTATAAACTATTGTGCTTCTGACAGATGTAACCAAAAAAACAGTACATGTGAACACCATGTTTTTGAAGGGAAAAAATGGTGATTTCTTTTAAAAATGCTGCACAGGGCATACGATCTTCAAACCTTGCTGTTTGCTTACTGGTGTAATTTATTTCTTCAATATTTTGACATTATCTAGGGACGACTGTTGGCACTACAGTTGTCACTACTTGGAGAAATGAGCAATTTAATGAATTTCTGTTCACTGAGAGTGTAAATTAAGGTTATGGAGCCTGCTGGATGTGGAAAAGCAGTTTATGAACATTTCTGATACCTATAAAAGAATAAACTCTATCTTTCTGCTGTGCTTTCTGCAGAACACCTATACAAAAAATACAGAAAGAAAGAAATAAAAACAAAATTCCTAGATTTGAAAGAACTCTAATTTTGTTGAGAAGTGAAATTCTTCTCAGGCATTAGCTCTTGCTTATGTGAGGCCAATTTCTATAGTGATTATGAAGCTCTGATGCATGAAACAGAGTTCTTACCTAGTGTGAGCTGGAGTGATGGCATGATGACTACATAAAGCAACATCAAGGTATTGTCTTATTTTGCACTGAATTATATCCATAGAGAAATTTTATTATGACTTTTCCAACAGTAACATCCCTTCTGCAAATCTAGACATAAGTACTTAAGAGCTTCACAGAATGAATGGAGAAATTGTTTCTTGTGAATTGTTGGAAATAGAATCTGTATAATTAGACAGAGGTTTTTGTCTCTATTTTTTCTCAGGAGAAAATTTTCAGGGGCTCATGATCAAAAAAGACAGGATTCAAATGGAGGCCAACAAAATAATTCCATCAGAATTTCTAAGAAAATAACTTCTAAGTCACTTCTTAAAGATGTGAATTACAGAAGAAAATGAAGTGGCATCTGCAAAAACACAATATTATCAGTAGACGTTCATACAGATCAATTAATTGTGACAGCAAATTAGGCACTGCTGCTTTGTGAGAATCATTCTTAAATAATATGTTAAAGCTCTGTTATTTCAGATAAAGTATTGCCCCTTATTTCCATTGAAAAAAATACTATTGAGTTGCAGAGTGCTTTGAAAAGAATGTCTTGTTCCCTATTATCACTGATGACTCAATCCATAGAAATGTTAACATACTTTTGGTAATAGTTCATTGTTGTATAATGGAAGGGGAATATCTATCTAGTGCCTAATTTTCAATACAGCGCTGAGATTGCATTAGGATTAACTGAAATGTAAGAAATACATTGCAATCAAAGGGCTCAGACTTCACCAGCGTGTTTTAAATTAACAGAAGGCACGCTCTGCAATTTTCTGTGTTTCGGTGGATGATTGCAGCTGGATCATCACACATGATCATATGCACCTGATCACTGTGGGACTAAGTATTTGTGCTAAAATCCTGCTGGGCTGCATGTGTCAGGGAGCAGGGAGGGCTAGTGGCCCCTTGCGGGAGATGGGCCAGTAGCTGTGGGTCACGGCACACCTGGCAGGACAAGGACATCCCAGAGATGGGACATGGTCCCATAGGTCCCAAAGAAGGACAGCAGGGCAGGACCAGTGCTGGGAACCACGGTGAGACCCAGCCCTGGGGGAGCCAGACAGGCATGGAGACATCAAGGAGCAGGTGGCTCCCAGACCTTGCCACAGGTCACCCTCACACTGCAGCAGAGCTGGCTGCCACCACCCATACCCCAGTCTTGGGAGGGAAAAATTTACAAAACTCATTATTTGAGCTTAGAGTTCATATTACACTTCTCCACACCTGCCAAAAAGAGTTTGAAAAATTCACACGAGAGTTGAAAATTGAAGATTACCTAGCATCTTTACAAAGCAAAATCAATTAAAGTGTTGCATTCCTGAAGATACTAGGTGAATGCTATTTTGCCTTTTTTGAAGAAGTTTTGAAGTTTTCTCTGATTCAGTATTGAAATTAAGAAGGCAACTCTTATATTTACTAACGTTTAGGGTATTGTTCATTAATTGATGTGCTTTCACAAAAGATTTGGTAGGTAATTAGTTGATCATAAATTATATCTTTTCTAGAAACAGATATTGGCAAATCACAAAGAGGCAAGTTAATAAATTCCACATCATATGCTATGTTTCAGGTGCCTGCTTCAAATTTTGAATTTTATAAATAAAAGAATCAGATTCTCTCTAAATAAATTAGACAACACAGACTTTGAAGAAAATGGTAAGTCTCTACTTAAAGATTACAAATTATGTTGCCATATGTTATGGAATTGTTGATATTGCAAGAACAAATATCCTTTATGTGCCTTGTAATAGAGAATAGTTTTAAATTCTATCTTCAAATCTTCAATTTCTGAAGTTTCAAGAAATTGAGAGTTTTACATACATCTTATGCATAAAAAACTGTGGAAAGATATTTTCTTTATGTAATTGTATTCAGATAGAAATCTATTTTGATGTGAATTCACTGAATTCAAATAAAGTTCTTGAAGGCATAAGCAGTGTTACAAATTTAATTTGAACACAAATGTATTCAAATGTACAAAATGCACTGTAGCTGAAAATATGTATCAGTTAAAATAATGAACTCAAAACTAAGATAACTTCATTTTATGTTTGATGACCTAGGAAATATACAGAAAAGAGAAATATCTGTTATTTTTAAAGTAAATGACATTTTTTACGCATTCCCCAAGGAAATAGTTGTTTAGTGCAGATTTCCTTTATTTCTATGCAATGTGGAAAGTCACTGAATTGAGGCTTAGAGGACAAAAAGAATTATGCCACAAAAATTTAATTATGAACCTCAGCAAAAATATTTGTAATCACATGCAAAATGAATGATTACGGTTCTCCACTTCAACACATTTATTGGAACAATTATTCTGTAAAGAGTAGAAAATTGTTTACACACTATAGCAGTATGGGTGAAAAATAATAAAAAAAAAACTGTTACGTGCAGCATTCAATTCTTTTACAAGTGTGGTATTTAGGAAAGGTTCATATCACAGCTCCTCTGGCATTTTCTGTTGAGTTCATTTTCTTGTAAAAACCATAATTTTCACATAACTATTATTTTCCAGAGGATATTTTAATTACTTTTATTCCTCTTCGTTTCCCAGTGTGAATAGGAGAGTGAGATATGAATCTTCTGATAACATCAATTTGTACAGTTTTTTAAAATCCTCAATATTTATTTGATTCAATTTCACAAGCATGAAAATGCATTTCCTCATGATTCATTGTATTATTAAAATTGTTTTCTGATTTTCCTTTTTTATGTAGGCACATTTATGTCCTCCAGAAAGATGTCCCCTGATTTTTCTAATTAATGTTATTTTTGGGGTCTTTTCCCACATTTTTACTGAATCTAGTGCTAAATCCTAGTGCATTGTGGCATCCTGCAAGCTCTGTCATTTTCCATTGGTTCCTAGATGCTATGCCCATTTCCATTTCCTAGATGCTATGCCCACATAATTCCTCGTGCATGTTCTACACTGATAAGCACTTTCTCACCATGAGATGGAGGTTAGCTGAGCAACCTACAGAAGTTAAAGAAGAGAATCATGTGCTTGGAGGACTGAAAGTAGGAAAATAAAACATACCTTTATATTTATCTGCTATGAACCTTGCTTTCCCAGTGGCAAGTGAGTAATCTGTGAGGACAAATAGCACATAAAATAGATATTTAATTTTGTGTTAATCCTCCCCCAGTCACAGACCCTCTCCAAAACAGATAGTTGTCAATTGTCCATCATTAAAGTTATGAGAACACTAATTAACAAAATAAAATTCTAGGAGAAATTGTTTATTTGAACCAGAGATTCACACAATTATAACATAGAGACAGTTACCAGAAAAATATTTGTCATTGCTGTAGAGAAGGAGATTTTGATTTAGACAAAGATTATTTTGCAGTTTAAAAAGTAGCTACCTGCAATATGTTTGCAGATTGTGTTGATATTAATGGAATGAAACCCAGAACAAGAAAATTAATAAGTTTGGAAGAAATATACAATAGATGTGTCTCCTTTTTGCTGAAGTGAAAATACGTATATTTTTCCAGACTTCTTTACAATACAAAAATACAGTGCCAATCAACAGGCAATCTATAAAATTTAGTGGGCACAAACACACCTTCATTATTTAGCAGATTTATACATTAAATACTCCTGAGCATCTTTTATCCATGCAGACATATGCATGAATAATAAGGTCAATCCCTTCTTCCATACACACTGGACTGAATTTGTGAATGCAATGTCAACTCATAATTGAGTTGGAATTCCTCAACTTTATTTTTTGAAGAAATCTGTCTTTTACAGTTATCATTGCTGCATTCAAAGCACCAGAAAAGAAGAAATGGATCCTTGAAACTTAAAAGAAGAGGTTTCAGTGCTATTACTAAGATGGGAATTATCCAGTGATGGATATAATGCAATTTGCAATACATTTTGACATACAGCTAACCAAGATATTGTCCCATGATGCTTGGTTTGATTTATTTTCCTTCAGAACACCTTGGCATATTTTGGGGAAGACATATTTCTGATTTTTATGGACAGTCTGCTTTTCTTTTTATGCAAACTGGAGAAGTGATGTCATATGGACTGAGTTCTGTGGGCAAGACACTCAAGGTGACAAGTTAACTCCTGCATGTTTATTGCATGTGGATCTACAGAACCAAGCCATTATTTTACTTTTGTTGTGATTTCCTCATTCCTTCATTGTCTGCCAAGGGTAAGTGGTGTATTTCACAGGAGGGTATAGGTTAATTACTGGCATAAGCATGGCTTCTCCTGCACATGATGCAGTGTCACAGCATCTGCTCTGCACTTGCATAAAACTGCAGCAGGCAATGGGGAAAATGTAGTGTCATTGGGAAGTAATGGCCTGAAACAATGGGAGCACCTGCTTCCTTCCAGGTATCTTCTGGATGTATTACTATGTACACCAACTGCATCTTGCTGTAGCTGGTAGCTGTCCACTTAATATCCACAAAGTCAGCATGGGTCTGGTGACCACTGGTTTGCCTCAAATTAGAGGCCACACGCTCGACATCATTTTCAAAATTAAATCAGTTCCTTATATAGGACACCATTTATGTCCTATGGGTTACCATCTGTCATACATATATCATCAGGTGCAAATTTAGCTAGCGAATTGCTTAGTCCATAAAAGAGGTACTCCAACTTCAGTCATTGTCAGAGCAATGTGTGGAGTTTATATGCTATATCTGGATAGTTCTTGGCTTGGATTTCCTCACTGTACCACTAAAGTCTTACATGTAACTCTTGGGTTTTTTATTAGACTATGTATGTCCAGCTGAAAATTCTTTTATCTAGGTTTTGCAAACATTCACACAAGCATTGTCCTCCTGCTGTAGTTTTCACAGGGCTAATAGTTTACCTACTAACTTTCCTCTAGCTGCTAATAAAGTAATTGTCATACACATGCACAGTGACTTCTCGACCTTGAGAGGGGCTCACTTGGTTAGAGCCTTGAGATAAAATCACCAAGGTTGTGTGTTCAATCCCTGTGTGGGCCATTCACTTAAGAATTGGATTCAATGATCCTTGTTGGTCCCTTCCAACTCAGAATACTCTGTAATTCCGTAATCTTCAGAGAAAAGGCATTTTGGTTTTAAAAGAAGCATTGTATTCGAGAATTGTCTAACTTCTTGAATTGTTGCTGTTAATGGAGTAACATCTCAACTACTGATGAGATCAATGAAAAAACCCAAAGAGGCAAACAGGATATTTATCACCAATGGGTTGTACAACAGTAGCACTCTGTAAATGGGATGAATCAAAAACAGGGTTAGTTCCTCATGTCTACCCTTGACTCAGAAGGTATGTTTATTTTAAAGTGTAGTTATCACAAAAATGTGCAATGTAGGTGTAAACAGGACAAGGAAATATGCTTTGAATCAACTTGTTTTCTCACCTTTTTATCTATTTGCCCATCCAATATCCTGTTATCTTCATCAAATACCACAGAGTAGGAACGTTAATGATCCAACATCTTTTACATACTATATGCTTTGTACATAATTCAAATGTACCAGTCCTAATTGTGTAGCGAGTATTGTTATCAATAATAAAATTTCATACTTGCTTTAAATAACTAAATAGAGTCAAAGCTAAGGAAAACAATAGCTGAGAACAAACAAAACCAAACAAAAATAAAAGAAAAAGAAAAAAAAAAAAAAAGAATGAGTATAAGACAGATTTTAAACACTTGGGGTTTTTTTATTATTTCGTCCAGAGATTAGAAATTTCAGGCTGCAGAAGTGGTTACAAAAGTGGGATTTTTTTTGTGCATATGAGTGGTGTAGATAAATAAAATAATAATAAAAAAATCCAAACAAAAAGGGCAGAAAGTAAAGGATACAGTCAATTCTAACCAAGTTAGACTGTGAAAACAAATTGAAAAGAACCCTAATGTTCAAGATACATAACAGTAAACCATCCATCAGTT
This sequence comes from Sturnus vulgaris, assembly GCF_052056855.1. Classification (NCBI taxonomy): domain Eukaryota; kingdom Metazoa; phylum Chordata; class Aves; order Passeriformes; family Sturnidae; genus Sturnus; species Sturnus vulgaris. Next base: position 102,990,842 of record NC_142243.1, on the reverse strand, counting down.
ATGCACTTGCAATCTCTTTCTCGGTTTCATAGGTGTAGAAATTGTCCTGTTGTGTATTCCTACTGTGTCAATATGTAAATGAAATCAAATGCAACAGTAATATCCCTTTTTGATTTATCAGGGCTATTCTATTAAAATTTGAGGGTTTTTGTTTTTCTATTAGGAGTTAAGACTCCTTTATATTTATTCAGGAGTTAAGACTAGGGAAGGGTAAATACATTTGGGACTTTTTTCCATCTTTGCAAATAAGAATTGACGTTTGATTTAATTTTCATATTTACAATATCCTTCTGAAGTTTTGGAGTTTTTTTTCCGGTCCACTCTGTGGTGCTGATGACATAATTTGCAAGAATACTGAAGGCAATTAACTACCAGCTTGTTGGGCTTTTTAAAAATTAAACACTGCATGTTTTAAAGAAGTGCTGTGATCCCACAGACAGGAAAAGAAACTAAGCTCTACTATGGAGCACCAGTGCCAGTTAGTGGGTGCTGATAAGCTTGTGTCATCTTGTGATGGAACCTTTATGTGCCTCATTTCCTTCCATGCCTTCTTTTTATGGCATGGAAGAGAGATAGATCCAACTTATCACGATTACTATGGACAATTATTGCCACAACTATTATTGCGGAAAACATGAAGAAGGTGGACAAATTTTGTGGTCTTTCTTTATGAGTATTGTGTGCTAGGATGCTGAATAACTGCCACTGGAAAAAAAAAAAGTTTGTAAAGAAACATCAGAAGTAAAATGTCCTGTTAGATTTACATTTTGATATTAATTTCCTGTGTCCACTCTGTCTTTGAGAGACCAAATGTTCACACCAATTCTGTCTCACATAAGCCTTTTTCTAGGCAAAAAAAAAGCGAGCAAGTCATTTTTATGTTGATGTTAGCAAATGCTTATGCTTATATGACTGCTTCATACGATGTACTGTTTCTGCTTCTACTGTCAGAAGAGGATTTCAGAGAAACTTGGTCAGCAACAATTTCTTTGACAGTAATAGCAGGAAAACAAGATAATACTAACAGGTCATATTATAGAAAACCTGTCAAAATAAGATTTTGGGTCAGGGAAAAAAAAAAAAAAAAGGCCAGTGGCAGTTCCTGGAACAGACTGTCATAACCTTCATATCAAAATGGATTATTTAACATCAGGGTAGAATATTGCACTGAAAGATGGAACACACCCTCCTATATACATCCAATATTGAGCTTATACTCGAGAAGTGAATGAGAATAGCTTCAAAAGTGTTCCCAGAGTCTTTGTGAAGGAAAGTAAGTCTGAAAAAATGAGACTCTTCTATACATAGCCTCAAATTCAGTGATTTTAATTCAGGTAAACTTCCAGTTATGTTTCTCCTTCAAAAACCAGCAAAATCAAGCTTCTCAGCTGAGGATGCCCACAAGTAAGATCTGCTTTTTTTTTTTTTTTTTTTGAAACTGTAAGACTTAAGCAACCAAATTGCCAAATTGAAACATAAAAACCTAACAATAGAACTGCAGTTTATTTCCTGATAGGAAGGTCTTAGATCTAGAACACTGAAGACATGGATGTAAAATTGGAAAAAAGAGATTTTTAAGCTCTCATTAAGCTATTGTCTTCTTGCAGCTATGTCAGGATTTGATTTCTTCCAGGGTTATCAGTTCAGTTATCTCAGGAAATTGTTGTTTTATTTTATTATACTGCTATGGTAGGATCATCCAAAGGCTGTGATATATTCCCTAAAATTGTCTTTAAAAGATTGTGGTGAATTGACCTTGGCCAGCAGCCAAACTCCCACCCTGCCTTTCACTTCCCCCTCCTATACACTAGGAAAAAATGGAAAAAAGACTAGCCCCATATTTCATTCAGTATTGGCTGGGGCCAGCTGGATGGTGCTTTCACTGGAAGTTAAAGAACATTTTATTCCATTTGAACATTATCTGCTTGATGCTTGTGCTGAACCTTGTACATAATAATGGCCAACTTCTATTTGTCATCTCTTCATTTGTTTGAAATATGAAAAAAGTGGACAAGTTCCATGTTTATGTTGGGTTGCTTATACTGACCCTAGGAGTTTTTACAATCTGTCTGAAATCAATACAACACATAATGAGCATTAATAACAGTTTCTAATGGGTTATGTACCTTTATTGGGTGAAATTTGCACTCTCACTGAAAGCAGACATTAGATGAGATCTAAGAAGAGAGTCCTCTTAGATCCAAAAAACCAAAAACCTTTTCTCTCAGTAAGCCTTAAATAAAGGATATTTTATTTTTCCTTTTTGTAAAAATTACTGTCTGTTCAGTATCCTGTGAAAGAACAGATTTTAGAGAGCCAAAGAGAGAATCTTACTGAGTTCCAAAAGAAACCAGTTCGCAAATAAAAATCACATGGAATGAAATGCAAAAATTCAAGAAAAAAGAAATCTAAAAAATTGTTGTGCTTTTAAATATTAGTTGCAGACTCTGCATGTCAATGAAAAAAAGTTATTTGCTAATAAAGAAAATAGGAGAAATACAAGAAAAAAGTAAGTAAAGTGTTGCAAGAAAACCAGAAAATGTATTTGTTAAGATTAATTTCCTTTTGGTGAGAATGATAATTAAAGCTTCTGCACAACATAATAATTGAGTTGGAATGCATCAAGCCTGACCATACATTTTAACATCAAAATGTATTCTGTAACAGCATAGAGGGAGCAAATTATTAGATTACAATGTAGGTTTTGATAAAAAATGTGAAAGCCTTAAAATAAGAGCAAAACTCTACCAAAATAATAGTAGTAGTAATAATAATATTAATAAATCACTAGTCAAGGAATTTTAAATTGGAAAACACATGAACCAGAAGAAATTATGACATTATATAAAACCTTAAATAGAGAATGCTTACTCTTAAGAATTTCATTTCTTCTCATATCACAAGAGCTTCTGGACAATGATCAAAATTACTGGTTGGCAGGTAAAGTGCAACTAAAGCAGCATTTTGATAAATTTCACCTCTGAATTTTGGAACTGCTACAAATTATTCAAGGGCGGAAAATATCTGTTGAGCAAAGTGTAAAGAAGGTTAAAGATTATTTTTTTCACAGATGTCATGCACATTGGTTCACATCCAAACTTGTGCCCTGAGATGCCAAGTGGGTACTCAAGCAGACTATTTTATATGCTTAAGCAATAGTATGGCAGTGCTGAGAACTATAAATCAAGCAAGAATTTCAGTGAGACCCTTTGTCCCTTGTCATATATTTTTACACACTTCAATATTATTCCTGAAGTAGCTATGGAAGCAATATTCGGCGTAAAATTCCTGTTGTTCACTAAAAAGAATTTGTGAATTTCTTATCTTTCTTACAGCTACCTACCTGCCTAATAGAGAAACTCTTCAGAATCAGTAGAAGAAGCTGAATTCCTGCATGGAACACAGAGTACAGCTCTGTCAGGCTATGTCGATTTTTGTAGGAACAACATTTCTGTGTCAGTTAATCCCATGATCAATCTTAAAGAAAGACGACATTATAGAAAAGGCAGAAGAGTCAACAGTGCAAATAACAGAGTAAAAAAAGAAGAGAGGACAAATCAAGGAAAAAGCACCAGAGGATCTTACTTTTTCTTGTTTTGTCCCATTTTTATTTCTGTGATTTTTATAGACTTACACATACTTGAACTCTGAAAGCTAAAGGGATATATTCAAGAAAAAAGTTAGAGATTTAAAATAAAAAGTAGTTAAGCCTTTTTTTGCAATTTTAATCCTCAAGACTCAATCTTATACCAGATTTGATTACATCTTTTACATGAATATTGTGTACAGATGCACACTTATTTTGGGCTTTATAATAATTGACAATCTATCAACATCTCATACATTAAAATAATGAGAGAGAAAGTATTTCAGTTATGGCTGGTTCTTTCCCACAGTTTTTAGTGTATGTCAATATAAGACGTGATCAGTTCGCAGAGATGCAATGAACATTGATGTAAAATCTCTGGGCTGTGCCTCTTTGAGAAAGAAGCAGAGACCAAGAAAACAGGCTTTAGGGATCATGTTGCATTTTAGGAAGGAAGGAAGGAAGGAAGGAAGGAAGGAAGGAAGGAAGGAAGGAAGGAAGGAAGGAAGGAAGGAAGGAAGGAAGGAAGGAAGGAAGGAAGGAAGGAAGGAAGGAAGGAAGGAAGGAAGGAAGGAAGGAAGGAAGGAAGGAAGGAAGGAAGGAAGGAAGGAAGGAAGGAAGGAAGGAAGGAAGGAAGGAAGGAAGATTTTAGATTTAAAACTGGAAGATGTATATTGATAATTTAGACTGCTGTTTTCTCCATGAACCAAACATGAATACCATTTACAGCTCTGGCAGCAAGCTCCCCCTCTCCCCCTGTTAAGGCATGACCACCAGTGCTGTGATGGCTTCATCCAGATTTTGTGGAATGGATGGCAACATGGTAGTCAAGGGCTGTCTGAAACAGGGACCCAGAGGTGTTTCTGGTGTGCAAATATGATTGTGAGTTAATTATTTTACTCCATACATCGTGGGCAATCCAGGGCCGGTTGAGCTCTCCTGCCCTAATAAAGGATTTCCCCTCTAATGGTAACAAAGTTACTACTTGATGATGGGAGATTCCTTGGCACAAGAGGCTTTTGGTAAGTGATTAATAGCACGTCAAACTTTGAAATCTTAGCTAAGTCATATAAAGGATTGGTTGAGCACATATAATTCTTTAGCCATAAAACATTGATCAAGTCTGGGAGCAGTATTAGTTGCAGCTGCACTTAAGAGTCCTCTCTGAGAATATGGACCTTTCTGAACTTGTGATTCAGTGGCAATGTCTCCCTGATAAACTTTGTCTGACCTTGTCCCCTGTGCAGTTAGTAATCAACTCTACTTTGCCATTGAATCTTGTTAAACCACTGTTGGATTTAGCATTGGATTTTCTTTGTTCACTGATTTATATCAATAAAGTGTATTGTTGCTTCTCTTTTGAAGGTGATGTCCATTACCCCCTTCGTTACAACACACTCCTGAATCTGTCCATTCAGGGGAAGTAAATAACATGGAAGTGTTTAAACTCACATAAAATTTCACTGGCAACTCCACATGCAGGGCTCAGTAATTGGTATAATACCAAATTGACCCTCTCACATCACTTACTGAAATGTGCAGCTGAGATCCTTCATCTCCCTGGGGACTATTTGCTCTTCAATTTTCCTTAGTCAGTTGTTATAAATGACAGGCAGGTTAGTTATGCAAGCAGAATGGTTTGGTAGATTAAAATGGATTACAGCCTGGATTTAGAAGTCACAAATTCTTGAGTCCTAGCTGATTTTTATCGAGAAAATTCCCAGCAGCATTTGAAAGAATGCACTTGCACAGGATTTTCTAAAATGTATGGGTATGAGAATTTATTATCTTTTTGTTGAACTTTGGACAAAGTGTACAAAATTCGTTACAGTGACATTGTTCAAAGTTTAGAAGGTGATTATTTTGTGTTAAATTATACAGGAACTTAACCTAGTGGAGTTAAAGACCCATATTATCAGATTACTTGGTTGCAAAATCTATTGAAACCAAAATATTGTGATTGCATTTCAATATAGGCTTACTTTGTGTCTCCCTGATAGGGAAGTTTATCATACTTGAATTCTGTTAGAATGCTTACTAACACACATAATGAATATGCAGTTTTTAAACATTAAATTTAGGGCTTTTTTTCTCAGTATACTGAATTATTAATTATCTGTGTTCTAGAAGATGATCACCTTTCACTATTGTACATGTACTCATATTTCAAATTACTAATGCTGTCCCAAAAATCATAGATAACAGCACTCGGATTCCTCACCTTTTGGAATTTTTCTGATAGAGAGGGGGTCTTGGTTGCCTACACTAGAAATCAACATGCTCCAATCAGGAAAGAAATACATGGGGTGCCCTGAGTAAAAGTTGTTTCTTTCCAGCATTTCAATGTGGTATTAATAAAGGATCAGAAATTACTATAATTCCTGACATTATTTCAAAAGTGTATTTCCTAAAGCTAAATGAGAAGTTTTCCAAGACACAGAGAGCTGAGCACATAGATGTTAGCCACATATAGTTTGCATGGGAAAGCTAACTATTGCCTTTTTCGTGGTAATGACCTCATGTAACCAAGTTTAATCTCTAGAAGTTAGTTTTCCTAATAGCTGAAGGCCATTAGGATTTAACAATGATTTACATCCCTTCTGCAGTAATTACATTAGGTTGGAACATCCTGAGCTTATGTTACAATTCACTGCTTCATTTCTCAGGGATTTTCTATCCTGAACATCAGCAAAAGGTACTCCTCTCATTGAGTGGTCAGTCACTGGAACAGACTCCCCAGGGAAGTGGTCACGGTGCCAAGACTATCAGAGACCAAGGAGTGTCTGGACAATGCTCTTAGTCATATGATTTAATTTTACATAGTCCTGCAAGGAGCAGAAAGTTTGACTTAATGATCCACATGAGTCCTTTCCAACTTGAGACAATCTATGATTCTGCAAAAGACATGAAATTTTCAATGTTTTGTTTAATGCTAGTCCTAAAAAAAGTCGTTAATGCACATCCATAGTGACTAACCAGAAACAGAAAAAGTGGACAAAAAACACCCCCAAAAATCAGATTAAAGGCTCATGTTACACACTTCCTCAATAAAGTTTTGCAATCCATAAAATGTGCCATTTTCTTGCTATTGGCTGTAAGTTTCTGTCTCCTGTCTTGCAGGCTTTCCTGTCCTATGGTGACTAAGACTGATAGGAGAATTAAGCAGAGAGGACATTAGAACACATGTTGGGTAGCCTAGGGCTGGAAAAAGTAAACTTCTAATTCTTTAATTTGGATGGAAATGACACCTCAGCTAAGCCAGGAGCAAAACTCACTTGATAAATGGGAACTGAACAAGCAGTTAGGTTTTCATGTTTGTAATACACAGTGGATGTTTACAAAAGGTTCCAGGGATTTACTTTAGTATTTTTTTCTTCATACTATAGGTTCTACTAAAGGCTTTGCAAGTCTTCATTATTAATTTTAAATATATTTTTCAAAAGGCCAGATTGAAGAGGTCATACTTTTGCATTCTGCATGTGCTTTATTTTGTGCTTGATAGTGACAGTGCATGCTATGGGCAATGATAGATATGTCTTGCATTTCTACAAGAGACTAAATCCTTTTGTTTAAATCAATAGGGCAAATTCGTTCTTCCATCCAACGTGTTTTTACTGGGGATGAATTTCACTTTGGAGTTTTGCACATAAAACATAGACGAAAATTAGGAATTGTTGCTTACTATTCAATACCTAAAAAGCAGGATATTTTAATGTGATTTTGATTTATGTATTTTTTTTTAGCTTGTAAGATCCAGAGATTTAAAAAAGGTAGCAATAAAACCAGTGTGATGTAAGGTTGTATTATTCCAATATAACAGTATGGTAAACAGTTGGTTGCATAAAAAATTGAGAAGAGATCAATAAAAATGAAAGCAGACAAATGGCAGTCATTTAATTTATTTGCTCTATGAATATGAAGCGAATCCAGTGGTTATTATTCACTTCAAGAACATAAACACTAGAAAAAAGACAGCATGATATGACTTTACAGGTATGTTTTTTGGTGGAAAATTGGATATTCTGTTGAGTGTTTGAACTATACATCTATGTCATTTTGTTTTGTATAGCTTCTTATATTAATTGCATGTTTGGTGCATTTTGGGAACACAATTATGTTTCCCATTTTTTTCCACTAAATGTGTTATCGATTCACACGTAGATTTTTCTGCTTTTATTCTCACTGTTTAGTAGAACCTTGCTTTGTTCTCTTTTGGAAACGACCAATCAGTTGTCAAAATAAAATTGTTCTCAGTAATGTTGGCAGGGCTAAGAAGACTGAGACATACTCTTCCACACTCATGCATTGCCTTTCTTTTAGCACTCTGTTTTATCACAATTTAAGTAGCTGAGTGTTGACTAAATAGCATCTTGTAAGACAGATAAAATAATTTTAAATTATAATTGTAATTAAAATTTGTAATTTAAATTATAATTTAAATTTATAAATTTAACTAAAAATGAGATCTCATGGTTTCAAAAAGTTGTATTTTGTCATTGGAGGAATCAGCTGAAATAGCTGTTGTTCTATTGCAGTTGGTGTGATGGGCTCAAAATTTCTACCTTAGGTCATAGTGTGACTAAAATGTGTGCAGGTGCTTTACAATGAAAACAGGCAGAGCAAAGTTAGAGGAAGAAGTAGCTCAATGTCTCATTATTTCTTGCAGGTTTTTGTGTTTCCAATCGATGTATGTAAGCCTGTAATTCTCTCATATACTCTTTAATCATACACAGCTACTCCTGTGAGGTAGAGACATAGAACAACTCATTTACTCTAACCTACAAAGAGATTAGTGGCCTTACTCTTTTTATGTATTTAAATCCTTTTTTGTGCTGCTTCACCTGAAAGACTTGCTTAAAGTCATACAGGAAATCAAAGCTGGAAACTGATTCTGCATTTACCAAGTTAGTTCCACGACCTTTGAAAAGGACTTCCCTTTTCCTCTGATCTATAGACTAATCTCCAGCTGAGAGAACCACCTATATTTGCATCACATGAAGCTAAAGATCAAAGCATTAAACACTTGCTTCTCATTCAGAGCTGTGTTAACAGACTTCAAGTGCCTAGTTAAAGCAATTCAAAAGGGTTTCTAATATTGTTGGATATAATTTTGTCTATTAACTTGAACAAATAGGTGTGGACACCTTGCAGAAGCAGTGACCAGTAGTAAGTATTTATACCATATACTAGTATGTGGATTGCCACTTGTTCTTAACATCTGTAACTGCCTCCAGAGGTTTTACATTCAAGTTTGGTCACAGCAGTGAGGTGGCACTACAGACTGCCCTAGTGCTGGGTAGGCAAAAGCACAAAATTAGAACTGATGAAGATGTGTCTTTGTTGTGTTCATAAATACTGTGCATAGGCACCATATGACGGTAGGATAGCATAAACATCCCCAGTTTTATTTAAAGTATGCTTCTTTTAAGCCACACCTCAGAAGCAACTGTGAGAATATAAGACTGAAAATATAAAAGGATGAATTTCCACATCACATGCTTAAAACAAAAAATATCCTTGTGTATCTTGTAATTATTTTTCTGTATTCAATGAAATATTAGATGATCACTGAACCTCTGCTACACAGGAAATAAAACCCTTATGAAGGTTTGGAGTGCTACTTCTAGCATAGTTTTTAATGCAGATGGTGAGAGTGTCATATATATTTCTTTTTTATTCATTAGATTTAAAAGAAAAATGGCCACATAAGCCACAGATAATCAGAGAACCATATTATACACCATAATTTCTCATTAAGCAAGTCCATATGGCTCCAATTTTATTTTGCTTTTCTTCCAAAAAATAATTGTGACTAGGAATTTGTTCCTCCATTAGTGCCGTTTGTTAATTCATATGGCTGCACATTGAACTGGACAAGTGTCAGATTTCTGTTTTTCAAAAAACTGTTTTCCAGATTTCTTTAATAAAACACCTCAAAAATCTCCTTTTTCTCCTTGCTAATAGAAGGCTCAGTGCTGATTGAAAACAGATCTCTCACAGACACTTAGGGATATATCACAATAGATTTTAAGGTCTGTACAATTTATAAAATAACAGTTAACAGACTGTGTTGGGTTTTTTTCTATTTTCAATATAATCTTACTCACAGCGACCATCTATATAATCTCTGATAAAGACTGTTAAGCACCTGAGGTGAAACCCTGTCTCTTCTGTAGTCAATGGTGAAATTCCCACTAAGTTAAGAAAAAAGAGAACTGCACTTTCAGTTTTCATCTCTGTTGCCTTTAAATGTACAGAAGTTTTTCTGCTAAATAAATTTTGCTCATATTATAACAAATAGAGTGCTAAGTTATGCGAGATTTAGAAATGTGTAACAATGGCCACTCTTTCATGCTGAATATGTATGCAAACTATTGCCTCAGCTTTTCTTAAAACATTATGTGTGAGAAAATGGCTGCAGAGGTAGCTTGCACATCTTATCCAGTTTTTCTGAGCTAGACACTCTCCCAGTGGCAGTTGTTATTTTGTTTTCCTCTTTTTGTGTAATTTCCACTTCAAATGTTTATCAGCTGCAAATGGCCCATCCAGGGAAGCAACACAGAAGATGAAAGAAGGCAATGGAGAAGGCCAGTGGTAAGTATTGCATATTTCCATTTTGATTTATGCAAAGAACACCTTTCATTGATCTTTCTTTGTACTGGGTGAAAGGATGCTTTTAATTTTGCCCTTGAAGGATTGATCAAGTATTTTTGTCGATATGCTGTTGTTGTTAAACATTTAAGAGATGCAGTTTGTATCAATTCTAAGAACTTTGTAATGGTAATGATACAATTTTTTGTTTCATATAGTCGTTTGCATTTCTCAGGCGAGAGTTATAGATGCGTTTTATAAGACTGCATTTAATTTCTTTCTGGTCGTGTAAAGCTGATAATTCTACAACACTTCATGAAATATAGTACTGAATTGAATTTAACACCTAGTGATCTGCCTCAGATTAGTATTACCAAAAGTTTATCCATATGTCTTTAAGCATCATCCTTGTCTCAAACTCAGTTTGTCAGCATGTAAATTTTATTGCTCTTTACCTTCTCTTTCTTCAGAAATAAATGAACTTACCTCGAATTTTTACAACATTTTTAGAAGATGTGCTTTCAGTAAGATAAATGTGGTAAAAATAAAAATGCTGCTAGTGATGCTTTACTATTATTTCTTTTTGTATAAAACTTATTATCATAAGCAAACTATTTTCTTTTTTACTGTAAATGCTGCTGCTATTGCTATTGTTATTGCCATCATTATTGAGGTGGGGATGAATAAAAGGGAGGATGCTCCAAGTCTTTTTCCTGTGTGCAATTTTTTGAGCTGGATTTTAGTGACTGCTTTCAAACAATCAGTATACCTTTTGTGTGATAACTCATTACAGTTAAGTTTAAGCTCAAGGCAGAGACTGGAGGAATGAAGTTGGTGCTATCATAAGATCATGTTTAAGATGGCCTGAGGAACCCCATGAGGTGCAGCTCTGGGACCTGAGGAAGTTGGCTGATGCAGTTTCTGAGTCATTCTCCCTCATATTTAAAAAGATACAGCAATCAGGTGAAATCACCAGTGACTGGATAAAACGAAATATTATACCCATCCTTAATAAGAAAGACCCTGGGAACTACCAACCAGTCAACCTCACCTAAGTGCCTGGCAATATCACAGAAGAGATTGTCCTGGAAGATGTGTCACAAAGTATGAAAGACAGGAAGGTGAATATACACAGCCAACAGGGCTTCACCAAGGGCAAATCATACCTGACCAGCTTGGCTGCCTTCTATGGAAGGATGGGGTCACTCAATCAGCAGACAAGGGAAGAGATATCAATGTCATCTACCTGGACTTCTGTAAGGCCTTTGGTACAGTTCCTTACAATGCCCTGGACACTAAATTGCAGAGAGAGAGGTTTTATACTAGATGGACAAGGGATTATCTAAATCCTTTGGCCATGGCCAAAGTGTCTGTTTGTCAATGTCTTTATGTCCAAGGACAAGCAAGAAGGAAAATGACTTGTGGATCCTGGTGGATGAGCTGACAATGTGTATCTGCAGGACAGAAAGCCAACCATATCCTGTGTTTCATAAAAAGAAGCATACCCAGAAGGTCAAGAGACATGATTCTGCCCCTCTGCTCTCATGAGATCCCACCTGAGTACTGTGTCCAGCACAGGAAAGACTTGGGCCTGCTGGAGTAGGTCCAGAGGAATAGCACAAAAGTTTCAGGTTCCATTTAATACTACTTCTATTGCAACAGAATGCAATCTGAATTCAGATACAAAAGTGATATGTGGTGTTGAAAAAGGTCTGTGTCTCAATAAAGATTTTCTGAGAGGGCCATTTGCATAATTGTTCTGTAAAATGTGTTTTAGTTATTAAATCTGTAAAGAAACAGGGAACTGGGTTTATTTCTTAGCTGCAAAGATTTTTTCAGGAATAAAATATTTTCCTAAAATAAGAATAAAGTAAGGAAAAAAACCTGGCAAAGCACATTATCTTTCCAGTCACTGTCAATATGAGATAGATTGTGTTTGAGAAATGAAAGTGAAATACAATGAAGATCCACTCTCTGCATTCTTGGCTATGAAGTCTGCCTTTGTGCACTGCAGTCACATCCCTCTGGCATATTGGAATGGAGCCCCCAATGGAGACAGAGCCAGAAGACATGTAAATCACAGGAAACAGACAAGTTTGTAATTACCTTCTGAAAGTGATTATCTCAGATATTCAAAATCACTTGCTACTCCTGCTTCGTAATGAGAGGTGAATGGTGATATTTGAATAAATGAAAAATGCCTCTCTGGAAAAACTGAAAAACATGAGAGAGCTCTCAGCAAGCTCTCAGCAAACTTCTGTGGATGACAACAAAGAAGCCTACCTGGATTTTCAAAAGGCTTTTAACAAGGTCTCTCATCAAAGGGACTGATACTGTAGAATTTACCATGGCATAGTCTCCACATGAATTGAATAAAGCTTCAGCTAATTAAATCATGTACCTTGCATCTTTCTTTTCTTACTCTACATCTGAAGCAATTTATACCTGGATGTTATTTCACATTGTAGGCACAGTATGATGAAGTATATTTAATTTCATCTGAAAGGTGAAAAAGAATACTTAAGGACATATTTTAGGAAACAGAGGTACATCTACTTCTCTTTCAGACTGGGTTTTCATTCACTTCAATAGTAAAAACCAGAATAGTAAAACCAAAATAGTAAAAATCAGAAAGTTTGCTAGGGTGATGATTGCACTACAGGTTCAGAGATTCATATCTCTGTGGAATGCTAAAATATGTAGTCAAAAATAGGAAAGTGAGAAAAGCACAGAAGGTATGTTGTAGTGAAACTTTGTTCAGAGTGTGGGTGGTTCTGTAGAAGTAGCAGCTATAGTTGGGAGATCATTGTAAGAGTGTTCCATGGTAGTGGGATTGAGGTGAAAGCAGAATTCATGGCAGAACAAAAACCTACCAGATATACCCTAAAGACTGATGGGAATATTTCTATTGCATCTTGGGCAGATAATTAGATATAAAGACCTGTGGATTGGAATCCTCTATAGGAATATTATTTGCATATTCTTCAGAAAAGAATTACCAGCAACTCCTAGTAGATGAGTTTAGCCTCCAGTTGTTCATCAGCATAACTCCGCAGTGTTTATTTGCTTCCTGTTGTAGCAGACCTTTGTTCAAATAGGAAATGATGTATAAGACCCTTTAGCATTATTATAAATATTGAGAACATCAATAAAAAGAATATTTTAATTTTTTCAAAAATTATTTAGAACCATTTTGATAAAACAAGCATATAAATTTCCATTAGAAACATACCAGGAACTTTATGCTCTCATAAATGGGTTATAAATTAAAAACTTCTGACACTGACAAGAAGAAACATTTTAAATGGATAGCAATCCAGCTAATATGAAAAGCATATCATTTCATATCAGCTTATGATTTAGTCAAAGCTCCAATCACAATCTTTAAAATATCTGCAGTGATAAGAATTGGACCCAGACGAGAATTTGAATCAAAGTGGGATGAAAACATTACAAAAGTTTTTGGAAACAAGTGAAAAGATCTTGTGTAAAGATTTGTTGTATAAAACCTGCAAATCTTTGTTTCATCCTAACAAAATTAGTAGGACTCTTGCAGTAGACATTTCAGTTGGAAAAAACCTAGAGGGATAGATTAAGATTTGTGAGCAAGAGTACACAGTGAGTTTGCTTGGCATGCATGAGGGTTCAGATGTGTGGTGGTGCTTTTGGCTTAGCTTTGACTCTGACATGAGCATTACCTGCAGTCCTAAGACAGACACATATTGCATTGTTGGTCTTTTTTTTCTTACAAAGATATTAATATTTTTTACTGTGTTCGACAGACGGAATATGTCATTTTTAGAACAAAGTCAAATATGTAGTGACTTGCATAATTTTTCAATACCTATCAAGCCTAGTTCTTAACTTCAAAGAATGCAACATCCAGAGAGTCACTTTATTAAAAATACAATAAATAGAAAGAAAGACCCCCTGAGACAACTCAAATGTCCATTGAAATTAAAGTGCAACACCTGATGTTCCATGAGTGAGAAAACAAAAATCTCAAGTCTGAATGATGCAAAGTCTTACTGGCAAAGTCAGAATTAATAAGACTTTTAATGCCTGAAAGTCTCTGCTTTATTTCCTACAGTAAGATGTTTGACTTACTGATGGGTGAAAGGAATATTATTTATTAAGGTTCTACAAAGTCTTACTCCTCTCTGTATCACTACATCTTTATGAAGTAATAGAATAAGATGTGACACTCAGATTTTGTCTTGTTGCTGTTGTTTGGGGTGATTTGGCTGGAGTTTTTTTGCAATTTAATGCAAAATTTAAAAACTTGCAAGAGTTTTGGAAACGTCAAATAATACAGTAATATAAACCTAGTGAAATTGTATGTTCAGAAATCATAGTCTTGCTGATGAGTTCATATGTTATATAAAGAACATAACTTCCAATTTCTTTTTAATTATTAAAAATGTATTTTTAAAATAAATAGGTATTAAAAACACAAAATCAGTACTGGTAACAGTATTTGCAAAACAATCAAGAAATAAATTAATATTTGAGAGAAAAAACAATCCAATTACAAAATAGTAACAATGTTTGATATAAACATTGCCTACATGAAACCACCTTGGAGAAATGTTTGTTGTTAAATGTGTTGAAATATCAGAATGAAAAAGAAAAACTTCTTTGCAGCAAAGGTATGATAAGACCCTGCTCACTTCTGTATCAGGTTACAATGGGCTGCAATATACAATGAAGAGGTAAAAATATTTTGACACATAAAACTGTGCCATCCTTTACTCATAATTGATGCTTTAAAGGCTCCTTAAATCCTCAGTCCTTTTGAGTTCCTCTAGAACAGAGGCATGCAGTTCAGACATTTCTACATTTCTTTTCTGACTTCCAGCTTCCCAGTCTTATCTGGGATGAGGCCCTTGTCTGGCCAATTGTGGTCTAGGTGTCTGTCCCATGCAGACTTCCCTGGGATCCCAGAGTTCAAGGAGCCTTGGTGCCTTGAAAATCTTCACCCACCACTGTGACAAGAGCACAATGGCTCTTCCAACGACACACAGAAAAACTGCTGGCAGACTAGAAAGAAAGTTTGTTTCCAGGAATTAAGTAGAGAAAATGAAAAATGATCAGGACATCAGTTTTCCCAAAGCACAGCTATGGAATCGTTGATGACTGTAGTGTTAGAATTCTCAGTTATACTCATCTTGTGAGAATAGTAAAGTCCACTTAACAGCATGTTTTCTCTAAATGCCATGCTCTGGAATTTCACTAGTACAAACAAAAAGAAAAATGTCACCTACTGAGTCACAAACACCAGCAGTGCCTGACGTTTTCCTAAAGGGTTTTAATTTACCTGAAGCATAGAGGAGATTTAAACTTGTTCATCTTGCAAAATACAAAAAGATCTAATAACCATAATAGATCAGAAGATGGAAATAGTCTTTTTTATACTGAGTTATCTGGTTAAAAAAGACTATAGAATAAAAAAAGAGGATTTTCAATTCAAAATAAATAACAGTAACTCACACTCAAATGGCAGAATTTGGTGATTTTAGGATTTGCTTTATAGCTAATATTACTTAAAAAAATATGTCTTTTGAAACCTAATATTAGGAGGTGGTAGAAGTTACGTTGCTGTAGTAACATCACTTTTATTTAGACAAGCTGGAGGAGAAAAATATTGTGCAGAGTATGCAAATTATTAATTTTATGCATGCGAGTTTCAGCAGGATTAAGCACTACTTTTATTGTTTTGCTGAACTTGGCTAGAGGCAGCTTCTTACAGAGAGTATTATTTAGATATGTCAGAAATATTTGATAAATTTTATATGCCATGTTTCTGTAAACATTTTAAATAATATCTTTTCTTCTGTTTACATGGCTCAAAGGTTTAATTAATACAAGAAAGTTAATCTGGATTTGCACAAAAATCATGAATGTCAAGCAACAAAAAAATACTCATGTATTTACTTGCTTGCTTGTTTGCTTTTCTTCTCCTTTTCTGTGTCTTGTTCATTTGTTCATGTTAAATTACTTGTGGGACAGGATTTCTTGTTTGGTTTTTTTGTTTGTTTTGTTTTGAGACTTTTTCTTGTTTGGTTTTGTTTTCTTTTTAATTTTAATTTTTAAATACATTATGACTACATGAACTTTTATTTTTCTATTCAATGAGACTGGAATTAGAGGACTATGTACCCACAGTTTTTTACTTAGCCTCATTATAAAGATCAATACATATCTTTCATGCTCTTAAAAAAAGATTGATAAGCAACTAAAAGCCAAGAGATGGGGCAAGGTTAATATCAAGAGTTTCAGTAATTTGTATAAAATCACTGTGATCTGATGCCCCACTAAAGTCCAAGGGCTCCCAAGTCAGTTCTCTGTGAGAATGACATAAAATCCACCATAGGTCTGTAGCATATCTATAAGCTGGGATTTTGTATTGAAAAAATATATGGTAAAAATATTGCAATCAAAGAAGCCTCTCTTGAGATCTGAAAATCATTCACTTGACTAAGTCCTTATTGCAAAGAACTCACACATTTGTCATAACACCAACAATGACGAGATGAAATGTAATTCGCGTGCACTTTTCCAACCTTTTGTAAAGAAAAAAAAAGTATGTAAAACTCTACTAGCTTTACAACCACATGTAAAAAAAAACCCCACAAACTAAGATTACTTTGTAAAAGTTATGAGGGCTCCTTTGATCTGGGATATAAAGAATCAAGGTCAAGAATGACTATGTTTTAACTCACGGACTGTCAGGTTTGTTAGCAAATAACCCCTTTTAGATCAGTGTGCATAAATGAAGTCACAGGAGTGGCACAGGGAGTTCACCTTTTCTCCCATATTAGATGCCATCTTTTGATTCATACCAGGTAGGACATCCATAGTGCAGTCTTGGCTCTCACTTCTGCCTTCTAGCATCACTGCTAAATCACATCATCATGACTAATGAACAGCGACCTACTGACATGTAGAAACTGTGCTATTGGTTACTCTAGGAAATGAATGGATATTATTTGTGGGAATGTATTGATAAAAAAACCTACTCCAGTATTAACTTTCTAAACTATTAGTGATTTTTTTTCTGAAGGCTGTGATTTTGGGTTTTTTTACCAGCTTAAAAAAACCCAGGTAATTTTTAATTTCAGATTTTTAGTGTTACTCACCCTAGTCATGGTCTCGTTTTGAAGGTGACTTTGTTTTGTGTTCTTTGCAGAGCTAGTACTGTGATCCAGGAAAAAGTTGGTATTAGTGTCAGTGGTGGAAAGACAGTAGGACTTTTTGGCAACAAAGACCAACACCTTAAATCTATATGCCTTGGTAGATCCCTGTTTATCTTCTCTATGCATCCTTGTCTGCAAGCATCAAAACAAGTCAAGTATCACAAGTTATTGCACATTTATGATATCCTGCCTCTTGAAGTTACTTTTATTGCTTTTCTAAATACTTGTTTTCCATGAACGACAAAAAGATTTGCTTGTGACAATCCTGACATCCTCAGCACTTACTGTGTGCAAGTGATGGGTGATGAGGTGAATGAATCTGAATTGCAATGCTATTCTTGACTGTTTTGCTCACTTAAAGTAGAGAGCACAGAACACATTTGCATTAAGCATAGTCTCTCAGAAGAAGAAATGAGCGCTTGGAATTTGAAGACTGTCAAAAGCATATTTTGTTGAAAGGGAAGCCTTTTGATTTTGGCATGTTTCACTAATGGCTTTTCATGACAGAATTTTTTCCTGAGCATCCATTTTCTACATTTTAATATCTTGTCTCTTGGACTTTAAATCTTGCATATTGTCCTTTTCCCTGAAGAGAGAGATTTCAGCTGCTGTTGGCTTTGCTGTTAAATTTTACACCTCAGTGATAATAAAATATCAAAGAAGCCATTTCATGGCCTTTTAGCAATGTGGATGGATGGATTCAGATCAGAGAAATGGATTTGGCCATAGAATTCATCTAACATATGCCCTTATTTAATTGATGAGACATCTATTCAATGAAAAATACAGGATTGGAAATTGGTGTTAAACTTTAATTCCAGTTATGTGGGGGTTTTTTTGTTTGTTTGGTAGGTTTTCGGGATGTTTGTTTGTTGGGGTTTTTTTTTGCAGGTAGCTGAAACATTTAAAAGATGCTGAGGTTTGAACCACTGGTGCCCATAGATAATAAGAAAGACTTGAAAAGCAGAGGTGTGATGAACCAGCGCAAAGTGCAAATAACTTGCTAATCTCCTTGAGACAGGATATTATTCTACACGTGCCCAGTCTTGATTTATTGCAGTATGTATGGCTTCTTTCTTTTCTATCCTTCTTGCATTTGTGTGTCTGGGATAAGTTTTATATTTAGTGTTGTGGGCTATAGAGGTGAATAATAAAATATGTGGAAATAAATATATTTGTCACAATAAAGCTGTTGCTTTTGTGACACTCTTCCTGCAGTGCTTTGTGACCAAGTTTTATGAATCAATTCAACAGCGTAACTCAAAAGAAGACAATTACTTCTCTGATCATTTGACTGAAATGACAGAAATAAGTTTACCACTGGTAAGACTAAATCTCGGGTCCAAGCTCCTTAGTGCAAGTTTCCTGGAGAAATTGTGTTTCCAACTACAGAAATACAGTAAACATCATCACTTGAAATTATTAAAATTCACACTTCAGCTTCCAAATGTATGCAGCAGAATGTTAAAGAGGTAATTAAAAATCATTTATTTTATGTCTTACCTTTGAAGTATTGGGACATTAGCACAGATAAATGTTCTACTTTTGTGAAAGCACTTTGACTTCAATATTAAGTGAGGTAATAAACAATAGCATAAATAAAACAACTTGGATTTGCCTTATCTCTGACATCTTCATAAAGACGTGCTTGCCAATCTTACTTGTATTTCCCTCCTAACACCTTCTAACAAAATATTATGTATTGATTTCTTTTGGAACAATGCCTAGTAATTTCACCTTTGACGAACTGACAACTTCCAAATGAAAATGTATTTCACTGCAGAAGTACACAGATCTTCACAGCAGGTAAAATGTAATTTAAGGCACACTATTTGTAAGGCAGCATTCTTCATATGAGTGAATGAAAATGCCACAGGCAAAGTGCATAGTTCTGTTTTGGTTCAGCTAGTGAAGTTAAGCTGACCTCTTCATTATGTGTTAAATAACAATGTTTTGTGGACTTGTAAAATTCCTGGGTAAAGCACGAAAGAATAGTTAAAAGTGTAACATTGATAAAACCAGTACTTCTTTGGGCTTCACAAAAAACAATTGCTGACATTTTGGCTTTTAGCAATTTCATATCAAATAAAGTTAGATTTTTAGGTGTTAAGCAGGTTCCCTTACATGATGATTGCTGTATTTGAAACCTGGGAGAACCACGGTAGATGTGTGAACAAGTGCTAGATGTGTGAGAAAGAGGCAAGACAGACAAGAAAAGGAATTTTTATGTCGTTTTTTTGTTGCCTTACAGTTTAGCAATTTGTAAATAGACTTGTGTATACAGTTTCTTTCTTTTTAAAATTAATTACTTTTGTGTCTCTGACCACAGTCAAAGTAATTAAGTAATCTTCTATTCTTTTGGACTCAGGAGATCCCAACATGAGGTAAAAAGGAAGTAAATCAACATATCTTTGATTAATATTTTGCACTATATTGCTCCCACAAAGAAAATCAGAAGCTTTCTGCCCTATGTTGCAAACAGAGCACATGACCTGGTTTAATTACTGGAGAGGACTCAGCAGACAAGACACACAAAGTGTTTCTTAAAATGTAATAGTATGTAAAAAGGTAGGTCATTAACTTGCAAAGAAAATTTGCTACTCACTAAAAGCTTCAGTAAGCTTTCTAATTTCAGAGGTGGTTTTGCCAACCTTTCAGTGACTTGGAAAAGCAGTTCCCATAGTTTGAGAATTCATCTATTCAAAAGAGAAGAAAATGGCCACAGAGTAAGTATAGCATTTAGAATTATAGGTAGCTGCTCAGTATTTTGGCCTTTATGAATAGGTTTATGACAGGGAATTTTATGTCTGGATCCTGTGCCATTTTGACAGTGGGAAACTGTGGTTAATTTTAATGTACTTTCTTTATGTCCAGTCACGTCTCAATGTCAATGATTGTTACTCAAAAGTTTACTAGGGGCGTACCAGATATATATG
The DNA here is from genome assembly GCF_052056855.1 of Sturnus vulgaris. Taxonomy (NCBI): domain Eukaryota; kingdom Metazoa; phylum Chordata; class Aves; order Passeriformes; family Sturnidae; genus Sturnus; species Sturnus vulgaris. The sequence continues at coordinate 102,970,533 of NC_142243.1, read as the reverse complement.
GAACCAATAATTCATCACTCACCTGAATTGTCTAATGGCCACAGGAAAGCCCCAGTATTAACACAGTTAAAATGATTATACAAAAATTTTGCAGCCTGTCCTTTCCTCTGGTATGTGTCCACATTCCACATGTTCTAACTGGCATTTTATCTCTCTTTCAGGAATGAGAGACAGTGTTCTGCCAAGTTATAAGCATCCTCAGTATTTCCATCTGAAATATATATATATGAAGTTTAACAAGAGATATTCTTCCTTACTCTCTTGGGTCTGCTTTGAGCTATTTTTATATGTGTGGGAGTTTTTAATTGATTTTTTTTCCCTCTTTTTCTCACAGTCCAAACTTCCCTCTCAGAGGCTTTGAGGTAAAGCCAAAGACTTGCAGAGTTTTCCCCCACCTCCAGCTCCCTTCAAGGGCTGCCATTTGTCACCTTCTGAGTCCCCAGCCCAGGCAGGCCTTAAACACACAGGAGATGGTGGGAACTCAGCTAGAAGAAGAGAGACCACTGTCACTCTTTGGCAGCTCTTAGCACTTCCTATGGGCTACCTAAGGCCATAACTACAGATTAATTACTTCTATCAAGACTTTGTTTTGCCCTCCTGTAGAACAAAGCTCGCATGTGAAATGTAAGATTCTCTATACCATGAAATTCCACAAGAGATTTCTTGTTTTCTCAACCGTATTTTAGCAAACTGCAAAGCAAGGAAAATTGATATTTTGACAGATGTGCTCTCTTAATTAGCTGTTTCTTGACTTATTTTATACACTTTTACATCTAAAATTGCAATTTAATTCACAAGCATGTAAAACAGTCCAAGTAATAAGGAAATAACTCTGAATCAGTTTTTCTGCCTACCGCTTAAAAGTGCTGTCTAGACCTATATTTCAAACTCTTGAATGGTTCATTCAATCATTTTATACTTTAAATTTCTGTATTTCCTATTCTTGACAAGTTTTTGAAAAACAGATAGAAAAGAATCATCTTCTCAGCTAAATAAGGCAATCAAACACTCAGTTTGAAGATTTCAGAAATCAAAAGAATAAATATGGAAGTCAGTCAGTAGTTTCAGAATCGGTAGTCAGGAAGAAATCTTTGCTCTGCAATTGGTACCAAATGAATTTTAAAAAGCATTGTAAGCACATTATTTTTTGTGTCAGTCCAAATCTGTGTCTGTGCCAAAGTTTCTCTGCTGCTGTTTTGCAGAAAGCAGAATCCTGTGGATCCCAATTACCAGCCTTTTCTCTAGGCTAACATCACAGAAGCTGAAAATTTGGAGTCACCTACTTTATCTCTGAGTCTTGTCTTTGAACTACAGTAATAAAGGCCAATTTCTGTCATTATTTCTTAACAAGTATCTGCAGAATGTAGGAAATTTTTGAAGACAAGTCAGTTTCCTGTAGAGTTAAATAGAATTATTCAGCTGCAGAGACTATATTGTGAATAGAGATATATACACTTTTTCTTTGGTGGAGTGTGGTGAGAAATGACTCAAACCCAAAGCCTACTAACCTCATACTGGTTTGACAAGTACTGTGTGTTTCCTACTGTTGCCTAAATTAATGAAAAGAAATTCAGGAAAAATGTGTTGAAGACAGCAAAATATTGAACCTTGGTGGATCTCTGTCGTCCTAACCACATGGGTCCTTGCCAACATCTCAAAAACTAATAATCCTTCTCACAAATGCATTTAAGCCACAGTAATTTAGTACTGCTATGCATCTGTAACTTTTAATTATCTGTTTAATCAGGCTGTGAATAAACTAAAGTAGGTTAATTTGAAAAATCCTATTTGGACGAAGTGTTTTGACTGGCTCTGAAACATAGCCAGCACCTAGTGAGATTATAGTAATAAGGAAAGATGGATTTTTTTTTCTGGAATTTGTGCTATTAATTTGGATATCCCACAATATCACTTCACATATTTCAGCAGACTGACATTTATTATTTTCAATTAATGTGTCACATGGTCGCAAAAAAGCAATAACTGGTGACAGTCTAGATGTGATGGAGAAAATATTTGTGGTTACAGATTATATCTTCCCAGTCATGTCTTTTGAAACTTTACTTTCCCCTTCAAGATGGCCTGCTAGGTAAAACTGTGCTGTCTATCTATGTGATGTGAACAAATGCTGTACTTGCCTTATCCAGCTTATAGCCTGAATAAATCTGTTATTACACAGCATCTTTTGACTTCTTGAAGCCTGTTTGTTTGTGTGTTATTAAGGTGTAATAATAGATTCATGTCTGTAATGTGTATTGTTAATCTTGATGTTCATTATCTCCACTGTACGCCTCCAGGGACTGCTATTTACACTGCTGTGGAAATGCTAATTAATTTCTGTATTCAAAGTGTCAGCAACTAGCTTCTCATTTCCAAAAAAGTATTGTATTACTTATATTGTCTTGGAAGAAAACTGGGGGAAGGGTGGAAGACTTTTTGAACTGCAGGGTGGAGAGAAAATTGAAGTTTAAATCTCTCTGATATCTGCACTATTTTAAGCATTCACTACATCACAAATTGCAGTGAAACTCTACTTTCAGACTGAAGACCATTGTGTTTTCTAGTCACTATTCAAGCTGCAGGAATTGAATGTGCTTCACCGAATACATCTGTGTGTGACTGTAAATTTATGGATATAAGAAAAAGGCTGAGAATGTATATCAGCTAAATGCCTTCTTCCGGTTTCAGACACTGTTCCTGTATTTCCTCAGCTACCACTGGGTATATCAAATAATGATAAAAATCCACCTCAGGTACGAGATAAATAATTCACTGAAATTATTGGTGTGTGCAAGTATTTGGGGAATAGAAATTTGCTGTTTTCTGGTATATGTATGAGTAGCCTCATTGAGTCATTATACAAAAAAAAAAAGTACTTAACCTTGAAAAGGATGAGAATTTTTCATTTCTAACATCCCTACAGTTATGCCTCATAGGTATTTCAGAAGAAAGGTGAGAGTAAGAAACCCAGGTAGCATACAGATATTGAAAACTCTAGGCTGAAAGGAGAAAAGGTCTTAGAAAGGAAGGGCCAATCTTCCTTGATGTTATATATAACATTTTAAGAGAGGATGATCAGAAACCTTAAAAACCTTCACATGTTTTGCAAGGTAACAATTTAACAGCCAAGTTGCTGCGTTTTTTATTTGAGCTATACATGTGGAAGTATTTAGTATATAAAAAAATAATAATATACATATACATATATATATAAAAGAAATACAGTAGCCTAGTATAGTTACAGAATGTTTTTCTAATCAGCAAATAGTTTAAACACCTTACATTTTTTACTCTTCTTAATGTAGTGAAGTATACAAATTTCTGTGTTTTGTAAATGAAACATGTAGGTAACTGTGAATGCTTCTGATAAAGCTTTAATCCAACACAAAAAGTACCAGCTGTGTTTCAAGCTAATATAAAACAAGACAAATATAATTGTTTTGATTTGCCTTACCAGAACTGACTTGTGTTTCTTGCTGGCCAGGGGGCCACTTTGTTTCTTCTGAAAACTAAATGCATTTAGGAGATGGGATGTCAGATAAGGTAAATACAATTATAATTTACCATCTTCTAAAATGTTCCAGTCTCATTTATGTGTAAGTACTTGTGAAAAAAAATAAACCCGATGACTAATTTTTCCTAGCTCACGAAAGTGCTCAGTAATAGAGAGGGCTTGATGGAAGGTAAACACCAGACATTTCTAGAGTTGCAATTCTGTATCATGAAAGAGACAAGGGAAATTATTTAGAGCATAAAACAAGAAACAAATGTTGAGAACAAATTCTGATGTTATTTCACAAGCCTTCTAAAATGTTAAAAATAAATAATTTTTTAAATTTAAAATATTAGCATTAACAGGACCATAATCATATATGCATGATTTTCAAAAGCACAGAAATGGAGGTGGGCACTCAGTTGATATGGTTTTTCACTAAAGATCCCTGTAGACACTACAGCAAAACACAAAAATTTATGCAATTGAGTACTAAGAAACAACTTCTCTTCAGATACTGTTAGTCTTGAGATACTATTATAGTGTAGAACAGCATGCTTTTCTATGACCTTATCTATGCAGGGAAAAAAAAAGTATGTACAATGTAGTGAAAAATCATAACAAGCTACAGGGTGTTACACAACAGATCCAGATCTGAATTCTTTACACATAGAAAATGCCTAATAAAGTTTAAAAGCTCACAAAGCCCTAAGGATTCAACAAACCACCAAAATCCAACAGAGAATTAACCTATAATTATGTAGTTCAAATCTTGTTGCATACACTTTAAAAGGCAGCTTATCTACTAAGTGGTTCTTCTCTGTAGTATGTGGAACACTGTAACTCTTTTCCTGAGTACTCCTGAATTGTACCTTTTAACTTAGTCCCATTTTCTTATGTATTAGTCCATAATAGAAGGATTTTAAAATTGAATTGATGAACCCAACAGAGAGACCTTTGTGAAGAGGCTTTGTGGAACAAATGACTGACTAAAAACCATCTGCAGCTTGATCTACTCTTTGCCTGAAGTGGTGCAATAACAGTGATTTCTGAAGAGAAAGATTTTCCACAGATAAGGCTAGAGGTAGATTGTGATTATTAGTTGTGCTAAATTGGTTTGTTGTGCATTTGAGTGCTTTCCTTATCTTTGCATGTTGGTGGTGTTATGACAAACCAATAGGACAAGAACATCAGGAAAATTAAATTTCAAATAGTCATGTAATCCTCCAGGGCTCATGAGCCTTCAGAAGCTAAGGTTGGCTGAAAATCATCTTAAGTTGTGGCTTTCAAGAGGATGTGTATATGTGGAGCTTAAAGATGCAGTTTTTGTAAGATTAACTGTCTGGATAATTTGATTTAAAGCATCTGCTTTACATAAATTCTTTTCTCTGACAATTTGCAGTAACTTCTCTGACATTAAACTGCCATAGTATTTAAGTATTTCTTACTGAATCATGCAGCTGCATTTGCTTTAAAATTTCAGATCTTTTATTTGAAAAGAATTGAGTGTTTTGGGCAAAACTTAAAAGATAGAGCTTATAGCCTCAAGGGAGCCTGTGGAAGTTGTTTTCATCTTGCCTTTTAACTTTCCAGGTTAGAACGTAAGATGCAGATTTGAGTGCTCACTTTACTGGAGTTGTATGATTCCAGATCACATTCAGCAGTTGTGGTCACACGTGCAGAGCTCAAGATTTGATGCAAATGTTTATGATGAGATGCACATGGGAATGACTCACTTGGCAGGGCCCTGGAGGAGCTCGGGAAGTGGCCTGAGGATGGCCGAGTCATAGCTTCCCAAGCCACAGGATGAAATGAAGATGTTTGGAATTCAGAGGGGAGTTTGATGTGACACCTGAAACAAAAAGAGGTTAGAAAGACAGTCCTGCCTACAAATACAATACCTAAGAATATAAGGCATAACCACTGCTCGGCCTAGTCTGAATTCTGCCTTGGACACTTGGAATAGAAAATGCTATTTAGGGAGGACATGCAAGCCTGAGCTTTTTTAGGCACTTGTCCAGATATTTCCCTAGTTCCTTCTTGAATCTCATGATACTGTGTGCCTCTGCAGCCTCCTGTGGCATAAAGATCCAGAAATATCTTACTTATTTTGTAGAGAAGTACTTTCTTTTATTAATCATAAACTAATCTCCAAATAGCCTTTAAAGTGATTCTTAGCTCTTACATTTTAGGATATGAAGAACAGTCCTCCTTTTAGATTTATTGGGGTTTAACTCAGACACCAACTAAGCCTCATGCAGCCTCTCTCTCACTCCCCCACTAGCAGGACTTGGGAGAAAACTAGAAGGGTAAAAGCTGGAAATCTCATGGATTGAGACATAGACAGTTTAATATGAAAGGCAAAAACCAAGCATGAAAGCAAAACAAAACAAGGAAGGAATTCCCTGGTTCCCATGGACAGGCAGTGTTCAGCCATCTCCAGGAGAGCAGGGACCCATCCCAGGTAAGGGTGACTGGGGAAGACAAAGACCATCACTCCAAACATGTCTCCCTTCCTGCTCCTTCCTCCCACTTTATATCCTAAGAGTGATGCCATATGGTCTGGAGTATCCCTTCAGTCTGTTTGGGTCTCCTGTCCTGGCTATGCCTCCCATGTACCCCTAGGTTCCTCACCAGTGGGACACTACAAAAACCAGAAATTATCTTGTCTCTCTCTAAGCCCTTCTCAGCAAAACCAAAAATATCTCTGTATTATCAACCCTGTGTTCAGCACAAATTCAAAACACCAGCTCCACACCAGCTACTATGAAGAAAATTAAGTCTACTCTAGCTATAACCAGCACCAGATTATATATTGTGTCCTTGATTTTGTTAATCTGAGTAAATCTTGACCCCTCTATCTCCCCATTCTCCACTCTGCAGACTCCTGGTTTTGTAAGTCTTCCTTACAGGACTGCTGCTCCATTATTAGGGCTGCTCTGTTCCTCCCTTGCCTTCACAGCAGGATGAGTTCACTCTGAAAGAGGTCATCCTTCCTGAGATGTGCTCTTGAAAGAACTCTAACTCTGTTTGCATTCATTGCTTTTAGCTGATTGGCTTTCCTAAGTCAGATATTTACGAAATACATCCTTACGGCTCTTATCATAGATGATGTTATTTTAATCTTTAATACCTGAGGTAAGGCAGTACCAATATCCCCATTTAGGAGATAGGACACTGAGACACAGAGAAATTGGTAGCATCTGGCATCGTTATTAATTTAATATAAGTCTCTTAAGCTTATGCCATCAACAGAGAACATGCTGCTCTAGCCAGAAAATACGATTTTGCTCTTACTAGCAAAAGGCTATGGGTCTATTAAGGCCTTGCAAGGTCTCAAGGATATTCTGTACTAATTTTGCCTGAGATAGATCTCGTTTGTTTTTACCATTGTTAAGTTATCAAGCAACTATTTTCTAACCTGTTTTTACTGAACCTCTCTAAATACTTTAATAGGCATTTGGTTTATGATAAAATATGCCTGGAGGACAGATAGAATTATAAATCTCTGTCTGGTTACCCATGACAAGGATGCAGACTGCTAAGAGAAAATAAAAAAAAAGCGCTAAGCAGATCCAGTGTTGAGAAAGAAGATGGTACTCTCATGGACATCATGCCCAAAAAAGACATTTGTTTGAATACTTCCTTCTTTTCTGAGAGAGACTGAACCTGTTGGCTGTGCACTGGGGAAAAGGGAATGATGGGCAGAACACCAGAGAAAAGGCAGATGTGTATCCTTTCAATAAATTTTATTCCTTTTGCTCTGTCTAGTCTCTGTTCCAGGCCAGCTTTTCCTGGCATCAGAGGCACTAGGAGCTTTTTGTATAGCAATTTTAATATGTTCTTTATTAGAATTTTCCATATTAATTAGGCAAGCCAGGCCCATAAATAAGACATTAATATGAGTAGTAGGAAATTTTAAGCTCTGTAGATATGGTTCATCCATAAGAGGCTTTGGTACGTAAAATTGACTTCTTCATGTGGATTCCAGCATGCAACAGCTTTTAGCTTTAATTGTCCCTAAGTGTAAAGTCCATCTAGACCCATGTATCTGAAAAGTATGTCTATTTTGATGAATAATTCTAAATGAGTGTGATTGTAGTTCATGTGACATTTAAGTAGCAAGTGACTCATATGCCCATCTCTAGCCTGTGATATAACTTTAGCAAACACTATTTGTTGTATTTTTAGGTTAATTTTTCAGAGACAATATTTGAAAATGGAGTGTTTCCTAAAAATCAATTGAACAATTCTGTTAATATGATTATCCTGTTAAACAGAGGGATCAAATTTGTGACTAATTAAAGTCATATGGCTTAAATTTTCACATTTTGAACAGCTCTTCCCCAGATGAAATTGTTTAAAGCTATCAATTTTTTGGCTACCTTGTAATGCCAGCTCTGTGATGAGTAAAATTAAAAAATTGACAGTTATATTAATAAATTGTCTCTTGAAACAGCAGACCTGACGTATCTCAAGCTTTCTAATTACAGATGCTTCCTGTACTTATCTGTTATTCTGACAAGAGCAATATATGTCTGTAGGTCAGTGGTCAAAAATCAAGAAAAGAGAAGAGAAAAAAAAAAGTATTTAACTTTCTATTGCTCTTATTTCTGGTGGGACAAACTTGATACAACAGTGTTCCTTTTCTGAATTAAGATTACTGATACAAGATTCATACTAAACCACAGAAAAAAATACCTTTTGAAATCTCTCACTTCATGAAATACCTTTTCATAATAGCTTTACAACTTGTTTCAAAACTTGTTTAAAACTTGCTTTAAGTGTTAATCGCATATATTGTCTTCAAGGGCATTGAGTGCTGTGACCTATTTTGAGATTATCGATGTTTTCTGTTAATTGTAAATAAATCCTAGAATAATGTAAATCTATTTTCTAGCAATCTAGCAGAAACAATAAAAGTTTTAAGCAGAAGTATAGGTTACCTGTGTGCTCAAGGAGAAATTGTGAGCATTCTGTTTCTTAGCAGAGCTATCTAGCTTGAGTTGTATAGGTACAAACAAAAGAGCACCACAAAAAACACTCAAAAAATTATCTTGGTAATAACAGGGAGCAGGACCAGCAGTATCACTCCTATCTTGTGACCTTGATGTCAATGGGACTCCTCACTGGTCAGTCTTGTGAGATCCTCTGCATTTAAACACAGTTTCTGATTATATTTTGGCTGGGTATTTTGACCTAAAGAAATACTTGATCTACTTTGACCAAGTTGTAAGGAACTCTACAGGGCAAAATCACCATTCAGTTTACAATGAAAGACCATAGGATTTATGACCAAAATATTTATGCATTAATTTATTATTTATTCTTTTATAGCATTAATATGCTATAATTATTACTGCACTCTGAACAATATCCATCTTAAACTTAACAGAAATTCTGTCCTAGTTCATACAAAGGCCATTAGGCATGTACTACACGGCAGAACCATGCTTTCACATTAGATAGATTTATATCTGATTTACTACCCTATTGAACATGCCATTCTTTTAACATGTGGTGTGTACATAGCAGATGGATTTACCTACATTGATTTCAGAGCAGTCAAGGTTATATCTCTAACAAGCTTTTTGTTTGGTTGCTTTAACTAACAATTCACAAAATATAGTACTATAGTACTGGGTAAAAAGCCAGTTTATGTCTGAAACACTATTTAGATATTAATCTAATAACACTTTTCTCTGTTGAGATTTAGAAGCTGATTTTTGTGTGTTCACTTCAGAATTTGTACATTGATCAAGTTGTTAACTCACCGCTTTTGCAAGCTTAGAATTTTTGTTTGCATCAAACATGATTTGTGATGGTGCATAAAACTTCCTGGTTTGGAGTACTCAGATTTATATCTAAGTACATGGGCTATATCTTCACAGCCTACATTGTTTCCTCTCTCCATTCCTAAATTGGATATAGGAGTATATAGAGAGGTTAATTTTACCTGAGTTAACCTTTCATGAAGCTCAAGTGTTGAGCAGATCTTCTTCTCTGAAATGAATAAAGAGATATATTCTAGGATGATAAAACTGTTACAGCAACCAACATGGAAACAGTATCCATTTCTTAAAAGCTCATTTTTCAGTATTAAAAGTTTTTGCATTTATTAGTCTTTAATAGGGAGATTAAATGTAAATTGAAAAACAAAGAGGCTATTATCATTCCAAACAATTTTATATTGAAATAAAACTGTATTTAATATTTCCCAAAAAAATTTATAGTGAGTGCATTGAAATAATAAAATACAAGACAGTATTCAGGTTTCACAATTTATTTGTGTTGCATAGACATTCACAGAGTGAATATGAATAAAGCATATGTGCTCATGTGAACAACTAAATTTCTCAGAAAAGATAAACATTCATCGTATACATGATAATGGAGGTCCTCATTTCAAGTGCCTTTGACATGACATCTTTGCCTGGATCAGGTGTGACTTGAACCAATTTTCTACAACTGAGAAGACTCCTTGTCCTATGTGGCAACTCCAGCAAATGCATGAGCATTTGTTACATATTATTTTAAACTATGTTCAAAGCATGTCTTACATAGAAAAGACTGAACTGTAAGAAGGTTCCTAGGTTGTCCTGGTTGCCCACTCCAGATGTTAACCAACGGTGCATTCAAGCTTGCAAATAGCATCATTTAGTTGGCCTTTGCACAGTAGGAACCTACTGGGGGGAATCTCTAGGTCCATCCTACTCACATAGGAACAGCCTGGATAGACACATGTACCACAATTTTAAATACAGATTAGTCTAGAGTTTCTCCTTTATACAGTAAAAATGGCTTAAATTTCCTAGATCTTGAAACCCCAGGAAATTACAAGTGACAAATTTTCAGAATAAAAGAACTCTATTATGTTCAAGTGAAGTACCTGCCTTAAAGCTCAGGAACTTTTTTTCCTAAAAGCAAATCAAGACTATGAAGTACTTTTAAAATACGATTAAAATAAGACAAGGTCCTGGAAGGTTAAGATAGCTAACTGATACAACTGTACAGAATGATCTTGTTGCATCCTTCTGTAATAAGAGATCCACTCCCCTTGCATCTCTCATGACACACAGTATTAGATAGCCTGAGTATTTGCCCACTAACAGAACCTCCTTCTCTCAGAATATTAGGATACTAGTTTGATAATTCAACAAACTTACTTTAGACAACAAAAACATTTCTGTTCTCTTTATTTCTTACTTGAGGAAACTATTCCTGGACATTCCACTATTTTACTCAACTGCAGTTTGTTTCCTATTTGTAAAATAATAATGATAATAATCATAATCATAATTGTGGGAAGTTAACTGGTGGTAAAAACATAAAGGTATGGAAATTATAGGGGAAAATATGATTACTACTACCTGAATGGAATTCAATCAGCATGTCTAACCTCTCAGAGAGAATAAAATCTAAGGGGGACTAAAAGGAGGGTGGAGCAGACTGGAGATACTTCAGCCAGGATCTGTTGAAAACTTTGCAAAGAAGGAAACTCAGTGGAACTTTATAGCTGATAAAATCATCAGCAATCCGTGAACCTTATCCTGTCACAATTTTATTTATAAAGAGTATTACTCTGTAAACTGTTAATGTGACTCCTTCAAGGGCACTGGCCATTGCTGGCAGCAGGTAAAGGTGTGGAGACGCAGGAGGGAGTCTCCCTGTTTGGCATGTGACCCTGAACAGTCAGTGAAACCACCCTCCAGTCTTGTGAACAGTTCAGAGAAGAGTCCCCATAACAGGACACTGACAGACTGGTCAGGAGCAAGGGTTTTGGCTTTCCTGGAGTGCTGACAGACTAAGGAAACACCAAGGGTTTGAGAATATCTTCTGTTTCCTCATAGCATTAGGAGACTGGATATTAGGTTTGGGGAATGCAAACTCTGTTGAGAATGATCATTATTTTATAATTAAAGAGAGGTTCCTTGCATGTGAAACTACGAGTCTAGAAGGAATATAGATATGAGAAGGTGTATGTCTAATTGTATGAGTACTCTAACAACAAACGAAAGATGATATTTAAAGAAATATTTCAAATATAACCAAACCAGCTACATCACACCAGACACAGAAAGAGAGAGTGTAGCATAATAGTTACATATTAAGCAGACTTGGATTTTATTATGCAAGCCATAAGTGTATTTATTTCACATAAATGTTAATATTAGAATTTTATAAATAACACTGCATTATTAAAACCCATACATAGTCTCCATAGGAACCATTTCTGTTTTGGGTGTATTATAAATGTCAGTGTGTTCTCTCACAGTCCCAACTGATTTCTGTGTACAGTGACCTTTTGCATTTTTATAGACCCCTACATGCAGCAATCATTGCTAGTGGGAGTTTATGTGTTTACCTGAAGTCAACATTGCCAGAAAAAAAAAAAAAGGAGATTTAAAAACTACTCCTTCTAAAAATGTTAACTTAAAAATGGCTAAGACAGTCAGTAAATATATCACAAAGATGTATTAATCTCTTTCTCCCCTTCCTTTCACTAGAAAACCTGAAAACTAAATGCTAACTTTGGTGAATGGTTTGCAGATGTTAGCATCTCAGAATAAATGTAAGAGAAGGGTAATTAATCTATTTTCTTCATGTAATTTATCTTCGAGTCTTATTTCTAGTGTTTTGGGGTTTTTTTTTAGTAAGTGAGAAACATCTACACTGCTATAGCTATAATAGGTACTTTTTTTTTTTTTTTTTTTAATGCTGCAAAGGAATGCATAATGGGGCATCCTAGAGCATGGACAAGCAATCATGCTGTATATTATAATTAAGAAGTCTTGTTAGTATGTGCAGCATTTCGTATCTAGCATTCTAAAACATAGCAATTGTGTCTCTATTTGGAGGGCTCATTTGAGAATTGGAGGTGTGACTGCAGCAACACTCCCAGAGCACAGTGGGAACAGATTTTCAGCACTGGCTCCTTATTTCCCCAGCAATCCCTGGGGTGCAAAAAGAGGAGATGGAGGGGAGGGAGGATTAATTCTCTGCCATGTTGTTCCACCTGGTTTTGCTTGCATATTTTTCAAGGAGGCAAACCTACCCTCCTAACTATCCTAAGTGGAGATTAGAAGCTTCAATGAACAAAATTTCCTTTTCTCATCTATGCTAATACCCACAAGTTTGGGGCTCTTGTCACTGCCCTTTGTGAAAGCATGACTCAAATGCGGGGTCAGTCACAGGTGATGAAAACATGATAGTCAAACTGTGACTGCCCAATTGGAAGAAATTCAGAATCAGTTAATTCAATATTTTAGCTGGTAGGAAACATTTCACTACAGATTGCTGATACCAGCTACAATGCTGTTTAAGACTGTCATAACAGAGACCTTGGCAGGACTCCAGTCCCATAGAACAATAAATGTAATGCCTGTGTCAGAAAATTACAAAAATTATAAGACTATTAAACCAACATTATTATTCCCTTCCTAAATCTGTCAGTAATCATTATAGTAACAAATTAGTCATGTTTCTCTTCTGGACAGCTATGAGCATGTGAATCTTCTTTTTAAAAATCTAACTCTGAGCCATTTTATAATTGCACTAAGACACTCCAAGGCATATGTCACCATGCCTCTGAGATGAGCATTATCTCACAGCAACACACACTTTGTCATGTATTATTTATCACTCTAAAGTGTCTTGTAGTTTTCATTAACAGTTATATCTGGCTTTAAGAAATAGGAACATACTTCATTTTAACTGTTTCAGCGATAAAATACTTTTCAAACTTTGTATGCAGATGCTAAACTCTGGATATTAACAACAAAGAGCGCCGTTTTCACTAACATTCTGCCAAAGACATTAAAAAGGAAAAAATAATAACAAACGTCTTTTTTCACCTGGGAATGACAACAAACATCCTCTTTTCTCTAGCTGATTCCTAGTAACCTTTCCACTGGCTTCACACACTGTGCTGCCCCTTGGGTCTCATTGTCATCTTTTCCTTGTGAGGTGACAGATGCAGCACGATTGTTAACTGTTGCCGAGATGTAGGCCAGGATTTTCTTGGAGAAAAGCAGATGGGTGAGAGTGCCTAAGAGGCCAAATCTGTCCTGTATTTGACACCAGGCTTTTGTCCTTAAGTAATTGCAAAAGACACTCGGAGGCTCCCCTGCCTATAAATTAGGTGGTGCTGGGAAATATACCTCATAGTTTAAGGTCAGTTATTTCTTCCAGTCATTTGTACTTTTAGGCTGTTAGAAAGCTTCCTAGCCTGGTGCTGGCTGGGTTTTCTCTCCCAAAGAAGAGAAAGGCATTATTTGAGAGTGTGCAGGTCCTGGGGAATGTTTGCAGAGTTTTTCCCACCCCTCTGGGAACCAGCAAAGGCATAGTGGCATAGGTAATGACTGTAACATGCCAGTGGGTACGACTGAATGATCTCAACCAGTGTCAGTTTTAGTGTTCTTTCTGATTTTCAGCCATTCACTCAGTCACAAGCAAATTGTAAGAGTCATATATAGGGAAACATTAATCAATGTTCAGGATTTATGAAACATTGATTACATTTCAAAAAGCTGTGTAAAATATTTTGACCAATGCTAATAGAAAAGTCCATTGGAACGCCTCTGATGCTGTAGAGGGCTTTCAAAGTTTCTGAGTTTAAACCAAATGAACAAATAAATAAAAACAACAATGCTATCTCCCCTCACTCCCCATCCCCCCCCTCCCCCTCCTCCCCCCACGATTTTAGGTTCTTTATCTGCTGTATAATACTACTTTAATACTACTTTGTTAGCTTCCTTACCTGCTATATATTCTTATTTTGTGAAACGGAAGTTGCACTGCATTAATTTTACTCTGCACATCATCAAGTTTAAAAAATTTGAGCTTATAATTTTGTTTGAATTTCTCTTTTTTTTTTTTTTTTTTTTTTTTTGTTTTGTTTTGTTTTGTTTTTTTTTTTTTTTGTTTTTGTTTTTTTTTTTGCAAAATTGTGTTAGCAGTGCTAAAACAAACCCACAAGAGAGTTTTAGTTCTGTAAACTCTGTTTCATATAAACTTATTTCCCATGGTTAATAGGCCACGGTAACAGATTTTGGGATATCTTTGATATAACAGCTTTGCATAGTCTTCATTTTACTAACAATTAATGTAACAGACATACTGACTAGGCATTTCCCATATATCCTGAAAGTCATGAAAAAACAATTATTTAAGGAAAAGAAGATGACAACTGAATCAAAAAAATATTCACTTTTTTAGTGATTTTAGATGAAAACAAAGGTGAATGAAAATACTTGAGAGGGAGGTTCAGTGTTTTAATCAAGGAATGAAAGAAAATGTTCCTCAAAAATTACTTCAACTGAAATCAACTAGAAGATCATTTGGGCTGTAGCCTAGGTATGAACTGAATTAATACCACAATCCTTTAGCATTAGGTGGGATTTTGTTTATTTTAATGTTTTCAGATACCTTAATTTCACTGCCATAAAATACTCTGTATATTCAAAGATAATTGTTCCATCATCTAAGTAACAAATGAGCCTTTTAAGCTTAGCTCTTGTTGCTTATGAAACACTGTAAAATAAATCACAAAAAAAAAATGGCGGGGGTTGTACTCACTGTGGTATGAAAGTTTCCACATGAAAAAGTAACTTAATAACTTTAGCTGCTTAATTATGTCACTACTGTACGAAAAGCCTCCTATACAGATAAATTATAGAGCATTACTTTAGTTTCCAGTGCAGAACAGCTTCCATCTTGCATGCTATTAAACAGATTTGTTCTCAGCCATGCAACCATAGCATGAAACCATATTCCTCTTTCCAGCAACAGATGTTGTTTGAAAGAGTTACAGTAAGAAAAGCATGATTGGAAATGTTATTGCACTGTGATATTTCACTACTAGCCATTTAACTGCTAAACAAGCAGGGTTTAAAGTGTGCCCTCAGAGATACAGTCAAGATCTATTTCATAGTAAGAAACATCTCAATTATCTAAATTTTATAAAAGGGTTAGAAAATAAACTGATATAAGTAATTCATGTTGGAAAACTTCCTCATTGATACTCTTATCATGGTGAAAGAACAGTCATTATATTATGCAGCAGAATATAGAACTTCAGATTAATTGTTGATCCAGGAAATTTTGCCTATGCATATCATGCAAAGTATCATTTCCATCTTCAGAAGTGTTAAAAAAATTGAGTAGATGCAGCACTTTGCAATATGGTTTAGTGGCCATGATGATATTTGGTCAAGGTTGGATTTGATGATCTTGGAGGTCACTGGCAACCTTGATAATTCTATTCTATGGTTTAAATAAAATTAAATAAATGTAATATTTCATTTTTAATTTTTTATTTTAGGAATAGAATAATGATATGGTTGGTACCTGTAAAACCTCCATCATATTTTAACAGGTCTCAGAACACTACATTAAAGAATCAAACATTAGTGACACATGCTACCATTCATATTCCTAAATGTCATTCTCTTGAAGATCTAAATTCACACAATCCACATAATTTTTATTTTAAATGACTCTGCTATGTGCTATTAAATATATAGGTCGTGTTGGGCTTTTTCCCTTCCCTAGTTATACATACTTGAATTGGATATTTCTGAAGGTTGTATGTAAGAAACCAGGAGGCTGATATTTCCTCATTAAAACATGATGATGAAGGTACCAACATGCAAGTTTTCCCCTGCATTTCCCTCAGCTTGGTGCTGTCATTAGAACCACTTTTGACAAAAATTACTCAGAGGGTGTAGATTTTTCAGAAGAATGGTTTTCCTGAAGGCATTGGGAAAACTTGTTGCTTTCAAGCAGGACAGATTTGTGTGTATGGAGTTGTAGAGGAAACTTGCTATTTATGAAGTTTTTCCTGTTTATGATGATATTTTAGAAAGCCAGACCTAATTTCTAACACTCTGTCATGGTCTCCCTTCTGGATTAGCTGCAGCTTGTTATGAAAAATGTGTGTCATATAAGGATTCAGGTGAAAGGAGAGAATGCTCATTAAACTTCTGAACTAAAAGTCCTTAAGGAGAGAAAAAATCAATTTAAGGTTTGGTGGGATTCACATACCACATTTTATTTCAGTTCATTAAAGAAAAACACTTCAGTATGCTATGAATCAATATAAAAAATTAGAACGTCAGTTTTATTTATTTAGTGTTTCAATGTTATAGAGAATGAATTTTCCACTAAAAAAAAATAAACAGTTTAGGTGAAGAAAAAGGGGACAAATGCCGAAACTTCCCTGCAAGAGATAGAATGAAATTAATTTCTACGATTTAGTGCAGGAAGTTCCCTGAAATATACCTAGGAGTCCAATGTAGGACCCTCCTTTTTAGAGTTATTTTTCCATTTAAGGACTAATTTTTTCTTATGAAAGATCCAAATTATATTTTTATATATTTTGTTCTTGAGGCAAACTTTTACCTTGTTAAGTTTTCTATAATTTTTTCCTATCATTTTCTAGAATGCTACTTTCCACAGACATCTTGAGTGATACATGTAAACCAACCAGACAAAAAAGCCCACCTCAAACCAATATTTTCCTTCAAACAACCTTCTTGATTTTATAAAAAGATTCTGTGTGCAGCAAGCACTTAATTTTTTTTTTTTATGTCTGTATCCTGTATCTGATGGAAGAGAAAAAATGATCTTTATTTAGACAGATATATGAAAATTTTGAGGAATTTGAGAATGGCCTCAGGAAGAATACAACTTCTTAGTCTTAATATAAAACAAGTGGCTTATATTATTATTGCTAAATATACCCTGCAAAAGAGCTAATGTTAAGTGTGTATTATACTAATAAGGCAGATATGTAATTAAAGAGGTAGTTTTAATGTAAGAGTCGTTTTAATGTTGCTCTAAGGATAAATATAATAAAAATGTTAGAAAATGTGTTGAAAGTAAAAAAAAAAAAAATATAAAGTAAATATTGACCTCTGATTTATTGAGTTTCATATTCCTGTGAAAACAGGATTTCTTGATCTTAATGAAAGCTTTACAACTGAGAGGAAAATTCAAATTTTGATTAAAAATAATGAGTGCACCAGAACTGTTTTCTATGTTTTCTATGTATGCTGCAGATTTTTATGGAAGTCAGGATGCTGTTTATTGATGGAGAAACAATAGTGCCTTTTATAAATGAACCAAGAAACACTGTTTTATAATCTGAATTTACAGTAATGCCAAAGGATGTATGCTATGTACAAATTTAAATAAATTATCTCCCCTTTCATTGCATATGTTTAAGCCTTGAAATGCGTGATAAAATATAATATCATCAGATGAAAATTTGTAGGAAATGGTGTCTTGCTATAATGTTTTCTAGAGAGTTTTTAAACCTCATTCATTCTACCTAGCAGAGAGATTATTGCATTTCCCTACAGATGGAAAACAAAATTCCAATTTGAGAGAAACTATGCAGACTGAAACTACTCATTATTGACAAATATGAAGAGCTGGGTCTCCTCCTAGGATTACATATGAGGAGAGGATGACATTTGTGACCTTTTTATATTTTGATGTAATGAAAGTTTGAGTTCATAACAGTGTGACTGGAGCCACTTGACAATTGTAATGGACTTTGTGAGTGAAAGGTAGTTAAGAAATATATCTGGAGAAAAAGAATTTAGTTGGCCTTTTGTTCAGTCTGAAATCACCAAAGTTTCTGCCAAGCTTTTATCTATAAAGAGGAGGGCATTCAGTCATATACTTTCTCAAAAGTAAAGTTTTTCCTCAGGGATGGTTTTTCTGATATTGTAGTTTGAGGTTTCGATAGCAGAATCTTTTGAAGAACCCTGTGGCATGTTTTGAGGAGATAATGAGGAAAAATGTTTTCCTTTTTAAGCTTGAGAGCTATGGCAGAAAAACAGTCAAATTTATTTCAGCTCTGTTACCTTTTATTGATTTATAGATAACATAATTGTCAAAGAAAGATCTTTAATGCTATCCTTTCCACACGTCTCTTCCTCATCTTTTCAGCCCAACAATCAGAACTTAATCCTTTAAGAAAATATGCCCTCTGGTCATGGTATTTCAGAGATCAGCTTATTAAAGACTCCTTTTGAACATAACCCTAGAGATCAACAGGTAAGGAAGTTAAGCCCACATGATACAGGCTTATAAATGTGTTTTGAAGCAAATACTTAAAAAAAAAAAGTCCTTCACAGCATAGTGAAATAAAATTTGTATTTAAAATAGTTGCTCTAAAATAATAAGAATTGAATTAAAAAAAAAAAAAAAGGGATCTAACTGCTATAGGAAATAATTCAGGTGAATTTTAATTTTTGAAAATTCTTCATTCTAAAGACAAATTTAATAGAGCAGTGAATAAGCTAGTACATGTGACAGGATTGACATGGGAAATGGTATGTTCTTGCATTACATGTAAATTATTGGGGAAACTATAAAAACTTACTTCACAGTTGTGCAGAAAGGGCTTGAAGAGGGTATGAAGAAATACTTCCCAATTGCCTTGGGAGGCTAAAGTAAGACTGCCTTAAAAAATGCCTTCAGGGACTAAGAGATGTTATTTCTCGTGGCAGTTTTGCCTTGGTCAGTTGCCAGATGTCCATGCAGTTGCTCTCACTCCTTCTCCTCAACAGGATTGGCAGAGAATAATAAGATGCAAAAAATCCCACATGGGTCAAGATAAAACCAGTTTAATAAGAAATATATATCTTGTCTTACAAGGAAGGCAGAAAGAGAAATTAATTCACTATTTCCCATTTTTTAGCAGATGTCCTGGCACTTTCTGGAATTTGGGAGGCTGTGTGTGTAGCCTGGTAGACAACTAAGCCCCACAGAGCTCACACCACGCCATGGAACAGGGACTTAAAATCACTACACATGTAACAGCTACTTCGGAAGACATACACCATTACTCTGAATATTCTGTGGATAACATGATACTGTGAAACTGAGAGAGAAACAGACACTGAATTCATTTCTAAGCATTTGTTACTTTGCTGGAAAGCAGAGTAAAAACATCTGCATTCCTTGAAAGCATTCCTGAACCAATGAATTCCAGTGTCACAAAAGAAATATTTTGTTTGGATCTACGGGGTGAATCCCACCCTTTATTTTTTTACCACTTTAAAAAAATCCATTTCCTCAGAAACGGGTTATCACAGAACCATTGAGATCAAAAAGAACATCTGGAGGTCATCTTGCCCAACCCTACTCTTCAAGCAGGGGCACCTACAGTCAGTCATGCAGGACAATGTCCAAGCTGTTTTTTAATATCTCCAAGACTTCACAACCTCTCTAGCAACCTATGGCAGTGCTTGGTCATGGTCATAGTAAAAAATTCTCTCCTGATATTCAGAGGAAACCTCCTGTTTTTCAGTGTGTGCCCATTGCCTCTAGTCTGGTCACAAAGAAACTGGCTGTGCCCTCTTTGCACCCTCCCTTCAGGTATCATATATAAACATATATATACACTAATATATACATGCTCCTGAGACTTCTTTTCTCCAGACTGAACAGTCACAGCTCTCTCAACCTTTTGTCTTACCAGAGATGCTCTTGTCTCATCACCTTCCTGGCCCTTCACAGGAGTCTCTGCAGTAGGTCGGTGTCTCTTGTACTAGAGATCCCAGAATGGGTGCCAGCACTGTGGGTGTGACTTCACCAGAGCTGAGTAGAAGGGAGGGATCACATCCTGCTGGCAATATTTTGTTCCTGTCAGCCCATTTTTCCAGCCTGTGGAGGTCCCTCTGGATGGCAGAGCTACACTGTGTTGTGTCAACCACTCCTCCAAATTTTGTGCCATCAGTAGATTTTCTGAGAGTGCACACTCTGTCCCATCATCCAGACCATTATTGAAGACCTTGAACAGGGTTGGTCACTGTATTGACCTCTGGGGTACATCACTAGTTATTGGCCTCCAGCTAGACTTGTGCTACTGAACACCACCCTCTGGGACCAACCAGTCAGACAATTTTCAATCCACTTTGCTACTTGCTCATCCAGTCTGTACTTTATCAGCTTGTCTATCAAGATCTTATGGGGGGGAAATGTCAAAGGCCTTATGAAACGCAAGACAGACAATGTCCAGTGCTCTCTCCTCACCTATCAAGCCAGTCATTTCATCATAGAATGGTATCAGCAAGCTGGTCATGCATGATTTCCCTTAGTGGATCCATGCTTAGTTCTTCTGACCATCTTCTGATATTTCATTTAATTGAATTTTTTTTCTGGGATTAGGTGTTCCATCACCATTACAGACATTGAGATAAATCTGGTAGGCTCCTTCTCACCCTTCTTGAAAACAGAGTGACATTTTCTTTCCTCCCATCTTCAGGCATTTCTCTTAGTAATCATGATCATTCAAGGATTGCCAAGAATTTCTTCACAAGGGCATTTTCCAGCTCCTTCACGACTCATGGGCGCATCCTGTCAGGCTCCATAGGCTCACATACATTCAGTTTGCTTAAGTATTCCCTGATGTGATTGTCTTCCATCAAGGGTGCTCCAGGGTCTTATCCCATGGGAATCTACTGAGCAGATCATTGAAGAGACTAGAATCTGATCTTCTGAAGCCCAGTGTTGTGATCTTGCTTTTTGCCCTGGTCCTTCTTCTCAGGATCCTGAACTCCACTATCTCATGGCCACTGCAGTCAAGTCTGCCTTCAACCTTCACATTTTGTTTGTGAAGCATGAGAACCTATGGAGCACTTTTCTTTTTTGGCCCATCTATCACTTAGATCAGGAAGTTGTCTCTAACGTGTTCCAAAAACCCCCTGGGTGGCTTAAATCATGCTGTGCTGTCCTTCCAGCAGATGTGGTGGTTGAAGCTCCCCACAGGGACAAGGACCTGAAAACACAAAGTTGCTTTTAGCTGACTTTAGAAGGCCTTGACCACTTGTCCTTCCTGAGCAGGTGGAAGTTGCATGGTGCTGCAGTGCCACTCATACCTGTCCTCTCTGTAATCCTTACCCATAAGCTCTCAGTTGGTTTATCACCCACCCCAAGGCAGAGCACTATGCATTCCAGCTGAGAAAATGGAAATTTTGCCCTTCTTGATGGTTGTTTTTTTTCCTTTTTTTTTTTGTTGTTGTTGTTTTGTTGTTGTTTGGTTGGTTGGTTGTTTTTTGGGGGTTTTTTGTTTGTTTGCTTGTTTGTGGGTTTTTTTGGCAAATAAGTTTTATTTGGTTGATTAACCTAATATAAAGATATTCTTACAGTAGAAAGGACCTTGGGGCTATGCACAGACACAAATTATGAACACTGAAAGTGAAAGCCAAGTATACTAATTTTAGATATGCTTGCCATTTGCTTTAAAAAGAGCTGTGGGTAGTTGGAAGTTTAGATTTCCAAGATCTATTTTCATACTGCAATCTCAAAGGTCTTTTATTTCCTCAGAAACTAATCTCCAGCTTATTTTTTTTTTTCTGACAAATGGTAAATACCAAACTATATATTTCTCCTTTGTAGGAAAAATGGTACATATTTTTCATATAGACATACTTCTACACATTTACGACAGTAGCAAACTCACAATGCATTTTAACAGAGAAAATAAAGGATTTTGAAAAATTGGGCACAATTTCACCGCACAAGAATCACAGTTTCACTTCCATATGAAATAAGAACTGTTTCACCAGTTTAGAAAGTTTCCTCATCCTTTTTTGGAAAAAAAAAATTATATTATTTACTTTCAATGAAATGAATGAATCAATATTTGCAATACCGAGAAAGATCTGAATTGTCTCTCCAATCTCAAAGATTTCTAATTTAAATGCTGGTCAAGCCATCTATGAAGCTATTTTGAGTATTTTTACTGCAATTATGAAATGTACATTACTTATCTCAAAATTATGACACACTATGGCTCAAGTAACTGTGTAATTATTCAGCTTTTTTTAAAATTCATTTGCAGTCAATAAATGCCTTTACTATGTCAGAAAATGTGTATTAATATAAGAGAAACAATGCAGCAACACCAGTACAAACCCTCAGAAAAGGATATTAAAACAAGCTAAATAGTCCTTAACTCAATCGGGTTAAAATGATATTGCTAAATTTATATACAAAGGGATTTGTTTCAGGAATTAATGCAGCAACATCATTTTGCATGACAAAAATATGATTAATTTTATTCTTGACCGTGGATTTTCTAAATGCAGAAACTGAAAGTTTCATAGATATCAAGTGTATTACAGAAAACTGTAATTTTAGATAGTGGAGTTAATTGATATATGACTGTATAATCTGAATTTTTAAAGTGGGATATGGCTTTTGAGATTTGGTTTAGTTTGGTTGGGTTTTTTTTGTGTTGGTTGTTTGAGTGTTTTGTATTTGTGCAAGACAGAAAAGTTAATTTAGTGATTTTATGAGTTCTTCTTGTTTACATAGCATACACAAGAGTTTGCATTGACAGAAAATTTTAAAAATCTATAGATATAATGACTGTTAATAGGCCAAAGCTTTCCAAATAATACTGTATTTACCACTTTAGCTATGAAGATAGAACATAAAAGAGGTCTCTTCATCTTGCTTGCCTCAGAAGAAACATTTCTAAGAACAGAGTTATGCAAGAAAACAGAGAATGCAATAAAAACTCATTGTGGGAACCTTATTCCATTCTAGAAGTGCCAGTGGAAGGTGCAATTCAAAGGCAACACAGCTCAGAATATTTGAATCACCATACTTCAGATCTGAGGGCTCAGCTCCTCATTAGTGAGTTTATACAACTAAATTAATGATCATATTTTCACTCACTTCAAGTATTAAAATGTGGAAGATTGAGGTAAAAACTGTTGGCATGTACAAAGTTGTCAATTTGACCCTATTTTTAGTTTAAGAAATAAAATTTAACTGAATATTTTTGGACTTTCACCCCTGCCATACATATGTGACTATATTAAATTATTGCTGACAGATAGTGCTCACAATTTAAGCTTTTCTATAATTATAGCACTAGTCCTGATTAAATAGATTTAAACTTGCATCACTACACAGGTGAACTCATCTTGTTTTCTGACTGTATCTTCACAATAAACATTGTCATGTAAAAACTAATATCTAAAAATTTCATCTGTTTTTCTTCAGAGGTTCTTTTTGGGTTGCATTCAGTAAAAATGAAAATACCCTGCTTGACTTTTTTGCTTTAGTATTTTCTATTAGTTGCTTAATATGGTTTTTGAGAGACTAACTATTAGTTATAAATAAATTACATTAAAGATTTTAATGACATATATTTTTCTTTTGTTCTTGTATTTATGTGATCATATATAATGAGTAAGAGTTATTGTATGATAAGTTAATTTAACAAAGCTGCTTTTCTAAAATGAATAATTTCTTGAATTTCATTGGTTTTCTACTTTTTGAAATAAAATTACTTTGAGTAAAACAAAATCTATAGTAACAAAATGTAAGAGAGGATCTCTGTTTCTCAAGATATCAATAATTATGAAGAATTAAAATACAATTTAGAACACTAACATGTTTAAATAATCTACACAATAAAAAAAATTAAAATAATAGCACGTATGATTTTATCAATATTTTATCTATATTTTGCAAATAAATGAAAATAATTGGCAGAGCAATGTCATTGTAAATAATTTTGATATGCTAAACTGGTGATTTTGTGACAGCACAGTCATCAGATATAATTTGATTTCTATGATTATCTTTAGAATTATAGTTATAGGTACAATAAACAGCTTTCTTTGCACATTTCTGCCCCATGCAATTGTCATAAATTCATTAATGTGCAAAGTTTTTCAGTAAATTCAGTGTAAAATATAATTTTGTGCTTGCAGCCCTGTGATCAAATTCATATCTCCTCTTCTCACACCTTTTTTTTTTTTTCTTTTCAGAGGCACTTCTGAGAAGTTCAAAATTGATAAAATCTTACTGTGGAAGTAGGGGAAATAGCATCTGAAGTCCAAAATCATCGTCTGGGAGTGTGTAAAAGAACAATTCTCTGCCACTTGTAGGCTATCAAGAAAAAAAAAATTCTTATTTTCTCTGTGTTGACACAGCCCAGAAGTGATTTACCTCAGAAAGAATATTTATTTATATTTTTTTTGCTAGTGTTCACCATGACATTTATAAACAGTGATCATTCATTTTAGCAAGTCTGTAATATAGGCCCTAAACTGAAAGTAAGAGTAAGAGAATAGGAAAATATCTGTTAAAATGACACTTGAAGAGGGCAAACACTATTTTTGCTAGGTGTGTTTGGTAAATCCCATGCCAGAACATTTAATTTCTCTTCATCACTAGAGTCTTCAAACTGCTTTGTCACTTTTTCACACTTTTTAATTGCTTTTGTCCTAAAATTTGTCCTTTCCACCTTCTCCAGTCCCTTTGTGTGTGCCTTTGGTCTGTGTCAAACTTTGCTTAGAACCTGGGTTATAAAAGGGAAAATCATAAAAAAGAAGCTTGGGCAACAACCTCTGGGAGAGATTCTGTTTAAATAAGCTGTAGAGATTTTTTAGATGTCTTAAGATAAAAAAGGAAGTGCACTATTCCTAAAGATATGGCTAGTAGGTAGAACAAATTAATTTTTCTTAATATATAAAGGTAGTTCAGAGTGAAAGCAAAGACAAAGAGCCAGGCTATTGAGCTAAATTATCTGCATGAGCAGGCAAAGCAGCACTAGAATATTATCAGACAGGCACAAGAAATTATAGAAGTCAGCATTACTTTAAAAGGCTGAAAACACCAATGTTCCCAATCTTTTTATCACCATGTCCTTCATTTAAGAAATTATTCTTTAAATTATTTAAAATAATTTTCTCCTTCACTTATTTATAGTTTCCAACCTTCTGTATTGTTTCTACTATAGTACAGACATACAAGAAGGCACAGCTACTAATGTCTAATAGTGTTTGACATGTAACCCACATCTTACAATAATTCTTCATTGCTTTTCTTACCCATCATCACCTTACTAATTCCATACTTCAGAATCTATCAGACACCAGGTACCTTTTGTATATCCAAAAGTCCCATTGCTGCAGTTGATAGGAACTGCACTTTGTCTCAAATGCTTTTTGTCTCAAACTTCTGCAGGGTACCTCAAATATATTGTTGAAATGCTGTTTAATGTTCAGGTCTGGAAATACTGATAGATATTTTTATGGGTTTAATGAAGTAAATGTGGTAGCACTCCCATGGGTAGAATCAGTGCATACAGATGAGTAGAATTAAAAGGACTGATTTATTTGCCCTAAAATTTTCCATCCAAATGATTTCTCTTGAAGAGATTGCTCAGTCTGCTAGAGGTAGGAGTTATCAGAGATCAGGTACTGCAGTCATCCACAGAATTTCTGTAGTATATGAGCCAAAAAATAAGGCATGAAAGGAAATGAGATTTATAGTTTACAGTTTGGGATCACCGAGCATATAAGTTCAAATCTTTACAATAAAAATTTAATATGAAGCATTTCCAATATTTCAGACGAAATAAAAAAGCTAAAGCAAAATCAACTGCTCTAGAACTGTCTTCCTAAACATCTTATGAGGATGTTGTCTATATAGCAAAATGGAAAGTTAACTGGCAGTTTTACTTTTGTGTTCCCAACTATTTACACAAAGGTTGTTTGGTTTGCTTTTCAGAGAAACATTCCCTGTAGAGTATCAGTGAAAAACATATGTTCAATAAAAGATGTTTTTAGAAGAAATCTGTACTTTTTCACTTAGAAGTTGTTACTAAGGAAATTGAAAGAAAAAAAAAAAGCCCTTCAAAGTTACTCCATGAGAAAATATAATCATGCAATGCCTTCTTTTGAGGAAAGCCTGCAATGATCATTATCATCTTTATAAATAAACATGTTTATTTAAATTTACTGTAACCAGTCAAGAAGAATATCAAAGTGTAATATCACGTTTGTTAGCCAGATTTACCAAACTGGAAATGGTGAGTTTAAGGACAGCCTTGGATCATCACTGTTTCATGATCAACTCTACATGAATTGGTGGATTTAAGCCTCACAGACATTTCTCTGAGATGCATTTCACTTGCTGGATTCTCAAGGCATGTGGACAAGTAGAAGTTGGCATTTCTCTTTCTGTCCGTGTGAATGGATGCATTGATCTAGCTGTCATTACATTAGGAAATAAATGAAACAGGCGAAAATAGATCTAATTCAGTACCAACATGGGATATGAATCAAGACGAAATTTGAAATCTTGATCCCGGAAAGCCATTCTCTATCACAAGGTATAGGACTCTAGTCCCTCTATCTCTAGTATAGGACTTTCTATATCCACTTCTGATGTCGCTTTAATGACAACTAATCCCACTTGAACTTTCTACAACCTCGTGACTTTTCTATTTGTGGCTTATTCTTACAGGCAATTCCCATTAAATAGAAATAACCTTAAAAATATTTCCCCTCTTTCCATGACTTTTAATTTAGAAGTCAGTTTATATTGCAACAACTTATTGTTCAGATGCTAAAATTCAGTAATTTAATTAATTTACATAATTTAATTTTGGGTTATACCAAGATCATCATACCTGTCATCATTCTTTATTTTTTTCAATGTATAAAATTCATAACAAGGACTTTATATAGCATATTACTGCATAATAGGACATTAATCAAATGAGATAATGTACAAGACAAAAGATAAAAAAGTAAAGAGACTCTGTGAATTGGCAAAAACATTTTCACAAAACATTTTTTAAAAATTTTGTTTCCCTCTGCCTTGCAGTATCACTGAGGAACATTAAAGGTGATAAGGATAGAAAAACATTTGTTTCCTGATAATTATATATAGGCAGCCAGGGACTGGTACTTTGTAAAGAACTTTTACAGTCAAGTATCTTTTGGCTCAGTAACTGAAGGTAAAACACGCACACATTATATGATTTGGATACCCTTCTGTAGCTTTTCCACTCTTTCAGAAAAGACACAGGCATGTACAGAAGGCTGAGACCCCAAATCCACTCGACAGGCTTTATTCTTAGCAGCAGCAGAGCTTGCCTTTATTTTCAGCTCTGATCTGGACAAGGCACTATTTGTATCATTCACTTCCTTGGGAAATATTAAATTAATGATAATTCTTCTGGCCTGTTTTCTTTCTCATAAAGCTGGCAATTGAGACCAACTGATTTTGTAGCTGATGCATTTTCAGAGGAGTGGAGGAAGAGGAGTCTTTGTGGATCTCATTTTCAGTATTAATACTTGCATTTAAATATCTGATTGAAAGTGCAAAACCTTCTGTTATGATACTGTTGCAGCAGTGATCTAGAATTATCCTCTTTTTCTTTCATTCTCACTTTTTTTAAGCTGACACAATATAACTAGTCTAGTTACAACACATCTAGTAGAATTCTGCTATGATTTCTTAATTTGAAAAAAATAATTAAATACTAGAAGCAGCAGGGTACAAGCTTATCATTATGCAATATGTTGAAATTTTTTCTAGGACTTCCAGGCATTGGATCCTAGTTTTTAAGTAACTGTGAGTTGCCTATGTGATCCCTCTTTCCAATCTCTGTTCACTCTTTAGCATCACTAATGCAGTTGGACTTTTAATTAGTAGCACAATATTAAACTATCATTGAGATAAAAATAATAATGTTATGAATAATTGTAAACTTACACCTAAACTGTCTGTTTAAAAAATTTCAGGAAGACATGAATTACTTTTAACTTTAAAGACAAAGGTAGGGTTTCTGTAAGTTTTCTAATGAGTGTTTTGCCCTAGCTGGTAATACCATTTTCATAACAACAGTATTTCAGTTTTCTGAAAGCAAAACAAAAAGGGGGAAGAAGCAGAATCTCAGCATAAGTTTTTCAAAGAATTAGTCTGTTTTACATCACATTTCCAGGGTTTTTTTTGTTTGTTTGTTTGTTTTTTCTTAAGTTTTTGGGGGGGTTTTTTAATTTATTTATTTTGAAGGTAATAAAACCTCAAAAAGCACTCTTAAAAGAAATGGCATCCAGTTGTAAAAATCTATGACTCCTTCAAGTCAGGGACTGTTAGGGCAAGATACTTCTCAAGAATAAAAATTTTGGTTTCAAAACTGAATTCAATTTTTAGTTGCAAAAAAATCCCCAGAATCCAACAGGACCAAGATTAAATTTTCCTGTCTGACATGTATGCTTCTGCATTCACAAAACTATTTATTACCCTTTATTGATGATCTTTTTTGATGGTGAGGGGTGGGAAAGGGAGATGCAATAAGTTCTACAAAACATGTGGTCCAGAAAACTCATTTTAGAATCACATAACCAAAGAGAGGTTTGGGTTGGAAGGGGACATAAAGATCATCTACTTCCAACCTCGCTGCCACTGGCAGGGATACCTTCCACTACACCAGGCTGATCAATGCCCTACGAAATCTGTCCCTGTGGTCTACATGGAGCCTTCTCCAGGCTGAACAACTCCAGTTGTCTCAGCCTGTCTTCACAGGAGAAGTGCTCCAGCACTCCAATAATTTTTGTGGTCTCTCTCTGGGCCCTCCCACAAGTCCATATCTTTCTTGTGTGGAAGATCCCAGGCTTGGATGCAGTTCTCTAGTTGGAGCCACATGAGAGCAGAGTGAGGGGCAGAATCACCTCTCTCAACCTGCTGCCCAAGTTGCTTTGGATCAGGCCCAGGATGCAGTTGGCTTTCTGGGATGCAAGCACAAATGGCTGGCTCTTATCCAGCTTGTCATCCATGAAAAATCAAAGTCCAAAATCCTTCTCTTCAGGAGTCTTTTCAGCGAGTTTTTCTCCCAGTTTTTACTCATGTCTGGCACCTCACATGCATCACCTTGCACTTGCTGAACTTCATGATGTCCACTTCTCAAGCTTGTCCAGGTGCCCCTGGACAGTATCCCTTCCTTCTGTTGTGCCAGCTGCATCACTCAGCTTGGTGCCATCTGCAAACCTGCTGAGGGTGCACTTGATCCCATTGTCTGTTTCACTGATGAAGATATTGAAGAGCACCCGTCCCCAGACAGAGCCCTGAGTGATACCATTCATCACCAGCCTTCACCTGGACCACTGTCCAAAACTCTCTGGCTATGTCCATCCAGACAATTCCTTATCCACTGAATAGTCCACCCTTGAAATTCATGTGTCTTCAACTTGCAGATAAAGATGTCATGTGGGATCACCTTGGAGATCTTACAAAACCTAGGTAGATGACACAAGTGATCTTCCCTTGTTGACCATTGCTGTCACTTTATCATAGAAAGCTACCAGATTGATCAGGAATGATTTTCCCTTTGTGAAGTCATGCTTGCTGTCTTGGGTCACCTCCTTTTCTTGGATAGACTTAACATCATTTTCATGAGGATCTGCTTCATTACCTTCCCAGGCACAGAGCTGAGGCTTACCAGTCTGCGGCTCCCTGGCTCTTTCTTTTTTCCTCTCTATAAAAATGCGAGTGAAGTTTCCCTTTTTTCAGTGAGCAGGACTTTGCAAGATGGCCATGAATTTTCAAATTTGTTGGAGACTGGCTTGGCACAGGAGCCTGAGATGCAGGTCTCATAGACCTGCAACTAGTCTAAGACTAAGACTCACAAATGAAACAAGCTCAGATATGCAGTCTAAAAATCAAAAAATAATACCAGGTCAAGAAACAGTGGAGAAGTCTAGCCCAAAGGCTGTTTTTCAGGGCAGGAAGACAAGGTTCATCATAAGATTAAAGATTTATCCCATATCTGGGAATGAAAATTGAACTGAATACAGATAGGAAGATTAAACATATTTTGCATGTAAACCTTGTAAAATCGAGCTGTTATTGCAAAGATAATGAATAACTTGGAATGAGACATGGAAATGTTTCAGCTTTATCATAGACAGGAAAACCAATCAACCAGGATTTGAAAAACCAGAGCACTGCAATCATAAAGAATTGTCATGCACTTTTGAGAGTGGACACTGTGATAGACAAGAACTTGAAAGTTACTTAATTCTGGCCATAAATTAAAAATTCTCTAGTTTAAACCTATCTTTCTGCATAAGTGGTCATTACTGGATTATTTGGAAGTTATTTGCTTTGTTTCTAGCAGTGACAGGTTTATTAAAGAGCACTTACAGAGCTTGAACCTGTTATTCTGGTTCATTCACAGTGAATAGAGGAAATGGATTTCTTTCTGTTGCATCAATGTCTTCTAAAGGTGTTGGCAAGGACATTATTTTACTGAGTACAGGAATCACAAAGGATGCAAGTTAATAAAAAATACAAAAAGTTAAAAGAATAACCAGTCACAACTGCTATTCTACTCAAAGTAACATGAAAAAGCCCTTCAGCACTTCAGAATTGCATTATTTAAAAAGAATGTATGAATATATAAATATCATCCTTAGTCTTCTTTTGTTAATCATGTTTCCCTTAAATACCAAAGGTATATTAAATGAGTTCTGTCTACATAGAATGAGCCTTGTTCTCATTTAGTCTACTATGTTCTTACTTCTCTACAATGAAAACTAGTCTCTTTGAGAAGATGCAGATTACCTCATGTTTTCCCTCATGGTTCATGGATTAGGTTACAGCCTTGCCTTTCATTTGGTTTGCGTGTTGTCTGCTCATTTACAGCGGTGTGCAATGAGAGTCAGGTAAATTTGTCTGTTAACAACATACACACAAATCAGAGAAAAAGAATTTCAACAAAATACTAAGAGTCTGAGAAATGTAATGAACATTTAATTTACCTGGCAATAATCAGAAGTGGAAACAAAATATTAGCTGATGATAGATAGACATTAAATCAATAGGGAAAATTAATTCCTAAAAAAAGTTATACAAAAATGCAATTACTTATAGTTTACATTCTATGTATTTATATAATTTCTGTAAGACTATCAGATACTGCACCCTGACTAACTTGACTGCAATTTTCTCACTGGCTCTGAAGATTCATCTTCAGAGAAAGAACTAGTTTCCAGGCTGACAGATTATCTCACAGGTTCTTGTATGCTCTTTTCAAATTTATTCACACTGGCCAAGAGTTTGTTCCATGGCTTGTAAAAACTGTTCTTTGTGAGAGCTGCTCAAGAGAAGGCAACAAAGTCTAGATCCCTGCTTCTCCTGTGTTCTAATGAAGACTGCTTATTTGCATCATTAGGTAAGCAGAGCAATGAAGAAAAGGGAACGGAAATTATATCATACAATGAGTCTTTTGGGGGTATGTGTTTTACTGTTTTAAGCTTTCTGGCAATTTACTAGGGGGGTCATAAATTAACAAGACAAAGACAAAGTTAAAGATAGATACTGTCCAGTTTTTCTAAGATGCATAATCTTGGCTCAGTCTCTAGAAATGTACTTATTTCTTCTGAATACTAGAGATTGCCTTTGGGCAACATATAGCTCTAGGAAACTGGGTGTGTGTGAAAGGACTGCTGCAGATGCCAGTAATCATTATACAGCATCATTTCTACAATATCTTTTAAATGTTAAATTTGATAGTCTGCGTTTGGTTCTCATAGAGGAAGTCTTCCCTCTGCACACAGGTTCTCCCCATTTAAATTGTCTTCAAATCAATGTGTCTCTTTGAAGCCATTTTGCTTTAGGCATTATTTATCTCAGAGCAGGAGATGGAGGTGGATCAATAGAGCTTTCTCATCGGTCTCCATCTTTTCAGAAAAGCACACATTCGAAAATGAGAAAAGAAAGAGTGAAGGCATTATTCTATTAGAAGTTCACCTTGTTATTGTTTTCCTGATGATAACGATGTAAATTATTGTAGCATATCATGCAAAAGTAAATTTTCAATTTTGAAATGTACAAGGCATTTAGCTGTGTATAAAGCCAGAAAGAATAGTCTCCATTATGTTTGTTCTTATGAGGATGCCTGTAATTTATTATTCAATTAATAATTAATTTACTTGGAAAATTCCAATTCTATTCTTTATTTTTCAAATTCTAAAGATTTAATTGGGATGACTATACAGAAAGAGTAAAGCAAAGCTCTGAGTCTTTTTTTTTTTCCTTTTTTCTTGAAACAAACTTCAGGCCCATGCTTTATTTCCTGATTTGAGTGCCACAGAACTGAGGCATTCACAAACGAGCATGAGTATAGACAGAGGTACCAGAGATAAATTTGAAGATTATCCAGTTCATAACAATGGAATAATTCTCAAAATTGGCACAGTACAACAAGAACCTTATATCTTCAAGTTACTCATAGTAAGAGCATTTCTCCTTCATCATCATCATCACCACAATATAAAACATGAACTATCTATGTTTATGAATGAGAAAGACTCAAGAATTATCTTAGAAATCTCAATAGAAATTCCACTTCTGTAAAAAAAAATGTTACCAATGTATGTTGACTTTCTTTTTGACTT
Organism: Sturnus vulgaris; assembly: GCF_052056855.1. Lineage (NCBI taxonomy): Eukaryota > Metazoa > Chordata > Aves > Passeriformes > Sturnidae > Sturnus > Sturnus vulgaris. The sequence continues at coordinate 102,937,809 of NC_142243.1, read as the reverse complement.
GCAAAAACCTTAGAGAAAATTTCTTATTTACAATGGAAGAGCTGTGTCTGTGCTTCAGAGGATCTGATCTTCTATGTGGTTTATGTTTCTTCTTGTGACAGCACAAACAATAATATATTACAAATGTTTATATATTGTTACAACTAAATATATGGTCATGTATTTCAGTTAGGAGATTAGAGATTGTTCTGACGGGAGTGTTTAGAAGACTGATAAATCAAGCTGCTTTCAAACTTCAAGAACAGAACTTTAATAGATTCATTCATACATTACCAACTTACTGCATGCTAATGGTTTTCTCCTACACATTAATAACCATTACCACTATGAACTCACATAAGTTAACAGCTATGTCTGAAGTTAGTGGCGAGCACACTCTGTCCTGGAGGTGATGTTGTGTAGTTCACAATGAGTGCCATGCTCCTTGGTGATTCTGATCTACCAAGGTCATGGTGACCAGCCTGGACAGCCCTTTAGCGACACAAATTAGGGAGAAGACTCCTGTCTTCTCCATCCTTCCTCATCACTGTTGGTGTTTTAGCCTTCTTGCTACCCCTTTTCTCACCAAACAAGGCTTATTTTGCTTTTGATTTTCCCATTCATCCTTCCGGGGTATTTGGCAGGAGGTCCTGACTATTGACAATCTCTTCTGCTTGTCTTACTCTTTATCTTGCAAATTCTTGGCTGTATTCTCCCTTGAGCTCCAGCAATCCTTCTGAGCCCCATTGGTGGTCACGACACTCCCATGTTTACATAAAATGTGTATGCATGGTGTCTGGCTGTGCTATCGCAGTGCTGCAAAACACATGCTGCTGGTAGCACTATTTTAGTGCACTTACATTTGTTAGTTGTGATTGTATCCTGATTAAAACACATAGGTTTTATAGGTGGTACAGTCAGCTCTCTACTTCAAATACTACCAGGGAATTGCAGATTACAAGGTGCTTTATGTCCTTGAAACACCCTTGACTCGCATTGTTCATTACATTGCTCTTACCTATGAAATTGCAAAGATTTTGTGAAATATGTCGGTATGAAAATGTGTAGCTCTGTTTGTAAACATTCAGCTCGCCAATAATTGCTAATTATAGAAAGCAGTGGAGATTAGAGTTAATTTACGGTCCTGAGTACTTCCTAGAGAGGTACCATGATATATTAGACTATCCAAAAAGCATGTACATTGGCATTTAGATGAAATTATGCAGCAATTACTCTATAAGCACAGAAAGGATAACCAGATTTAAAATATAATCTTGAATATTTAATATTATTCAAAAATGGCCTACAGATATTTAAAACAAAAAAAAAAAAAAAAAAAAAGAAAGGATGATGTATATTGCTGCAAGTATTAAAAAGGATTGAGATGTGAGTTTTTTTACACTGACAAAATTAAATGTGAAATGTAGACATTAAATAAAACAACACAAGTACATTAGCATCTGCTTTTACTATTAATTTGTCACTTCTACATATATTTTATCACTTAGGCTTCATCCTAATTTCTGATTTTCAGGAATATTATGTCTGTGATAAAAGATCTTTAAACATGTGATATTCTCTAATTAACTTACAGCCACAGTGAAAAATAGAAAAGAACTAGGCTTATTTTACAAGAGATGATACTGATTCCAGTGGTGATATTTTGTCTAAAGGTTTTTTATAAAGATATGAAAAATGTCATTGATTTTCTACAGCGTTTTGCATTTGGAACTCAATTTCATATTTGATCAGCTGTGTGTATTTTAATTAATTACTATTAAATATGACTCTGTTAATTTCTAAGATTTATTTCTGTTCATCTTTCTTCAGTATTTCCTAGAAGAAGGGGTAAAAAACAGCCTTAAAAAACAAAAATAGATCTATTATTACACCTCTTCATTCAGCTAATGAATAAGACTGCCACTGGTATGACAAAGCATGTCCTACCAGAATTTCTGACAAAATTTCAAGATTAAAAAATTAATATTTCAGAAAAAAACCATGCATATGTCTCTAGGCAAGAGAAACAGAAAGTACTATATATTTCATATGATAATAAGAAACAGATTTAAAAAAAAGTGGGTTTGTCTGTTTTCTCAATTCATATGTTTATTTTATAACAGATAGCATTAAGAGAAAAATTATTTCTCTGTTTTTCTATATTATTACTATAGACTTTCCTGGAGAAGCTCTAAAGTACCACTTAAGTAGTGTTTATCATAACTGAAGAAGAATACTGTTTTAAAATACTCCAGTTAAAAAGCCAAAAGTAATCATTAGTATTTGTTTAAATGGCATGCACTTTAGACTAACAGTGAATCATTAATAATTTGAGATGCTTCTGTGGTCTGAAATTAACTCAATCCTTTGTACATATATATATATATATATATATTTTTAAATCCCTGATGAAACATGAAGAATTTAAAGGTATAGAAAACATGGGAGCTGAAAGTATCTCTCTACACAGTAAAGAATCTTTATGTGGGAAAGGAAGAGCTTCAGCTTCAAAGACTTTCTCATCAGCAACTTTCATGAAACATTAAATTCAGTCCAAATGTATATTTCTGAGAGGAAGAAAAAATACAGTCATAGAACAAACTGCGATGAAATTTTGTTAAATGAATTTGAGGATGGTTTACATAGGAATGCAAGAGAAATGGTACACGGGTTCAAATACTATTAGAATTTATATTAGGTAGATAATTCTAACTAAAATATTTCTTTTATGCTGAAAGTAAACCAGGAAGGCTGTTTATACAAGAAAGTTGAGACTTGTGGTAGGTACCTTGGAAGTTATCCTGACATGGTACTTCCAATAAGGAGCATCGCAGCACTAAGATGCACAAATTGCCACCTGCTGTGACATCGTTACAGCAAGTACAGGGGCGGTAATTATGGGAATTATAGAAAATAAATGTGGGAGTCCTGCTGTTTCCAAACACCTGCTGATAGGTAGAATGCCTGCTCATATTTTCCTTTAAACATAATTTTTGCTTTTGTCTCCATCTTTAGAAGTCAGCAAACGTTGTTGTTTGTATAGCTGAAGCCCTGCTGAAGTGGCAGACCCGATCAGGAAGAGCGTGGCCGTATGCGCTCCCATCCTTACCACAGGAGTTTGAATTACACACAGCTTTGGAGACAAGCACACAACAAAGTGCTATCCAGACAGTGTTACTTCCCAGACTCAGAGAAGGTGAGTACCAGTGAAACTTACCAAGATGTGAATTAATGAAGTTTCACTCAAATAGTTAAATTTGAGCTGATAGAGCAAGATTTCTAGTTTGTGATGTAATTTAACTGATACCTATGGTAATCTTTCAGAACAGAGGTCCAAAACAAGACAGCTGGAAAGTAGCAACATCCACTGCACATTTTAAATATTTTTTCCAGTTATATATACTTAAGATAAACTTGTGGATTCAGTTTCTTATTCAATTCATACAACTCTAGCAAAGGGTGCTCAGTGTTTCATAATATTTGAGGTTTTTCCTGTTATAAAGGCAATATATAGACACAGGAGGCTGCTAAGTTCAACCAAAGGGCAGGGCTCTTTGGGGAGAGACAAAAATACATTGGGTTGCTGCATTCTTTTAAATATCAAAATATATCACATCTAGTAATTTCTGGTCTTTCTAAATGCAAGTGACATTGTGCATGAAGCAATAAGCTTTAATTTCTTAATGGTAGCAAAAAAAAAAATAAAAAGTTGTGGGAAAATTGGTTTAATGACAAAATACAAATTAAGTATGATATAATTAGGAATATTGGGTTTACGTGACAAGGTTTTGGTAGTGGAGGCATTACAGGGATTTTTCTGTGAGAAACTCACAGAAAATTCCCTCATATCTGACAGTGCGCTCCAAGATGTACCTACTGCTGGCCAAGGTGGAATACCTTTGGGATAACATATATAAGAACTGGAGATAAAAAGAAAACTGCACAATTGTAGCCAGAGAGATCAGTGAGAGCAACAACCTGGCAGACACCAAGGCCACTGGAGAAGGAGGGGCAGGAGCTGCTCCAGGCACTGGAGCCGAGATCCCGCTGCAGCTGTGGTGCAGAGCACGGTGAAGAACCTGCGTCCCTGCAGCCCATGAAGGTCCATGGAGTTGCAGAAATCCACCTGCAGCCCATGGAGGACCCCTTGCAAAAGCAGGAGGCTGCCTGAAGGAGGCAGTGACCCCATGGGAAGCCCAGGCTGGCACAGTGTTTCTCAAAGACTGCACTCTGTGGGAGAGACCTATGCCCGAGCAGCTCATGAAGAGGGGCAGCTTGTGGGGACGGTCACACAAAAATTTTAGAGGATTATCTCCTGTGGAAGGGACAGGAAAATTCTGGAGCAGTGGAAGAGAGTGAGGAGTTCTCCCACTGAGGAATGAGCTGTAACAGAGATGTGTTATGAACTGACCACAGCTCCCACTTCCCATTCACCTATGCCCCTAGGGAGAAAGAGGTAGAAAATTAAAGCATAAAGCTAAGCCTCAGAAGAAGAGAGGAGTAAGAAAAAGGTATTTTAAGATTTGTTTTTATTGTCTCACTATCCTACTCTGACTTGATTAGTAATAAATTACATTAATCTTCCCCACATCGAGTCTGTTTTGCCCATGACAATAACTGGTGAGTGACTTCTCTCTGTCCTTAACTTGACTCATAAGCCTTTCATTGTATTTTTTCCCCTGTCCAGCTTTTAAAGGAAGTGATAGAGTGGCTTTGGTGGGCACTGGGTGTCCAGCCAGGCTCAAAAGACCACATCAGACTAAAAACATTTCTCCCTTAACGACTATTTCTTATATAAGAAATAGTTGTCTTTGTAGCTCACTAGAAAAATTTAATTTTGTATATTAATTATTAGCTTTTAAAGTCATTAAAATCTCATTGCAAATTCAAATTAAAATAAAATTAATTATTATTACTTGTGGAGCTGTTATTAAAAAGCAAAAGCAGTAAGAAAAATGGAAGAAGAAATCGATTAAAATATTAATTTTAGAATTTGTGAAATTAGTCAGGAAAAGACAACTAAATTATCTCTTGTATATTTTTAAATATCAGGTTTTGCTTTATATTACTTATTCTGTTTTTGTGTCCCAATACTGGTTTTGTTCTGCTACTACATGTTCTTTCCCATCTGTTGACATTTTGACTATACCATCTCTAACACAGGAAAACAGATACTATTTCCTATTTCTGGCAATGCTAACTTTAGTCATATCCCTGTCTCCTTCTTTCTGGGCCTACTGAATTAATTATTACATCAACTTCATGTCTTGCATTTTTCTGGTCTTGATGACTTAATTGCTGTTTACACCACTCTTTAAGGTGTAGCGTAGATATTAGATGTAAAATATGTCTTATAAGAGAGTCTTTTTAAAGTCCATTCCTTACTCTGAGTTGCAAAGCTCTTGTCCTCACACATGCCTGTAAGATTTACTCTTTTTGGTATGTATTTCACTCAAGCAATGATGTAACTTACAAATATTAAAAAATACTAGCAGCAAATGTTCAAGGTGGAACAATGTCAAGACTGGAAGACATAACTTCAACCAATTGTATATTTTTCTCCGTGTTTGAAATTTTCAGTCATGAAAACAGAAGGAAAAATTGCAGGTCTAGTCAACCTTATTGCAAAATTTTACGTTCTGAAAATGGAATGGATTTTTTTTCTCTTTCAGTTTAATTGAATGCAATAAGCAACTATCCTGATGAAGCTACCATTCCTTACAATAGGTCTGTCTCTCACCAGTATAATTTCATAGAATTACATAAACATTTGATGATGTAAACTGTCTTGTTTATCATTTAAATGCCAGCTTTTTGTTGGAAATACTTCTCTTTTAGAATTTCCAGGAAGGAAAATTTCATAAAGAGAAGATAAAGCTCAGTTTGGAAGGATGCAGTGTGGGACACATATTGAGAAAGCAAGAAAATTACAGCCTGAAAAATATTCCAGGCTGGAGCTTTTCAGCTCTGTTCCCAGCCTATAAGTTGGTCCAGCTCAAGGCTAGGGAGAATTTCTCCCAGGGTGATAATTTGGTCAAAATAAAAAGGAATTAATAACAAGATAGAACACCTGTTGTGGTGTGTGACCAGGCCCTGGGAATGGGGTGTCTTCTCTCTGAACCAATCACCTTTTCTCTACTCTTGGAATTGCGAGTCATGCTATAAAACCAAGTGTGTTCCTGAATAAACTTATCTCTTTCTTCCTGTCATGAAAGATGACCATGTAGCTGTGCATCTTATTTCTGCCACACTTAAAGGGTTAAAACCCCTTTCCACAGCTACAATGCAGTATCTTAAGTTGCTGCTTACTTCAGATATGATGGACAAGTATTTCTTGGAATATATACAAATATTTCCTGAATCTATAGGCATATGGTATTAGGAAATTCTAAAATAAGTAAAAATAAAATCTCATTAAGAGTCAACTTAAACAAGTACACAAAAGCAATCAACAAATCAGAAAGCAATTCAAGTATTTTTCAATAGCTGAAAAATTTCTGGCTTTAATGACAGAGAAATAAATGTGTCATCTTTTGCTCTCAGATGGATAATGTTTCATGTTGGTTTCTTCCTTCCTACTTAGTTGACAGGTCTATAATTGCTCAATATGCCCTTTTAGAAATAAACTTTCAACTTCCTATAGACCATTAAGCTTTTGATTTGTCCCTGATGGCATGTCCTTATTTATCTTCTCCCCAGCTTTTTGTGCAGTGTCTCAACTTTCCTGTAATGACTATGGTAGTATCAACTCATTATCTACTTGTTTTGCCCATTCTTTGCTCATTATATTGTTTCTGTTTCCCCACAAATGTCCTTGGAATATTAGCTCTGTGTTTTCCCAGCAGAACATTTTTATGCGTGCAGCTGGTGAGCCTCCTTCAGAAAACCTCAAGCTTCCTCTCTTGCTGCACTACTCCAACAGTTTATTCCTTATTTTGACATGAAACAAGTACACACATAAAGGTACTCTGCTGGGGCTGCCTGCTGCCTCTCAACTGGAGATGTAAAAACCCAGCAGGAAAGGAACACCAGCTTCAAATTTCTTTTTGTTGCCCCCAACTGTGCAGGATGTTGCCATGCTGTTAAATCCAGCTGACTTTCTGGAAGATGTAAATTTACCAAGATCTGAGGGGGCTATGATCATCCAAGTTCCTGATGCTATGTTCCACAGGAAGTCATACCTATTCTTACCACTTGCCAGTTGTCAGTCTCCTCTGGCTTCTTTCCAGCCCTTCTCATTTATTCTTGCTATCTATGACCAACACTAGGTACATTTTCTTTCTTTCACTTTCAAAAATCCATTTGATTCCAATTTGTTCATGTACTTTGCAGGAGGATGCCATTTAATCTGCAAGAGCACTTCTCTTTTACCAAAACAATTTTCTTGGGTAAAATTTTCATAAGTATAAAATTATCCTATTTATTTATCATGGCTTATATTAAGCATTTACCCCAGGACACATCTGTACATTGGAATTGTTTCTTGAATTTCAGTTGTGTGTGCTACTTGCAGCTATTGAAAGCCAGTATGCACTTTAATTTTTGTGAGATTTTCTTTCTCATTAGGTGATTATTCATCCTATTATTTCTCCTCTAGTTTGTTCTATTTCTGACACCTCATTCTGAAAACACCTCTTGATGTCGCTTTGTACAACATTTCAAGCTGCCACATGTATAGTTTTTATTATTATTTAATAATTTCAAAACTGATTCTAAGTAGAACTTAAAGGATGGAGTAGAATGCCAGTTCATACATCAACCACATCTCAATGGAGCAGAGAATAAACGGAGTAAACAACAACAATGAGATTTATCAAATATGTTCTGATATTAGACACATTTGGAAAAATCTCTCATCCCCTTTTCTCAAGGAGAAAGTAAATTTGCTTACTCTTCATCCACTGATGTTCCTATTTGTTCTGTTCTGTAAGTGTGCCTCAAATAGATCTTTCTTATTTTAATTTATTTTCTTCCATCCTGATGTGGTTGGACTTTCTCTCTTTGATAAAGTATTCCAAAAGTTGTTCTTTAGGTAGTATAACTAAATTGAAAGGCCTGGGGAAAGGCATTGTTCATTTGTAGGTATTATAAGCCTAAGTGTAAGAACCGTGACCAGTTTGCTCTTTGCAATGGGATACTTCTATTTCGTGACCCTAAATGACATAAGAATCATGTTGATGTCCATTTCACTAGCATACTTATTCAACTGGAAAATAAACACAAATGTTCTTAGTCCAAATACAATTTTTTCCTCTCTAAGAATCAGAGTGCTAACAAGTGCTCTTTGTCATAGCCGTAAGTAGTCACACTATGTCTGTTGTTTTTATTTGAAAATACTTTCATTTATAATTTTATTTTGTCTAAATTATAGAGCTATATTTTCAACAAAATATTTGCAGGTGTCATATCACTGAATCAAAGATGGAATTAAGCAAGTTTAGTTCCTGCTTTGCCCACAGTAATAATGCAAACCTAGCAGACAGTACTCAAAAGACTGACATTTAGAAGACAGCAGGTGGTGCAGAGGACCTGGCAGCTGCACTGAATGTCCCCAGATCCTCCTTGGGACTTTGTTCTATTTCCACGGAGGGAATGTTCTTTGGACAAACAGGGATGAATTGGGAATTTATTTTGTTCCTTAATTTCATTCAGAATATATTGAGGTCATGTGCTCTGAAATAGATCCAGACAGGGAATAAAAGCAGAGAAAGTGGGGAAAGTTGAGAAATTTTGGACAAAAGCCCGGAAAAGTGTATACCTTGACTGATCTGAAAACCCTCCAAAAGAAACACAAAATCTAAGAAAATGAAATCAAGGGTATAGTCTTGAACCATTTCCTATAAAACCTCTCCTCAATTCGAATAAACTGTGTTTAGAAAGTACCTTAAACCACCACTGATGGGCTCCAATTTGACTTCTAATAAGACCCCCGCCATCAGTACATTCGGGTTGTGCTCTGCACTGAAGTGCTGAATTTGTCCTTCTGATGGGGCAATGTGACAGCTGAATGCCTCCTTGCTTTGTGCTTTTCATAAGACCCATCTTGAAACAAACATGTCATAGCTTACACCTGTGTACTTGCCACGAAATAGTTCTTTTCTGTTGTCCTCACCTTGACAGGTAGGCATTTTCAGTTGGACTTACTATGGTACACGTATTTCAAAGCTATACAACAAAATCCCCCAACAAATGACAACTTGCTTATCTGCAGAATCTTTAGGTCTGGTGATGATGTCACATTGCTTTTTATACACTGTATTTTCGTACACTGAGTACATTGTTTGTCTGTTCTTTGCAGATATTCAGAACTGTTTACAACTAAATAATGAGATATTTTTCTTTAAGGTGAAGATTATTGAGTCTGAGTGGATTTCTCAAGTCTACAGATTTAAAGTAAGAATATTTTGGTGGGAGACTGAATAAAGATTCCAGTCGTCGATTGAACCAGATTTTTTTTTCTTTTAGGCTATGTAACAGATTGAAAAGGGAAAGTACATCCTAAAGCATTGTTCTTTAATTAGCAAGAAAGTTTTGGGTTGGGTTTTGATGGTTTGTGTTTGCATGGTCTTTTAATCTCCTCCTATTTGATGAGCAGTCATGTCTCAGATCCATATTCTATTCTGAATTCAGTTTAAGTCCTATATTAAAATTCTTTTAATGTACACATTCAGCATGTTTTATAATGAGATCTCATCCAATAAAGAACAAAATGGGTGACTGAAGTACTACTGTTGTGAGAAAATGCTAAATTCATGATAAATGCCCTTTGCAATGTATCATTCACTATTTCACACTCCAACAGCTTTAACCCTGTTGCCCAAATTGTATGTCAGATGCATCAGGATCTTTGTATTCCACTACACTACAGGCAAGTGAAAGTCCTTTTTGACTTTGGTGACAACAGAAATTATACTCTTGCAAACAGATTCTGTAGCCATTTGAAAAAAACCTGCAGAATTTTACAAGAATTTCCGTTTAGCTAGACTAAGTACTGGACATTAGATTTTTTTTGTTTATTTTAAATGAAGTTATTTCTGTCTTTTTTTATTGTTTGTGGTATAATTTTGTTTATTTGAAATTTTAGATGCTCAGTCTGTTTATCTGAAAGCAGCATATAAAACCTCACCTCAGAGACATCACATAAGGGTTAATTAATGCATCTATTGTGCTTTGAAGTCTATAATGAAAGTCACTGCAGGGGTTGGAATACTGTTATCGTCACTACCACTGTTACGATTTGCAGTAGTTCACACTTTTTCTCTTTGTCTCTTGGAGTCCTTAATCCCTCTTACAAAACAAGCTTAAAAAATCATGTACCAGTGATGTGAGCAAGATATATATTCAGTACCTTTATACCCTACTCATGTGGCTCTTCATCGGTTTGCCACAGGGAAACATCTATTGCTACATGTCACCTCTCTTGGATCTCACCCTATTCAAAGTTTTCTTGTTTTCTGCATTCTATAGCCTCCAAAAATGCTCTTTCTTTTCTCTGGTTCTTTATGATTTAATTTCTAATGCCTTGCATGCACTTCCTATAGTCACTTGCTCATTTTTATTAGGTTTTTCATTTTCCTGTCATTTTGTCACTGTTTCACCAGCCATCTGGCCTGCTAATTTTCCTCTGACTTTTAGTACTTTCCTTATCGTTGCCTCATGTACATTGGAAAGAAGTGATTACATCCTGCTGTCAGGCTTGGTTTTAAAATTTTTTTTCACCAAGATTACATCTTTTTTTCCCCCTCTTGCTTAGGTTTTATTCATGTAGTTCTAACCATCAGGAAGCAAACAAACAAGTTTTCATAGAACACCATGAATTTTATAATTAAAAGAGGGGAAATTTAAAGCAGAAACCATAATAAAGGTTACATTTCACCTCAACTAAAGTTAAAAGTCTACTTTGTAGAAATCATCATGCCAGGAATTCCCTGGGAAGTAACTTTAATATTCAATAGAAGTAAACAGTGATTTTAGAGTATGATTTAGAAGATCTTTTTCAGACATCAGTACAGGCCTGAGTTAACTTCTCGTCTCTGACTGTAGAAATTGTGCAGACTATAACTTTAGCTGAAAAACTCTGCATTTGGCCTGATGAATCACAGACTCTGTGCTCAGCTGTGGATACTAAAACTTATCCATGGCTGGTAAAGTGTTCAGTAACAAGTTAGGCCCAGAGTGCATAATATTTTTAAAATCAAGACATATGTTTTAGTAATGAAACTACATTACCATAGGCTCACTATTACTTACTACATTACCAAAATGTTCAGCCTTTCATAGTTTTTCAAGTTACTTATTTGTTTCAGAGATGGCAGCTACTTGGAATGCCTCGGCTTTGGCTCACTCAGACTTTGGCTTGCTCAAGCACATTAGTCATGATCTTAAGAAAGCTGAAATAAGACAGCCTCTGCTGATGTTCTGTACTCCTGGAAATTAACCTGCAGCTACTTCAAAGTGGTCTTCCAAATCTGAAGCAAGCAACATGTCAGTCGTCCATATTCTTGTATGTCATTTCCTTTCATTGGCTATGACCCTGATTGACTTCCTGAGGCTATTTTTTATGGTGTCATTTTCACACCAAAAGAATGTGGTTCTACCTAACGTATTTCTAGTTATTGAAAGATGATACCTTCGTATCATCTACGTACTTTCTATTTTTTTTTTTAATGCAAGCCATTTTAATTGCAGATTGTAATCAAGTCTTTGAAGGAATTAGAAATTGGTGCAAATATATTTTTCCTATAAAGGTCAAAGCCTACTGAATGATAGTCTGGCACATGTGTCAGGTCAAGGACATAAGTCCTAAGGCTATTTCTGAGCTAAATAAATACTAAACTGTGTTAAAGGGGTGGAAAATGAGGAACTAGTGCTCCTTCATAGATGCAGCATCCTGTGCTGAATAATACTAAACATTAATTCTTGGCAAAACTGGTTGCAGTATCTCACCTGAAATTATGGGTTGCAGCTAGCTATGTGGATGCCAAGTGTCTATCCATATTTTGCATGGCATAAAACAAAGAGATTGGGTATTTTTGCCAGTTGGATTTGGGTGTTTTGATAGTTATGAATAAGGTCTGTTAATGCAGCAAGCCATCAGGATGCACCCTCATGGCCCAGAGAACACATAACCATGGTACTGTGGTTAAGCCAGCAAAGTCTACTTAATAGGCTGGTTTTCTTCGTCACTGTGCTGCGCTGACTGCAGTTGCACAACAACCTGGTCAGAGATGTCACTTTTCCCTTTGTCATAGTTTACAATAGCTTTCTTCTGCAGCAATGTAGCTCAATTTGTTAGGAAATAGTCACAGGAGCTTTGCTGTGAAACACCAGCAAAGTATTCTCAAGCTTTTTACCTTTTCTTTGGGGTGCAGATTGACAGTAAGGTGAAGAGAGAAACATTCATCTAAGCAGTAATGGCTACTCCTACATGGCTATATGGCTATTCACTATGGCTATAGTGAATATGGGAGTACTTACTATAGCTGAGGAGACCAAAAATAGCTTACTTATCTGAACATGGGCTGTGTCTCACAAACAGGCTGCTCTGCTTCAAAATTGAGAAAGGTTAAATGAGGGGCAGTAACCGTGTACTTTCTTTAAGCATCCTTTCTTTCACTTTTAAATCTGTCACACAGATTTGTTATTGATATCTGTGGTTCTTGGGAGAGAAAAAGATATAGACTACATGTCTAACTGAAGCAGATCTTGAGGAACAGGGACAGTATTATTCAGGAGGCATTTGCGAGTTGCTTGAAGTTTTTTGGTCATATTACTAAAGCTACTGTTCAGCATTTACCTTGGCATTAAAACTTTGTTCCTGAGACATTCCTGTAGTTTGAATGCAACTATATAACTTGAACAACTCAGTATTTGTCACAAGGATGTTGCTGATGTTCAAAACTTGTGTTAGTGATTCTGAACTACATCTTGCATTGCTGCCACTGATGTTTGTGACAAGGCATGATGCCATTCATTCCTAACTTCAATATAATTGCCTCTAAAATGTGTTGCTGCTGCTCCAAATGTTCTTACAACTGTATGTGTGTCTCATCTCACATGCCAGAGGCTGTTTGACTGCTTTCAGTTTATGTGATGATTAGCATTGTTTGATGAGACAGCTCTTTGCTGTTAATGCCTTTGAAGCTGGAATTGTTTTTATCTTGGAATTATCCCATGACCAACATAGATCCTCTAGTGAGTACTCCTTTTCTCTGGCAATTTCCTTACTGCTCACTTCTTTTAAAGAAGTCAAAAAGTGATTTGCTTTTTTTGAAATGTCTCAATTGCTGATTCAATCACTATATTTAAATGAGACAGAAAAATATAAATAAATCAATGTAATGTAAACCCAGGGGGCAAGAATGGTATTCATAGTGTGAACAGAAACATTTTTGACACAGTAGGTGAATTCCTAGGGATGGCATTATATATGTATTTGTGTATATATATATATATATATATATATATATATATATATATATATATATCACTGAGAATGTCTGTAATGTTTCCTTTATTCATATATTACCAATTTTTGCAACACTGATATAAGAACTAGGATTGAGTCTGTGACATTGCTTTTTTTTAATCAATATTTGAAAATCCTCTGGTACTATTTATTTATTATTAACAAAAAATTAACTAGAATTAATGATGATAACATGCAATTTCTTTTAGAATTTGGAAATATATTTGTTACCCACGGCTGTAAATAATTTAATGCAATCCTTTTTGGATATGTTTTTAACAAGACTCTGAAGGATCTTTTTTCTTAAAGGATACATTTCTTTGAATGATAGACACATTGCAGCTAGGAAAATAATAAAAGTGCATATCAGAATATCATACTGCCAATGTAACTAAAGCATGTTACTCTCTATATTGTCACCTTGATTCCACATCTCATTATATCCAAGTGTCTAAATTAGCTTGCTGCCTTTGTAATTTTTTGTACAATGGCATTTCTGGTGATCTTAGTGCAGAGCAGAAACTGTGTCAGGATGGAAGTATCTGTAAGAGAGCAGCTAAATTAACACTAAGTTTACTTTTTATGCAACTTTCTACATCTTAGCAGCTCTGAATCTGAGTTGGTAGTTTGAAATAAAGGAGATAAAGTCTCAGTTTTGGGGGATTCTGAGTTTTGTTTGTTTTCTTTTTCTTACCATTTGCTCTTGCTTTATTTTTCAGTAGAAATGGGGAAAAGAAATAGAAAAGGCAAAGGAGGGGGCCATGTGCTGAGTACATCAGCTGCCTGACTGGCGAGCCATCTGGACACATAGGATGTCTCAGATGTCTTGGTCTCACAGTTGGCTGCAAACCCTTCCTTGAGTTGGAGACAGGGAAATGCTGAAGCCTTTTGATAGTCAGGGGACATGTGGCTGAGGCCAGGATGAGGAATGTTTCAAGAGGACCTCTTGGAAAGAGCTGCCAAAGCCCAGTCTCAGTGTGCAGAGTAGGTAGGAGAGTCTGGCCTTTATGACTTGCACCTACAAAAGCAGAATGTGCCATGGCTAATACCTTATAATGCAAGGTTAGTTAATTCGTGTGTTAAAGCAAGAAGTTTCCTGCCACTGGATTACACTCAGTGAGTTTGGACTTGTCGTTTACATTAGGAAGTATGATAAGCAGGGATCAGAAAGAGGAGAAATATTACAGAACAGACTTACACGTAATGCCTGATTGGTGTAAGAATCTAACAAGGCTGGTGGCAAGTGCACAGATGGACCACTGAAAGCCGGATGGCTGCTTTCCTTAGCCTGGTGGCTGCTGAAGTCCTGCCTCATAACAGAAGACATTCTCACTTTTTAAATCCTATTTTACTGTTTCTGAATAATGGAGAGGTAATCTGTGTCCCTAACTCACAGTCTACCCTTTTGATATGTCCTTTCTTTGGAGGTCTTTAAGCGAGGATGAATTATACCTGCTGATCTGCTTTTAAGAAAACTCGTATTTCTAAATATTTTTCCTGCTTGAAGATGAGGATCTTGTGAATCACATAAAGAATAAAAAAATGATAAAAACTGCTCATGTTAAGATGCATATTTCTCAGCAATTTGAATATGAGCAATGAAATAGGTCATCCATATCCAATAATATTGTTTCTTGCAAAACATTTAAACATGTAGAAACTTGATAAAACGATCTAATTGTTAATAAGGTCTGCTAACTATTGACATAGGTTTTTGAACTAGTTGCAATACTGTCATGTCTGACCTTAATTCTGGATGACCTAAAAATATCAGTCAGTATTATTTTCTAATATTAAGCAACAATTCTGCAAATAAAACATATCTCTTGCACAAATTCTCCATTAGTTTTCTTTACTACACTTTTACTTCTGTAGAATTTTTTTGCTAGCATTTCAATGCCTGCTGAAACAGCTCTATGATTTTAATTCAATTTCACAGTAGTTTTTCCATTTTTAAGTGTAATTCAGTAGTCTGAGAATAATGTGACTATACCAGCAAGAGAATCAGAACATTTCTATCCCGTGTGAAAGAAAATAATTTTTCTTGGGTCTCTATAATTGCATTTTCATTTTCAGGCTCATCTCCCTGGTTAATAACCAAAATATTGATTCACAAAGAAAAGTAGTTTAAAAACACAGTAAAAATACTTTTGGATAAAAATAATAAAATTGGATGTGTCATGAAACTTTGGAAGACAGAAGTTTATCTATTTTTAGATATCTTGAAATTATATTTAGGATTTGCATTTTAGCAAAGAGCCTTTTATTTCATTAAAAGGCAGTTTAGTTACTCTTTCTAAATTTTATGCCGTTTATTTTTTTCCTTTAATTGTTTTTGTTGTTGTTGTTGTTGTTGTTGTTTTTTGTTTTGCTTTGTTTTTAATCACCTTGAAATTAGTCTGGCTAGAGAATTTAAAAGACAATAATATTTTCTATTGTAGAAGCAAACTTTGATGGAAAAAAATAGTACTATGTATATGAAGTTGTCTAATCCTTCCACTTACAGGTGGATCTGTAGAAGTTAGTATAATTATAAGTGTGCTGTCCAAAGCTTTCCACAACAATACTCTTACAGACACTTATAAATTTGCCATCTCTGTTAGTAAGGTTGTCATTTTCCACACTGAGCATTTGTTGGTAATTTTAAAATGCAGTGATTCAATGTAACAATTTATGTCTTTTTATGCACAGCAACAAAAGCCTACAAAATAATTCACAGCCATTTCATGAGCTTCACTTTGCAATTTTAACATCCTTTTATATACTTTCATGTATTATCTGTCGTCTTCTTTTCCTTTCCTTATGCAAAAACATAAGAAGTACAGTAATTTTTTCAACTCTATTTCTTTTGCCATTGTTTGATATGTATTGATCCAAATGTGTAATGGTAATAATGGTATCACATGCCAATGTGGAACCCACATCCAGATCCTTACACATAAATCCCTCAGGTTTGTGAAGGCACTTCAAACCACAATAATTTTTGATAATTGAAGCCCAAATGAAAATAAGTCTCTAGGTGTCTTGTTACTGAAATACTTTATAATTTTCCTAAAATAATTCTTTATTCTTTTGTGTTCCACAGTAATGCCTTGGTTTTTGGTGCAGAACTCTGAGCTAGAAGCCTCATGTGCTTTACCCCTAAAAACTGAATGATTAATTTTAACTCTAAATAGGACCACCTGCTTTTTTATGTGTCAAGAATTTAGTAATCATTTTACTTGAAATGGGATTAATTGCACCTAGGTACAATAGATAAAAGCCTAACAGATAATAAACATTGAGTATAACCAATCCCATCAGCATCCTTAATACCTGATTCACAACTATTTTTTGCAGTCAATTGTGTTTGGATTCTCCATCTGAAGAGTAAGCAAAGGGTGCACCATGAGGGAGATATTTCATGCTGTGCTCTATGCTTTCTGAAGTGTCCAAAGACAGATGATAGGCAAACTTTCTTTTTTTTTTTTTTTTCCCTTTTCCCCATGATACTGTGCTAAATGTGGCTACTCAGCTACTTTATTTTCCCCAATATCAAATCAGCTCAGGATATTTGTGGCTCAGTTGTGCCCAGAATCAGGCTGGAGAAGGTGCAGTCTCAGGATGCTAAAAAGAATAGCAGAAGAAATAGACTCTTAGGACATAGTCTTCCAGAGCTCAGGGATAGAAAGAGTGAAGGCAAAAGGAATGCTTTACTAAAAAGGCAAAAAAACCCAAACCCAAAAATATAAAAAACAATCAAAAAACCCAAACAAACAAACAAACAAAACCAAACAGAAACCAAAAACAAACAAACAAACAAAACAAAAAAAGCCACGTGACAGAAAGAATAATAATTAATAATAATTTTCTACAAAAAAACCCCCAACAATTCATTAATTTCATTTAAGCTATTCTCAGCAGTGCTGTAAATTACCAACAAGCCTGTAAACCATATTATTTGCTTGACTAAGAATAGTTCCAAGATAGATGTTTGGTGGGGAAAAAAAATTGTGTTCAAAATGTTAAGTAAATACTTGGGTTGTTATTTGCTGTTATCTTTGAGTGGTGGTTTAAGCCCAGCTGGAAAATAAGCACCACACAGCCAGCCCCCTTCTTCCCCTCATATCCAGTGGAATGGGGAGGATGATCAGTAAAACTTGTAGGTTTTGAGGTAAGAACAGTTTAGTAAGCAAAAATAAAGTACAACTGCAGTAATTATGGTAAATTATAACAATTATAGTAATGAGGTAAAAAACAAGTGAGGCACTACAAGCTCTCACCAGATGCTGACAGATTCCAGACCCTCCCTACTGAGTCCAGATTGTTTCCCCTTCCGGATACATCCCCCCATTTTTTATGCTGGACATGAGGTTCAGTGGTGTGTAATATCTTTTTGGTCAGTTCGGGTCACCTGTCCCAGCTATGCTCCCTCCCGGTTTCTTTTGTGCTCCTTTACAGTGGCAGAGCACGAGGAGAGTAAAAAAAGTCCTGGACTTAGGGTAAACACAACAAAAATCCAAAATATCAGTGTGTTATCAACAGCATCCTCATTCTGAATCCAAAATACAATCCCATAACAGCTACTGAGAAATTACCCCAGCTGAAAGCAGGGCACTTTGTTACCACCCTACTTGAGATGTCTGTACAAGCCTCCTGTATCCCCTGTAGTCTCAACTAATGTAAGATCACTGGATACAGCTCCTTGAGATATGCTACTGGTTTCTTAAATTTTCCCTTAGTATGTCAACTTCAAGGCTTTCTCAACCATTTCTATATCAGGAATTACTGTGTCAAGATGCATTGAATGTCATTTTTATATTAGTGCTGGAAGAGCAATTATGACAGAAATGAGCATGCTCTATGAACAGCATTAACAACAAGAAGGTCCAACTCATTTAATTAGTTGCTATTTCCCTAAAGCTTTGAACGTGTGAAATGTTCTATAAGCAATGAAATATTTTATTATCACTTTACTCAAGGTCCTAGCTACTAATAATGAGGGAAATTCAGATTTTCTCATAGGAAATTGGACCAAAAAATTGCTGTCAACCAGGAATCCTGGGAATTGAGCAGCTAAAGGGATTAGAAAAACCCTGAGTCCAACAACTTTTACTGTGGAATTAAAGATTTATTTTTAATAGACTTTGGCTCTAAATTCATTAAAATTGTTAATACAAGAAACAATTAAGAGCTAGCAGAAGGAATTGGGCAAACAAAGACATTAATCAAAGGTTCTTCAAAATGAAAAATCTCTTTAAAAGTTATATGGAATATCATATGCTACCAAAGTGAAACTCCAAACTGTTCTCAAATGTACTGCAGAATAATAAACGTCCATATGGAAAAAGACTTGAAGTACTGCATTCATTAGGGCTAGTAAATCATGCATTCTTTGGAGATATACTAAATTATGTTGGATCACAGTGCTCATTACTTTGTAAACTGAGGCTCTGAGAATATACACACATAATCGTAACTATAACCTTGGCTACATAAATATTGAAAAACTTAAGCCTAGCATTACATTTTCTCTTTTTAAAATACATAAGTGAAATGTTGTAAAAAAACCCCATCTTCCATCTTTTCCCCTTCCGATGAAGCTTTTTTAATGAATAATTCACAATATTTTCCACAGAGACAGAGAATGAGAATCATTGATGGAATTGCAACTGTGTAAATTTCCTTTCTGTAGTCAGCTTGGGACATTGAAGCAGAACAATGATTTTAACTTAGGTTTCCCTTCTTTATTATAGATATTAAGCAAATCCCTTCTACTCAATGTCACAGTTTGTATTCTATGACTTGGGGAAAAGTGTTCTGAAATTTCAGTTTGGCTGTACTAAACCATGCCCTTATGGCATTTTACAGAATCACTGAGACTCAATTCAGTAATTGTGTGGTGCTTAATCAATTTAGCCTTTTTTTGTTGCTGAAATGCAGTGCTTTGTGAACTTTGGTTTTATACCTCACTGTTTTTATTACTAAATAAAGAAATGATGCAATATTCTTATTCTTCTATTCCTTTTTCTTTTCCCCTTCATTGCATGGCAATTTCTAGTGACGTTGCTATTTTCTATTTTTTAGGATGTTATTGAATTACTTCTCCCTAATCTTAAGAAGTCCCCGAATGATAATTCTGTAATTCCAAACTAATCCCCTACCTAGGAAGGAAGCAAGGACTGTACTTTTTCAGTATTAGTAATACATTATATCACTATGCTTTTTTTGTTTTGTTTTTGTTTTTTTTTACATGTTCGCATAAAAAATAGTACACCTTCCAAAAATACATCAAAATTATCTTTATCGCTTTCAACTCTCCCAGTAGATATGCATTGTGAAGATCAAAGAAAGGATCATAAATAAGCCACAGTTACATGATTAATGCTATCACAGATGCTGAAAGAAAAAAAGACTAATTTGTCATTTTAGCTTATTTTCAGGAATGCTGACTTGATTTGATTGTTGCAACCTTAATAATTTGCCAGGATATTAAGCCCAAGATTCTGATGTTATATTTGAAAATGGGAATGATCCTGCTCATTCATTATGCATTTTGGAAAAATGAACCCTTTGTCTATTTTTCTGCCAACACAGCTTTGCAGTTCGTTGTGTACTTATTAATGTTTTGTTTTGTTCTTTATTGTGTCACATTATTGCTTTCCCTAGCAACCCTCACCAAGCTTAAAGGATTTTACTGTAGGAATTTATTTGCAAGGCTCAGCTAAATCCTTTCCACTTTAAATTCAAGCTCATTTTGCTGTAATTTTAAAGTCCCAAAATGCAGCAGTGTATTTTTCAGGAATTTGTTGTGTTATTTTGTAGTCCACAGGTGAGAAATATTGCCCGGAGAGTTACTGAGCATATTTGGGAAAGGAAGGGTCAATAGACTGTATAAATAGCCAAGGGGAAGTGATGGGTCCTACAGCTATGACAGTGAGGAACGGGGATACTCTAGTTTAGCAGACAAGTATCAGGGTTGAAGTGAGGTGCAGAAACCTTTATACTTGTGGTCTGTCTTCTTTAGTTGCTTTAATTTTGCTCTATTCTAAAATAAAAATAAAAGTTATGCATCTTGTTTTCATTCACTTATTTATTTTCCTAATTTCAAAAGCTTCCCAGGCTCTTGAAAGAGTTGTTTATGAAAGGAAAAGTCTGGACTGAATTTCCTTAAAGTAATTTCCAATGCAGTGACATTTCAGACATCAAGGTAATGGAAAAGACACCTTTTATCTGTGGGAAGGCCTGAAAGCCCCAAATAAAACTAGCTGAAAAGAGACAAGGGAATGTCATAAGAGGATGATTGGTAAATTGAGCATAAGTGAGGCATGTGCTAGTGAAGTCCAAAGCTGTAATGTGAGGTGTAACTATTGCCAAGATATAGTATATTAAAATTATTAGCAAATAAATCTAATCGTCAAACTCATCAAAATTTGGAAAGGTTCTATACTGAGTAAAAACTAAAATGGAACAATCATTATCAATATTAGCTGACTATAAGATCAGTTTTTACAAGGGCAATGTCACAAATAAACATGAAAAATTGTATGAACAGATGATTATTAGTCTGAATATGAAATAAACATTGGAAAAGCAATTTTCAAAGGCCATTGCTCAATTACTTTATTGATTAGGATTAAGACGACTAAATGATCAACAACCCATTGTATACTGTGAAAACTCTGGCTGCTGAAACATTTAGGAAGAGAGGATAGCTCAAACATATGATTTTAAACACTGATATTTATACTTCAATTCAACTTAATTACAATTTGTAGCCCTGTAGAATTATCTAATTATCATTTGCTGCTCCAAAAGCAGTAAAAAAATCATTAGGATACCAGACAAAGAAACTGCTCCTTAATAATGTCTGTTGGGAACTTCTGAAAGTGAAAACACCAGAAATAGAATAAGAATGAACTAAAAAAGCTCTCACAGAAATAATAAGTCTGAATCAGAAGAAAAATCATTACTGATCAATTACTTATTAAAACAGTTAATTACAATAAATATAAGAAGAAAACTATCTACGTTTTATTAAATGGTTTTGGTCATAAGTAAGTGCACATGTATGGACTAGAAGCAGCAATACAGATTACTAATTTTATGGCTAGATATAATTGCTCTTCACCAAAAGAGGAAAATCTGACAGTTAATAATGCTACAGATTTGTCTTTGAGTAGGAAGCGAGACACTGATGATGGAAACCTAGAAAGAATGTGTATGGAAACAAGAAAGGTGAAGAATGATATTTGTGGATAATGGATTTTATTACAATTGTCCATAAACTCTGGAGACTGCATAAGGACTTTTTGATGGGACTTTTTTATTTCTGACATGTACATCTATCATCTGTTATGTAGTGTATTTGCTGTGGATGGGATTCTGTTTAGCCTAGCTGACCCCAGAGCAAAATGTATTGGTTTTCTATTCCAGTTTCTTTTTATAGATTGTCTAATCAGTTCAGTTGATAGAAATATTGAATTGATGTATATCTTGATTTTGGACAGAATTTTGGGGATCTTATGCATGTCTTTGAAGACTTTTTTACCCCCCTTTTCTAGAATTCAACATGATGGTGAGGTCTGGGTTTGTTTGGGGATTTTGACAGCTTAACTACTTTACTTTCTTTTTGGAGTTTCAATTTTTAAAAAAAACCTCTTGTGACATTAGTATACTATCTGATCTTCCAAATAAATAGCTGAAATAATGGACATTTATTTAGAGACATTTTGCACTATCAAAATGCAATGATCTCATGAAGGTTGGACCTTTTTTCCTCATATTTTAAAGACAGAGGTCTCTCTAGGAAGAAATTGTGTATGTCAGGACTTAAAATATGCAGTTAAAATGTCTCAAAAACACTGTCCCCATAAGACAAACTACCAAGACAGGCACAGATGGCAAACAGGAAGGCCTTAATTTCAGGCCTACATGGAGGTGAAAGGCTTGGAATTAGCACACTGGGCAAGATTCCACTGTGCAGACGGTGGGAAAAGCACAGAGACAACAACAGGAAGACACCAGACCTGGTGAGACAGATCTGTACAAAGTCTCTAGTTGTTCAAAGTCTCCCACCATGGCAAATGATGGGAAAGGAAGCAACTGCTTGCACACATCCTATCCCAAGTTGTAGGAATGACAAGGACACCTTTGGATAGTCAGGTCTTGGACTGTATAAAAGTGGTACCTCCAGAAGAACACTCTGGGGACGCCCACCACTGAGTAGACCAGAAAAGGAATCCTGCAGAATGCCACAGGAAAAAAAAAAGACACTCTTCCATTGGAATTTATGTTCTTTGTGTGCAAGAAAATAGGAATACCAATATTGTTTTGATGGGTTGTTCATTGAGTGAATTAAGTGCAAAACCCCTTAAAATATGAAAGGAACAGTCTAAAGATATGTCTATAATTCTCAGTATGCCTGCAGACTAAAATCTCATTTTATCACTCTTCTTTCTTGTTATGTGCACGTAAATTCTACTCCCAGTAATTCTAGTTGCATATGCATGGTGGTCATTGTGATCTGAATAACTACAAACAAAAAGCATGAACACAAGAGAAAAGGTGACCTTGAAAAAGGTGTGATTAATGCACTGTGCAAAGACTCCACAGAACATTAAAACACAAGTTATAACCACCAATGTTTCTTTGCCAGTCTTTATTTGGAGTCATGTCTGCAAATAAGCTGCACTAAAATATCCAAGAGGAAGAAAGAGAGATTTACTATTTGGGTTCCATACCTTCAATTTATACTGTATTAAACTTCCTGCAATGTCCAACTCATTTATTGATGGGAAATTATCCTTGCCAACCTTATTATACTTCCACAAGAAGTTTGATTTCTAGTACTGCAGAAGGTACATTTAAAATAAATGTAGTAAATTAGGCTTTTATTAATGTATTTGGAGTTTGATCCCATCTGGAGACAAGCACTTTCACAGTTCTTTAGATAACTTTCCTTTAAATTCTTTGCAGAGTTTCAGAGTGATGGTCTCAGTGGTATTGTTGGTCCCAGTGCTCTTCCAAGGACACACCAGAGAATAAGACACAGAAAGCACTTGGAAGCAAAGCTATAAAAGGAGAAAAATATTGTAGTGGAAGATCATGGATAGGAAATAAAATGGGTTTATAACATGCTAAATGTCTTCTGAGCTTTTCTACCAGGTTTCTGTTAAATACTTCTGAAGGTGTATGAGAACTCCTATTACAGACTGCCACAGGAGTATCACCTTCATAGTCTGAGATAATTTGGTTTGAACTGCTGCGTGCAAGGATTTCATTCTACAAAACTAAAGAGAAAAGCTAGAGCTCCAAGAACGACAGTGCAACAAAGGAATGTGAATCTGTTTTTTTCCTAGATAAACCTTGACGTTTTTAGTGTTACTAATCATTATTGCAAGTCTTGTAGGTCTCACTAGAGTTCTGGAAATCAATCTCCACAGTATTTTGCCTCACTTGAGCCCCAGAGTGACCAGATGACTGGAAACCCCCACCTGGGTCAGGAGGTCAGAGCACATCAAACCCCTTGAGATGCACATGGTTGCCCTTGGACTTTATAGTAGTTGAGACCACATTAGGATCCAAGGATGGTGCTTTTTATTGCTTTTCTCTCTTTCTCCCCTTTTCTACATCTAATTTCCTCTCTTGAAATATGAGTAACTTAAGGTTGGATGGGTAGTATTGGAGAAGTCAATGCTCTCTGAGAAGCTTTCTTTTGATTGAATGCTTAATTTTTGTCCAATTCCCGATCTTCTAAAGGTTTCCAGTAAACTTTGCATTTTAACCTTCGGGGAAATTTTGTCAGGTGCTCACCTCAGGGGAAAGTAGTACCTTAAGCCTGTTTCAAATAAACTTGCTGAGCAAGAACTGGGGCTCAACTCTTGTACCACAGAAGAAAAAGACGACGATTTTTCAGGGGGGACCATGCAGCAGCAATCACCACAAATATGTGATTTTTAAAGGACTCAACAAGATCATTTGCTCCAAGTTCTTTCATTACCTAGGAAACTTTACTTGCTCGGACACTTTGATGTTATATTTCATCACATATAGCTCATCCTCTCTGTTCAGGGCTATGAAAATATTATTTTGCAGCCATGCAACACAACCACTGTCTTATTTTATGTGTTTAGAATTGGACACACACAAGATAATACTGGGATACAAGGACATTCATTATATAGGGTTCACTGGAGACTCTGTACCAAGTGTATGTTGTGGATGATGGCAGTCTATGCCACATGGCTTAGGATCAGAGAATAATTCCAGGCTTGTTGCTCTTAGTGAATACCTATAGTCTGTAAGGCTTATGAATGCAACAGTGTTAAAAGATTTAATAGGACATGTAAAATTTAATATTTTATTATCTTAAATGAAATATTGTTATTCATAAAAAATTAAAGTATTCACTTCTAACATTTTGAATGATTGGCTGATACTAGCACATACTCATGGAGCTCTGAAGGGAATGTAGGGAATAAAACAGAGTAAAAGGCTTTAAATAAGAGAAGCATTAACCTCAGACAATCTTCTGATAATGCATTTGCCCTGGATGAATGATGGAAGCCAAATCTATTATAGCTGGGAAGAAAAATGGAAGAAAATCATGAGGACTTGAAGGAGCTACCTGAAAAGAGTTTTCTTCATGAAATTTGAATCTCTGGCTCCATATACTAACTTGTTGATAATATTTACAGCAGAAGATTTTCTGTATCTTTTGAAATGTATGTTTTTATGTAAAATGTTTGATATATGTTCAATGTGCATAGCATGGTTCTTTTACAAGATTATTCTGAATTCCATGTATCCTACCCTATGCTATTCCTTATTTTGCCATTTAGTAGTTGTTTATTAAGACCTCCATGTCAAAGCATTATATGCATAGAAAATAGAGTAAAATATTATAATATGTAATAAAAATAAAGAAATACACAAAGACTCCTTTATAGGAATAATAAAAACTCCTTATATTTACTCCTCTTACACTTAGCATATAAATTCACATGCATGTGACTTAAAACCTAAAAACTATTTCTGAAAGTTCACTGTGGGTTTACCAGCTAGTGTATTTATTTAAAAATAACAATGTATTAATTTCAAAAGGTTGTGGAGATACTGCAAACTTCTATGTAAACACCTAGGATGATAGTGGCAGCTCGGGAGGTGGAATATCAGCTTCTTTGTCACACTTGTACAGAATTTCATCATAGCAAGAGAGTTTGCTATTCACTAAACTGCAGAGCGTTTTATGTAGGGACTTTCTTTTAATATGTTTCACTGTATTGTCAAAAGGGTAATAAACTGTGACAACGGTTTTCATGCTTTTGATTGAAAAATATTTATGGACTGAAAATTGTTGCTTGGTAAGTCAACTATGCAACCTCATTCAAAATAAAAAGAAATGTCAAACACTTAGCATTTAGTCCAAAGAAAGAGCCTCATTTTTAATGTAACACTAAGAAATATTATAATTGAAAAATTTAACAGAGAGTGAGCTAGAAAACAACAATTACATGGAAGACACTGTTTGCATTCTAGGCAATTTGAATGGTGATCTTTTAGAGAAGTCCCAGCATGATAACTACTATAGTGGATTTAAAGAAAAGCCGTTCTCAAAAAAAAAAAAAAAAAAAAAAAAAAAAAAATCAACAAAAGCAGCAAAAATAAAATATCCTGTCAGAAGACAGTACTAAGGTTGTTTATCACAGATGTATCATAGATGAGAAATACAATGCACTAACTTCTTGTGGATGAAACTACATATATAACAAAGTACAGTACATTTTCCCTTACACTCTATAGTGTGCTATCACTGGATCATTATTTATTAGCATCCCTAATGACTATTCTCTATCCACAGACTTCAAATATTGTCATTGAAATAAGGGCCATTGTTTGGTTTTGCTTCTCTAATCTGGTTAATGACTTGCTTGTACATATTGTATTCCCATGGAGAATTATACTGGAGCTGTGTCTCCCAGTCAGGACCACATAAGACGCCCTAATACATTCTGCTATTTGTGCTGAATTCTAGCTCCTTCCAAGGCCCTGGTTCACTCGAGTGCCTTGACACCTCTAGTTCCTATTTATGGCAGTCTCATTTTTATTGTTCTAAGTCACTTTGAGGTTAAGCACATGCTTAGAAATCTGGCTCAGTTGAGATCTGAGTAACTGACCTGAAATTGCACATTTTACGTGGTATAAATAAGAAATTTGTAATCAGTATAGCAACATCTGCCACGCTTTGCAATAACAAACTCAGTAGGAACACATTCAGGAGTGAATGACGGCAACAGAGGAATTGCTGAACTTAATTTTTTAAAAATTTTATTTTATCAAGCTAAATCCAGTGTTTTCGTCACTGGGACAGTAGTGCTCATTTACCAACCACCAGGTTATTATTAGATGTTCTTAGTTCTTCATAAATTCTGAACAGAAACTTCTAAATAAATCAGCATTTTCAAGTGTCACAGATGAAAGCACTTATAATTATTCAGAATATAAGGTTCAATGTGATTTTGAAATCTAGATTTCTGCTTGAAACACACTAAAATATATATTGTATTACTTGATGAATAATTAACCAAAAAGTTAGGTTATAGTAATAAAACCAAGCTAGTCCAAAGTATGATGGAAAATCTACCCTTATCCATCCTTTCCTCTCTTAGTCTCACTAAACACCTCCCACAACCCTTCTGCATTTCAGTTTAAAATGCGCTTTTCAAATAATGTTGATGTAGAAAGAAAAGTCAGAGTATGCAAGCACAGGCAAATCAACAAACTGTTATGGTATTTCATGGTGCCACAGCCAGGGGTTCATCTACTTAAACCACAGGCCTTGCTTTGGGAAATTACTGCTCTGGGGGCTGGTGGGGTCTGTCTGTAAGAGAAGGGGAAGAAGATCCTCAGTAAGGGGCTTGCCCAGCTGGTGGAGAGGGCTTTAAAGGTTCTGCAGGAGGGGAACCTCAGTCCATCCCAATCCTACCACTTTGATGCCAGTGACAGTGGGACAAGCCCAGAGCCTGGAGAAGGAATTCCAGACACTGCAATGAGTAAACCACCTTCATTGGGGGCCCAACTTAAATGCCTGTGCTCAAGCAGATTATATCCTTGTTTCCAGTCTGGAGAGACATGGATGTGGCAGATGGACCACTTGGTGGATAAAAAAGTGTGGCTGGATGGTCATGCTCACAAGCTGCATTCCAAGTCTGAGGGGAGGTCAATGACAAATGATGTTTCTCTAGGGTTAATGTTGGAACTAGCACAGTTTAATAGTTTTTTGGTGACATGGACAGTGGGATAGAGTGCATCCTCAGAAAATTTGCTGATAACACAAAGCTGTGTAGTGTTGCCAGCATGCTGGAGTGGACGCATGCCATCCACAGGGATCAGGACAGGTTTAAGAGGAGGGCCTGTGAGAACTTCATGGAGTTCAACACCGCCAAGATCAAGGTCCAACACATTAGTTGGGGAAATCCCAATCACAGGTATAGGCTGGGAGGAGAATGGATTGACAGACTCCCTGAGAAGAAGGACTTGAAGGTGTTGGTTGATAAGAAACTCAACAGGAGCTGGCAATGTGTACACACAGCCCCAAAACCAAAGGTATTCTGGGCTGCAGCAAAAGAGCTGCAGAAAGAGGATTGAGGGATGTGATTCTGCCTCTTTACTCTTCTCTCATGACACCCTACCTTGGGATAGGCATCCAGCTCTGGGGCTCCCAACAGAAGAAGAGCATGGACCAGATGGACAGAGTCCAGAGGAGAGACAGAAGATGATCAGACAGATGGAGCACTTCTCCTATGAAAACAACCTGAGGGAGTTGGGATTGCCAATTATGGAGAACAGAAGGCTTTGGGAATACCTTATAGCAGTTTTCCAGCACCTAAAGGGGACAAAAAAGCTGGGGAAGGACTTTTGACAAGAGTGTGTAGTGGTAGTACAAGAGGGAATGGCTTTAAACTGAAAGAGAGAAGGTTTAGATTATATATAAAAAGGAAATCCTTTCCTGTGAGGGTAGTGAGGCACTGGAACAGGTTGCCCAGAGAAGTTGTCGATGTATCATCCTTGGAAGGGCTCAACACCAGGCTGGATGGAACTCTAGAGAACCTGGTCTAGTGGAAGGTGTCTGTGCCCACGGCAGAGGGGTTGGAACTAGGTGACTTTAAGATCCTTTCAAACCCAAACCATTCCATGATTCTATGCATTTAAATAAAGGGGTTTTGATAAGTGAGAACCAGAGTTCTTAAATTAGGTTTCAGCAACAGATTCATTTTAGGTTGAATTGACATTTCTTTGCTAAATTTGTCCTTTTTCTGTCATGGTGGAATAGAAAAGGTTAATGAGAACCCGAAATTTGCAGTAGAAAGTTCCTCGATATATTGGGGTTTTTTCCTTGTTTAAGACACCATGCGCTGCCTAGCAGAGTCTGTGTTTCTTAAGAACACTTGTTGAAGCTGTCTACCTATGGAGCATATTTACCAAGGCAGTACCAGCATCATTTATAGTTATATGCAGAGTGCTCTTAACTCTGTGGAGATATGTTGTAGAAACAGGGTCTCTTGCCTGCTGCTCACCACCTACAGTCTGCCAGTCCCATTGGTCTCCAAGGGATCACACTCATAATTCCACATAAAGAAAGGTAATTTGGTTGGAAATTACCCTCAAGAGTGGCAGACCACGCTTCCTCCTTGAAAAATGCTGAATGATTAATACAGTGGGTTAACAAGGAGGGACTGACAGTGAAAAATATAAACATATAAAACTTCAAACAAGAGAGAGATTGTAAAACTTGTTAAAGATCATTTTAGGTAGAATCCAAATTGTTGCTAGCATGAAGTGTCATATTTTTGTGTAACCTGACAGACCATATTTAAAAATATGGATTAAATACCAGTGAGGCATGTAAAGCTTCTATGTAAAGCCAAGCTGTACAATAAAACTAATACCGTATTTTAAACAGTAATCTCATAGTAAATTAGGATGTAAAGAAAATTTTGAGGGTATGAGAACTGCATTCAGAAGTCCCTATTCTACCAAACTCCTCCAAGTTTGTTCCAACAGTGGCATAACTATACAAATAGGGCACCACCAGACAGGTCCAGTGCAGAAACACCTGGATGTTAAAGTCTAAGTTTTCTCACATTTTAAAAGATATTGGTTATAATATTTTGGAACCTGGCAATCAGAATTACTTCAAAACAAGAGCAGCAGCTCAACTTCCTGTTGAGAATATGACTAAAGGAAGTGTTTATGGTATTTTTGCTGCAATCATTGGTAACTAAGTATTTTTCCTGACCAGCTGAAGTTTGGTTGGCTGTTTTTTTCCACTTTCTTGATCAAAGCCTAAGAAATCTCTCTTCAATCGTTATTGATTACTCAGTCAGATGAGTGATCGATGGCAGTGATTAGAAAAAAAATGTATTTACTAAACCCAGATCACCACCTGATTTGAAAATAGCAGTTTGATTATTTTTCTATTACAGTCCATGGTGCTCAGGTTTTATCAGGATAAACCTTAAATGATCTTTATTTTAAACACCCCCACCCCCCTCACCCATACACACTCTCATATGTGTGTGTGTGTGTATATATATATAATATATATATAAGGTGTATCTCTTTATGGGTTGATGTTGCATCTGGCTGTTCTATTCCCAGTTTTCAGTGTTGGGGGCTGAAATTTGCAAATTGCTTGGAAAATCAGAGAGATTGCAGTAAAGTCAACAGCCATGCAAGTCAGTCTTATGTACACATCTCAATCCATCTTGTGGATAAATGCTTGCATGATCAAGGTCTAAATTTTATCTTGGTTTATATTCAAGCTATTTTAATGCAGGCACTCATAATTTTTTATAACAATTCTGTTCAAAGTGTCACTATTCAACAGATGAAAAACTCAGGAATAAAAACCAAGTAATATAAACAACAAAAAGTGATTGGTTCCAGGACAAAAGCTCAGTTAGTTTCATGCTTTATGCATAATTTTAAATATGAAGAGAAAGGTCTATATTGAAGTATGTCTTTTAAACTCTACTGATAATCTGTTCATAAAACAAAAAAGTTAATCTACAAATTGCAGAGAAAGCATTCTGAAAAGCACATAATGTTATGTGATTTGATTGTGATTTTTAGAACTTTGTATCCTTTTCTTCAAACAGTTCTACATGCTCTGGTTATAAGTCTTTCCAAGTCAATGTACTGCAGTTCATTTACTCACCCTGGAGCAAATGCAAGGTATTAGACACCAGCATTGGGTGGAAAAGATATGAAATGAGAGAGAAGCACGAGAAAATGGTGTTTAACTCCCTTGTGATTTTTACTAATATGTGAAGAGAGAAGAGAAAGATGGAAATTTAAAACTTGAGTTCTTTCTGCCAGTAACAGTTTGCAGAAATAGTAAATAAAGGTTAAGCAATAGTAATGGTTGAGCTATGACAAAATGAGGCATTGTTCATGACACACAAACAGTGCATAACAAGTAGTTCTTTTTGCTGTCTGTATTTGATATATATTAGAAATAGGTTTTTAATACTTTTCCCCTTTACAGTTTTCTGAGGAAATGTAAATTTACTTTCCAAGGAAAATATATTGAACAGGATAGTGGTGTTACATTGACAAGCATTCTGGAAACTCAAATTTATTTAATTCAGGTCTTACTGTAAATGCATCTTTCACATAGATACCTATGACTCACAGATACAGAGAATACACATACAAACAAGAAATTGCAGATTTATCTCTTAGACTAATTTTATTTGTAAAGAAATTAAAAACAATAAAAAGGAAAGATTTAGAGGTGCATGAGAAAACCTGAGGAAGGATTTTTTAAAGAAAAATCCCAGTGGTACAATTTTTCAAAGACCCCAAAGCTCTGTAGGTGTGAAGTACTTACTTAAATGGAATTTGGACTTGATTTTTTGTAATTATGATTTAATTGTATGCTCCTGAGATGCTTCAGTAAGAAACATAGCCACAATAAGCATGTTCTATGATCAATGAAAAGATGAATCACCTTGTGCAGAAGGTGATTCAGATCTTAGAGGGGTTAAAGGTGTTTACTGGTGTCCATAGATCATGTAGACATACAGGCCAATTTCAATACTAAATTAGATTCCTTTAGTAGGATGTTTAACTCTTCATGAGATAATTCATTATTTTGTGCCAAACCTCTGTTTAGCTCTGAACACGCTTCCTTTGCTGCTTAATATTGATATTGGATATTGAAAAAGCAAGCTTGTATTATTTGTTCAACCCCACAGATGCATACTACCTACTCATGTAGA
The DNA here is from genome assembly GCF_052056855.1 of Sturnus vulgaris. Lineage (NCBI taxonomy): Eukaryota > Metazoa > Chordata > Aves > Passeriformes > Sturnidae > Sturnus > Sturnus vulgaris. The sequence continues at coordinate 102,906,096 of NC_142243.1, read as the reverse complement.
TACATGGAAAGTGGACTTTCAGCCTCAAAAATGTATCTGTTGGAACAATTCCAAAATGCCCCCTTTTATACTCAGAGGGATAGAAACTCAGCAATGTGTCACACAGCAGTCAGACAGGCAGGTTCTTTCAGAAAAGCAGTCTTTTCCCATGTGACATGTCAAAGATAGATCTGCTATTTTCTTCTGGTTTGTATTAGAGGAGTCAAGGCTGACTGTATTTCCCACAGGAAAATGAGGTATGGTATGTATGGGAGCAACAGATAGCTTTGCATTCATGAAACCTGAGCTCTCATGAGGTATAGGTTTCAGAGCTACTGTATCTAGGGAAACAAATTCTGCTAGAAACTCAGAAAGAAACCCTGTTTGACAAGATGATTATTAGAAAGTATTTTAACTTGCTTGTGGATAGTGGCCTACGATGGTTTGATACAAATATGTCCCTGAATAACAAATAGGTAAAACTGCATACATGTATGTTGCATGCTTATCTGGGGAGATGGTCAAACATCACAGTTTGAAAAATTCTGGGTTTTTTTATTTGTTTTCTCAGATTCATGTATTAATATAGCAACAAAAAAATCAATAATTTCTCTGGAATGAGACTTCAGCAGACAGTTATGAAGCTGGGCATGGCATGATTTGATCTCCACATTTACTGTATTTTAAATTGTTAAGGTGAAAAGAAATCTCTTGCTGAAAAATTAGGAACTGAAGGGTGTAACATTGAAAGGCCAACTGTTGTGATCTAGTTCTCTGAGCCAGATTCTGCTTTAAAAGAAACTTAAGAAAGTAACTTAAGAAAAATGTCACCTTTTTAATTTTTTTTTTGTAGTTATTCTCCACATCATTGCATCTAATGCTAGGAGGAATTGAAGCACAAAATGTCTGTGATGTTGACTGAGACAGTGACTCATTGGTCACTCAATGATGACTTTCATTCAGTGAAAGCTTCAGTGATGAGGCAGAAGTACAAAGACCTGTATTTGTCACTCTGCGAGGGAGACAGTCAAAGATGTTTCAAGTAGGCACCTTTTACTAAATTCCAAGTTGAAGCCTGATTCAGGCTTAAATGCTGCCTTTAGGTGTAGTCCTAAGTATGGGAGAAATGAGAATGTGTAAAGCCTCTTGAGGCATTGCTGAGGAGTACTTTTAAAGTCATTTAAAAGAGATGACTTTTCTGCAGCACAGTTCTCTTTTATGCTGGAGTGAGAGTAAAGGCTTTATTCAGCTTATAGCTGCCTAAACCTGGCTGCTTTTAGACTGGTAAAGCTTTCTCACCTTAAAGAAACTCTAAGAGCATGGGTTTAGGAAGGATTTAAGTTATCTGGTTATAATGTGAATATATAAAAGTATAAGAGAAGAGTTTGTGAGCCTTTTCTGCAAATGGTCTGTCTTCAGTGGTGGTGTGAAAGCACAGTGTTGTTGCAGGCATAATGTGTATTTTCTGGTCTCCCTCATATGAATAGTGCTACTTGCTTTCAGAGGAAAAAAGAAAATTAAATTATGAGCGCTAACAGGTTGCTACTAATTGAATGCATGTGTGCTGGGTGTCAACGTACAAAAGTGAACTTTTGAATTTCCTGACAAAAGCCTGCTACTTCTGTGAGCAAGACAGGCTAGTGGTAGATTTTGGTAACAGTCAGATTTTTTTTTTAAAATGTGCCATATTATACTGAGGCACTAAACAGAATCACCTATTTGAAGGCCCATCATATGTTCCCTTCTGCACATAGGCTACTAAAGTGAAAAAAATGAGGCTTTCAAGGGCCTGAAGAGCTGGTGTCCAACTGGACTGTTCCCAAAAAGCAGAATTGGTTTCAGAAAGATGAAGATCCTGACTGGAGACAGGCTCCTAGAAGCAGGGTAACCCCCTGAAAATGGGACAGATGAGCAGAGACCAGTGCTGCACCATGGCCACTAATGCCTGAGGCAGGCAACACTGAATGATGGCACAGCAGGAACCAACATGACTTTCTGCCCAGCTGACCCAGTGCAGTGGCCACCTCCCCACTGAAAGTCAAAGTGGGTATGTGAAACTACAGTGTAGGTTAAAGACTGTTGTCCTCTTTGCTCTTGAATAAACTGCAGTCAGACAATCAATCAAGGTGCTACCAGCCTTCATCACCCCAGCAGTTGTTACTGTAAACAGGAGTGCATGAGATAATAAGGCTTATATGTTTGTTTTTCCCCCCAGAGAGTTGTTTCAGATTCCCTGATATGTGTCTGGAAGAAGCACAGGTCTGTCTTAATCACTGCAGGAAGTTATCCTTGGAATTGTCAGATCCTAAATTAATTATTTTTTTTATTTAAAGGATGAACTATCTTACTTCCTAAGTAAGATTTTTTTCCTCTTAAAAAGTGTATCCTATGCCTGCTGTGCTACCCTTTAGGATGTTTCCTCTCTGTCAGTTCAATAGTCCATAACAGCCCTTTTACCCCCATTTGAACACACACACACACACACTCTTCTGTGCTTGAATCCTATGAATTTTCTAATTCATGTAACGCCAAAAAATTAGCCACTCAATATTAATACCTTCATGGAAATATTTCAGGATATTAATAACTTTGCTAAAATATTTTAGAATAAAGAATGAAATCTGTAGGTCACTGTTCCAGTCCCCTTTCTCTCTAAACCTATTTTTGCGCTCAATTATATAAGGAAAAGGAAGGAGTATAATTTTTTGGGTGGTTTGGTTTTGGTTTTTTGTTTGTTTGGGTTTTTTTTGTAATATAGCTAAATTGCTGTGGTAGATGCATTTCTGCATGAAATACCCTCTGAGTCTCAGTTCCCTCTTTTCCTGGCACAGATGACTTCTCAGAAGTTCCAAGCTCTGCAATATCAGTGTGTTGTTAATATCTCTTCTGTAAACTCTTAAGTGAATCTGGCAGTTGGTAGTGATTATTAACCTTGCACTGAACCAGCAATTAATCTGTTCAGGCTGCAGAGGAAGAAGAAAGAGAGAGAGAAAGAATAAGAGAACACAACCTGCTCTGGCTCAGTGATTCTGGTGAATCTGAGTACCCTGATCTGATATTGTTTAAACTCATTAGTATTCTCTATCTAATCTGCAGATTTAATTCATTACATACATCATTTCCCCATAGCCTATACACCCATTTGTAATTTCTATGACATATTTTTCATCTGCATGCTTTATCCTTGGCAGAGAAAACATGAGGTTAGGAAACTAAACCTTTGATAAATATGTATTTAGTGGTGTGTGAAGTAATAATAGAAAAAACCCCTAAGCTTTTTTTCCTCCGTGCTGCATTCTGCTGCATCATCCTGACCACAGAGTGAAGCAAATTTTGGCTCTATACACCTTTAAAATTATTTTATTGCTGTTGGCATTTCATCGAACTTCATGGACTATGCATTATCATTTTATTGTCAAGTCAGAAATGAGTAAACATAACCTCATTTTCCAATATTATTGGACTTGCCTTTCTGGAGAGACCAGAAAGGTAAGTAATTTATGACTGCATCTTTACCTGCTCTGACACATTTTTTTCATGCAGGAAATTCAGAGGTCTCATCACCTAAAGCAAGGGTGCAAACCAATCAAGCATGTAAGAGTGGCTGCATGGACCCAGTGAGCAAAATGCAGAGCTCTGTTTCCAGCTTTCACCAGCACCAGTTTTCCATAGAAGAGCAAAAGGGCTTAAAAGAAAAATAATTTTCCTGTTTATGTACCCAGCGGTCTGTAGCTCTTGGCTTTCCTGATCCAAAGGATAAAGTTTTTGTTGTTTCTCAAATTTTAACATCTACAGTATCCTGTGGCTAATTGAGAAAATTCTACCTTTATGTGCTGTGAATATTTTAATTTCTTAAAAAGTACCAGTTTTTGGTTTTATTATGGCCTTAAATTCTTTTTCTAAGACACAAAGAAAAATTATTTTCTCTTTTCTGACTCAATGCCAGTCACAGTATCTATACAAATCCATCATACAAGCCCTTATCATTTCTTTGCCTAGATGAGAAGACTTAGTCTATTCAATCTTTGCTTCTTCAGGAGTTGTTCCATAACTTTTATTTTTTCCCTTGCTGTCTCTAAGCTTTTTCCTATTCTGCTACATTCTTTTTGAGATGAAGGGACCAGAACTGCACATAATATCGAAGATGCTGACACACACTGAAATTATACAGTGGATGAATGTGTAATTACATCCTTTCCTCTCCACTTACTGCAAGTTTTTCTATCATCCTCAGACACCTCTATGCAACCTCTCCTTGCTCTCTGAAAATAAACACCTTCCAGGGGTAATGATTTAGGTACTCTGTAAGACTGCTAAAGCCATTAGATACCTCCCAGTCTCACCTCACTTTATAGATAGTATATCTTTATAATATGCCACCATGACTACATGTGTAATTTTATTCTGTATGTCTTGAGATTGCATTTTGCCTTTTGCAAGCATGAGACAGCTTGCAGAATTCTCTTTAGCTGTGCTCAGAAACATTTGCATTCTTTGATCATCTTAGTTCTTCCTGATGTCCCCTTGCTTTTTGATTTATATTATCACATAATCATTTGCCTGATTGGTCTCAACATCTCAGGAGAGATAAGGGAACTATCTTTATTTCTAGGCTGCTGAGATCCTTCATATTATATTTTGGGGTTTTTTGTTTAAAGAGATTTTTTCTGTAGCTTTCACAATAGAATTTTTCTGATTCAGAGAACTCCATTTGTAGTAAAATTTTCCACAGACAAGTCTAGTGATAAATCTTAAAGGTTGAACATTACATGAAGAATTTACTAATTATAATTTATTATCATATTAAAAATATTTATACAAAGTATATAACTGAAAAAGTGTCTCAATACTCTCAGTTCATTTAAAGACAGATAATTACAAAACAACTTCTTATGTTTAACTCTTATATAGGCCTGATTTGATGAAAAGATCTCATATTTTTCAAGTGAAAGAAGATTTGTAGGGAGTGGTAATGTTTGTAATTTGACCTATTTATATAACACAAACAGACAAAGCAAAAGCAAACAACAACAACCCCAAACAACCCAAACTAGCATCCCCTCCCGTAGCAGTAATGACAAGGAGAAATCCCTCTTGGAGGTCTAAAGTTTCTTATGAGGTAGCATCAAGAGATGTGGCACCACTGAATTCTTTGTGCCAAATATTTCAGATGGCAAAAGCCATATTGAATTTTAAGGGTTCCTATAGATGGCTCCCTGAAAAGACAAAAACTGGCACAGACATACATAGAAGAATATATACATATTTATAAACAACTCTCCCACTGTCAGTTATAACCCTGAAGTTAATATTTGCTTCTGGCCTCATACATGTTTGAGTCAGTGATTTTCTATCATAAAAATTTTCCTCATTCTTCTTTGGCCCTTGGGATGCCTGCTACCTGTTGACTTTTCTTAGCATTTGCATGAGCCACACTATCTCAGCTCCTTACACCACACAAAAGATCAATCTCTGGAGTCAATGCTGTAGCTCTATAGCATCTACAGGAAAAAGGAATTCCTCAGAACATCTAAGTACATAACAGATAAAATGAATATCATTCACAACAGTGACAGGTAAGGGCAATGGAAACATAGAAGAATCACTGATCAGAGAAAGTGATGTCTTACACAATGTTTGTTGCTTTCAGATCCATATATGAGGTTTTACACACTGACCTCTAGCCATGCAGGCATACAAGTGCCTCAGCATATGCAAAGGCACATCCGTGATCCCAGGGAATAGGCTTTGTTATTTCTCTCTTGTATCTCTTGCTAGTATTTGGCTTATCAGGATGTTCTCAGACCTGACAGAGTCATCTCCCTGGGGCTCCATGGAGGCCAGGTGTGAGGCAGGAGTTGATGATTTTGGATGTTTTATCCCTAAGGTTATGATGTGGTCAAAACTCCCACAGCTGCTGATGTTTCTCACAGGGAAGAGGCTGTCTCTGTTCCTTCTTGTTTAGTCCATCCAGATAAGATTACCAGGGTAATGGGCAGAGTTTTTTCCCTCACTAATCTAAATAATCAGACGAAATTACAGAATTTAGTCACCCCATGTTACTGAGCACACAGTCCTTCCAGGACATGCAGGACACTTCCACAGTGTCTCTTCAGATGATCATTATCTAGGCCTTGTAATTTCTCAGAGTTTTAGTTCTCTAAACTATAAAATCAAATAATAACACCCATTTTCTCAATCACTTCCAAATGTGCTGTATAGATAGATGCATCTATTACTTACTGGTCTTAGAGAAACAGGAAGCTATTCCATTTGCTGTCCATCTGCACTTGAGCAGTATTCATAGCACTTTAAAATATCTCTTTTTTAAATGGATTATGTCCTATATGTCAGTGATTCTAGCTGTAGAATTATCTGTACCAAATTGCCAGTATGTTTCAGGCAAACTTCTTCTGTGAAGAGAGGTGTCTCACACACAGTTTAACTTGGGACTCTCCAAAGCAGTGTCAATATTTCCACTGGAAGTGGTAGCTCCTTTTCCTCAGAGATGCAGAGGTTCAGTAGTTGCTTTGTTATCAAGCTTGGAGGATGAGATAGCATAAGCTTTGAGTATGAATAATTGGGGGATTTTTGTGTGATTTCTTATGAAAATAGGTCTTAGGTAATTTTGCTATCTATTTGGATGAGTTTTGTCCAGTCTCATTTGTCTTTTTCTGTCAACTAGTTTTCTCTAGAACTACTTTCAAGCCCTTTCATTATTTTCAACCAGATTTGAAAGTGTAACAAGATGACCATTGTGGACAATACAAAATTTGTTAAGTATGCATAAAAAAAATGAAATTAATATATCTAATGAGAAAAAAAAATAGTAGAAAGAACTCAGCCTCATATCTTCCATCCAGTAGTAGCAAAATCACTGTCCTAATGAACCTTTCAGATCTATTTCTCCTCAGATGAACATTTCATGATGAAGCACTGGGACTGTAGGTGTACGAACAGGTGTGAAACTAGATTTCATTACTTTTTCTTCTTATTGAACAATTTGATAAATAACCTCTTTCATGACTCTAATGTCAAAATATTTTTTGTGCCTAATGAGGATGTCTGCACAATGACCCATGTTCTAGAATGCAGTCAGTATTATGAGAAAAGAGAAGTTGTACATTGTTTTCTTACTGTCTCAAAACTGTTAAAACAAAGCCTGATTCTATATTAAAAATTAGCTTCCAAAAGACTTCTAACTTTTCTTCCTCTTTCAGATTCCCTTATTAGGAATCATCCTATCTTCACTGTTGATAACTCAGACCACAGTACAAGGGAGAGTTATTTATGGCAATTGAACAGTAGATGCAGAAAGATCTTGGTGCACAATGAATTTTCAGGGAAGACTAAAATAATTCAAAGTCTTCCCACACCTCCATATAGCCTGACAAAATTTTTCCACCATAATTAGAATGACATTCAAAATAACAGCTACCATTTTCCCTGAAAACATAAACAAACAAACCTTCCCCAATTAGTTTCACAAGATGACTGAGCGAGCAGAGCTAAAGATTCCATTAGGAGCTTACTATGCTAATCTAATTAGCCTGGGAAACACTCACACATTATGGAACTGGAATCAATAATAATTCTGAAAAGCTAGATTTACACTTCAGTCACAAAAAGGATTATGCAGACATTTCACCATTCTTTTGCTTATAATTTTCATGAGCAATAAGCAGAACCAACACAATTCTTATCTGAAGGGTCACATGTAAATATGCATGACATGGTCTGAATATTCTTTGACGTGAAAAAATTAGTAGAATTAATTAACGAGCTTTAATGTAATCCATAAACAATTTACACACTGTGTTGTTTTTCAGTGAGGACAAAACGCATTCAGCCTCCTAAAATAATTTTGGAGTTTTTAATGAGTAGAAATTCTTCAAAATCTAGATTCCACTTCCACCAGTTATATAAGTTTATGTGGAACTTGCTCATAAGAATGTTTTCAGCAGTTGTCAAAGTAACAGGAGCTCATCTTGTGGTTTTTGCATCATAGCTTTTAGTGAAAGAAGAAAATATTGCTCTTGAATCAGCAACAGAAATTACAGAAAGTGGCTTAGTTGTTTTCAAGGACAGAGACTCTTAAGCTGTGTTCCCCACAGGTTGCAAAGCATGATAAATTTCCTTGAACTTTTCCATCTAAAGTGAAATCTGCATTTATTTTACAGAACAAAATGAAGTAAATTTGCATGAAGTAATACTTACTTACAAACATGCTTTTAAACTACAGTGTTTGATAAAAGTCAGTACTGAAGAAGCAGCATGGCAACGTGATTATTGAAAAAGTTTTGTTAGAGTGAAATTATGTGTCAATGTGCCCTTCCTCATTACTTCAGCCACTTCACATTGCTTGTCTGGACAGAAAATCTACCTCATTCTGTAGCTTCTGTCTCCCTCTTGCCTATTATTTTGCTATGCATCAGGTAGCTTCTAGGCAGCTTAATTGTTTCTTCACACTATGTAAACCATTTAACTTCTCTGGCATCCTGCAGAAATTAAGCTCATTATGGACCCAGTGGCCCAAATGACACCACTCTCCCCACAAGGTACAGCAGGGAACCGTATTAGTGGTAAAGCTCAAAGGAAAGAATATATCACCTGTGACACATGGCTGTAGAGGGACTGGAAGAAGAAAGTGATTTGTCAAATTATATTTGCAGTGGTCAAGTGAGGTTAAAAATGGTCAAGGGTTACAAATACTGATTCAGAATCTTGTCAGAAAAACTGACAAGGGTTATTCTCTTTCATTATGATGCAACCCCCCCCCGCTTCCCACCTCCTCCCCCCTGATTTCCTCTCTACACTCTGTCATCCTAAGACATCTGAAATCCTTATCCTTTGACCTAAATTGGAATGAAATTAGTTAAACAGTAGAATAAATGTAAAAGGCTAAATGAGAAAGGGGGAGAAATCCAGATGTTATTATTCAGTAGGATTTGTTGGTCAAATAAAGACCAAATTGAGTGAAAGTGATAGAATTTTGCCCAGCATTTGTTTGAAAGCTAGACTTTCTGGGTTAGAAACTGGTGTTCAATCTCAGTATTCCAAAATGTGATTCAGAACACGATTTTCTCTAAATGTACTTGCCAGAGGTAAATGTAATAATTTATGGAGTGTGCAGAAAATGTTTTCTTCAGCTATTTGCTATTCAGAAAAGGTTTTCCTTTGCTCTTACTGTTAGGCTTTTATGCTGGCAGTCTTATTAAGGTCAAGCCCTATCAAAATATTACTTCTGGGGTCAAAAGGGTAGTGTAGTCCTTCCCAAGGCTATTACACATTTTGGTGATCAACTGCTAGAGGGCACTTAAGAGAGATCCAGAGCAGTACACCAGCCCCTAGAGAATGAAACAACATCTAGTTTTTGACAGCTTCCTGTAGTCATGAACTGGGAGATTTATGAGGTTAGATTTGATCTCTAGTCCTGTCTAAAGCCAGGTATGCTGCATGCTGCATTACTAAACAGGCTAGTAGGCAAAGCTAATATAGCTTCTTAAAGGTGAACTTGAAAGGCTACTTTTAAATCTCCAGCTAGCTAGCTAAATCCATTTTAATGCCAGCTGTGAGAATTAGGGAAATGCAGTCTCACAGGTACATTTTATTAAAGCAAACAGCTAAAGCAACACTCTGTCTACTTTCTGGTAATGTTTCTTCAGCAGCAATGGAAGCACAAGCCTAGAAAAGGTGAATTTTCATTTATGTTGTTTAAAATTTCTAATAATCTCCTGTGTTGAAAGTAGTTGGGATCGTTTCTTCACCCTGTTCTGTAAGCCCTAGATCAACATGGTCTGACTCCACACCTTAATCATGCTAAGAACTTCTAAAACTTTCATACTCTTTTTATGTTATGTTACATTCATTTAAATAATGAAAAATTAAGTGAGAAATCTAGTAACCTCCTCATAAAGAACAAGTTTTGAGAGAAATTTTTTTAAATGACACCTTACACTTCTGTATATTAGGTACTGTGAAAGAAAAAGTACATTAAAATGCATTTGAGAGCTTGAACTGCATCAAAATCAGCCTCAGTATTTTATAGATATGATAAAACTGCTGAAGTACCTATGACACAGTTTTATGTGTTTGATTGGAGCACAACTTTGAGTTGGCCTGTAATTATTTCTAGTGCCCCAGAATCTGGTACTTGAAATCCCAGACCTCAAAGTCTGTGAATAAACCTTATGTCAGTCAAATAATAAATGAAATTAATAACTTCATGGGAAAAGGTGTTTCTTTGCAGTAGATGGAATTATTCTGCCTTTTGCAAACAGAATAGAAAGTAACTTCAGGCAGAAAAGTAAAAGGTATATTCCTGACAAACCCCAAAACATAAATCCTGTAGGATTATCCAAAAGGAGGATCTATGAGGCATGTGATCATACAGCAGAAAGTGTGAGGCACAAGTAATATATTTTACAGCCTTTACTGGATGTGTGTTTCTATAAACCTTCATTCTTCCTGAGTAAAACCTTACTCCACATAGCAACCCCACTAAAACCAAGAGGCATGTTAATCAGACTCTCATCAGTGCTAAACAGGTCTTTACATTTTACAAGGCTGTAATTCACCTTTCTCTAAGTACAGACATTCGCTTAATATTTACATTTTCCCCCTCATTTCTTAATTGCACTGAAATGCTAAAAGGCTTTCTGACCGCACTATTTTATTTCTTTGCCTTTAATTGATATTGTTTCACAGCAGATATTATCAATTATGAAGATGATAAACGACTGGGTGTCTTTCCAGAAGCTGCTTCAGCAAGCTGTCAGACGTGAGATTTATTCCTGACCTTAAGGTCAGGATTAGTTTTACCATCAAAATGGCAAAACAAAACAGTACAGTGAGACTTAGCTTACTTAGAAATGGTGCAACTTGTCAAGTATGGTAGTGTGTTATTGCTTGATAATTAGTTCAAGACAAGCTTGAAGCTGCTTCAAAGAACATTTTAAATCAGACCATACTGAAGAGTCTTTGGGGAGGCATCAGTAACAATTCAGTGGAAGAATAGGATGCTGTGAATGCTTGTTATTCGAGTATTTCCTTTCCTTATGCATGAGTTATATGGAAGCAGTAAGAACATATTTCTTCTTTTTCTCTCCCTTTGATGCAGATAAAAATACAAGTCAGCCAAAACACACAGTGAACTAAGAAAGGTGAAGCAAAACTCTCTGCAGACTTTAATCCAATTTCTAGGTTACCAGAGATGATGACAATAAAAATAACTAATGAGAAAATCCTGAGTATGTATATTTCTAAACTGGCATAATATGGAACTTCAAACAAGAACAAATACAAGAAAAACAATTTAAGATATCAGGGATTTTTGATGCAAGTTTGCAAAATGCCTTGGATGCTGAGTTCCTAGCCCATAAATAAGACCATGTATGAAATAAAAAAAGAGCATGACAGTTATGAAATTCTTGTTAAAATTTTAAAAATCAAGAAAATGTTGCATCCATATCTTATAAAATAACTGTGTTTTTCATTAATTCAAATATTCACTACCTCTGAAGTTTATATTATCACCAGTTTTCACTTTAAATCAAATAACTCTAAAAGGTATTTTTGAAGCTCTATTATTCATCAACAGTTAAAGGAAGTTAAGGAATTATGTATTTCACAGAGTGAACAGGGTGGGTTAGTCTATATTTTACACACTTTATTTTTGTCATATTATTACCTTGAAGTAATATAGTAATTCTGTATAAATGGCTGGCTTATCAAATACTACAATATTTTCAGGGGTTTTTTTTTGTGTCATTAATAAGATGTTGTAGTTTGGATTCTGATTGCTCAGACTAACAATTGACTGATACATATTTTATTAAGTGGTTAGGTTCACTGAAGAATTTACCCCTATCTGCAGTGATCATACAATCAGAAAACCCCAGAATGGTCAAGAATGGAAAGGACATCTGGAGGTCATTTGTTCCATCCTCCCTGCTAAAGCAGTTTCAGACAGAGCTGGTTCCCCTGGACCATGTCCATCTGGATTTTAAATGTCTCCAAGGATGGATACCCTGCATCTTTCCTGTACAATCTGTGCCAGGCCTTGGCCACCCTTGCATTGTAAAAGTGTTTGCTGATGTTCAGAGGGAGCCTCCTGTGTTTCAGTGTGCACACATTACCTCTGGTCCTGTCATTGAGCACATTGAAAAGAACCTGGCTCTTTCTTCTTCATACCTTTCCTTCAGATATTTATATTCATTAATGAGATCACCCGAGATTTCTCATCTCCAGGCTGAACAGCCTCAGTTCTCTCAGTCTTTCCCCAAAAGAGAGATGCTCCAGTCCCCTCATGTTCTTTGTGACCTTTTGCCAGACTGTCTTCAGTATGTCCAAGCCTCTTGTGTACTGAGGAGCCCAAAACAGTGGAATGCTCTGGGTGTGGCCTCACAAATGCTAAGCAGAGGTGAAGAATCACCTTTCTCCACCTCCAGGCAACGTGTCTCCTAAAGCACCCCTTGATACCCTCAGCCTTCTTTACTGCAAAGGTATGGTTCAGCTTGGTGTCCATCAAGATGCCCAGGTCCTTTTCTGCAAAGTTGCTTTCCAGCTGGGTGATTCCCAGTATATATACTGGTGCATGGAGCTATTCCTCCCAATCTGCAAAAATCTGTATTTTCCCTTGAAAATTTCCCTGTCAGCTCATTTTTCTAGCCTGATAAAGTCTCTCTTGAGGGCAGCACAACCCTCTGGATTATCAAAGACCCTTCCCAGTTTTGTAACATAAGCAAAATGCTGGAAGGCTTCATCAACTTGTTCTTGATGATCAGGTGGCCCATGGGACACACTCACTATCATGTCACCTGTCTGCTGGTATGTCACCTGTATCAGTGATGAAGGCCTATGTTCCTTTTCTTTTCTGAATTGTACAGAACCTAATAATGGAGCATTTTCAGGATTTTCTTGGTGGACAAAATAAATTTTTCCATACTTTCTTTATTGTTCTCTGAAATTCATTGCTTTTTCTCAGCATGGCTTTTGCTCTTTGGAAGTGTAACCACTGAGGAATGGTAAAGGAATGTATACCCATCATATACTTTTACTTTTTCTAAAACACGTATTGTAACTGTATTATGTAGAGTACAAGACATGATGTACTGAGGACCTGAGGGGTTTAGACTACAAGGCAGGTAATAAGCGACATTTTCTGTATGGTATGGCAAAAACCATTATGATATTCATTGGGACTGCATTAAACAGTGCTTTCTTTATGTCTGAATTTGTGCCAGAGTTAGATACACAAGGGTAAATTACGTGCATTTATGCCAAGAATAACTCTTCTGTGATTTCAGTAAAATCTTCATACAAACAAGTATATTATCTATTTTTAAAAATCCTCTAGATGTCTATATATTCATGTTTGGTTGTAGAATATATAATAGGGTTCAGTAAGTGGTTGGATATGATATTGTCGCAAATTTTATGTAAAAATAAAAGAAGAAAATAAATCTTTGTACTTCTATACCTTTACAAAACAGTGTGAATGTTTTATCTTTAGAAATAATCCCACTGGCTTTATATGGGAGGAGGAAGATGCTACAAAGCTACAAAGAAATGGGAAAGAACTTTATCAGAAGAGGTATTACATTATCTGCTGCTATTGATAGCTTCTACCATTGACCTAATCTCTGATATGAGAGGAAAAAAGAAGTGGCAAAAACTTTCTATATCAAGACTTAAGCTCAGGAAAAGGGAAAATAAAATGGAAAAAAAAAAACATTATTAACCACTGAAATAAATAAATAATAAACTCCCAAAGATCATAAAAAATGTTTGACTGATCACTATGAGAAGTGGGCAAAAAAATCTAGATTAGAAACAATATCAAGTCTGTGTGCTTCCTATGTCGAGGATCTCAGAGCTGGACACAGCACTCCAGGTGGGGTCTAATGAGAGCAGAAGAGAGAGGGAGAATCCCGTCCCTTGCCCTGCTGGCCATGCTGCTTTTGCTGCAGCCCAGGACACAATTCACTTTCTGGGCTGCAAGCTCACATTGCCAGGTCATGTCCATCCTCTCCTCCACCGTCCATCCTCCTCTCCACCAGCACCCCCAAGTCCTTCTTGGCAGGGCTCCTTTTGATCTGTTCACCCCCCAGCCCGTATTGATACTGGAGGTTGCCCCGACCCTTGTGCAGGACCTTGCACTTGGCTAAACCTTATGAGATTCCCATGGGTTCCCTTCTTTAGCTTTTCCATGACCCACTGGATAGCATCTCATCCCTCAGGTGTGTCAACTTCACCATTCAGTGTGGTATTGTTTGCAAAATTATTGGGGATGCCCTCAATCCCTTTGTCTATGTCATTGATTAATTGAATAGCATTAATTGAATAGCACCAGTCCCAGTCCAGACTCTTCAGGGGCACCATTTGTCACCAATATTCACTGGGACATTGAGCCATCAACCACTACCTTCTGGATGCTGCTGTCCTACCAATTCCTTCTTCACCCATCAAATCTATCTCACTCCAATTGTGAGAGACTTGCTACAACAAAGGCCTTACAGACCTTGGGTAGATGACATCTGTAGCCCTTTCCCCATCCACCAATGTAATCATTACATTGTACTAATACCTTAAGTTTTAGCTTTCATATTTTTCAGATTCTCTACTGCCTGGCATGTAACTCTGAAACTTCATGTTAGGTGTTAGTGAGTACACAGGGTATTTAGACAAAACAATCCCTTCCTAGCTAGAGAATCAAGGACACCTGGTACCCAAAAAGCATAAACAATGGTGAAGGGAAGAGGGCAAGCCAGGGGGTTAAGACTTCATGACCTGGAGCTGTAATTAGACAATTGAATCCAATATGTAGATGAACCAAAACTTATAAAAGTGTAAAAGCTTGTGCCTGGGATCCATCTTGGATCGATCCTGGGTGTAGCCCCAGCCGGGCTCTTGCATTGCCCAAGGTGTATCCTTTAAATGCCTTTCAATAAATACCTATTTTGTCAATTTAACTTTGTCTAGTCTCTGTTCCAGATCAGCCTTTCTAAGCATCAGTAGAAGGCCACTAGGTTGGTCAGGCAGGACTTGCCCATGGTGAAGACCTGCTGGCTGCCTTGAATCACCTCCCTGTCTCTCATGGGCCTCAGCACAGCTTCTTCTCTTCCATGATTTTTCCAGTGACAGAGGAGAGGGTGACAGGCTGTTGGTTCCCAGCTTCTTCCTTTCTACTCCAGACAACTAAAAACATTTTCATATGTCACATCAGGTCCCAAACAACAATGCAGACTTATGCTGAAAAAAAATGATAATACCTCTATGGCTTGCAACACAACACAGAATATGGCATTTTTGCACTTCCTGAAAGTGTGGCACAGTATGTGAGTATTAAGAATTTCAGATCAGTGTATAAAAGTAGCACTTTATTCAATAGAGAATATCAGCCATGATGTAAAGCTTTCTTTAGAAAACCAAACTTCAAAGAAATTTTTTAAAACTCTCTGTTTGAGAATGACACAACACTAATAACACAATATTATCATCTTATTTTGTTGTTTATTGACTTCTGTAATTTCTTCAAAGATGGAAATGAACTGAAATTAAATGAAATATTTTGTACTTCTTCCTCGTTATAATTTGTGAAATCCTACCTCTGCCTACTGAAACTCACATAATGTTTTAACATGAAGTAAATCTTTCTCTCTCAATAGTCTCCTCTGCGGAAATAAAATTTGAATTTATCCTTTTCAAAGCAGAAAATATACAGTCTTAACCTGATATTTGCATTGTAATGAAAGAGTCAATGAATCTATGATAACGAATTAACATTGAATTAATGCAAAATGGTACACTTTCTCTTGTATTCTTAAATGTGAACAAAGGAACTTATATGATCTTTCACATGATCTCTGAGGAGATATGATATTTGCAAAATTCCTGAGATGGAATGAATTTATATTCCCTGAACTCTTTGCAGATGAAGCATTTAAAACTAAATTTGGATCTATATGTGCCTGTAAAATTATTTAGAGTTCTGTAGGTAAATTAAACAAAAACACCATCTGACAATAAATTTACTGAAACATCTAGAAAAATTATACTTTTAATGGAGGAAGAAATTAATGGAAAAGAATAGGATGCCTTTTTTTCTACAGCTGATTTTAGCTGCAGAGGGATGCAAACAAGCTTTTTGAGGTGAATTATCAGAAGTGAGAAATAATTTTTTTGACAGAAACAGGTGGTGATATAACAATGATTCTGCTGAATAGGTAGGGTACTACGTCTGTCAGTATACTAAAGAATTTTAAAGATTAATTCACTGTTTCATTCCTACCCATATGTGACTGATTCTGTGGTGGCTTATTCTATGTTGTGAATACACATCTGTTGGAGTTAGATGAACTTGCTTGAGAGAGAACTGTAGAATAGGAAAAGGAAAGAGGAATTTTAGTCTGAGTCAACTATAAAAGAAGTAAAGATGTGTAGTGATCTGATATGGTCATGGTATGAAAGGCACCACTCGTATTGAGCCACAAAGAAAACAGAGACTTCTGTTAGACACTTAGAGTTGATTTTCATATACTTTTTACTGCTATTTCCATAGCATAGTTTTTATAGAAATCACTTTATTTTAAATGGTAAATACTCTTAAGTTTGAGTTTGGGTACAGAAACCAATCTCTAACACTGTCAGTGTGTAGTATTTGCAGCAAAACCTGAAACAGCAGGTACTTAAGTGGGCCTTTTACTTTATTTCTATGTCCTCAAAGGGAAAATATAATCTGTTGGAAAAAATAGTAGCTCTTTTCCTTGAAGAGATATCTCTGATGCAGCTGCATGTACATATATTGCATACCATTATTTTCTATTCTCTTGATAAATATATTAAAAATAATGCTTTTATGCCTTTTTATTTTTAGTTATCTTTCCTCAAGATATCTAAAGTTAACTGTATACTATATACAATAGTATATAGTACTATAAACTATTTTGCTATTCTATGAGATGCTAATTTTTTTTCTGTAATTTTGCTGTATAACTCTAATGTTTCAGATCATAGTTGTTTATTTTTAAAGAAGGGATAATAATTTTCTGCATGTACCATTTATGTCTGGATACTTTGAAAATACATACCAGCAATAAATACTGCAGGTGGCTTCAAACTGTATGTGAGGGTGCAGGAGATATTAAAATATTTTTTCTAAGATCTGTGATTCATTGTTCTATCTGATAATTGCTTATGTAAATAATATATGTGATGTATGTAAACATGCATGTCATGCAAGAAATGCTGAATTCAATGAAACTCTACAAAGAAAATATTTCTTAAAATTATTTTGTTGTTAGATTGGGAAAGAAAAGGACAGATTAATTTATTCAGTATTTATGAATAAATGAAAAGAGACGGGAGGATCTTAAGTTTCACAGTGTGTATCAACACCAAAAAAGTTGTCATTCCATACTGTCATTTTAATGTGTATGTAACAGTATAGCAACCCTTATCTTAGAGGAGAGAGCTGAGAGAATGAAAGAAGGTAATGTTTATTTTTTTGAGAAAACTACATTGCTAACTTTTCCCTACATCTAATGGGACACACTTCTAAATGTAACAAAACAACACAAAATATCCCAACTCCATAAGATCTCCACTACATCATGTATGTAAACTACACCATTATATCACTCTGGGTATTATATATTCAGATTTGAGAGAGAAAGAAGTGTCATACCCTACTGGCAAAGCATCATTTAACAGAATGAGAAGCTCTATGTCAATGTTTCTAAGAAGTTTAATTCTGAAGGCAAAAAATCACACACACACACACACACACATACACATACACACACACACACACACACACAGAGAAATTAAGCTCCTTATTAATTTATTAAAGGTGTATGCTGTTTTCTTGGAGAGAAAAAAAAAAAAAAGCAAAACCCCATAAGCCAAAATTTGAATTGCACAATATGATACCCAGAGCTTTCCTTTTAAAGAGTTGAGTCTGTCATATGTATAATTTCAATT
Organism: Sturnus vulgaris; assembly: GCF_052056855.1. Taxonomy (NCBI): domain Eukaryota; kingdom Metazoa; phylum Chordata; class Aves; order Passeriformes; family Sturnidae; genus Sturnus; species Sturnus vulgaris. The sequence goes on along the minus strand of NC_142243.1, from coordinate 102,888,135 downwards.
TATGGCAACACAGACATTAATGCAATTATAAACCCACCAAAACCCACCAATACCTTGCTAAAAATCCTTGCCCTTCATTAAGACGTGTACTGTTTCCTGAATTGGATTATTACAATATTAGATATAAATCAGTGATAAAGCCTAATTTTCATACACCTGGGCTAAGGTGGTTTTAAGGGGAGAAAATATATTTATAAGCTTAGGATACGAGTTGATCTCTAGCTATTTTTATATGCTTAGGAGCCAAATTCTACGAAACTCCAGAAGTCATGCTCAAATACTTCCATGCAGTGAAGCAGATCTTTCAGCTGTCAGGTGTCTGTTGTCACATCTTCATGCTGTAGGAACACACTGACACAGGAAGCATTGAACAATGACAGATCTGAGTCACAAGGAATAAAAGGGGTTTAGGAATTCCGCAAGTGTCAATTCATTCTTAGCAGATGTATATAAAAAAATATTTGATTTTATATTACCAGAGTGGTTTCAAACACAAAATAAAATAAATCCAGTTCATTTCCTGGAATGATTTCAGGTCAAGAAAATTAATTTTTGTTTATAAGTGCCGCGGAGAGATAAGGTCTTTGGAATTTATCTTATGGGATTGGAATGGTGAACATGAACACCTTCTACCATCATGGTAATGTCAAAAGTGGTTTTCTTATGAACAAGCCTGTCTCCTTGGTCACTTCATTTTCCAGAACATTCTGATTTGGTAATGTGTCACTAGAGGGTGCTGCAAAGTTGTTTTCTAATATTTTATACAGCTAACTAGGATTTATTTTAATGTTTGTGGAAAATACAGGTCCAAACTTTCTGGAGAGAAAATCTCTGTGAAGTACTGATGAACTATTACTGGCTAATAAGCTTGAATGTCATAATCTGCAAGAAAGGTAGAAAAAAATTAAGTTTAAATGAGAGACTCAAAACATAAGTTAATGAATAATAATGTTTTAGGTTTTCATTACATGCATTAGAAAGGGTCTTGATTAGCACACCTTTGCACAATTACATAATAGTTCAAATTTATTTCAAGCATGTCTTCTGACCATTAGCAAGGTATTATGCTGAATCAAGAAGATAAATTAGGAAGGTAAGAACTGTAATTTTCTGGAAAGAAGAAAGTGAAGTCTTATTCTTTAATATAAGATGAGGACGAGGTTTATTTTATTTTATTTTATTTTATTTTATTTTTGTTACAAAGACTTCTAAATGGAAACAACAAACCAATAGGAGAAATGGTGTGTGGTACGGTGTTGGCTGAATTGTGCATAAATAATGCAAATCACATCCTACACTTCTGAACTATCGTGTGCACTTATGACCTCTTAAATATGGTGGTAAACACTGTGACTTTACCAAATCACTAAGTTACAGTGAGGGGCACTGACAATTTCTAGACTTCTGGCAGATTGAGAAATATTAGAAAAAACAGCTAAAAATTAAAAGCCCCCTGTAATGAGCACTGAAGTGTGATACGGGAGTATGCGTGACTGATGTATTAGCATGGTTGTCAGAATTTCAGAAAATGCAGTTCAGATATGATAACAGTACATAGAGGTGAAGGATTAGAAAAGAAGCCCATCTTATTCATGTGCATCCTCTTTACTTTTGTTTGATAACTTTGTTCCCCCAGCTTCCCCTTACTTGTGATAGCTTTATTAAAATTAATTTCCAATGCATTTACAAGCCACTAATTACTGCCCAGTAGTAAACTGGGCAGTATATTATATTAAATTACATATATATGTTGTGTATATATGTATATATTTTTTTTATATGTATATATAAATATTTACTGATATTGTTTTTGAACTTAAAGGGCCATAACGTACTTCGAGACCTATAAATCCCCAGGACCCCTGGCACAGCAGTGCAAGTCACTGCCTCTGCTTGCAGCCCTGGAGAACTGCTGGAAGCCTGGCACAATAGGTTTCCACCTGTGGGAGCAATGTATCTCAGCTGGGAAAAAGCTGCCCTGCCCACAGGAGGGCTAATGCCGCCCTGAAGTGCGCAGATTTAACACCTTGCTTGGAAAGCATTTCCAGGAATTGTCATTTTGACGGCACAGTCATTTTCAGGGAGGTGTGGGCTCTCAGTGCCACGCAGCAGCTGCCACATGGATGTGTTGGTGCAGCAATGTGTCCCACATGAAGAGCAGATCTGTGTCAAGCCCTGGCCCCAAGAGCTGGCTTGTTGGCTTCTACCCAGAAGCTTCCCCTGCTGCTGTGGCTCGCAAGCTGCCCTTTCTCCAGCACCTCAGGTTGCCCAGAGCATTCTGACCTTCCTCAGAGGTAATTCTCTTTGCTTTTGCCGTCAAGCTCAGATGCACTTTTCTATCAGGCAACAAAAGAATGCAATGCGAACCTTTGCACATTATTCCATGTAACTGTTGGGCTCTAGGAGCTCCTCACAATGCTTTCCAGTCCTCTAGGGCTTTGAAAACAGCATGAAAGGGCTAGAAATAGGGTGGAGGGGAATGTTCTCAGCAAGGTCACAAAAACGATCTAGTTGTTATTGACATTTTTGCCTCTTACAGCCACCTATCTAAGAATAGAATGAAATCCTTGTCATTTATCTCCCTCAGTGGATCCTAACCTTGTCACAAACTGAAAATTATTTCCTTTCCACAACAGATAGTGCAATGTCTGAGCAGTAGTTAGTAGTTACTGTGTCAGTGCAAAGCAATAGGTAACTATGATAAGTAGCTTATTGACACAGTACATGGTAATTTCTCAGCTGGAACAAATGTGTCAATACACACTTGGGAAATTTGTAATTCATGGAAATGCTATTAGTAAATGACATGTCATTATGGAGAGACCTCTATTAAGTTCACCTATATTCTGCCATGGTCTGCTTTAGCAGCGAATTGTTGCACTCAGAAATAAATATTTTAAACAATTAATGTATTATACTTAATGTTAGTGATAAATATGGATCCCGAAAACAACAGAAAGAAGCATAACACTTTGGAGTTTTAAAACTTAGATCTTACTACTAAATTTATAGAAAAATAAAATCTATCACTGATCCTAATTACACATAAACAACTGTAATGTTTGTGGGTTTCCCTTTCAAAGCATTTGAGCTACAGTGGTGATGAAAAAACATCCACAGAGTGTTTTCATTTTCCACTGTAGTCTTCTATAACTTCATAATATCTAAACCAATTTAAACCTGTATTAATAAAAATGCTTTGAACTGAGACCTTGCATGTCAACTTGCAACACAGAAAGAATTTTTACTGTCAAGTTATGATCCTGTAAATTAGAAGTTGCTTTATAATTGAAATGCTGACACAGACTTCTAATTGTAGAGGTGTTGGCAGGTGCTGCTATGCTAGCATTATATTAGCAACTTTTGCCTGTGAATCTTGTTCATTAAAGGTTATGCTTATATCGTATGCATACAGATTATAGGCTGTAGAATGACAGCTGTGTAAAATCAGTCAAATTAAAACACACTGTAGATGAAAACAGTCACATATTAAACAGATTAAATTAATATCCTTCAAAGTTTCTTTCACTTTTAAAATATATAGAAAATATTTTTAGAGCTACCTGCTTAAAAGCAAAACAGTTTATGTGATGGTTTCGAAAACAGCATTAATCATTAAGGGAAAATAAAAATGGGTCTTCTCGTTTAACTAAACATTACATTAGCTCAACTATAGTAGTAGTCTGAATTGCAAGTGAATAGAGCATGGACCTAATTGCTGTAGTGTTCCAATCCTCCAAGCAGTGCAGATGTTATGCAAATAGTTTTGTGTTCATTTTCAGATTGTAAAATGTGGTCCTTTTTGCAAAATCAGAATGGATACCAACATGCATGCACACAAAGTTAACAAAAAAAAAAAAATCCCTGAATTCCCCTATGTCTGGTTAATAGAAAAACCTTTCAAAGCACAGGCTTGTTTTAAGCAGTCTTAGTGACTGATCCACACCAAAACTCTTGATCAAAAGGTAGTAAACTTAGATAAAATTCGCATCTAAATCTCACTGAGCTGCTGGTTTTGCTGAGGGTTTGTTTGTGTGCATATTGAGAATGTCTGGGCTGTGAAGTGCTGGTGTGCTGTGTAGGTACAAATATCTTCTTAAGCCTTTTCTATCCTCTCTCCATCCTGCAGAAAATCATGGTCCCAGCATGGAAATTGCTGATACGTTCTGCTGGTGTATGTTAGCTTATTTCCATCTCTGTCTAATGATAATTTACCGTGTAAGTGCCTTAGGGATGAGACCTGTGGTGGATGTTGAAATAATAAGCATCATCCCAGTTTTGAAAATGATGAGGTTTTTTTCAGATTTCTAGTGTTTCCGTATGCCTTCAGTGGGCAATTCCTATCATTCAGGATTACAATGCAGATACTAGTAGGCTTAAATTATTTAAAATACAAACAAATTAAAAAGAAAAATTAAAACATTTTTTCCTTTTTCTTTTTAATTTCTTTAAGTTTTCCTTTCTTTTCATTTTTTCCCCTAACAAAGGTAGTCAATTTGATGTTAAAAACATATTTGTTAAGCTGGTTCTGTAGTATTAATTTAACCTTTTTACATGGAAAAAATACATTCATCAAGTCACCTCCCAACAAACAGTATACTTAAAAGCATCATTATTTTTATTAGCTGTTCTTTTAAGTAGATATCATAACTATATTTCCATATATATTTTATTTGACAAAGAGGGGAAAAAACGATGCAAGGATAGAAATATCATTTCATGGTAACATTTCAGTTATTTTTTGCAAGAAGATTCATTCTTTATTCAACTCATCTATTTCTATCCTATCTATGCCTTTTCTATACCTATCTTTATTGATTGCTCAGTTGCATAGATTTGCTTTTTTTGACCCCATGTGCATATGTGTATAGCAGCTCATTCCTACATTCATACATCCACATATAATTATGAATTAGCATATCTTGAGCTTATTTGCTTTGTTTCTAACCCAACTTGTCTGCTGCTATCACGCTCCATAATTTTTTATGTCTAGTCACTTTTTTCTCTTGTGTGATTCATCAGGGTATTGGACCACAGGGAAATGATTGGCTTACATTTTTTATTGGAAATTTTGAGAGAAATCAATGATGTCTTTGCACAAATTCTCAAAATAAAATATATTGAATATCAACAAAATCTTTTATCAATATCATTGGTTTTAAAAAGGCCCAACATTTTAATAATGGAATTCTTTTATCTGGCAACTGCATCAAAATTCTTCTGTCGCTGAGACTATATTTTATACAGAACCACTTGTTTGGGAATTTTTAAAGTACAGTCAAAGCTTACACATTTTTTTCTTTGGATAACAAGCACAAATTAGGAAAAAAAGAACAGAGAGAAGACAGCTGGATACATTTTCTATTCTTGTTCTATTTCTCTCACAATGTATTTAAGAGAAGTGATTAAGATCCTGCAGCATTCTTTCTTCTCTTGCTGTGGTAAAGAGGATCTTCAGACAGCAGACTGCTGATATACTTTCAAAACTTGTCTCCAAATGAATCAGTGGAGAGAATTGAAAAGAAAAAAAAAATGATTTATTGCTGGTTATTATTATAGTTTAAGAATAAAGTGTGCTATGAGTAATTTTCTTATTAAGAAGAGTCTTGGAGCCTGACACAGTTACTGGGGCGATGTTTGCATTGTCAGGAAACATAGAAGACAGGCCCATTTTTGAGTTTGAATTAGTATTTTATCCTTCATCAAAAGAAATACAGGACAGAACAGGTGAGGCAGTTGTAATACTTTTATCAATTGCTCAAGTATCTGCTGCCACACTACTATAAGTAATTGTGAATTAGATAGATAAATAAATGAACACACAAGCACTTGCTTTCAAAAGCCTGTATTAACTTTAAATAAAGTTTTTCAACTAAGCAGTATTTACATATTTGCTCTACTCAGCGTCTCAGTCTTTTCCCACTGCACTCATACTTGCAGAGCTGGGACTTTACCTGCAGGAGAGTATAGTTTTCCTCACTTGTAAGTGAAAAGGGCTTTAAAATTGATTTTTTTATAAGAAAATAAGAAGATAAGATATGAAAACAGAAATGCCAGAACACTCACAAAAATCTTATTGTTCTGAGCACACAGAAATGCCAATTTGATTTCACCTCTGCTACCTCAAGGAAGTAAGATTTTTGCAAGATTTTACAATTACCATGACTATGGTTCTTATTACTTCTCCTTCCCCTACAACTACTGTTAAACAGATTTGTTAAAGTGAGATATTATGCAGTATATAAATTTCTACATATCTAAAGCAAACAAAAGTAAAAGGAAAATTACGTCTTTCACAGACAGCACAAACCTTAGCCATGCACTACTGAAACAGATCATATAAAGTCAAAAAAAAGGAAATTAACTGAAGTTAGAATGTCAGTGTTAATCCATTAAAATACCACCATCATCTCGTGCTGTTTTGTGCCTCAAAAATTAGAAAATACTAATCACTATAGAGTGCACCTAGGTAATATTGTATTCATAAGTGGAAAAAAATGTTGCCACTTAAAGAGCAAGAGTAGTTTGGCATGAGCCAAATGATCTTGTGTGTATATATAAGTATGTGTGTAAACATACCTGTATATATAAAAAGACATGAAAATATACATATGATTTTACTCATACATGAGTTTCTCTATGTTATAAACCCAATATCATTATTTTCTCATCTATTTAGATCTGTCAAAGTTACTTTTCCATAACATTAAAGAAATTATGTTTTGCTGCATGCTATAATGATGGTTTAGTTAGAAGGAAAAAATTCTGTTGAATGAAAAACTGTTCCCTATAAGTAAAGCCCTTCAGTTCAAGGCAGGGATGGCTTTACCTAAAACGATCTGTGGTCTTACAGCGATTTAGAATTTGTAGATGACTCTTCACAGAATCATGAAATCCTAGAATGATTGGGGTGGGAAGGGACCTTAAAAATTATCTAGTTAAATTCCAATCCCCACCATGGATAGGGGCACCTTCCACTACACCAGGCTGCTCAAAAGCCCATCCAGCCTGAGCTTGAACACTTCCAAAGGTGAGGTCTCCACAGCCTCTCTGGACATCCTGTTCCAGTACCATACTACACTCACAGTACCGAATTTCTTCCTAATATCTAAGCTAAATCTGTCCTCTTTCAGTTTAAAGCCCCATGTCCTACCACAACATGCCCTTGGAAAACTCCTGTCAGCTTTCTTGAAGGTTCCTTTTAGGTATTGGAAGGATAAAGGATAAAAAGAAGTCCCTGTAGCAGTTTCTTCTTCAGTCAGTAAGCCCAGCTGCCTCAGCCTGTCTGCATGAAAGATGTGCTCCAGCTCCCTGATCAGCTTCATGGTCCTTATCTGGACTTGTTCCAGCAGGTCCATGTCCTTCCTGTGCTGGGACCCAGAGCTGGATGCAGCACTGCAGGTGGGGTCTCACCAGAGCAGAGCAGAGGGGCAGAATCCCCTTCCTCTCCCTGCTGTCCCCACTGCTTTGGATGCAGCCCAGGACACAATTGGCTTTCTGGGCTGCGAGTGCACCTCTCTTGGTCTCCTCAGGGCTGCTGTCAAGTCATTCTCCTCCCAGTCTGCATCTGGGCTTGAGACTGCCCTAACCATTGTGTTAGGACCTTGCACTCAGCCTTGTTGAACCTCATGAGTTTCTCATCCAGAATGAGAACATACACCACTTCTCAAGCCTGTCAAAGTCCCTTTGGATGACATCCCTTACCTCCAGCATGTAGCTGCACCACACAGTTTGGTGTCATTGGCAAACTTGCTGAGGGTGCACTCTATCACACTGTTAGTGCTGCTGACAAAGATGTCAAGCAGCACTGGTCCCAATACTTAAAAACAATTGTTTGAATCACCTTTACTGGTGATCAGATATTTTTTTAATATATTTTCTTTAGTTTTGGCAGAAAATTAAGTTCTTTGAGGACTAGTGGTGTGCTACACTCTGAATTAACTGCCAAAATGCTGTAATTTTTCCCTTCTGCTTAATTGTATTGTGGAAGCAATCAGTCATGCAGCAAAAGCAATTACATTTTTGTTTTTATTCTATTTTCTTACTATTTTTGTTAATATCAAAGTGAATATTGTGTTTGAAAAGATGCTCTCTCTCAAACATGCTATCTCTCTGAGAACAAGGAAGCAAAACAAATCCAATGGTAATGAAATAATTCTTGGTTTTGTGGTAGGGTACAGAGTAGAAGAAAGAGATGCATATACAAAAATATCTCATGAAAATATTTTCTCAAAGCATGTTTAATAGATTTTGACTAAAATAAAAATTAGAAAGATGTGTCTTCCCTTTGCAGAAAATTGCATCTGTTCAACAAACCCAAAAACACCTGAATGTCAGAAATACTCAGCTGAAGCATTTTATTCACATCTGCTGATAATAATGCCCCATGGGCTTTCAGAAGCCTCTTGCCACTACTCTCAGTAGGTTTGGTTCATTAGCAAAGATTTTTCCCCTTGATGCACTTTTGGCCAACATGTAACATGACTATTTTTTTAATGTACTGAGTTTTCATCTCCCAAGGGGAAGATATATCTATTTGCTAAAAGTTGAAACTATTATTGAAAAAATACAGTGATTTTGTAACTCAAATATTTTACGTAGGAAACAACCTACTTCTCAGGCAGCTTTATTGGGAACCCTGGCATTATAAAGATCCAGTGCTAGAGAATACAATACCAGCCAAATAACTAACCAGCAGGCTGGGATTCCTGTCTCAACTACTCCATGATATGGGTAGGTAGTGTGGAAAACTACAGTTTTGGAAAATGTTTTGCTTTCCCTTTCAAAAATAATGAGGAGGATTGTTTTTCTATTGATTTGTAACACAGAAAAAGGCCCTAGTCCACTCAATTAAGTCCATCACAGGTGGACTTGATCTTAGAGGTCTTTTCCAACCTAAATGATTCTGTGATTCCATGAATACTTCATTGGAGTGCACTGAAACAAATGTCTTCCCCACTGTATACTGTTTGACTATGTACATCATTCAAAGAGTCAGAATTATTCCCCCGTTTTAAGTGATATTCTGAAATCTCTAAAGATCTGGGAATGGTGTTGATGAGAACTCCACCACCACAGATTTCTTTGGATAATATTCAGTGTTTTCTGCCCTTGACGACACTGAATCCAAGACTAATTGCACTATACTTGATAAATCTAATTGTCTCCTGGTATGACCTGATGGAAAGTAGTGAGGATGCTTTAGTGGATAATTTGGCTATTGAATTTCCCATACATTTGTATGGTGAATGCACTTACTAGGTGTTAAGTTTATCAAGAAACCCAGCATCCAACATGGAGAGGAGCAGTCTTGACATAGTAATATCAAGTTCAAAGGATCTAACCAATCCTGATCATACTTTAATCATATAATTATGTGAACTTTCATATGAGCAAGTTTTAGTTTTAAAAAAATGGAGCAGGAAGAATAAAGTTTAATCATTTTGATGGGCCAGATTTATCATCTCTAAATAAAGTTTACTAAAAGATATTTTATTATTTTGATGTCAGATTTTATCAAGTTCAAAGAAAATTACATAACTATTCTCCATTTTAAATAACTTGAAGAACAAGCAGTTGTGAAGTTGCACTTAGTAGTATGCAAAGGAGATAAACTCTACATTAACCATGGAAATCTAATTAGTACTAATCCATTCATCCACCATAACTCTCAATGTGCAAGAAGAACAACAGCTTCTGCTGATGTCTCATTATATTGTTCATCAAATTATAAATGTAATATATTTTCTCACATTTTGTATGTAGCATTTTAAAATATCTGTAATACATTATTTTGTGGGCTTGGTTGGAAGAGCTATATTTGCCAAACAGTTCATTTAATAGATTTTACAGGTTTTCAGAATAAGATATTGAACTTCTTTTTTCATTATTTCTCCAGCCTTATTATGTAAAATATTGCACATCTTAACAACATTGATTTTTTTTCCCTTTACTGGAATACTTTGGAGTTCAAATTAATATTAAGTAACTTTCTTTAAAGTTCTTTTTCTTGACTCTTGAGCTTAATAGGTTGAAATTGAATTTAATGGAGCAGAGAGGAGGGTGAGTGGGCAAGGAGAGCACAATCACAGTGGGTTTGAGGTGTGGAGTGCTGCAGTTTGCAGCAGGACTCGCATTCCAGAACCTGGGTTTCTCCTTCCATGCTAAGTGCAGACTATTGCAATATGCTTTATTTTTAAAATATAGCACCTCCTCCCTCTCCTTCTTCACTGATTTTCGTGTCTTTCTCTCACATATTCTCACTCCTCCTTCTGAGAGGAATTGTTGAAGTGTTTTTTTCTCCCCCCTTAGCCGTGTTATCCCACAGGTGCTACCATCGATGCTGATGGGCTTGGCTTGCAGTGGTGGATCCACCTGGCATCAGCTCTGGCTGTCATGAGGGAAGCTTCTAGCAGAATTCCCATGGAAGCCACCACTGCAGTAGCACCCCACTGCCATTATCAAAACCTTGCCAGGCAAACTCAGTACACACAGTTTTAAAAAAGTCATTTTAACTATGTGTTTCATTAGAAAGTTAGGGAAAATACCTAACTAAGGCCACCTTTTCTCCTTCCCCATGCTGCTGCACTGCAGTTTTGATCAGAAGCCCCAGCAAGCCCACAGCCCCACTGTGCTAGAGAACCTGGGGCTGCTGTGGGTTCGGCAAGTCCAGCCTATTCCAGGGGTCTGGCCTGGGCTGGAGCACGGGCATCACCAGGAACTGACAGAGCCACGGATCCCTGGGCAGGACTCATGCAAGACAGATTGCAAAGCAGAAACTAGTGCCTGAAACAGACTAGGGAAGACTTTTAGTTTTGATACTAAACACTTGACTGGAATGCTCTGCTATATGTTAAAAGTGAGGAAGTAAATTATCACAGTAATTAAGTGCTCTCTCTGCTGTGATGGCAGGAGTGCGAACCTGGAAACAAATCCATTCTGTATCCATCCAAGGATTACAGAAATCATGTGGAAATCTCAGGTACTTGAGGCAGTGCTAAGGAGTGATAACTGTATCCTTCATTGAAATGGTTTCCATTTAGTCCCATCATTTGGAGATGATGAAAAAGGGGAAATGAAAGGTAAAAGATGAATGTATCTACACAGAACAGTGAGAGTAGGCATGAAAGATGATCCTACACAGCATACCAAATATAGCTCTAAGGATCCAGGAGTTAATGAGAGTGTCAGTGGTGGTTAATGCAGTGCTCTGCATGGGATATGAATGAGGCCATACCTTCCCGTGGTAAGGAAAGTGTGATTTCAAATTGTCTCTGATATCAACATGCAATAATTGTGAACAAATATTGAACTCATAATGGCAATTTTACTGACGTTTAATTACTGAATAAATTATGTTGCATATAATAGACAGTAAATTGCAAACATTTTGCAACTTTTTAAATGCCAAAAAAAAATGCTATCTACTAAGGAAATAGAATCCTGTTTTTTTCAAAACCATGATAAAAATAATGAAAAACTGTACTTTCCTGAAGTTCATAATTTTAGTTGAAACATAAAACAAGATAATTGGAAAAAAACATATTACGATAGACACACTTTCCTTCTGCTTATCTTCTCTTCCTTTGCTTCAACTCCCAGCTCAGATAGTTGCAACAGTAGGGGAATTGGGATTACATCATCTGTTCTGTGCAGAACACTAGAAGTATGAGTTGCACTGCTGAATAATCAGAATTTTTCTACTAGAATGCCCATTCTTTACTTTGAGCTAATACACTATTCTGAAAATTTAATATCTTTGCAATCATTTTAATATAGAACAGAACAAAGCTGTGCTGAAAGACGCTTACATTTAAATAAATTAGAGCAAACTAGCAAAATGCAGAGGTTGAGATATAAGGTGAATTGTGCACATGAGGCAACTTTATCGAAAAAAGGTTCAAAACATGTTTTATCTCCAAGTTCTTGAGAAATGAAAAGAAAATCAGCAATAAATGGAGCAATAGAGGAAGCTAGCTTTTTCACACAGTAAGCAAACCTTTGTAAGGGCAGATCCACCGCATAATCCTTATTTACTGGAGTCTAAACTCTTGTAGGCAAATGTAAATATTCAGCACAAGAATGTGTGCACAATGCAGATATTCTTTATTCCTTCAGAGCAAGGCCTCTTCAGTATAGCTTATTGTCAATACAAGATAGTTGTCTGTGTAGAGAAAAGAAAAAAATGCATTGTCCACTGTAAACTTAATCTCTTGCTCCTAAATGAAGCTTATTTTAATTTGAAATAAGTCTTTCTTGAGTCTTGGCATCAAGATGTTTTCATTTAATAAATATGTATAAAAAAGCTCCTTATTACAGATTCTACAAAGAGCTTTAATCAGGTTTCTAAATTATTGTTTTAAGAAAATCCTATTTCTTGTGTGTGTTGGGCACTTTTCATATTTCCTACATTTGGTAAAATCTGTAAACAAAACATTCAGGATTTCATTAAATTATTGTGACATATAAAGATACAGGAAATAAGTATCCTCCCTGAGCATACTCAGTTCTGGAATATACAATTTTAAAGTGTGTCAACACTTTAAAACACTTTAAAATTAAGGATTCTCTAGCTCATTGTGTTTATTCTGCATATTTTCAGTGTGCTCTAGTGAGAGAGGTTTGGTATTACAAAATTTTAGTTAACTTGGTGGTCATTTGACACTATGCTGTGTAAATGGCTTGAATGTAGATTAAAAACAAGGAGAGTGAGGAGGTGGGGTGGTGTTCTTTAGAGTACTATTACTCAATCATCTAAAAAGGTTGGTATGTCATTTTTTGTCATTTGAAAATTATTTTGCAATGCTCTTAGCAGGCATATTGCTTCCCTTGGTAGTGATTGTCTGCAGATTTCATTACAAACAGGAGCCTTCAGGGAAGAATGTTGCTTAATGAAATTAATCATTATACGGGTTTACTCTTTAATAAGGTACTTTGCAAGAGATTATTTCTAGATGGAATATATTAGTGCAGATATGCTGTTTTGACAGTCAACACTCTATATGAGACAGTAGGAGAAAGGAAGGTGGGAAGGAGGGAAGGAAGGGAAGAGGAAAACAAGGGAAAATTAAAAATAGCTCTTCCTTTCTCTGACCCCCCTTGACATGTACTGGGAATCATTTGACCTCAGCAAACCATCTGTTTGTTGATCATGTTATAGACAGAAGATGACTACGTGACTGCAGAGAGGGAATATGTATGGTTGGTACACTTTCAAGCTGTCTTATTGTGTCTCTCAGGTGCCAATGCAACTCAGATAATCAGTAGAGAGGCTGGACTTGATACACAGAAATTGGATTTTAGCTTCCGTTCCCATTTTATCCTTGAGATTTTTTTTTTTTTTCAGAATCAGAGTGTCATTGGTTCACTAGTCTCTTCAGAATGCAGGACTTAAACTTCTTTCTTTTTTTTTTTTTAATAGTGCATTATCTACTAAGCTTAAGGTTACATGCAATTATGCAACTTGGAAAACCTTTGTTTCATAGACAACAAAAAATGAGTTAATGAATCCAAGATTTTGGATTGTTATAACTGCTTACAACACCTCAAGAGCTACTTCTTGTCAAGCTTCAGATCGTATATTTCTGATAGATTTTCCTGAAATCTATTTTGTTTTACTTGAAAATATAGTTTTCTTCCTACCCAGTATTTTCTTAACTGTGTTTGAACAGACCATAATGCTTGAATATTAAAAGAAGGACTGTCTTCCAGCGACCACCAGCAGTGCTATTAAATGGATGTTGTGTCATGGATTAGAATTTGAGACTTTTATAATTGGAGAATTTAATCCCCATCTTTCTTTTGATTAACTTTCGTGAAGACTTTTCATTGTCTCCAGAGCTAGCTCTACAGGAAAGAAAATCAACACATTACCCTGGTCATGAAATCAGAATTGTCCCACAAGTCAAGTCTAAACAACATTGAAAATCATCCAAGGATGATGGGGGTGGATGCAGAAACCCAAGCTTCGACTTTGTGCGTGTCCAGTTCCAGGTTGGTTTTCTTCAGGCCACATTGGCAGAGGAAGGCATGGCTTCTGCCTCCGTGCTGCAGCAGGAGCTGTCTTCCATGTCAGACAGTCCTAATAGACAAGGTATGTGGTGGACAACTCCTCCCTCTCTTTCCATCCATGCATAGCACCTCTTAGACATTGATTTTTTTTTTTTTTTTTTTTTTTTTTAGTTCAATGTGTTTTCAGAATTCACAATGCATGACCTTCTGAAGTGAAAAAATGCAAAGGGTGTATTATGTATTTAACATAAAAAATTAGAAATGTTAAAAAAAGATAAGGCTTATGAAAGGGCAAGGCATTTTCTTGGTATTATTATTGTGAACACAGGTTTAATTCACAGAAATTAGCTGGAGATCTATAAGCTTTCTACTTTTTTTTTTTTCTCAAAGAACACAATCTGCAGAAGAAAGGAGGAAAAAGCAATTATTTTTGTGAGCATAAACTATAAACTATCAGATTTTCTAATTTGGACACTAGCTTCACTCTGAAGCTTAGCCAGCCTTTTATAATTTAACAAGTAGCCCTGATAATCTGCTGCATTGTGCACAATCATTTGCCATTTCTAATTAAAATTGACAACCCCCTGAAACTTCCCCTAGACTAATGTGGCAAGTTTAGAATAGCTTCAATTGGTTTAACCCTTTAGGTCTGTATTTTTTACATTTTAGGCTCCTTTTAGAAAAGAAGCAACAATGTATGGAATACTATAACAAGCCTGTAAAAATGCCTAGACAATAGATTTCTTGTGATGATGTGTAAAGAGTGCCTACAGAACATTTACCATATGAAAAAACACAGTGAAAGCATCATTTTCCCTCTAGACATGTTAAAGATACTTTTTCTTATTTGGAAGCAGAGTCTCTCAGAAAAATACTGTCTCACATACAATGTGATCACTGCTGCTGCCTGGATGGTTGCTTGTCTGTTAAAATCCAAGCTCCTACTGCAGAATACGGCGTGTGCTTGGGCTCTTATAAATGACCTACTTAATCTTGATAGAGGCAGCACTGGACCACCTCATACAAAGGTAACATTTCATACCTTCCCTCCTACAACGAGATGGTGTCCTTGTGGCTCAATAAAAGAGTGACTAGAGGGTGATGTACAACAATTTGTGCATTAGGAAACCAGAATCCTTCAGGTTTGTTTGGGGTTTTTTTCTATTCAACACTGAATTATTACAGTGCTCTCTTCCATACTTAATTGTCATTAAAACTGGTTGTGTAATTCAATATATTAATAGAAAAATTATTTTTCTCTACTTCTGTGAAAATAGAACAGGCCTTAATGACTAATTTCTTTTTTTTTTTTTTTTTTTTTTTTTTTTTAATGGAGCAGATGAAATAGTGGGGAAAACATTGCTGATTTATATATGTGCTGCGTCTGGTCATGTAAGAGCACGTGTATTTTACATATTTCAGGAGATGGATTTTTGCCTGCAGCAATGCAGTCCATTTCTGGAATGTCCAGAGTAAATTCCCAAGACTGCACATGGGGGAAGGGACACAGAGAGGGAGGAACAAAATGATACCAAAATGCAGATCTGATGCTCCCCATGTATTAGGGGACTTCTGGAAACTGATGTTTTTAACATCCTTACAGAGTACTGAAGTAGCTGTTGAAGGCATTGCATTCTGGAAGGAAAGTTCATTTTTTATTGACGATGGGTCTCTTTTGCTGTATGAATATAAGGTAGATGATGCTGAAGGTCAAGTCTTGGCCAAGAGACCTAGCAAGTGTTGTAATACACATACAATGCACACAATCAGTAAGCATCTAGTTTATAATAAGAGAAGAACTGTGTTCTTAGAATGTATGTCTTGCAGGTAAGTAAATCAGGAGATTGGTTAAAATACAGGATTTTGCATTTCAACCTTTAAAGACATTATAAAGGAATATTGTCCAGAATGCTTGTGGCATCTGAGAAGACTTATTTTTCTGTTTTGCACTTGTGCCTTTGGATGTGACAATGAGGGGCAGGGATAGAGTTGTTTCCTTGATAACTGGATGACAGAGACATTGGTTCAGAGATTTAGAGATTTAGATTTCAGAGAAGAAAACCACAAAAATGCAAGAAAAAAAAGAAAACATCTGCTTTTCTGTGTCTTTATTTTCTATCTCAGTGTGTGTGTGTTTTGTTTTCTGTTAGAGATTAATGCAGGAATTTTGAAGAAAAAAATTCCAAACTTCTATTTATTACTTAAATTTGAAACCAATTTTTGTAAGTTCTTTGTGAAAAGAAGGAAGACATAAAAGTCCATAAAAGTTATAGACTCTCAGATTTCCTAGTGCGATAAAATGAGTCTCCTTTTTTATACCTGTTATTTCTTTAGACTGAGTAATGCACCTGACCTACCCTATACTTCCTTGTTTCTGTCTTTGTTGATGAGACACAAGAACAGCATTTATTTCCTGACTTCCCTCTCCTTCCCTTTTTCTTCTCCAGTACTTGAATTCATGTACAGTATATTTTGGCTTCATGTATCTTCTTGCATGATGAAGCATCTGCCTGTGGTGCTGAAGCTACTGGCAGTGTCTGTGTTTGCCCCAGAGCACATTACAGATGGCAGTGTCATTGCAGATAATGATAGCCTAATATACTCAGGGTAGCAACAGGGGACAGATGCTGCTTTTGTTCAGTTTTCAGTGGCAGATCCACCCTGCAGACTGGGCAGGAGGGGACAAAAAGCCTCCAAAAAACAACCGGAGCTGGCAATTTAGGTAAAGGCCACTGGGTGGGGCAAAAGTGCACATCATTAAAAACAACAAAAAAAAGCCAACCAAAACACCCGTGGATGATTTGTCGGAAATAACAGTGCAATTAAAATACAAATCTTTTGCCAGTAGATTCTCAGATATGCGAAATAACAGTTTCTACATACGAAACAGTACATATTCTTCATTACTTTTATTACTTCCATGATAATTTACATCAGATTACACGGAGGACGATTTCAAGGCATTTTGTCTCTCAGGATATGGATGTGAATAAATTGCACCCCATAATCTTCCATCATCCCCAGTGCTTTTTCCAGGGGGGATTTACACTCACACATAAAATAAACATTTAAACCCCTACTGTAGAATGGCAAAGGCCCTTTCTTTCAGAGACTGCAAGTATCTAAAGTACATGCTGTTTATCTTTTGCCTTGTGCAGCATATTCAGATGAGGAAAGCCTTATCAGATAATAATGTTAAGTAGGAATTTAACTTTAGCTCTATTTTTCACTGAGTGTAATATTTTAACAAATTGCATTTGTCCTATTTCTCAGTTTAATAGTTTGAGATAACTTTAAAAAATTTACAAGTTTTTAATGATTAACATGATTTTAGCACAAACTGGCATTTTTTCCTCTTGCAGTTAGCAACACTAATGAGGGAATGGAACTCAGGTTATCCATGCCATCAGTCACCCATGTTAGCCAGTGTACCAAAAACACAGGAGAGAAGCCAGAAGCTGAGGGGGAAAAAAAATCACAATGTGTATGAGATTAACTTCTTGTACATCCTTTTACCAATACTCAGATCTGCCATCTGTTTTCTGCCATAATGTAATTGCTCTGCTGAAGGTCCTTGAAGAGGTTTCTTCCCATAGCACTGCTATTCTTTTCATATTTTTCTGTGGGAAGGAAAAATGTTGGCTTGATTTCAGCAAGCCCCTAAAATGGAAGACATAAGGAAGAGTGGAAGAAGCATTACAGACTCCTCCAAGAATTTTTTTCCCAGACGTGTTCCTGAAGAGTGGTCAGAAAACAAACAACAAAAGAATCCCCCTTTGTAACACTACTGACATTTTCTAAATTAGCCAAAAGAACTATTCCACATGAAGATGTTGAAGCACCAACTCCAAGATAGAATATTGCCCTTTCTCTTTAGAGAAGGCCATAAAAACGATTTTTTTTCCTTTTCAACTTCCTACATTTCCATGGCTGTATCCATCTATAACTCCAGAAGACCTCTCACATTTATGAACTCAGTAGCTGTTATCACTTGTTTCATAGGGTCAGTGGACAGGATAGTACCAATTTCTGCAGGGAGAAAATAACACCATCTCTTATTTTTAGTAAAGAGACTGAAGCAAAGTGATAAAAACCATTATACTTCCTCAGTCCTTTAACACAATGGCTAGCACCATTTTTCATTGACCTCACATCATTCTACAAACATCCTGATTAGAGATGCTTCCTGTGGGTAAAGCAGCCATCTGCTGGGGCTGCAAGTTCTTCTGCCCCTGGAGAGGACCATTTCACTTGATTCTTTTTAGAGAAGCTGACTGCCTGGACTTATTTCTACTTGCAGTGCTTGGCCTACAAACAAACTGCTGATTTCAGCCCATTTCCTGTTCATCAAGCATACCAATCAGCAAAAACCATTAGAACAGATGTTACTATCTTTAAGTGGCTTTAAGAGAGAAGACACCGAAGAGCTGAACCACCTTGCAGAATTTCCAGATGTGAAAGGGGCTAATGAACATCACTTTCTTGAGGTTCCTAGCCTGTGTATAAATGAATTTTATTATCTGCTGTTGCCAGCTTTGCACTTTTCAAAATTTTAAAAACTAATTTGAGGAAAAGCAAGCATAGTAACAAATAACAGTACTTAAACTGTTTAGACTGTTTCAGAGAATATCAGCAGGGCAAACAAAAAACGTCTGTTAATGTCTCAGAATACCTTTTAATTGTCCTGTTGTGGTGGTGCTAAACATAGAAACAGAAAAATTAATCTCAACAATTTATGTAGCTTTGCAGAGAGGGCATTTGCTGACCTGTGAAGACACTACTCCTGGCTTGCTAAGTAAGTGTATAATAAACCTGGACACGGGATATCTAACTCGTAACTTCTGTCCTGTAACAATAAGATCATCTTTCCACTCTGCCTTGCACTGCAAAGCTAAGATAGTAATGCTTTTTAATAATGTTATTACTGATAGTACTTGTTACTTAAAAGATTACCCAGTGTTGTAGTACAACTGCCAGTCAAACTGTATCTGCTTATACCAGAACTGAATCTGTTTCATAAGGCATTTACAGAATTTGAAGCACTTCAAACATGCAGGCAACCATGACTAAATACAAATGAGGAGATTGAAATACAAGTTTGGAGTTTTCCTCTGAGGTAACTCTCCCTGTCCTCCACTACAAAGCACAATCTTTCAAATAATTCATTTTGAGGGCCTACTATCGGCTTGAGCATCCTCTAACTAGGTCTTCCAAGGTATCTTCTTCCAAGCACTGAAAGGTTATGACTTGCTACTCTTCCAAAAATCAGTCATTATCCCAGTATAAAGAAGTTGTAGCTTTCCAGCCTACACAGTGAGTACACTGCAGGTTCCTGTTTATATTTATACCTCCTAAATTTCTATCCTTGTCTTTAACCACAGAGAAACTCTTCTTTTTCATAATTGCGTTGGGAATTAAATGTGGCAATACATTCAATGTGGGTTC
Source organism: Sturnus vulgaris (assembly GCF_052056855.1). Taxonomy (NCBI): domain Eukaryota; kingdom Metazoa; phylum Chordata; class Aves; order Passeriformes; family Sturnidae; genus Sturnus; species Sturnus vulgaris. Next base: position 102,868,680 of record NC_142243.1, on the reverse strand, counting down.
CATAGTCTATAAACAATTATCAATAGCAACTTGAAATATTCATTTAGGGCCTAAAGTAAATTTAATAAAAATTGCATAAGAGTTAATTAACATAAAACACCCGAATGCAAAATGAATTAAATAAACTAAAATAAAGTTCATGTTTTAATCAGCAAAGCCTTGTTGCTTAACAGCTCCTCCAGGCTTAATGTTCAGCTTAGTTTCTGGATCACACTCTTTCAAATTGCTCCACAGAGACATAAATCTGACTGCAGCTACTGTATACTCTTGTGAGAGTGAGTACATGTGTATATTTCTGAGTGAGAATGTGAAATATAGCATGCTGGTGCATTGCATGTGAATTAGTTCTTTTTGTATTAGGGAAAACACATTGTAGTGTACTCTTAAAGAACGCTGCCAAATATTTTCAGCTTTCCTTTGTTTGGGGCGATACCAGAGAAATTCAAGAATAACATTGGACTCAATTAGATAGTATGAAAGCAGAATAATGCTATGGACTTCACTGGAATTTTCTGGAATAGACACCAACATGTTTGTAATCTTACGTTAGCACAAAGTTCCCTCCTTTGGCATGCCTTCACTGGAGTATTTTTCCTCCTTGAGGCAAAACAAACAAACAAACAAACAAAAACACAAAAAAAACTTTTCACAGTCTGTTAATCCATAGATCTAGGACACATGTGTTTCAAAATAATGTCCAAACTTGCACTTAAACCCACACAACTAGATAAGTTGTGTGGATTATATCACATGTGTTAGCCTGCTCTGATCCACTATGGCTCATCATGCAATCCTCTGAACACAATGAGTGAAAATGCAGCCTGAGATATCTTTTCCTCGTCTGCTTTTTTGCTCAGGTTCAGCACAATTTGACCACAATATGCTCTAAACAACAAGGCTACTGTTGTTTGACAATATACAGCAACTAAGCAATCAATGCACTAGCTAGACTAGTAAATGGGAACTCCCAGTAGATGCCCACTGGCCCTCCTGGAACCCTGCTCTGGCTGCTGTGTCTCTATCTAGAAAGATGAAGAGAGAAATGTTGTGTAGTATTAGCTCTAACACTGGGTCCGGGATGTATCAGACAAGTATTTTTTGTATGCTCAAAGACATGTCTAAATTTTCCTGACAAACATAAAAAAACTGTAAGTTTTGTTAATAACTACATGTAAAATTATTTGCATGGTTACCTAGCTTATAGGTATATTAATATTCTGCTCCATTGTCCTGTATGTATTTCTGCTTAGAACTTCCAGCATATAAGTTATCAGAGATTTTTTTTCCTAAATTTCTCCATCTGTAAGATCATAATGGTCTTATTCTGTATTGCAAAGATTGTGAAATAAAGCATCAGGAAGCACTATTTGAGCCTCAGCTAGAAAGTTTCATATAAGTAGAAAGCATCTTTTTAATTTTCTTAAGTCTATAAATGATTCTGCAGCTCAGAGCAGGCTTGTGAAAAGCAATTATTTGTGGCAAAATAGTTCACACGGTCCTACATAAGACAAGCAAGTTCTGTTGAGAAAATTGTGCTCTTCAACTACAGCTAATTGAATTCTAGAAATTTTTATGTGGGAGAATTACTGAAAGAAATCATGTTAATATTCATCATTAGTATTAAACACAACTTGTTGGGGTTTTTAAAGCAGTACTGACTTTCAAGTGTCTTGTTAAATGACTAAAGATCACTGTTAAAGAGAGTCTTCTCTTACAAGCCTGTGGCCAATGTCTCAAAAAGAACACTTGTGGAATAAAGGCTAGTCATCCTTTTACTATTTGGATGACTTAGACAGTCACTGCATGAAATTTCTAGAGTTAATCACATACTCAATAGAAAATGTTTTTAAGGGAAAAATGTAACAACATGTTTGACAACCCAGAAAAGAGAAATCCTCGGGTACACTCTTGATTTTAAACAAACTTGCTAAAATAGAAACTTTTGATGAAGTGCATATTCTAGGTTGAAATTCTTTCTCTGGCATAAAGGATTGCATCCATAACTAACTCCTAGACCCACACAGTAAAACTGATTTGATTTTGATGACAGGGAGAAAGTTGCTCAGTCTTCTTCAGATATTATTTCCTAAAACTTTTCTTTGGTAAAACTTTCAAAAAAACAAGACCAACAAGTTTGGTAGCCAAACTGGTCTTAAAGCATCACAAACCAGAGGAACATCATGAACTTCTGAAGTAACTATTGAAACTAAGTTGGACTTTCCCTATTGCAATGGGTTCACCCTGGCTGAACGTCAGGCATCCACCAAAGCTTCTCTATCACTCCCCTTTCTAAGTGGAGCAGGCAGAGGAAATTTAACAGAGGATTTATAGATTGAGATAAGAACTAGGAGAAATCACTCACCAAATAGCATCGTGGGAAAAACTGACTTGAATTAGAGATATTAATTGAATTTATTGCTAACGAAATCAGAGCAGGATAATGAGAAGTAAAATAAGACCTTAAAAAACACCTTTCCCCCACCCTACCTTCCTTCCCAGCTCTACCTCCTCCACCAAGCAGTACAGAGAGACAGGGAATGGGACATATGGTCAGTTCATGACACCTTGTTTCTGCCTCTGCTCAAGGAGAGGAATCTTTCTGCTGCTCCAGTGTGGGGTCTTTGCCATGGGATATAGTTCTCCATTAATTCCAACATGAGTTTATCTCATGGGCAGCCATTCTCCGTGAACTGCTGCAATGTAAGTCATTCTTCCACAGGGTGCTGTCCTTCAGGCACTGCCTGCTCCACCGTGGTCCCCCAGAGTGCCACAAATACTACCAGGAAAACTGATCCAGAGTGGGCTCTTGTCTGCAGGTCCCTGCTAGGATTCTGCTCCAACAGGGGCTCACAGCCTCCCCTCAGGCTTCCACTGCTGCGGTGTGGGTGTCCCTCAGGGCTGCAGGCAGACAGATCTCTGCATCCCCACCGTCCTCCACCAGCTGCAGGGGCTCAGCTGCCTCACCATGGTCTGTCCTGCAGGATGCAGGGGAATCTCAGCTCCAGCTGCAGGTGGATCTCAGCTCCTGCCCTTCCTTTTCCACTGACCTTGGTGTCTACATAGTTGCTCCTTTCACATATTCTTATTCTGCTCTTCTCTGGCCACAGTTAGAGATGCACAATAATTTTTTAATTTATTTTTTTCTTAATTATGTTACCAGGGAGGCATTACCACCATTTCTAATTGTCCCAGACTTGGCCAGTGGCACTTCCATCTTGGAGCCAGCTGGCATTGTCCCTGCTGGACATGGAGGAAGCTTCTGGCAGCTTCTCACAGACGCTGCCCTGTAGCCCCCCCACTACCAAAACCTGGCCATGCAAACCCAATACACCCGCCTTGTGCCCAGTGATGCAATGTCTCTTTTGATGGTATAGTGAAAAGAACGGTAAGTACGATTCTACCCAAGCTAATATTTCTTGCAGAAATTTTAGTGACTTTTTTTTTTTTGTGTGGGTGTTCCCCTTTTTTGACACTTCTTATTGTTCCCATTTATATTTCATTTAAGCAAGGATGGTCCTCGTTAATGTGTCCAAGAAATTGTGGCATGGGCTTTAAATCTATTTCAAAGTCGTTTAGATGCATTTTAAAAGAGCAAGAATATCAGCCCTACACCTTGTGCTTTCTCTCCACTGAGTTCAGCTACAGGGCAAGCTGCTGCAAAGGAAATGTTGCTGTGAATTTGTCAGCAGAATGCCCCCAAATCAACATGAAATAGAGGTCAAAACAAAAGTGGAGGACAAATCAGTTATTGAGCAATCTCTAAAGAAAACCAAGGCCAGGTTAAGTGCAGCTTATGCAATGCTTTTCAAAGAGGAGATTCAATAAATTTATGGAGCTGGAATCCTGATTCTCAGGCTCAAGCAAATGAGAGCTGAGTGGAGAATACATTTTATTGTTATCAATCTTCAGTGCTGTGCCACAGACAACTGACCCCACGGATGACTTGAAACACAGTTCTATTAGTCATTGGATCTTTCAGTTCCAGTGATTCCTTACCTGGGATCTCTGCCCAGAAGAACATTTTATGTTTTGAGAGATTGTTCATCAGTTATACAAACAGTTATACCTAGAGTGGAAGGACTCTCTAGAAGAGAAAGAGGCTAATATTCAAAAATATAAAAATAAATTTGAAACATTAAATGTCTAAATTTAGACACTCTACAATTAAAAATTGTACTATTTCAGGGGACTTGCATTGTTTGCAGAGTTGTTTCAACATACAAATTGCATAGCACTCATTCATTTGAGAAGCTGTATGTGCAGACTAGTGAATGAATATAGATATATGTAATGCATTACAATTTTATCCTTTTACACTAATTTTAATAGGCCTTGCCTTGATTCAGCTTCTACATTAATTCTAAAGTGTAGGGTTATTGATTTATATTGTTACATCCAAGCAGATTAGTTTGATGCATTTTTTCTTCTAGGTAAACTAAGTAAACTGACTTGGAAAGTGACTACATTTTGGTTTCTGATTGCATCTCAGAACTACGGTGATGAACGAAATAACTAATTGAAATTTTCATATTCTTACATTTCTAATTTTCAATGTGTATTTACATTCCAGACTTTGATAGCAAAGTCGGAAATGTATTCCCTAGATGTATAGAATCTACAGAACTAAATTATAGAATCTAAGAGCTAAAGGTAGAATGAATGAAGTATTTTTATTTTAATGAATGAAGTATCATCTACATCTTCATGAACCTGTAAATCTAACAGTATTGACATTCTTACTGTCAACAAGCTCATCTAAGTATGAACAGCTTTGTTAGGGACAGAGTTTTGTTCAGGTTTGACAAATCAGTCCAGTGTTCCACATAGTTAAAATTAGTTTTAGAAATGATGGCTGTAGCACACATTTGCAGCTGTAATGCTGTAATGCTCATTCTAGCCATAAGGCTGGGAGGTCTCTGTATTCACAGTTTACAATGATTATTACTTTATATGCAGGGAATTAAAAATTCACTGTAGATATTAAAGGATTTTATTTCTACAAAATGAATAGAGAATCCTTCCTTCAGATCCCCTGTTCTTTCTTTTTTTTAAATCAATATTTTTCTTCTTATAAACACATTTCTTTTGGCTGTTTATATACTGCATTAAAATGTTCTTTTATCTCTTAAAGATAGTACTATGTATTTTTACTCAAGGTTTCTTCATTCCACTTTACAGTAACATAGATGAGTGCTTTGTTTTTTATACATTTCAGTGTCTGATAACAACCAGGATTTTTGGAAGTATAGAGGACATTTGATATCCAGTTCACTTCCTTCACGCCCGTAAGAAAATAGTAACCTCACCAGACATCAGGGTTTTTTTCATCATTCTTCCTTTTATTTGAGAATAAATGCTCTTTTAAAATATATTTTCTTTTGAAAGGCACTGTAACAAGCAGTAGTGGAATGCCCTTTACCATAATCTCTTTAATTACAGATCATGCTTGGGACAAAGTGACTCTGAGTAGGCATGATATTTCTTATGAATAAATTTAGTTTGTGTGCTCTTTGGGTCCTTTTCTATGTTAAGACTGATGTATTTACTGAACATAAAACAACTAGAAAAATACGGTTGAGATTTTTCAGGGGGATACTTTTATCAATTGAAAATAACAATTGAAGTTAAAAAGCTCTAAAAATATATTCTCTTCCTCCACTTTATACAAATAAGTTTTCTTAATCTCTCTCTATATAAAGATATCTAAGGATGTCATAAATATTACTTGGGAGACCAAAGCTAAATTTAGAATTTAGTTTCAGGAAAAGAAACCCAAAACTCACTCTAAATGTATTTAATTGGATATGCAAGTTTTCATGGCTTATGCTTTATATTGTAAGAATTTTAACAGACTGCAGCATAATTGAACTATGACTTATTCCTGTTCTTTTTTATAGATTTCTTCTGTTAAATTATGTGCACTTTTCACTTAATTTCCTCTGTACTTTTTTTTTCAAAGTATAAGGACTGCTGTTGGACCAAATAATTGAACTGCTAAGGGCTAAATATATTTGGATGGGAATCCATAGCAGATTTCTTCTGCAGTTATTCTGTGAGTGTTTTCATTGTGTCTGATGAGGCCAGTTAACCGTGTAACCTGCAACTATTCTACAGTGGCAAAATTCTAAAGTGACAAATTTTATCAGTTTTATTTTGTTACAACAGAGTAGCTGATATATTATTAACTAACATAATATTTCATATCCCTTGTACTGTAGGGGTTTTTTTTTGGGAGCTGTCTTTTAAAGTGGAATTTCTCTATAAATTTGTTATTTGGAACAACATTCAAATGCTTTTGTATATCCTAGGTAAGACCATAAAATGCTTTGGAGGCTTCTAAGCTGGTAATTAGTTACATCCCCTTTGTAATTGCCTCCTAACAGAAAAGTATTGAAATTATACTTTCAGTCTAGTCAAATAGAGAAAAATGTTTTACTCTGAACTGAAAACAGCAAAAGAGGTCCAAAACCTCCGCAGTTTAAATATTTTAAGAAGTGTGTTCTCTTGGGGTGACCTAATCTCACATTATCCTACAGCTTGTTGTGGGGTTTTTGTTACTTATGCTTGCCTTTTTTTTAAACTTTTTTTAACTTGAACCACCACCTAAAGTATCATAAAGTACTTCATAAGGTACGGGTTTTTTTTGTGGTATTCAACTCAGTGGCATATTTTCAAACCTATGTAGCCTGGACAAGTGAAGAAATATTACTTTATGGAACACTTTGTCTTGGGGAGAAATCTGCATACTAAATCTTCACTATCTGGCTAATAAAATTATTTTTTACTTCAGTGAGGGCTTTGTCTGACTAAGTAGTTAAGGAACTATATATATATATATATATATATACATATATATATACACACACACACATATACATGTGCAAAAGCACACATAGATACAAAACCATACATATGGAACCATAAGTATGGATTAGGCAAATCTCAAAATATGATAAATAATAAAAGAAGAAGGATAATTAAAAAAAATTAAAAATAGCATGACTGTAAGATTTTAGAACTGGTGAGGGTACCATTTTGGCTGCCAAGTAAAAACTATATTTAAATTCAACAACAGTGAAATGCTTTTATTTTAAGACGTTGATGATTTAATCTCATAAAAAAAAGAAGATAAACATATTAAAAGGGTTTTATAGGAAACTATTAGCATTGCTTTTTCTTGTCTGTTCAAGTAAAATAGTTAAGGGTATTTCACAAATAAAAAATAATACTACTGTATACTCTATTAAGTATTAATTAGTTCATGCTTACAAAGTGCTTTGAGAAAGCATGACATTACATTAAAGAAGACTTATTTTTAATATAGTATCATGCAACTCCTTTAGCTGTTTCCCACTTTCATGAAACATCATTTAAAGCTGTTCAGTAATAGACACAGCCTTCCATCTTGGTAAAAACTTGTGTGAAAGAGCACATCATTGAATTGTTCTAGAAAGGTATAGGTGGGACTCTATGCTCACACTATATGCACTTAGAAGTGTTCTGCAATATTGTGACTAGTTCTGTGACCACCTTTTTCTATTATTACACAGGAATTGTGATATTGATTCACATCCTGAGCATATGCACTATATGAGAAAGTGGCCAGTGTTGGATGCTTTGAAGTCCTGGAGCCCTCTCCACAGGCACTTCCTATCACATAGTCTGCCTCCACTTTTGACATTTTTTTTGGTTGCAACCAGAAATTCAACCCTGAATCACGAAGCACTTCAATATGTCTCTATATACAAAAATATACTACTTTATGCATTGTGTGCAAAAAAAGCAGAATTCTCCAAGTAGACGTGGGTGAAGAAAGCCTTTTGGCAGTTGTACAAGGAAGAGATTGAGTGAACCAGTGGGCTGCCCTAACTCTTACAATTGTGCAAGGGTTTCTCAAAGAAAAATACTGTGTGCAAACCAACTCCAGTTTTCATCTCCTAAAACCTTCATTACCTCTGTTATTCATGATCTCATTTTGAGTCAACTATTTTGTATCCATGTTCTGATTCTCTTTCTCTGATGTTTTATTTCTGTATCAACGGATTACAGTGCAGCGTAACTTTGTGTATATGCTAATCCTCTCACCCAGAAATCATCTCTTTATTCTGGGTTTAAAGCTAAATCAAGATCAAAACTCTTTATAATCTTTTAGTTTGTCTTTCATTTGGATACTTTTTGACAGAACTCAAAGATACTGGCAAATGACTAAAATGGTACTGCACAAGCCAGGAATGAGTGAAGTCCCTTTTTAGTGAAAACAGGCCTGAAGTTGATACTAAATCCTTGACTACGTTCCTAAGTTGTTCGCATTTCAGTCTATATTCACTGTATCTCTTATCAGGTTCTGTTGAGTTTTAAAAAGAAGGAGGATAGCAGATCCCTGTGCAGTAAAAACCTTTTTACTTTGTAGAGAAGGTCCTTACCTTAGGCTCCAAACTTCATTAGGAGACTACATGCAGTCTGTGGCCTCAAGGCTCAAACAGAGTGAGGCTTGTGAACTAAACTGAGATAATGAGTTCTCACTGGGGTATCCTCTGCAGCCAACATGGCATTACAGGGATCACCCATCCCTTTAGCATGGCCATATGCTAGAGGGTGCCAGAGGTCCTGGGCAGCAAATAAACATTACTGAAGGGAGTGCCATGAAGGACTAGAAATGGATAAAATGGGCATAATTTGCTCTGAAGTGTTCCCATGGATCCATAGTGGGCGAAATCTCTGAACTGTTGTCTAGTCTTCTTGACAGCCCTGGAATTGCCAGCATGCCAAATGTAGGTATGGCATGTAAACAAGGAATTAGTCAGGTGATCATCCTGCATGCCAACTACCACCAGTGTAGTTCTCTGCAGAGAAAGAAGTCACTTCAGAGCTGAACATTTCCCTTCAGATGTCATCAGCTTGCTTTAGGTAGAAAAAGAATGCTATGCTAATCTTGAAATTCCCTTTTTACTTCTTTTTTCCAGGTAACTAGTCAAGAAGAAAACTTAAATTCATGGCATCCTTTGGATGCTAAAGATCACTCTATATCATTAGAGTGAAAAAGGAAAGAAGGATGTTTTGAAATAGTGTTTTATTTTTTCTTTAATTTATAAGGATACTGGAGAGCAATGAGTGCGGTTTTGTGCAAATAAGGTTTTCTCTGGCACTGTGTAAAAACAATCACTCACTTCTGGGTTGTGAGCTGGAATACATTCCTGCTCTGTTCTGTCTCCTAATTAGTTTTTAATCCATGACATGACTGTGCATCATCCCCTCTCATTGCTTAATATCCTCAAAAGAAGAAATCTTTCAAAAGGCTCTTGAAATTCTCAATCAGTTATATTGCCTGCTTCTATTATGTATTTTGTTAACTATCCCAAATAGTACTAACCCTTTAAGAACGTAAAAATCTCTGTAACAATAAGCTTTGTAGATTTTTTCCTTTTCATGTTGTACTCATCAGAGACTCTTCTAGACCTTTGGTCAATGCTAGCAATTAGGAGGCATACACATACAGAGAGTCAGACTCAGATCTCTACTGTTCTTGCCTTTTCCTTTCAGTATTGAAAGTGCCTGGAGCATAACTAATATGATATGGATGGTACCTTTATTAAAACATGGTATAGAAATATCCGTGAATTCTCTCTAATGAGGAGGTCTTTAAAATTTCTTTTCTCTAGTACCTTATCTGCTTAAATTCTGAGGGCTTGAGTATTTGGGGTTTAGGCTACCACACAAGTATATATAACTATTCTTTTGTGTGTCACCAAAACAATGTGAATTATGTGAAGTATTCAACCCGAATACTGAGCCCTGTACCTTCAATATGAAAGCATGGGAACTAATATTATTTTTTTAAATAGGATGTGCAGAAAGGGCAGGCACAAGCTCTTGCACACTCACTACTATTTTATTGTCTTTTATGCATAAGAAGAAACGGTGTGGAAGCCCAAATGAGAATTTGCTTCTATCAGACATTAATCTAGTCCATTTCTAACCTTTGTGCCTATCTTATTAAAGCCTGTATCACATCAGACTGACAACTGGCAAATGCCCATACCCTTTCCACTGTTCTCCTCAGCAGTGTTTGACACTGTCAGTCATACATTCCTGCTTACATGCTGTATAAATCTGGCAAGTGTAGGCAGAAGCATGCTGAAGTGACTCTGATCTTTCTTGTCAGATTAATCCCAGAAGGCTCCATTTCCATCTCCAGAACTTGCCACTGAAGACCTTGGTAAGGTTCAATTCCTTCCCCTTTCTCATTTGATATCTGTATAGCAGGAAACTATGACTTGGCAGAGGCTTGGAAAAAAACCAGAAGAGAAGACCAGAAAAGCATATGCCCAACTAGAAGAATGAGATCAAATTCAGAAAATAAAACAGCAGATATGCCCAAATACCTTTTACATTAAGCTTCCCAAAGAAGGAATCTTTGGAAAGTTTCTGAAGGAAACTGAAAGTGTAAGTTTAATTTGCTTGCTTCTGCCATCTCATCCATACTCTGTGTTTTGCACAGTTACATATGGACTCATGCTGTGAATTTGATCAGAGAAGCAACATATGTTAAACAAAATTAATTGAAATTTTTTTTTTCTTGATTGAATCACTGAACTGATCTATTTTGCAAAGTAGACTCACTCTGTGTTCAGCTGGGGTGACATCACATGTGTGAGTGCCAGCGCCGGGGGTAGGAAGGAAGGAGAAGAGGAATGTCACAGCTGGCTTTGTTGTCAGTGGCACTGAAACACAATTCCACCCCTTGCCTAGCTGAAAAACACATATTACAATTGGGAATGAGTTTTCAGATGCAGCTATTTAAAGTTCATACACTCATATGCGATGCCTTAAAGAAAAGAAAGTTTTAAGAAGTGGTATGAAGATTTCATGATATGTATTATTTACTTACTTAATGTTTTTAAGGAGAATAAAAAAGTGAATTTTCTGTTGAAGGTACAACTCCTCCTGGTCTTCTTTCAGAACTTGTCTTTGAACATGCCACTCTTTTTTTCTTTCTATTTTTCTATGCGACAACAGTGGCAAGTAATAGGATGAAATGCTAATAAAGGAAGATTGAGATGTACTTCTGTTTTTTGTCCATAATTCAAGTAGTTAAAAGATATTTTTAATTTATTTTTTGTTTTTGTGAGGTCTTGTATCACAGATTCTAGTATACTATTTAGACAGTTTTCTACTTCTCAATTTTTCTGAGTTAAAAAACAGGTTTTTTGCATATATTTTCCCCTAAATTGTGTTTCTATACCTGCTAATTAAGTAAATAGTAAGATCTTCTTTCTTCTTCAGCTTACTAAGCTACCTCTTGGATAACCGTACTTCAAAGGCCGTGTGCTATACCCAGCCATTCCATCTAAATGCAGAGCCAGACTAAATGCTGTAATTCCTAATTTTCCCTGATCTTAAATGCACAGTTTTATGAATTAACATTAGCACTCTTTTTTTTTTTTTTTTTTTTTTTTTATTTTTTGACCAGTCTGGTAAAATTACCTATCTATCTGTAGAGATTTTGCTTTGCTTTCAGAGGCATCAAAGCGTGCTTCCTTTTGAAGTGCTAAGTGCTTAGTATCGTTCCTTAATGCAGTACTGTATTGTTTTGTTGGGCCTCAGACTCGAAAAGCTGCTGGCCTGATCCTTCACACAGCAGAAAATATTGTGATCTGATAGCTGGGACTAAAGCAAGAAATGCAAGAGCTTGACTGCACCAGGGAAAGGGGGAGGGTTTTGCCTTCATCTTTCACTGCTAGTGCTTGCTCTGTGCTATTAATCTCTTTTCATAGATGGGAAAGAAAAAAAAAAAGAAGTAAATACCAAATATTTTTTTCTCTCTTTTTTTTTAAACTTTTTTTCTCTTTCATTTTCTTTTTACTTCCCTAGGATAACAGCCATGTAACCACTTCCAGTCACTGAAACAAGTTTATATATATGGTAGGAAATAGTGCTGTTGATTATCCTTCTCTTTAAACCAATCACAGATGTAGTTTAGAGAACTTGCATTCAATGTTTCAAACAATATTGTGAGTCAGATGATGACGCAACAGATCTTGAATCCCACTTACACCATGAATATTCTGCCAGGGGTTAAACAGCAAGTCATTCCCAAGCCTGAACTGTCACTATTACCATTTTAAATGTCTCCCAATTAAATAATTAGGTGTAACTTAATAAATGTTTGAACACCACTTTCTTCCCTCTTCTGTCAGTCCAACTGTCTTGTAGTTTATGTCACTATGGCCCACTTTTCAGCAAGAGCATGTCTTAATATTGACTGTATCAAATTAATCCTACGGTTTATTGTGGGCAGCCCCAGTTGGTCCTGTTCTAAGGCTTTCCCTCCCTTTCTGGTGAAAAGCGCTCGTACTGTGGCCCTGCTGGTGGCCTGAATCACCTCAATTTGTTCTAGCAATCAGAGGCAGCTGCTCCGAGTGAAAGGAGTGTGGACCACTGAACAGAGCATTAGGACTGACCTCAGGCTGAATGCAAAAGGCTCAGCCTTTTAGGCGAGGCCAGTCGAGCATGTGCAAACAGATTTGCTGAAGTACAAAATGGTCCAGTGATTTAATGCAAGTTTTCTTCTCCCTTTCTCTCTTTTTCCCTTTCAGAAATGAAACAGGATAGAGGATAGCCTGGGTACAGTCTTAGCAACATCTGTTGCCTTTCACTAGGGTCTTGGCCAAGGCCAATAGCTATTCAAAGAGCTACTGACACTTTACTGAAAGAGAAGAAAGACTTAAATAGAGAAGTGTTTGGACATGTTTCCCAACACATACAGTTGGGTCTTTTTGTGGGTCAGAATGCTTTTGGAGGAATACTTTTCCACTCCCTCCCCCACTCTCCCCTTTTCTGGTGAAAGTGTCAGAAAACAAATCTTCAGCAAATTACAGAGCTCAGTGGGCTTACAACACTCAAGAACAGTTAAATTTTCCTTTCTTTGCTTTTATTGTCTGAACTAAAGGGTGTTCGATGACTAAAATCTTAACCACAGTTAATAAGAAGTGTGAAGGAATTTATGCTTAAGATTGCTTCACATCTGTTACTTTCTAATTTCCACATCAATTTATCTTTTAAAGTAACTAGTAATAGCAGTGGAGCAACTGCAGCATTTTAGCACTACTGAGATGACTGATATTGTATGAAGATATATTTTACAAAGTTATTTCTTATGTTTGTTTTCCTGTGTGCTCTCCCCCCCTCCCCCATAAACATTAATTCCATCCAGCACTTAGGAAGAGGCAGTTACCTGTTTCTCTCTCCCTTTTTCCTCACATAGCTTTTCACAGGCAATTTTGCTCTGTCCAACCATGACATGCCTTCATAAAAATGACAGATGAAGCAGCTGAGTAACCGGTGGGTATATTATCCTCCTGCAGGCATCTGCTGCTCAAAAGGCACCTATTCTTTTGTTGGCCTTGAGACAGAGGATGTCTATTGCATCCCATGCATGAAGTCATTCTTATCAGCCTTCCCCTATTTTGAGGATAATCACAGTAAATTAAATAAAAGCTACTCAGAGGAAGTCTAGTAGAATTATTCAATTACATATATTTGCAATGAAGCTTGGTATAAGTACATATCCGTAGACCCAAAAGATATTGCTAGAATTCTCAAGGAGAAATCCTGTGGAGTTTCCAGTCTTACTGAATTTTGTTTTGGTCAGGCCATGCTCATTAAATTAAAAGCAAGATGAATATCTGTGGAGGAGCACAAGCTTCATGGCATGGGATATCTTAGAGTAACTGACTCGTGTGTATAATACTCAGGTGTGTAGTAAATAATAAGTAAATATCTGGTAGTACTTCACACAGAGATAAAGGTGCTTGTGCACTGTGTCCCATGACTGACCTAAAAACCCCTTGTCCCAGAAAGTTCCCAACAGAAATATGTATGACAAATTTCAGTGACTCAGAGGAAAACAAAAGCAGTACTTTTGAAAAAGCAGGGCTCACAGGGCTGGTAACACCAAGGTCAGTGGTGCTGAATGACTAGGCACAGCATCCCAGTGACCGGCTCTGATGTCTCCAAAGGCCAGATTGGAGGAAATATGATAAAAGACTGAAGGGGATTGAGTGAATTGCTTCTGGTGCTAGGGCATTATTAACTGGCTAAATGTGGGAGGAAGCAAGTTCCACAGAACTGCTATTTTCTTTCATCTGCCCTCAGCCCGTTTTTTTTCCTTACACTTACAGCCATGTGTAGAAGGAAATAAGGTTGATCAGGCTCTGGTTTTATTCTTGTAGCACAATTATTGGTGTAATGCTTTTTGCATCTTCACCTCCACCATTTGGGACTTGCAAAGATTTCCACCATCTTCTGCAGGAGTGATACAAAATGTTATGCTTCATATTCTGAGCTAGTTTTCCAACCAACAATAACAGGGTTTTCATAAAACTTATTTTTGTCCCATTGATTAAATAATGTTTTCCCACTGATTTTAATAAATGCAGAATCTGTCCCAAGGAAAGGTAGAAGCTGGATAGGATTAGGGGATTTATAAGGTTTTTAACATTTAAAGTATAAAAGTAATGTCTAAGTTGTCATTCCTAAGGAATAAAAAATTTGATGGATACATTAGCTGGGTGGAAAATTGACATGTGAAATTATGTCTCCTTTAGCATTCACACCAAATAATTTTGAGAGTGGGCAGTTCAGGATGATGAAGATAGTGATATTTTTTTCTCTAACTCGCTCAGAAGACACTTCCATCTGCTTCGAATACAACTGCTCACATACTGGTGTAGAATTCTTTCTACATAAATATTCAGGTATAAGAGAATGGCATTTCATTTAACATCCAAGCTTGAAAAGTTGGATTGCTTGAAAGGGAAAAGGAAGGGCCATCAGCATGCTCCTTGCTTTTAGTGTTTCTTGTGCTTATAATACTCTACATTTTGAAAATGTGTTTTGGGGCTGTTGGGGATTTTTTTGCCTTGGTTTTGTCTTCAGTTTTGGGAGGATTTTTCTAAAAGAGAGAGTGCTTGTCCAATTTTTGCTGTGGTCAGGGGAAAAACCTACCAATAATAATAAAAAAGTTGCTTACTTAGCTAAAGTTTTCACACAGGGAAGGTTATGAGCATCTTGAATGCCAGTTATGATGCAGAAGTATACATAATTCAGGCCATTTATTCAGAAAATACTTCTAAAATTGCAGCTGTAATCACCGATTTTGTTTGTGCAAGTGTTCAATCTTGTTTTGACAAATCACACTGGAACACTGAGATCTGGTTTGGGTTTAGAGGTCAGTGGAGGAGTTATTAATTTTGTATAGTTGATGCAGAGTATAGGGTCTGGTCTGAAGACAGACATCCTGCTATGTATGGGAAGTTACTGGTTTAATTGTGTATATATGGGCATTTTTCACAAATAACTTAGCTGCAGATTTTCTGATGGATGCTACACAGTAGCAATCTTCCTGAAGCATGCAAAAGTCCCTGAAGTCAATTGGACTTCCTATGTATAGCTTTTCATAGGATCAGACAAATTGTGATTCTCTATCACAATTCCTGTGAAAAAACTGCATCAGTTTTGCCACAGTATGAATGCCTGGCAGAATTTATCTTAATATCCAGCAGAAATGCATCTAACCTATTTTTTCCAGCATACGTCAAAAAAGAGAGGAGTGCTGATTCTAAGACAGTGATGCTTCTTCTCCATCAGTAGGATCCTGCCACCATGAAGCATCAATCTGAGACCCATGTGCTTTTTGGAACACAATTTGAATGATTGTGTTCATCAAGAGATGCTCATAAAAGCAGCTATGTGATGTCTGATAGAGAGTTATTGTTTAACTTAACACCATTGCAATGTTCATGTGGGTCCAAGAATATAAAGTAGTTGGCATTTTGCATGCTTTTCTCCATCCAGAGAATACAGAAACTGAATTCTTTTCTGCTTCTGCCCTGACTGAATTTTTGATCATTTTTTGTTTGGACAATATTCTTTAATGAAACAGAAAAAAAATATTTTTTTAACCATTCTGCGTCCCTTTTAATCCTCTCATCTCATTTCATATCTCTTATTCCTAGCCCTCCCTTTTATTATTTAATTCTAATGTTTTAAAATAATATTAATGCTTTTATTATCAGCACCTTTGTTTGCTGCTGATGGGTTTTTTTTTATTCCTCTATTGGTAATTCATACTTCTTGCAGAACACTCACTGTACCACACTGCCAGCTTTGTCACTCTGTATTGTATGTAACTGCTGGCCAGCTTGGTACATCCACTTATAATATGATGAATAGCATCTGGAGCCTGGCCACACAGCCTCCATTCTGGTTTTAGGGCTTTTTTAAGCCATCTATCCTTGCTTGTACAAATAGCCCATTCCTGTGTGGCCATAACGAAATTCTACATTTCTCCTTTCAGTGTTCTGACAGCCTACCTGCCATTTGCCACCATCATCCTGTGACATTTTCAAAATTCTTTCCATGTGTTTGTATTTCAATTGATTTATTCTTGTGCTGTTCTTACTGGTGTGTGACTAATAAATTACCCTCACTAGTAGAATCTTTTAATTTTGCAGCTTCCTTATGATTAAACAAACTTATTTTCAATTTACAGTTTCTTAACTTTACAAGTTCTTTTCCTACAACTCCCTTTGTTGCTATTCTCAGTTCTTCCTGACAACATAAACTCCATTTTTAACTGCATTCACTTTTATTAACTCAGGCAACTGTGACTTCTTATTACTTTCACTGTTACATTGCCTTAGATTAACTAGATTTACTTTTGAAGAATACCACTCTTGTAAATGTATCAGTTACTCATATTTGTCAGTATATGTGGACCAAATATGTTATCAAAAGATTGTAGAAACTCAAGGGAAGATAGAGAGGAACCAGAGAGGGACAGATGGAGCCATGATAGTGATGCTGAATTGATAAGGTAACAATTCCTAAGCAGACTGGGTAGTTGTGGATGCACAAAGTGACCTCATAAATTCCTCAATTGAATCACCACAGTTATTTAGTATAATTTAGTTCATATTATTGCATCATTTTGGCCGACATGCCTTTAGAGGCTATTCTGCAAAATATATCCTAAAGAACAGGTTATTGAACTTGTTATTGTTAGGCAGGTCCCCTGTAGTTCTATATTGGATGGAAAACACTCTTGGAATATAGACAACATTGTAATTGTCTCCAGAATCTCAAAGTTTAAATAGGAAACTAAACCATAACTGTTAGGGTACAGAAAGTCAGAGACACCCCTCTGTTAAATATCTTGTCAAAGGCCACGAGTGTCTTCATTTTCAGTGGGCTTTATTTTTTTGCCTTCTATTATTTGTAGAAATGAGAAAAAAAGAAGATTGAAGAAAAACATTGCTTGCTTCTAGACTGGAATCAGAGCTCTTGTAACCACAGCAATGCACAGTGACTTCCCCTCAGTGATACAGAAGGTAAGATATTCAAATCAGAATTATAGCCACTTGTAAGTATTATTTCTGGACAGCTGAAGTGCTTAGCTAAGGGTTACATATAGAGACATTCATACCTCTAAAGGGAAAATACGTGTTAATTGTGTTAAGAAATGTTTTCCTTTAAAAGATACTAAACTGCAAGCTCTTCTGCTTGCTTTATGAAAGACCAATATCCACATAAATTTTTAAGAAAAGTTAGCATTTTGCCTCTGAGCGTAATACATTTTCATATTGAAGGAACTCTATTGCTGAGTGCATAATGGAAGTTGCTTCTCCCCACACAGTGAATTACCAGGACCCAGGTGGCAGTTACCTGACACTGCTCTTTTTCAGAACATGTACAATGAGTGTATAGATAGAAATATTAATACTGAGAGACAGCCAGAGGCTCAGGGGACTGAATACAACCATTAAACAATTTGTTTTGCGTTTCAAGTCAAAATCCTCCATAAGTGGTGGCCACCAAAGCTCTCACTGTCTAAGAAGAATTTAACAACATGTTCCAAGGTATGCAGTTTCAGGTTTTGTGGACCTAAATCTGCCTATGGATCCACTCTACAAAACAGCAACATAACTTGTAGTGTGAAGAGGCATCCTTGATGGTTTCAGAATTCAAATATGGGAAAGGTTCCAGTACCAATGCATTTTGATGCCTGCAGTTACTCTTTAGAGCCTATCTAAGAGACATTCTAGCATAGTCCAAGGTTTGTTTGTGCAAACTGTAGACTTCCCTCTGGAAGTGGTACACCTGTACCTCTCAGGATGAGTAAATGCACTACAAAACATATTAGAAAGAAACACAACAGCGTTGTAGGCATGGATTCCTGCCAAAATGATCCCGTCAATGCATTGGAATGGACTGACTCATTGGCAAAAACCCACAAGCAAGACAGTCAAGAACAAATTGTATTAAAAAATATACATTTGCTTATGTTACTAAAAATGGTAGTTTGCCAAAAGTGACTAAGAATAATTGCTTCTTTATATTTTATTCTGCCTGTGCAATGAAATTAAATTGGTCTGCTTAGTCACATATTTTGCTTGGAGTCACTGTTTTACTCCCATGAAAGTCAAAGGGTTTCATACATTTTATTTTGATATGGCAATATAAGCATTTAAAAAAATAAGACAAAAGTATGTATCCTATTTTCAACAGAGTAAAAGTAAGCTTAAATGTTTTCACTTACACACAATTTAACAAAAGGTTTTGCTTGAGAGGCTAGATTTTTGGAACATAAAGCACATCCTTGAGAGAGGTCTGTTAGGAAGAACATCATTAAATACTCCGTGAAGCTACACATGAAAGCTTTTTAATTGGGTGATAATTGACTATTCTATTTTTCCATTAGTAATATCTGGATCAGAATCAAAATTAATAAGAAAGAGTTCTTCCTTTATAATGATTTTAAGTGAGTGAAAAACTATTTAGTCCCTATTTTGAACCTGAAGAGCAAATATAAAGTTTGAGGATCTTAGCTGAAGTTTAAGAAGCTAATGACCCCTTGTAGATTCTTTTTTTATATATCTTCCTATTTGCAAACAAAGTTTTTTTTCTGTTTTTAACTTTTCATCATTGTACTCATAGCTACTGAATTAACTCGTAAAAGATAAATTTTCATGGTTACATCTCTGAATGAATTTGAAAGACGACAAAGCAGAGGTGTTTATGATATTTTATAATAATAATAATAAAAAGATAATCTGTCCTTGAACCGTGTCCTCTAAGGATCAGTGCAAAGAGCCTTATTTTGATTAACTTGTAAAAGATGAATTAGGGATTGGAGGAAGGAGAACAAAGGGAAGGCGAATCCTTAATTACAATCTTAAGCAACTGTGTGCAATCATGTTTCAGGATTTTCTTGCCTGAATACATCTTATTAAGTTGTAACCATGCACTCAGACACTCCACAACTTGGGGAATGTAGATTGCTTCTAGTTGCTCTCTTTAAACCACTTCTTCAGTTCAAAAATGCCATGATGTTGAATTGCCTCCCTCTGATTAGAGGAAATCACGTCTGAAAGTGATGCTTAAAGACAAGAAACACATAGCAGTTACATATTACATTGTTAAAATAGTCATGCATGCTGCATTTGTGTATTCAAAGGCTACAAACTAATTCAGAAGTTAAAATTATTTTTTAAAAAAACCTTCGTGATCCAAACCAATTGTTTTGTTGCTGTTTTTTTCTTACTGAAGTGACTTCATCTACACATTGCTTTATCAGTGTTGACAACACACTTCATAGTATAATGTATAGTAGGAATGAAAAGTAATTATATATTCACATTATTAGTTTGTTTTTATCATGTTAAAATGCTTTTCTGGTTTCTATAAACCAAAAGACATTGGCCAAGGTGCATATCTTACAGTTGCCCTTGGTACAGTCCATTGTTCTAAAAACAGTACGTGTTAAAAATATTTTTGTCCGTGGAAAATGTCAGTTCAGCAGCTCTGCCAACATTTGGAACCTCTGCTCTTTTTTTTTTTTTTTTTTTTTTTCTTCTCCAGGAGGCGTGCTGACTCCTGGCTGATCACGTTTCAGTTGTAGATCTGTTTCGTTCTGCAGACCCAAAGGGCTTCAGCAGTGCTGAAATGAGGCAGAAAGTTTGTGCTGCGGCTTTCACGGCCGGATCTCGTCCGAACAAAGCAGGTACTCGTTTCCCGGAGCGGCTGCCCCGAGCAGCTCCGGGGTTGCGGGGCTGTGCGTGGGTGCTGCCGGGCACCAGCCCCAGCGTGACACGGAACCTTCTCCTGCTGCCGCTGCGCACACTCCGCTCCCTCCTCCCTTTATTCTGGGAAAGCACCTGCCTTAGTTATTCAACGTATTTTTTTTTACTTTTGTTAATTCTCCCCGCTCACCACCACCCCGCGGTATAACCAGTAGCCGGGGAGGCGTGACAGTAGCTCTGGGGAGACAGAGGGCAGCAGGGCTGCGAGGTTTTGAGTCCCCCGAGCAGGTCGGTGGTGGCTCCGTGCCCTGACAGGGACCAGGAGAGGCCGCCCCGGTCCGGCCCGGCCAGTGCCCGCGGCTGCCCCACGCCAGGCAGGAGGACGGGCCAGGGCAGGGAATGTGGGTTTCACAAGGGCCAGGCTGGGCAGGCTGAAAGGGCAAAGCTTTAAAGCAGGGTCTCCGCAAGTTCCGTTTAGTTTTGCGACTTTGTCTTCACGCCTCGAAAGCTCAGTCGCAGCTTGTAGTATAAATTGCATGGTGGGTTGTAGGGGGGAGAAGTAAAAAAAACCAAAAACCAAAAAACCCCCAAATCTTGAAGTCTCTCCTCCAACTCTCCGTTTCAAATGCAAATAGGGAGAGAGATTGGTTCCCGCCCCACCCCCTAGCCCGGCTCCTGATTTTTATCCAAAGGACTCCATCTGTATATCCTGTCAAGAAGGAGGAGGAGGAGAAGAGGCGGGGGGGTAGTGGGGCCGGGCAGGCTGCTTGCTCCCTGGATCCCGCTTCAATAGCCACCGCTGGGTCTTCGGGAGGTACAAAGAGTCCCTGTGCCGCCTCCGCGCGCCCTCGGACGGAGCTGGCAGCCGGCTCCAGCCACCGAGCCGTGATATCCCCTGCCCAGAGCAGCATCCCCACCTCCTCTGCCTTCTCCCTCCCTCCCCGCTCCTTCCCTCCCTCCTCTTCCTCCTCCTCCCGCAGCCACGATCCGCACCCAGTCGGAGCTGGGCTTGGCACCGGCACCCACTTCTCCCACCGTGTGCCCAGCGGCTGCCTGTGCAGTGCCGCGCCGTGCCGTGGAGGAGGAGGAGCGGAGCAGCGGCAGCGCTCCCGTCTCCGCGGGCGCGGGCGAGTGCGCGGGCGGGCGCGCAGCCCCCATGCCCGGTGGGCGCCCGGCCGCCCGCAGCCGCCCCCCCCGCTCGGGAGCATCCCGCCAGCCCTTCGTCGCGGAGGCACCGCCGGCCCTTGGGATTAAAATACTCACCGAGCTGGACAGCCGAGGGAAAGGGGGAGCAGGTAAGTGCTGGCTGCACCTGTGCCTTTCCTTGCCTTCCTTCCCCTTCCCCTCCTATGTAGGCAGAGGGCGGTCGGAGCAGTTGCAGGAAAGGGCTGTGTGCTGTTCCCCCGGAGCGGCTCCTGCCCGGAGCGCGGCCGCGGCTCTGCGGAGCTGCCGGGGGCGGCGCGGCCGCGGCCGTAAGTTTCGCGTTCCCCGGGCTGGGGGCGGCCCGGGCAGCGCGGCTGGGACCGGCCGTGAGAGCCCCCAACACCAGGTGTGGTGAGGAAACCGCGGAAAGTGACAGTACTGGGACTATAAGCGCGTGTGCACCTTCTGAGAAATAAGAGAACAATAGCATCACTCTTGACTCTTTGGAGAAGTCTCACGGACAAGCGGGGAAGTGGGGTGGGGGAAGGGAGGAACACAGACTTCTGCAAAATATAGGCAG
The DNA here is from genome assembly GCF_052056855.1 of Sturnus vulgaris. Taxonomy (NCBI): domain Eukaryota; kingdom Metazoa; phylum Chordata; class Aves; order Passeriformes; family Sturnidae; genus Sturnus; species Sturnus vulgaris. The sequence goes on along the minus strand of NC_142243.1, from coordinate 102,846,876 downwards.
CCCGAAGTCCTGACTGTCTCAGTCCTTTCTGCCAAGCCAAAGCAGCTGTCTTGCTTGGGCTCGAAGTCTGGCAGTGATGTTACAGTGCAAAAGATTTCAGAGACAAGGAAATATCTTGAGTTATTTCCCAGGGCTTTCGTCCTTCTATGTCAAGGATGTTCTAGAGTTTGCAAATGTTGAAATTATGGGAGCTGTTTCTTTGATTAGTATTCAGCTGGTAAGACTAGCTCTGCAGTGCTTGGCTGATGCTGACCCTTCCCCCTCCGCCCCGTCCCCCAATCCATCCACATATCCACACACGGGTATGTCCTGCTTTCCTACTATAGGCTGTGTACACCGGTAGCAAGAGGTTTGTCATCTGGATCCTCAGACTTCTAGTTGCTAATGGAGAAAAAAAAAAATCCCTTTTTAAGATATGGTTTAGCCTTTATGCTGCTTTCAAAAGGTGAAGTAGTTCAGGTGAGCCAAGATTCTACAAACGATGTCTTCCCCGGGATGTGGGAAAGGATGGGAGATGAATACTTGTGATGTGCTCTGATTCTGGGAACTGAAATGCTGATACTTTAATCTTTTCCCCTTGCAAGGATAAAATCTTGTGTTCTGATAGATAACTTGCTCAAGCCAAACCAGAGACTTGAAAGGGCAGAGTATACTTCATAGTCTCTCTAACAAGCCATACTGACTTGCCATTTTTCAGCTAAAACATAGGTGATTGCGCAGCTTTGCAGAAAATAAATTGCTTTTCCAGCACAAATAAATAAATACATAAAAGAGCCAAACTCTTGAGTATGCCAGTTTCTGAAACAGTCTCTCCTTGGCATTGATGCATGACTTTACTTTTCTATCTTTATCATATCTACTAATAGTTTCTCTGTTACATTACTTGAGTTTGCAGGGAATTGTTACTGGTGAAAGCTAGGTACTTTGTTTCTGAGAAAGGTGAGTCTACATAATCTCAGGTGCAGAGCTGTTCAGATGGGCAGTAGCATGAAAGTTGCATAACTAAATTAAGTTTGCTTACCATGTAGCTTCTGAAGGTACAACAGGTCAACAGATAAAGATCAGCTATAAAGTGATGCTGGTTTTCTCTCAGTAATATTATAACAGTTTTAACAACGCAGAAGTGAAGTGAGGATAGTTGGAAATGGTACGATTGTGCCTCATTAGAGCTAGTTCAGTGCAACGGGTGTGTTACCATCTTTGGAGGAAAAAAAGAACACAAAACCCACTTAACAAACCCAAAAGAACTATCCAGGGACCAAATGTGCTATTGTTTTTAAGTCCTTTTACACAATTTTATAGCTTTCCAGTCTGCAACTACCAGGGGATCTAATCTAGACATCTAGACACACGTTTTTTTTCAGGGTCATGAAGAAAGGCTAAGTAAGATTTAAAAAACAATTGCAATAAAATCCACAATACGGGAAGGCCTAGCTCTGACAGCTTTTAATATTAAGTATGTGCAGTATCTAGGATTTGAGTACTTGATAAAGATTTAAAACTACCAGGAATATCAAAGAAAATATCAAAAAATATCAGAGGTAATAATCTGAGCTACCACTGCATGTTAGAAACACATGTCAGTTAATGTAAGTGAAAATACAAACATCAATAATAATGCGTATTTTCTTGCAAAAAGCTATTAAAGATTGCAGTTTTGATCAAGGAACATTGCACCCTTATAATAGGAGACTTTACTGTAATTAAAGGCTGATGTAGGTCATTAGAATTGTGTTAAAAGTCAGATGACAGCCTCACAACTCTCCTAAGTCTACTTTCATTGATTTAATAGCAAGGCATTATTGATTATTTGCTATTGATTTAATAGCAAAGTATTCTTTTTTTTCATGTAAAAGGGTTATTGTAAAGCATTTGTACAGCTGCATATTAACTGTGAATTTTCTGATGAGGAGGATGGATACAATATCCACATAGATTTTTGCCTGTCCTTTTCTCATATGACTGTGTGTATGTACACATTGTGCCCACATTTTTCTATGTTTCTTCAGCAGTTAGAGACTTGACTGAAGAAAATCATTACTAATGCAAGACCTTATATTGTTCTACTCCAGCTTAAATTCCTACTTTGCTATAGACCTGGCTAACCCATTTCTCAGGGGGATTCAACTCACAAATTGACTCCAATGTGTGATGAAAATAGAAAATATTTTAAACTTCAAGTGGTTTAGAGATTAAAATACTGCTTGACAGTCAGTCCTAGTGATGTCTAGTAAGTTTTTGTGTGTGTTTTCAGTCTATTGGCTTCAGTATCTGATGTGTTCAGTGGTTCTTCAATGAAGGCCTTTCTTGAGCCTTTCCTTTTCCTTTAGTTTATCACATACATTTTTTTCATGTACGCTTTCATGCTACTGCTGGGTATTGTTTTCTTGTGGCAATAAAAATCATTAAATTCTATCTGAGGAAGGGTACATAAAATAGATGGTTACTTCAGTTCTTCCTGTCAAACCAGGCTTAACTCTAAGCAGTAATGCAGGAGTGCCTCCTCTGGGAATTCAGCAGTTCTGCAAGAAAGTCATCCCTAGGCATTATGTGATGTTCTTCAGCTGAAATGAGGCTGCAGAAATTGAGCTTGTGGAAATTTAAATATTTGCCGTGATTGGTCCCAGATCCACAAATACTGCTGGCGTTTCTTTTCAATAACTGATCAAATTAGCATAATCCCTTCCAGCAACTTAGATCTTTCAAATGTACCATGGCAGGGTGAAAAAGAAATAAAACTCTTTCACATGGAGAAAATGATATTAGAAAAAAAAAAAAGCTTTCTTTTGTTAATTTTGCTTGGGGAACAAAACAAACTTACCAACAGCCCAAACAATTTAGCACTCTAGACATGTGCAATCTTATGATCAACTGCAGAGCAGTATAAAAGACCAAAAGCTGTTACCTGGTTTTCTTTATGCATTTTTTTTAAAGCCATATAATTTATTGCAGTGTGCCTAGTGTTTTTCTGTCGTCTCATCAGGTCCTTTCACCTGAGTCAGAGGGTATTGGAGCCAGTTTAGTGTAACAGTGCCATATGTTTGGAGCAGTGATAGTTTTTTTGCTTGATAACCAGATGCAGACTGCAGGATGTGCACTACATTTACAGACCTCCCATGTGAATATTTAGGCCAGTTAGCGGCAGGAGGTTGTGGTCTGTAGTTGTAATGTCATCTGGCACAGGGAGTTAATAGGTTTCATCGTGCTGCCTTGACTTGCAGAGCTTCATTTCATCACAGGGTCCCCACCTCACTTGCTCCAAGGCACCCTCCTTTTCTCTTTTCTTTCCCTGAAAAAAGTGATAACCAGACATTGCAATTGACACTGTAATTAGACATGTTATCTTCTCAAAACCTTTTTGTCTCAAAGATCACATTCCTGTTCATGTGCCTGTGAAGGAGTCTCCTGTAGTACTTAGGATGTGTGACATGGAGGAGCTGCAGGCTTGTAACAAAGGGGAATTTTCTCTGCCACTAGATGTAACACCCTGTCCAATGGGCATTGTAAAATTGAATGTCAAAGCATAAATATTTCAGTGAGGGCAGTCCAGCTGTCAGGGGGCTCACCTGCTGGTTCTACTTTGTTTAAGGGATCATGGTTCAAGATCCAGTGGTGACAGTCACCCTTGGAATTATTTCAACACCCTGGGTCTGATTTTACTGAATGACTAAAGTAGAGAAAAAACAAACAAAAAAAGCCCCATGGGATAACTGTGCATTGTTGACCAAGCTAATGCAAGATTTACTAGCAAGTGGTGACTGCTCAGAGTCAATGAGGTCCATATTTGCGCAATAAATTCTGCAATGGTATCAAAAATTGAAGCAATTTGATGAGAAGAGAATAATGGGGCAGGGGGGAGGATGAGGGAAGAAAAGGAATAGGAGTGGTAAACTCTTCAGTTACAACTTCAGTGAGTGGCTGACAGTGAGATTTCAAACTACAGTAATACAATCTAGACTGGTGGAGTTTAGGAATGGAAAAAGGTTTAGATTTCCACATCTTCCTGAAGCATTTTACACATTAGAAACATTTTAGGACAAAATACACTGAAGGACAAAATTCTCTGTTGAGTTGAAGAGGTTGACAGGAAAATGATATGGTTCATAGATTAAGCTGGCACTGTGACACTGGTAGCAATGTGTGAGCAGAAGTCTGCAGGAATTTGCATTTTGGCTGCAAAGGTTAGGTGGTGCAAAGATGATCTCAAAAGCCTTCAGCAAACTGCTCTATGGGGCTGGGGAAATCGCAGATGTGGGGAAGGAGGGATTCCAAGACGTTATCTCTGAGACTGAAAACTTATCTACTGGTGCTCATTGTGACACACAAACAATGAACACTAGACTTGATGAGTTGTTTTAGAAATTATGGAGTGAAGCAAAATATTCAGAGAGATTTTCAGTGGGTGTAAATTACCCTTAATTGCTTGCAGCGTGGGGGACTATTCCTTTAAGCTGAGGATCTTATGATCTGAATGTTTCCAACAAATCAAGATTGCCCCTTGGAGACAGTGCATAATAGTGTCTCTTTGACACTAGCAGATTGTTTTGGCAAACTAGAGTAGTAACATTTTTCAGATTAGCAGTGCAACCCAGTACACTGTGGCTTAAATATAGTTTAATTTTTGTACAGCAGATGGGAGAAAATGTAAGGTTTATGATGTGTATTGAATGAAGAGGCTATTATTTTTTTCAAATGTGTATTCTTCAGTCTGAAGTTTTATATATTAGCCAGCTTTTTAAGAACATAAACATGAGAGTTTAGATTTCTAGTGGATGTTTTTTATGTTTAGTTTTTTTGTGTTTTGTTTTTATTTTTATTCTTTCAGCTGTTCTCTTGGACAGCATGTTACTGCTCAGTTAAGACATGCTACCTGCACTGTCCAGATCACATAACATACTCTCCAAATTACACTCCAGTACTTTTACTTTGTATTTTTATATTTGTGATTGCCAGGACTACAGGTAAAGCAAACAGGGAAAACAAGCTTAGATGTGAAAGCTAGAGCTTAAGGCTTTAAATACACTAGCAGACTATTTTATTTTTAAAGGCCTAAGTTACTTTTTAGGTTGGCAAAGTGTGAATGAGGAGATATGACTGGGTTTACGCCTGTTTGTGGAGGGGAGTAGCATTCGGGAGATCAGAAAAAAGATGTAAAGGTACACTTTTATTTTAGGGTAGTTAATGATATGAATTAAAAGTGTAAGTATTTCTCAGCTTTGAACACTCTGAATCTTGTTTATGCAGAAAGAGATAGCGTTTCATAAAAGAGCATCTTTAAACAAAAAGCACAAAGTGGTTGCAGGTCAGTTTTGCCATCACACTCGAGTCAGTAAACACAGATGACAGTGAAGACAGTGGAATCAGAGCACTGAATACCCTCTGTCGCTGTCAGTGTTAGTTTTATCCACTGCTGCAAGTGCAGCCCTGAACAATCAAGCCATGCCTTATTGAGGAAAAAGCCACCAACAGTGCCTCTTAGTTTTCAGTTTTGTGAATGCTGTGACATTGCTTATGTGGTCTTGTGGACTTGATGCTTACGGACATCATAGAACAGGTGATGCTGAAGTGCTAATTATGCTTGGATAAAATTAATAAAAAAAATGTATAAAATGTGTGTCTATCTATCTAGCTATCTATCTATCCAATTATCTGTCTATCTCAGTAAGAAGGTTAATGAGATGCAATTTAATAAAGAATTATTCCCAAAACAGAAATGAGTTTTAAATACAAGAGACTTCTGCTTTTGGAGGTATCATATATAAAAGGCAGTGTGCTGGAAGAACTATAAATAAAAACCTAAAAAAAAAAGGGCTCTAAGAGGAATAAGAAGACTTATCCTGAAGAAGAGAAAAAAGAGAGGGAAGAGTGTTTCAGAGCAGAAAGTGCTGCCACACAGCTGAATAAAAATAATTGGAATTTTGGAGTCTGTGTGGTGAAAGTATTTCAGAATGAGTAAACCACAACAACATTTTTTTTCCAGGAGGTGTGAGTATTCTGCTTTTCATCAGATTGTGCTGTCTAGCATATGGACTGTTTTTCAGTTGGTATTTTGGGTGCGTTTTTCAGTTCTGTGCTGTGGCGTGTGGCTCGGGACCATGGCACTCCATATGGTGGCTTTCATACTTTCCTGCAGGTGTAAAAGAAAGGATATAAGAGAACACTGTTCGAGATAAAGGTTAGAGCAATTCTAGGTTTGAAATGTCTGTTCTGAGCAAGAACAAGACATTTCAAACTGCTTAGTGAAAAGACTCTAACATATTGTAAATGTTTTACTGACATTTCTTAAGAAAATCCATTTTTTATTTTTATCTCTGTTAAATAACAATCTGCTGCCTCTTTGAAATAAACTGACAGTTTATCAATATCAGATGTCTTTAGCATGATGTAACTTAGACACAGAGAGGGGAAATCAAGGATGCATAAACAGCTTCTACTACAAACAACACTTAACCGTAGTTGAACAGAGCAGTAGGAAGTGAACATATCACAGGGAAAGCACAGCTACTTCCTTGACACTCATTGGCAGCCCTCTCAGTAATTACTGTCATATGGTCATGATTTACCCAAAGGCCCAGATCAAAACTGAGCTATGGCTAGTTGGGATTAATCGTTTCAAACTAGGCTCTTCTAACGAGGATGACACCTGCTTGTTAATCCTGCTGTGAGAAGAATTTTGGTCCATGCTGGAGTGATGTCTTTTATAACTGTAGCATCATGTTTTCAAAATTAGGGTCTTTAGGTAAGGCTTGCCTATTCTCTTCATTTTGCCTGTAGGGAGACACTGGATTTTCCTATATGGAAGCTTTCAAATTGCTGCTGCTTAGCAAACACACTCAGTGGGTTTGTGGTTTATCCCACCAGCCTCTAAGCAAAGCCTTTCTGGTGCAGGGCAGTACCACAGAAGGGATTACTATAAAAAGGCTTTAAATACAGTCTGTAATCAGAAGAGCTTTTTATTTGTTTCATGTTTCTGCCCTCTAGGTACCTTTGGCAGCACGATGCATAGGCTTTCTGCAGCTGAAAGAGCCTGACGTACTGAAAACAGATAGTGGATATCACATTTCACTCAGTTTTAGTAGTAATGAGTAGGACTATGATAATCAGTCCAGAGTGTTTAATGTGTATGTGATTTAATGTCTAGCCTTTTTAGATTAATTAAAAGTATAAAGGATGAAATCTTCTTTCTTCCGTGGCTTCCTAAGTAGCAGCAGTTCACTCCAAATTAATGCTGTTATCTGTTTTAATTTCACCCTTATTTCCACTTCATGTTTGGCACTTCGTAAATGCTTCTTGTCTCCCTTATTGCTCACTTGGACAAGGAGGATGTCTATTTAAGAGGCAAGTTTTCTTACCTGGTGATTCTCCCAAAAGGCAAAGCTATGTTTGGTTCTGACTGACAGAATTTATACTTTTTAAAACATCATACTAATTATACATTTTTTACATGGGCAGAGAAGGCTCTCAGTCATAAAAAGCAGAAAAGAGTTAAGTATTGAAGTTTGTGTTTCTAAAAAAAAAATAATAGTTTTTTTTATTAGTAAGTCCTATGACATATGAAATGATTACATTTTTAAATAAAAACTGATTTACATGTGTTAGTCCTGAAAAACCGTTTGCTATTAAATCAAGGTTTCATGGAAAATACAAAATGACATTATCTTCTGATCTTTCTGGGCATATTTCTGTATAAATATATAAAGTAGTCTAACATGTTTCTTACGGTGCCTGACATTTGCTTTAGGAATGTAGTGAAATTGAGTGGGGAGACTCAGGGCTTTTTACCAGGTCAGGTTGAGATCAGAACAAATCATATCATCTGGTGTACTGTGACTAAGAATCAATCAAATTGTTCTGATTCATCTTATACTCCTTCATTTTACTTTTGAGTTATATGGGAGAGAGTTAAACTAGGATATGTCCCTGCCATTAATACAACTTGCTGTCTGTAGCTGATTTGTAATTATATCATAGTAATGGCAAGTAAAGCAGACCATAGCAGACAGAAGAGAAAATATCAAACCAAATGACTGTAAATAACTACACTTACTCTGATTATTTTAAAGAGAAACAATTTTAGCATTTATACTGGAAAAAAAGGTGCATTAAGAGAACATTTAAGATAAAACTTAATGGCTATAAATGCAGTTGTATCAGCAGCAGTAATTCCATCGAAGAAGTATGCTATAAACTCTGAGAAATTTATGTAAACTCATTGGTGTTGATGAGGAGAAAGGTAATAGATAAACAGTTTTGATGTGTGATGTGAAAGCTGCAAAGAATTTGCATTCTCTGAAAAAATTAAAAATTCTGACAACTGTTCTTGTCTTTTTCCTGGACAGGTATCCATTACACGATTTCTTTGGTGAAGGCTATTCAGCAGTGGTGACATCTTCCAATCGACCACTCTGCAAATTATTATCTCTGGACTCCCAGCTGACACCCTGCCGGAGGCTAGAGCTACTGAGACAACTGGAATTGTGCCTGCTTTGGTCAAGGTTTTTTCTTTCACCGAGGAAAATAAAAAAAAAAAAAAAAAAAAGAAAAAAGATGAAGTTGGGCAAAGTGGAGTTTTGCCATTTTCTTCAGATATTAGCTCTTTTCCTGTGTCTTTCTGGGATGAATCAAGCAGAGCTCACAAGGTCCAGGTCAAAGCCCTATTTTCAATCAGGGAGGACGAGAACCAAACGCAGCTGGGTGTGGAATCAATTCTTTGTGCTGGAAGAATACATGGGTACAGACCCACTCTATGTAGGAAAGGTAGGGGATTTAAATAAACTTTGGAAGGTTCAGATGCTTGCTTTTTGATGTGTTTATATGATGCAACCTAAAAACTGTAATTCTGTTAGCCCAGAACAGCAACACACTGCATTCTTACAAGAATGCAAGGTTCCTGTTGCAATTTTGTTTAAGAGCTCTACATATTAGCACTGCTTGTTTAATAGAGTACAATAATGAAAATGTTTCTCCACCACTGATAGAAAGAAAATATCTATTACTTATACTAGGTTTTAAAGCAGAGGAACATAATGATGAGTATTCTTTTTTAAGAGTTAACAGCTAGTCGCAGAAAAAAAAGAAGTTCTGTATTATGTTGTTTGCTCCCTAAAACTCAGCTTTACTGAAAGCAAGAGGGAAAGAATCAGGCGTCTGTGGGTGTGATGAGTGAAAAGGAGGACATGTCTGCATTACTGCTATTCTTTGACATTGCCTGGCTGGCAGATTGGCACCTTGGGGGCCTCACTGTCCTCTGTGCACAGCACAGCCTTGTGGCTTTACCTCGCCTGTGATGGGCATGGGTCCAGTACAGAGCCAGCCCTTTTACATCAGGGCTTCCCAAATGGTTCGTTCCGAGCGCCCGTCGCTGCACATGGAGCACGCTGAGCACAGCTGTGAATCCGGGACTTAGCTCATTTATGCCTTGTGCTAGTGGGTAATACGCTGCCTTCAGCAATTATGCTGGGAAAAAAAAAAAAAAAAAAAGCCCACAAAACAAAACCCCCTCTTGTGTTTCTCTGTAACATTTATGTGTAATCATCTTATTGAAAGGAAAACCCATTTTCTCGGTAATATCAGAATCAATAAATAGAGTTTCTCATTAAAATACAGCAAATGCATAGAAAACAAGGGAGTGACAGCTTTTGGCACTACAGCATGCTCACAGAAAAAGAGATGAAGTAATCTGAAATCCACTGCTTCAAATATACAAGTGCAATGAATTTCAGCTTACTTAATTCATCCTACTGAGACAAAACCTTGCTGTTTGTGTTAATACAGTTAAGCACTTAGAATTTAGCCATGCCAATGGAATAATCAAGTTAGATAGAGAACTGCTTTCATGATTGCAGCTAAGGTTGTGTTTAGGTGCTTTTCTGAATTGGGACTGGTATTTGCATAACTTAACCCTTAAGAAAGGTATACTGGAATCAAAAATGTCATCTTGTATTACAGTGGTCTTGAAAGTTTTGGTAAAGTTTTATGCATTCTGATGCCACACAACTGCTGTGTGTGGGTTTGTCTTTTAGGCAAATTTGTCCCCAGGTTGGGGTTTCTCTTGCAGTTCAGGAAATGGCCTATTTGGCATTCTTTCCCACCGATAAAAAAAGAAGTGTGGCTTGCAAATTTGAATTTCTCTCCTGGAAAAGAAGCGTCTTGAAATACTCAAATGAAGATGAGTTTTGATCTGTAGTAATTCTCATATTCAGTCGATTGCTATATTATGGCCAAAAATGCTGTGGTAGTGCTACAGTACATGATATTTGCATGCATGTGGTTATTTTTAGCTTCGCAGTCTGTTTTTTTTTCTGCTCTTTCCTGTCCTTTGCAAGAGTCCTAGCATTCACAAGCAGATATCTTCCAAAACACAACCCTTTTTTTTTTTTTCCCCCCTTGAAACATTCTGTGCCTGCTTTTACATCAGAAGTATGAATTGTTGGCTCAGGAATTTGTACCAGCAATCCATTTTGTAGGAAAAGCAGATAAAAATTTTCACTTACAAAAGAAAGCCCATCTTCTTGGAAACACAATCCTTGCTGAGCATCTTCTAAGATAAGATGTGCCCAGTTCCTAACCTTCTCACTGTAGAGGCTTTTCACTGTGTGGCTCCTGAGGTGCAATCATGACCAATGCTGCATTCCCACACAGGGGAGCAAAAAGGTGAAGAAGTGAATTTCTTTCTGTGTCTTAACATATTATGTGTAGCACCACTCTCAAGTGAGCAACAGTCACTTCCTCCCCGTCTTCTCTTCTTAAAAACATTGGTGCTCTTATTTCAAATCCTTTGCAGGCAGGTAGGGACAGAGAAGACTGAGATTTGGATAGAAAGGATGGATTTTCTTTTTTCCTCTTTCTATTTTTTTCCCCCCCTTGGTGAGAAAGCTGCAGCAAGCAAAAAGCTGCCATAGCTCACTTTTCTCATCAAATGAAGTGGAAGAAGTGACCAGACTCTGCAGAGTGCTCTGCTTCTGGGGATGCCAGTCCTGTGCTGCCTCACGTTCAGGATGCTTTGCAGGGTGCCAGTCTAACTGCACACCCAGGAAGGAGGGACCTTCCTCTAGCTTTTAAGGGCAGTGAGATAAAAGGGCTTCAGAAACACTCAAGCAAATGGAGCTGTAATGGGGAATACTGTCTCCCTGCCACTATTCAATTTTACAAAGCCCTAAGCAATTCTGGTTGGAAGGCAGAATTTGGGGATATTAGGGTTACATGGCAAATCATTCAAGAGTTGTGAAATAAGAATGTTAATTCCATGTTCAGCACTAGCTCTGTCCTCCTGGCTGTCTGCATGCTGACACTTTAATTACATGATCATGCAGGGTAAAATCCTATTCCTCGTAAATAATGTAGTAGGATTCTTATTCACCTCAGTAAAACAAGTCCTTCCCTTAATTTTTCAGTGTTTTCATGTTAGTTTAAGAAGGCTTCACATCTACGCCTGAGGTATACTGCAACCTTCCTTCTGGACATCCTTTTTTTGTTTTCCCAAATGCATAGGTATTTTTTTTTATTAAGGCAGCAGGGCCTGTTTCTCACGTGACTCTGGAGAAACCTCTGGAGGAGTTCCATTTATTTTACTCTAATAGGAGTCAGAGGTGACAGAAGTTTGGTGCCTTTTTTTATTCTCTTCTTTTAAAATTTAGGTCTTTCCTCTCTATGATATGAATTTTAATAATCTTGGATGTAATTCTGAGCACCTCTTGGGAGGTGCTTAACATATAATGAGATTGTGGACTGAGCCATACACAATTGTTTTCTGTCGGTCAGCACAGCGTATGCTATGTTCACTTGAAGGGCTGAAACATTTAACATTTAACTGTTTAACGCATTAAACTGTTTGGATAGGCACTGTTCTCTTCCAGACAAGCCATGTAGGAGGTGAGGCAGTTAACTGTGATGCTTATTGAGCTAGAAGCATAGCTGGCTTCTGTTTTCTGGAAAATGTTTACTATTGCTTGGTAATATGTTTTTGTGAAATGCCTTACTCCATATTTTCCTTGTAAATGACGTTAATGGAATCTATTTGGGGAAAAAATAGAATAGAGCAGTTTCAAATGATTTGAAACATAAACACCTAAAATTAGGAAAAAGTGTATGCTATTATCTTAAATATTTGAAAAGCTGTATATGGTCTTGTAATTGAAGTTTCCATGGGTGCACATTAACAAAAAGGGGTGCAGTAAAAGTAGAACTTGAACATTTTGTTGATTTTTTTGTTTTGTTTTGTTACATAACTATCAGACATCTAGGGTTTGGATTTTTTTTTGTGTGGTGGGTTGGGGGTTTTTTTATTATATTTCTTTTAATGTCTTCTGCTGCAAGAGCGTCAGTCTCATCAAAAGCATTATAATGACACAAAATCTCTGCCAGTAGTAGTTTCATTTTTCATATTAAAAAGTTAAAAAAAAAACCAACCAAACAAAAAAGCCACAAACAATCCTGAAGAAACGAAACAAGACTTTGAACTCCATGTGAGATGCTGATTGATAGCTGACTTGACTGTTTTCTTTTGGATCCAAACCAACTCTCCTTTCCAATGGCTCTAAATTTAGGTATAGTTACAGGGCAGTTTCAAGCTTTTTGCTGAGTTGAACTCTTCTTTTCCCTTGAGATCTCACTAACATATGAAGGACTGAAAATAAAAGCTAGGAACTTTTGACTGAGCACAAACCCAAGATATTCGTTTGTAACTTTGAGAGGCTCACTGGTAATTCTCAAAAATAACGCTTTGAACTTGTAAGATGCCCCGAGTGTTGTTTTTTATTTATGATGTAAGAGTAAGTAAAGTGTAAGTTCTAACCTGCATTTTCTAGATTGTAAAATCAAGAAAAAAGGTTAAATGAGTGAACTAAGAGCATGTAGCTTCCTAGATCTTTCAGTCACTGCCTTCCAACACAATTTTACCTGCCTCTTCTGACTGTTTTAAGGTAAATAAAACTGTTGGATTCAATTTCCAAACATGGACAAAAGTGCAAAAAAGCTAATATTTGCATTATTATTTTCTGGAGTAGTACAGAATCAAGGGCTTACAAAAAAATGAAGTGAACTTAAGCTTTTCCTATAAAATTAGGTTATTTAAGAGAATTTGCAGGTTTTACAAGTTTTGAGAGAACTTACAGGCAGGGTGGGGAAAGGGTTTTTAAAGCAGCCATATAAAAAGTTTATGTTATTATTAGCATAGAGAGTGGGTAGTTTTTTCCAGTCTCCTCATTTTGGAGGGAAGGAGGCTGGAAAGGGGAGGATACTGAGGTTTTGGGTTAATCCTTTGTTTCTCAAAGGTGTTGGTGAATATATCAATAAGGCAACAGAATTACTCATATACTATATTTATCTGTGGTGTGACCTTGTCTCAGGCCACACAAATGCAGTCAGCAATAGGGCTCTTTTCACAGAATCATAGCTTGACAATTTCAGATGTGGCTGATGAATTTCGACTGAGTTGGATAAGAAATGTCTTTGCTACTTTAAGGCAGTGAGTACTGTGGAAGCACTGGCTACTCAGTCAAACTCAGACTGAACTTTAGAAGTATTACTGGCATTTTGGAAAATGGAGAGGACATGAGGTGGTATTACAAAGGCTAAATATAGGTAAAAAGGACTGGGCTGCCTCACTTGCACATAGTGAAGAAGGAGGTCAGTCAGGCGCAATTCCCTGGAGGGATCTGACCCTCCTGCTGCTTCTAGAGGCACCCACAGGGACTAGGGCTCTCTGCTCAGCTTCAGTCTGTGTTTTTTTCCCTCCAAGCATCCTGGGCAAGGTAAATGTTCACGTCTGCTCTGCAAGTAAGCTCCTGGTTGAGAGTACCCACAGCTCTGCAGATTTTTGTTCATTTTCCACCACAAGTAGTCTTGGAAAAAAACATTCAAACAAACTAAACTCAATTATTTTTCATCTGTCTTTGTGGTCTCTGTGTGGAAAACAGCCTAGTAACTTAGAAAGAAATTTCCCCTTTGTTATATTTTTTCCTCCCTTTCTATTTGTATTATCTTTACTTTTATCATAATCTTTGAAGCACTGTTGTTTTATATACTCCCAGAAGGCCATTTATGAAAGGGAAAAAGCAAATCTGCTATATTTCTGATATTTATCCATCTCAGGAGCTCTTTGCTTTTCGGTGCTATGAAAATTGATAACAGTTGACCTTTTAAGTAGAATGGGACATGCCATTCCTGTCAAGTATTTTCCTACCACATGTGTTGCAAATGGAATGAATGAACAGTCAAAATAGTTAAGTCCTGCTTACTTACTTTATGTATTGAATAGGTCTTGGAGAAGTGATGCTTCAGTTGTACTGCATAGATATGACTTTACCATCTCAACTTGTTCTGTCCAATCCCAATATCACACACGATTCTTCATTGGACAGTCACTGTGGACTTTGTGATATTCTGTGCTATAACTTATGGGGATTACCCTGAATAACTGAGAGATGACTGACAATCCAAATGTTTCCTCCTTAGCATGCAGGGCTAAAGTGTCTCTGGGGAGAATGGTGAGATTAAGGCACACAGGAAGAATTATCCAAAGGGATAACCTAAAATCTACTGCCTTTTCCTGGTTGATTTCATCAGCCTGCACAGCTACAGTGTAATTTCCTCTTTACCAGAAGTCTTCTTCTCTCATAGCTGAATGGATGCTGGAGAAGGTTTTATGCCAGGGACTTAAAGTGATGATAATTTCACAAGCCCAAGCACTAAAAGACAATTTGTATGTAATTTCATTATTAGAAGTGTTAATAGAGTTGAAAGAATTACTGTTGGATACTGAACCAGAACACGTAGCTTTTTGATCTCTTTCTATAATATAGAACATTGATCCTTAACATGTGCCATTACAGAAGAGGAAGGTTAGTGAAGGTGATGACAACATTAGTAAATTAGGCAGCCCTCATGGCAATTTTTCGTTCAATGGCACAGCCATGCTATTTATGTAATCCTGTAATACCAGTTCTATATTTCAGCAGACTGAGAGTCTCTACCTGCAGTCCTCTGCTCTGGATATCTTTTGGGCATTATTTAAAACTAAATTTTATGACAAAATAGAAAAGCAAGAGTAAAAGCTAATTTTGCAATTATATGTAGATGAGAGGCTCCTGCATGCTTGGTTGGTTATCAGAAAATGCCTTATTTTCAGGACAGCATGAGATTTAAAGCTCTGATGTCAGTCAAGCTGAAGCTGCTTCAGCTGACATTTTTAGTGATGTTCTGACATTCGTTCTCCTTTTCATCTTCTGAGATTGTACTTGGCCCCTTAGTTCTTGTTATTGGCTGTCATTCAGCATCAAGTTTTATGTCCGTCCTCTTGTCTCACAGTTCTATGTTAATGACATTGGAAATACACTACTGTAAAACTATGGCTATCAGGAACTTCGACTATTTGCATTGTTCTAACACTAAGGAAGTTCATTCATGAATTATTTCGCTAGCTAAAATGCAAGCAAACACAACCCCTGCTCTGAGGCAGTGGTCTTCTAAAGCAAGAACTAATAGCAGACTAAGAAGCAATGACAGAATTCAGAGAACTATAGTGTTAATCAACATCTGAAAATACTTTGAGAACAGTGGGTCATTGGTGCTGTTTTCTATGAAGATAGAATATTTAATTTTCTGAAAATGAGACTCATGCAACATTTTAAAACGTTATGAACATGTAATAGAGAGTTCTTTCCTGCCTTTACTTCCCAGTGTTTATAGATGACAAGTTGGTTGAAACTTGTAAGTGCAGACCTATTTAATATCTATGTTGGTACACGGCTACATCTTCTTTCAGACCAGTAAAGATAAAGGATGTTTTCCAATTGCTTTCAAAATATCAGACTGCATATGCTTTATAGTTTTACATCTTGTAGCCTGCTGTCACGCTACCTTTTTCATGTTGCCTTTTTTTTCCCTAATACATTTTCTGTTAGCCATAAGTGTCTGTCTGCAGTCTCATTGGGCATTCATTTCATGTATTAAGTATTTTCCATGTGTCACTGTCTAAAAGTGCTGCCAGGACTATTGCTGGCTTGTCATAATTCTACTGCTGAATTTCTTCTTTGCTTCACATTTGTTTTTAAATATTGTACTGCATTTCTTAATTTCTTTCATTTCGCCCACCCCTTTTTTCCCACCAATAATCACTTAATAAAATAGCACCTGTGTACACATATGTTTCAGTGCTAACTTTGACCACTTAAAGAGAGGACCTGGGATCCTGAAAAAAATCAGAGAATGGTTCCTTTGCATGCAATAAGCTGGCTTTTACACAAATACACTGGTGATAAGTACTGGAAAATCTCTTCAGTATAATCTTTTTCTCTCAGTATTATGCATTTCCTTGGAAGAGATAGCTGAGCAAAATGCTAATGGTGGAATTGCTGAGAGAAGAAAGATGTTAATGCACTAGGTTGCTCAGTTCTTTTGGAATAACTGTTAGCTACCTTATGTTACCAGCACCTTCTCTGTCACTTTTGCACTGGAAGAGACACTTACTGTCATGTAAATTAGAGACAAGTAGCTCTTAGAAAAGACAGTGGAGTGTGTGCTCTAGGAGAACTCTAATTCTGTCCAAACCATGGTCATGGTTTGAGTACCAGCCTATACCAAGAGCAGAAGTTTGAGCATGTCATAATGCTCAATCTTTCATAACTTCAAGGTTATAAGAAGGAGGATTAGCCAGTTAAAAATACAGAGGATGGTTGTTTACTTGATATAAATAAATGTTTGGAATACCTAACTGTACATCACTTGAGCTCAGTGTATAAACGGGAACCCCCCCCTTAAGCTTCCCAAGCAGGTGTAAACTTAGCCAATGAAGAAGCTCAACAGACACTGATCACCAAAATCAATAAATAGGTTCATAAAATTGAAGAATATATTTAGGATTATTTCTTAAAGATGTTCTTGGAAAACAAAAAAATACTACAATTAGGAGTTCTGTCAATGTAAAAATATTTGATGATGTTACAGCCCTGTGCTGTTGCAAAAGTAATATTTTTATTTATGTAGGTGTAAGGCACATAGTATGCTAGTAGCACACTACAAGTCATAAACATAGCAAAGGATAAGCCTTATTTTTTCTTCCAGATAAATTGGAATACAAAGACAGATATAGCTCTTTTGCATACTAAAGTTCATGTGGCATTATTCATGTACCAAGAAACACAAAATATGGCTTACTGATTTGGTCTCAAGGACTCTGTTCTTTTCAGAGTCCTCCCCTGGGAGAAGAAGTTCTAAACATCCAAGACAAGGCAAAAAGTTTTTTAATATGTTTTAAGTTATACTGTTCATAGAGTAGCTGAAGATTTAGCTCAGAATCTTCAGATCAGTTTTATTGACCCTAGGAGACCATTTGAGAATATTGATGTTGCAATACAAATATCTGGTCATTTCAAAATGGTATTTTTAACTCATACTTCATTCTGTAGGTTAGTGAAAGAGGAATACTGAGGATTGATTTGCAACATATATCAACATATTCCACATTTTGACAGTGAAGAAATAATGCCTTCCTTTCATATAGTACTCTCATACTCGTAAAGCACCAAAGACATGCATTGTGGCTTTTCATGTGGGTGAAAAGGTGTATGCTAAAAACAACTAAGTACATTTTGACATAATATTCTACCTACATCATAGAAAATTCCTAGGCCCTCTCTGAGTAGAAAGAAGGAAATTTAATGTCATTTTCTAGGTGATATAATAAGATTCTGCTGCATGAATTGCACAAAACATTGCCAGAGTCATACTGTTTCATTTAGTTTTCCTGTTTCTGTAAATTGTGAGAAATTACCTTGAAGATTACTGAGACATGCAATTCTGTTGCTATGGAGTATGTGTGAGAAGAATTCAACCCAAAAAGTTATTTTTCATTTGAAATGCTTCCAAAATATGGAAAATCTGGTAGTTGGATGGTACATGTGTAAGGATGGTAAGCTCCTTAAATAGTTCATACTGAGGTACCAAATTGTAACCCTGCTGACTAGGCAATCAGGCAATTCATTTTCCTTACAAGGTAGGCAGGTGCTGTATTAGGCGAAGTTTAGCTTGTTATCCTGTAACAATGAAAAGTTTCCAGACACAGCTGGGAAAAGCAGATGGTCA
This sequence comes from Sturnus vulgaris, assembly GCF_052056855.1. Classification (NCBI taxonomy): domain Eukaryota; kingdom Metazoa; phylum Chordata; class Aves; order Passeriformes; family Sturnidae; genus Sturnus; species Sturnus vulgaris. The sequence continues at coordinate 102,828,795 of NC_142243.1, read as the reverse complement.
TTTCTTAAGTTTCCATAATCATGGTATAAACGTAATGCCATAAATTTGCAAAATACTTAACTTGTCTTTCTTACACAATCTATACACTTTGTACAGGCAGAGCAGGCATTTGGGAAAGTGCTTGGCATATTTTTATATTTCTTTTTTAACTGGCAGGGCCGTAATTCTACATAGTCTACATATTAAAAACGGTTTAAATAATTCCACTTGCTCCTGGATGTTCATAATCTTCATGCATATGTAGACTTTTATCCTTCCCACTCATCTTTCACCGTTTACCACTTAGCTGTTGCTTAGCCAAGCAATACTTTTAAAAGGTTTTCCTTTTGAGTCAACACTGTAGACTTGTGCTCCTCCAAACTGCTCTTTTATTCATCCCCTCTTATTTTGAATATCTTCTTGACAGTGAAAGGCTGTGAACAAAAGCATGCTATTGTAGCTTCATCTAAACAGGAAATAAGCCAAGTGAAATGGTTACTTCCTTTCTCTTTGTAAGATTCAAATTGCACTATTCATGTTTGTTTCCTTCTTTGCAAGTTCATGTCCACTACCATGCTGAGAATCTTAAAGCCTTATTGCTTTTCTGTTTATGCCGAATCAAGCGTGCTTCTGAGTGAGTATCAGTCCCAAAGCAAAGGAAATAGTAGTTGTTTGAAACATTGTTGCAATTTGTTTGACAGACAAACCAAATTAAGCAGCATCAAACAAAGTTTTATGAAGCAAAGATGCCGGAATTTGAATGATGTGATGAAGCATATACAGAAATGGATATATATGTTTCGGAAACAACAGAGGGAACTCACACTGAGGAATATTTCCTACTTGTACTGATGCATTTATTTAATTTAGATTTATCTTAAGATTCAAAATCTTAGGATTTGAAAAAGAAAATGTAAAAATTCTACTCTATATTGGTTTTCTTTGGGAAAAGAGAGTTTGAAAAAGTTAAAGAGAAGAAAACGTATGCCAAAGAATAAGTGTGAGATGAGAAGAACATAATGAAGCATTTTGCTTTGTTTTTATCACTCTAGAGCCTGATTTAAAACTGAAAGCAACATACCAAAGCAATCAATGAGAAGATAAATTTAGATTAAGGTATGAAAATCTGTCCTAGTTTAGGACAAATTTGGGAGAAAACCTCTGAATGAGGTCCCTCTAGGAAAAAAAAAAAAAAAAAAAAAAAGAGAAAAGATTTCGAGCAATCCCTCCCCCAGTCGGCTCGGGGGAAAAAAGAGAAAGAAAAAAAAATTGGAGAGAAGCGGAAAAAAAAAAAAAAGAAAACTGTTTATTCAACAGGCAACACATCTCCCAGCACAAAAATGAACAATATCAAACAGTAAAACCTGTCGCCGTTCCGAGGAGATGGCAGATTTAGAAGAGTTCTCTCCGTGGCTGCCCGGCTCACTCAGGCTGCTCTCAGTCCCTCCTGTGCTGGGCCATGCCCAGGCCCAGGCCAGGCCCGGGGGGCCACAGGTGTGAGCTCCCGGTGCTCTGCTGGGTTTTCAGTCCAGAGCAGGTTCAAACAGTTCCAGGAAAACAGAAAAAGGAAAAAAATACAATCCAGGGGGCTTCTCTGCCTTAGCTAGCCAGAAACCTAACCAAGAGCCAAGGAGAGCTCTCTCTCTCGCTGTCCACCGCAGACAACACAGTCCGAGAGCAGGAATGCGGGGGAGCCCGGGCAGTCTCTGATAACAAACTCTGCACTTCTTCTTCCCCCCCTTCACTCCTGGATCCAGTCTTAAAGTTGCAGAATTTAATATTTAACACCAGCAGAACAGACGATTTGGGGATATAGGCTTCATACAGTCACCCCAAGACAAAATCTAAGCACAGAATGGGTCAGGTTGGGAGGGAACATAGTGTGTTCCCTGGTCCAACCTCCCTGCTCCAGCACGGTCAGCCCAGAGGACATTGCATAGGATTGTGTCCAGACAGCTCTTGAATATTTTCAGTGAGGGAGACTTCACAACTTCTGTGGGTAACCCGTTCCAGTATGTGATCACCTGTACAATAAAAACATTCTACTTCATGTTCAGGTGGAACTTCTGTGCGTCAGTCTCTGCCTGTTGCTACTTGTTCTATTGTTTGGCACTACTGTGAAGAGTCTGGGCTCCATCTTCTTGGTGCCTCTCTTCAGAATCTTATATACATTGGTGAGGGCCCCCTTCAGTTGTCTCTTCTTGAGGCTGAACAGGCCCAACTCCCTCAGCCTGTCCTTGTAAGAGAAGCTCCAGTCCCCGAGTCATCTTTGTTGCCTTCACTTTGACCTGTTCCAGGAACTCCATGGAGCTCCAGGAGCTCTCTCATATACTGACGAGACCAGAACTGGACAAGCACTCCAAAAGTGGCCTCACCAGGGCTGAGTAGGTGATTATCTCCCTTGACCTGCTGACAGTGTTGTTCCTAATGCAGGCCAGGATACCACTGGCCTTCTTGGCCACAAGAACACACTGGCCCATGGACATTTTATTGTCTACCAGGACCCCCGGGTCCTTCTCCAAAGAGCACTTTCCAACAGGTCACCCCGGTCTGTCCTGATCTATGGGGTTATTCTTCCCCAGGGACAGGACCCTACACTTGCCTTTGTTGAATTTCAGATAGTTCCTCTCTGCTCATCTCTCCAACTGGTCGAGGTGCCTCAGAAGGGATGCCCAGCCTTCTAGGATATTTGCCTTTCCTCCCAGCTTTGTGTCATCAGGGAACTTACTGAGGAGTCATCTACCCCTTCATCCAAGTCATTGATGAATAAGTTAAATACTGGGCTTAGTTTTTAACCTTGGGAGACCATACTAGTGACAGGCCTCCAACTACACCCTGTGCCACTGACTGCAATCCTCTGGTTCAACCAGTTCTCAATCCACCTCACTGTGTACTCATCCAACCCACGCTTCCTGAATTTGCCTATGAGGATATTGAGAGAGACAGCACTGAAAGCCTTGCTGAAGTCAAAGTAGGCAAATATCTACTGCTCTCATTCTTCGAGGTAGTTTTTTCATTGCAGAAGGCAATCAGGTTGGTCCAGTATGACTTACCATTAGTGAATCCATGCTGACTATTCCCAATCACCTTGTTGTCATGCACATGGATAGAGATGGAAATTTGAATGAGGCCAGGGATTGAGATGAGGATCACTTTATGTGTAGGTCTAGATTCCCTATGCTCTTTGCTAAAGAAGCTATATGCATATCACACATTGGTGTAGGTCACATCAATCCACCCCATGGGTTTTAGAAAGAAGACCTGACTTGGTTGTGTTAGCACAGATGGAAAAGGAGGGCAGGTAGCCAGAGATCTAGTAACATCCAGATTTGAGAAATATGCAGGGGAGTAGGTCTGTTAACTAGCAGATGTATTTGAAAGAGACAAAAAGGTAAGTAAAGTTCATTTTTAATCAAAAAAGGAAAATGCCATGTGCAGCAAAAATCTGTGACACAAGACATCAAAAGCAAATACCATTAAGACAAAAACTAGTAGAACAAGGTTTTATACTTCTTTAATGAGAGTAAGGAGCAGTGAATAGAGAATAAAAGTTATAAAACATTATTGGAGAGGGCTAGGGAATTTGGAATTTGTTCAAAAAAGCCTAAAACATGAGCAGCAGACTGCAAACAGCACAGGACAAGACAGAATAGCATTCTATACATAAAAGTTCCAAGAATTACTGGGTCAAGATAAAGCATGGATAAGTAAAAAACAACATGAAGGTCTGGAGGAGTCCAAGCAAGTCTGAGCTCTCAGCAGAGAAATGGAAGGATGAAAATATGTGCAGCTGTCAGGAAAATAAGTGAACCATGTCCAGACTGTCTCGAAATAAAAAGCCAAAAATCAAAATGATGAGTTCTCTGATCTACCATTAAAGAAGGCAGCTCACACCTTACAAAGCAAATTTTTTCTTGGGAGCTAAAAGGATGAAATAATGATACCAATGGTATTCAGAACTTTAGTAGACACCTTTTCTTCTAGACTGATATTTTGACATTGATCATTTAATGTGACTATATTTCCTCCCATCTGTTTGCAGGCTGCATGAGAATTTTTTCGTGCAGACTAATTTCAATGTCCTTTCAAAATCAGATGCTGTTCCATACTATGTAAGTCACAGTACCACATTCAACAATTTCCATTCATCTCTTATTTTAGTAAGCAGTGATGTATAGATGATGATGGTCCATTTGCTAGTCAGATGACAAAATTATCTTTCTGGGGTTTTTTTTGGCAATTTTCTTCTAGTAGCACAAAGTGAAGTCAATGACTGCATTTTGTGTGGGATGATACAGACTGAGAGCCCAGGTGCTTTGTCAGGCTTCCAAAATACCTGCCAAGGAGAAAATGAGACTGTGAGGAAGATGGAAAGATTAAGATGTCCACTCTGATGACAGATCTTTCTGATTTAAAGATATAAGGGTCTGTATCTGTATACTATATTAAAAAGGGAAGATATTTACATTTGCTTCTGAGATTATGTTATCGTCTGTGCTTTAGACAGGGGACCCCCTTCCAGTTCAGATAATTTGATGCATGCTTAGTATTATACTTAAAATGCAAATATAATTTTGGAACACAGTTTGAGGCTTTAGCAGGATGTGCTGACAATTTTTGTCTCAGATTAAATTTTTTTTGAAAATTACTTTGTAAAATAATTAGCAGGATAAAGGGGAAACATGCTGCAGATTCACCTTCAAGGTCAGAAAAGTTAAGTTTATTAGAGTGAACAAAATGATCTGCAATATCACCAATTTTTCTGGAATCAAACATTCCTGTACCTGTAAATAAGATACTGATAAGAGAACTTCAGCAGAAATTATATGTGTGCCATTGCAGAGAGTTATGGAGTGAAACCAGATGTTCTTTCTTCAATAGTAACTTATATCTGGTGAAAATATAAATACAACTGAGGAGATACATCCAGTGTATGTTCAAAATCAAGGTGCATCTTTGGTTTGCAGCACAACTAGTGCAATAAAGTAAGACAGATTTTCTTAAACATTGAGGTACTATTTAATAATGTTTGTCAGACGATAACATCACTTTATAAATGATGTCTTGCAAAGCAAGGTAAGAGTTACTCTATATATGTTCCTGAAGTTCTATGTCTCAGTAATCAATAAACCCTCCCTGATATTTTCCTGTGATTATGAGCTCAACAAAAGCAATTAAGACTGTTGTTTTTTTTTTTAATCTCAGTATTTAAGGTGGAGCGTAATTTTTATCTCATTATTCTGAAATAAAATGTCAGAAAAGTGCCAGTAGAAGCAGTAGGTTTTCACATGGGAAAGGCCACTCAGGACCCTGAGTCTTCACATTGGCTTGGAAACTCATACAAACAGTATGATGGTTTAATATGCGTCTGGTTGTTTACAGACTAGCAGAAAATTTGGTCTTAAAAGTGACTGCATAAAATTATACTGTGTTACTCAGTAGATGAATTCTATGTGTGAGTCACACCTGCCTGTTCCAGTGATAATTTTTTCCCACTTATTATTGCCATTATTCCTGCTGAGCTAATGCAGCTGAGAGACAGCAGAGTGTCATCCACAGACTTGTTTGTTTTGTTCCACTGACTTACACCTGCAAAATCCCATTTTAAGCTTTGGGGCCCTACATTTTTAAAATGAGAACAAAATCTGACGATAGTAAGGGTTTTACTTGCTTGTGTAGCCAGGGAAAAGACTCAACCAAGATTGCAATATGAACAGCTTGCATATGACCTGTCCACTGAATTTGAAGTGCAAGACAAAGAAAGGCCTTGTTGGTTTTATAATACCACTTCTTACTATGCTGCATACTAATAGAAAGTCTGTTTACTGTCCTAGTGCATTTATTAATGGTGAAATTGGCTTAGTTGGTTAATTTATTTTGTTTTTTACCAGTTAACATTGAATTCACTAGATTTACTATTGAACAACTACTATCCTTCCACTTGTACCACTATTTTTGTGTATGTATGGACACAAGAGCGTGGTTTTAAAAGTGAACTGGCATGCTTTACTTTTAACAAAAATTATTACAGAATTTAATAGTGTACTCTTAATCCTTTGCTCTCTTATATGGGCACTGGTTTTGCCTTCCAGTCTTTCACAAGTACTAAAAGTAGATGCAGAGAAAACTGAAGGGTATTCCTTATCTTGAGCTGTCATGAACACTGACCACCAGTGATTGATGACTTCTGTGAACAGCATGCTTTAGAGTTTCTCATGTATTCTTCACTGAAAACAATTTTTTAAAATCCCTGAACAATCTCTTTGCCTTCTCATAAATTTTGTTGGCAAACATGAATAGAGATTAATGGAGAGAAGAAAAGTGGAAGACTGATAAAAAGGATGTATGTAGGAAAAAATAAGCCAGCCACAAACTCCCAGAAGAGCAGGGGTACTATTGGACAATGGATTCAACAGGTGGAGAGAGTGTGGCTGAAGAAACACAGCGACCCCTGAACATGTATATAAACCAGAGACAGACAGAGAATATAAATTCTGTCAGTGAATCACTAGTGAGATTAGGAAGTAGAACTTTCTGTTCACTTGAGAAAGTTTGATTTTTGTGATTTGAAATGTGTAGATCCTTCATTAATTTGACTAATCTGCTTGTGACTTTTCTTGGCAGAAGCTCTTATTTGTGTTATTTTCACAAGGTAACATTCATCTATTTGTGAACAACATAACTATTTACTAAAATGCCATTGTGTTTATATGACAACTTGAGCAATTTTGAAGGGAAAATGTTCAGCAAAATAACATAAATAAGAGATTTTTTGTTTCATGTGCAGAAGCAGGTATTATTTGAAAAATATTTACTGAAAATAACATCTTCCTTTTAACAAATATAAAAGTTTGTCAGTATCTGTTAGTGTACAAGGCTAATGAACAGGGATATAATTAATTATTTGTTTTCCCTTAAAACTAATAAAAGTAGTATCTTTCTTTCAGTGCACAAAGCTGTGCTGATTTATGCCAAGCTTTATAGAACTTCCCTTAGGGGACGTCCTTAAATGAAATGATCATTTTAACGGACCACACAGAAGGTGTGAGACAAAAGTGGAAATGCCTTGAGTATAAAGTTCTGACCATTACAATTGGTGACAGAAGGCCTATCAATAACACAGTAATCCTACAAAAATGCAGAAAGATCAGATTGTTTGTCAAATTAGGCTTGCTTTAATATGGATGCATGCAAGGGGATAGCAAAGGAGCTGGAAACTTTCCATCTGCTTTGTACACAAAGTGATTAGATTGTGATCACTTAGTCCGAGAGGATAGAAATGATGCACAATTCTGCCAGGATGAGACATGCAAATTGGATCAATTAAGCTTTGAGAGCGCTCAGACAATCTGGTACAAAGTTTACATGCTGTGTCAAGTGGAACTTAGCAAAGATCAGTCTTGGGTGCTGGGGGCAAGTATTAGAGTGATTTAAACTCTAATCTCCAAGAGTAATTCGTTGTTTTCAGATTTAGTTATAAAATGGATCAGATACTATAATAAAACAATCAGATACTATAATAAAAGATCCCTTAAGGAGATGTTTGATGGTACACCAGAAGTATGACAGAGAAAATAGTAGCAGTCTTTTGAGTTGCAACATTTGAGGTAGATGAGAGTAAATTCAGATGACTGATCTTGTTTGCAGCTAACAGAATGCACAATTCTAGTAACTCCTGTACTTTCATGTTCACCACAATGTTTCAGAAACAGGGAGTATTCTCATAAGTAGCCCGCTGTGTGCACTATTTTCATTGAACAAAATCTCACTCAGAAGGGGATAAAAAGAAAATGATCATTAGGTAAGAGTGCTGTAATTTCATCAGAGACCACGTAATAATTTGAATTATGTACCCTTTTCAATGTCCTTTAGAGTATCAAAAGGACATGTTGTTTTAGATAATCAGAGGGGTCTCTCTTTCATGGAAATTGAAAATTGTCAATATATGTGAAATACTGGAAGCCTCAGAAATAAGTTTTGAAAGAAGACACTAGAATTTTCAGTAGAATCCAGATAGCTTACAGAATTGGAAACTATTTTCTCAAAATTTGTTTATCAGGGACACATACATTGACTGTATCATCAGCATTTGATGGCATATTAATGAATATGCTATGATGAAAACATGAAAAAATCTTGGTTTGGCATCATCATTGTATATGGCAAATCTCATATCCTTGTAGTATTTTTTTTTAAATTTTAATTACAAGTGAAATTCAATCTTAACTCATAAATACCTTCTCACATAATTTGCAATGTCAAAATATGATTTAAGGAGACAAGGTATAATAACTGCAGAGGAATTTGATGAGATTTCTTTGTTAAATTCTCATTGTAAGCACTAGCATAGAAAAAGCCACCAGGAGAGCACTGCCTTTTACATGGAACTGTTAAAATCCTTCTAAGCTGGGAGAATTTACAATTAACCTAGTATTGTTTATGTTAAGGCAGTTTTTTATGGGTTTGAAACAGGCATTATCCTCCCCCTCAAATATTTTCTGAAAAACAAGCAGAAAACACAGGCATTAAAAGCATTTATTTCCCAGCCCTTAATCCTATGGAGTTTAAATGCCTATCAAGATATGAATTACTATCTTGAGATCAGCCCGGTTATATCTGAAAACCCTTGCAGGCCCACAAGTTTGAGTGGTTAAAAAAAAATGCTAGGGAGAAATCAAACTTCTTGAAGTATCTATTCACAAAGGATCACTTTAAATTATCTGAACAGTTTCAAGCAGACTTTCAAGTGTCCATATTTACTGTGCATACCCTGCTTCAGCTTGTTCTGAATACTGAACAGCTACAGTGTGAATTTCTGTAATGAAATCTCTTAATCTTTCAATGCTGCCTCTTATAATTAGGCATATGTGACACACATGTTCATTAAAGCAACCTTCCTCTTTGAACAGGGGTTAAGACACTATTTCAGAAAGGTACTTAGGCATATGCTTAGCACAAGCTTTCATGACTGTTAAGCAAGTCCTGACATGATGCACATAGATAAGGATGATTTCCTAAATTAGAAAATTCTAAAACAGGTTTAATTTCATGTAGCACCAGGTTAAATTTCCCTAGGTTTTTAGATGAATTTTGAACAATGGGCTGTGAATTAACTAGCCAACATATATATGGGTGGATGGATGGACTTGAGAAATAATTTTGGGTAAAAATCAATATGATAAACTACCTTCAGTGAAACACATAACAATAGGGGAAAGAAAATAAAAATTGTCCTATAGTCTACGGTCATTCAGTGTTTTACCTTTACTTTTACCTTTACTGCAGAGTGAGAAATGGGTCACAGTATTTAATGGAAAGCACTTATAGAAATATTAGGGTGTTTGATCAAGCCAGACTCTAAAAGAGATTCTAAATGAAATGTAAACACACTAGCAACAATTACTTGTGTTTTATGATAACAAATTAGCCAAGGGATTCTTTTGCTCTTTTTACCTGAACTCATTTTAAGACACAAGGTAAGTGTCAACATGAAGGTATCGAATACTCCACTTTATTTGGCCATGCACTGGTTTTTCATCTTACATTGTCATACTGGCAATGAAACTCTAATGCTTTAATACAGATACTTATTTCTGCCCTTTTAATATGAAATAATTCACTCATTTTAAAATGCTATAGCAAAATTTTGTTTTCAAATTCTCTGTTACTTATTTCCTTGACCCACTGTCAGCGCTGGGCAGTTGTGACTTTCTCCACAACAAGCATTCCGAGGTACAAATTATGTCCAATGCGTGCATTGTGTCAAAATCTTAATTTTGCACTTCAGGTCTATTAGGAGTCCCATTGATCTTAGTGAGAAAATCTACGGGATTAGATTTGTGAAAATGCTTTGGGAAATACCTGGGTGGTGTGAAATATTTTATAACACATAACCAATTTGTTCATGTGGAGAACTGTCAATTTAAAGTTGAATTATATCTTTCATGAAAGTCAGCATCAAGTATTGCAATTTTTACAAACATATAGAATTTTGTAAAGAAAGACAATAGGAATTTAATTTGTAAGAAGAAAAACGCAATGACAAACACTGTTATCCTGACATTTGTATTATCATTTTTGTTAGAAATCAAAATTAAAATTAGTATTTAGACCAACATGAACATTCTGTTTTGTTCTGGCAGTTTTGTAAATATTAATTTACAAGTCCGTAATTGTTTTCAGTAAATTAAAGATTAGTGAGTATGTGGACCCAGTTAACTACATTTTTTCGCTATTGCAAGTCTTTAATCATTAAAACAATCAGATCATACTCTCTTCTGTAGTCCAGTACTTTATAAGCTTCTCCAGACACATAACTCTAGTTACTGACACTGCTTTACAGTTAGGTATTTTACCATTGTCTTCCAGTCCATCAGGCTGTCAGCACTTCCCAATAACACACAAGGTAAGATTATGAGTTGATCTTTAGCAGCATTAAACTTTCAAAAGCAAATTAAATGTGAGGAATTGATACAACATAAAACCAAAAGGAAAACAAATGAAAAAAGCTCTGCACCCTCTGGGTGTCTATTCCTTGGTACTAATGTTCTTTGGAAGCAGGTTCCTATGAGAAAAATCATTATCAACCAAGCAATGCTGCAAGCTATTTTGGATAGTTGAAGCAGAAAGAGGATAATCACTCTAAACTATAGATCAGTAGTTTGATAAAGAAGAGACAAAATGAGAGGTATAATTTCCAATCTAAAATAAATACGTTCAGCCTAAGTACATATCTTATCTCAGAAAATACTTTAATATCAAATGAATTTTTGTTTGTAAATTTGGAGCTATTGATATGGTAGTCAAACAAGAAGTGTGTATGATTATTTTTCCCGTGCAGTGCTGTTACAGATAATACTATAGATTACAGAGTTAGAGATGAAAAAATAGATCCTCTAATGTGGTCTCATTTTCCATGGTTGAAATCCTAGGCCCAAATTATTATGACTGAGTAGAAAAAGCATTATGGGAGAAACAACTTTCCAATTACCATATTTGTATTCTAATTTCTTATTTCTGTGTTCAAGGACAGATAAAAAAGTAAAAGCATTATTTTTTTATTATTGAAGGTACATAAATTCTGTTACTGCCTTTCTTGTTTCATTTACCCTCTTTCCCTTCGTTCTGTGATATAAGGGATAATGCATTAATGCATTATCTGGTCATAATAGCTAACTAACTAACTAACTAAAAATAAATAAATAAACTAAACTGAAATAATAATTAATAGAAGTATGTACAGTGGTATAAGAAGGGAAATATTCATATCATTATAAATAGATATATTTGTGCACCTATGTATGTGTTTCATGTGTTTTCCAAGAAAAATACATGCCCAAGAAACAGTCCTTCACTCTATGTGTGTTAATACTATGCAGAGATTGTTTCATGTATAATGAGGAAGAAATTTGAGAAGAAGAATTAGTGAAGTTTCTTGAAGGTATATGCTACACATATATAAACTTTTCAAGCCTGTGGACATTGCTAGCCCAGAGGCATTCTTCTATGAAGTATGCTAGGGACTTCGGTATTTGTTTGCCATGCTACGTTTTTTAAACCTGAACACTTCTGTAGAAACCATATGTGGGGAATGCAGGGAGGAAGCATCCTTAAAACAAGTTTATTATACTGCTGAAATAGAGTGTAGTGACTTTAAGAGAATTTTGTCTTACAGCTTCAGTGATTCTTGGCAACAAAATAAATCAAACCACTGGACCAGCAAATACATTGCTTTAGTATGTAACAGCAAGTAGTATGGTGCATTATGAATAATATAGATCATGTGGAAATGCTGTTGGCATGTATGGAAGGGAATTTAGGCCCTTTCCTGGAGAAGAATTAAGACTCAAAATATAGCTAGTAAGAATAAACATTCAGGAATCTGTAAATAGAGTTTCACTGCAGTGCTATTTTCACATGATTTTATTGGTTTAGGCACTTGTATAAATGAGGTTTGAGTCACTGGTTTCTTTAATCAAAAATTAAATCTACTTGAGAAAAAACAGCTGCTTTTGTATAAAAAGTGAGTCAGATGGCAAATCCATTCCGTGTTGGTTTGTCAATGATGCTGTTTTGTTACTAAGATATTTAGAATGAGTACTCCAAGGAATAAATACTGATAGACTGAGAGTAGTGTGGGGAAGAAAACAAACGCCACCACCACCACCAAAAAAAGAAACCAGCCAAAAACCAAACTAACCAAAAAACCCACACAAAGCAGAATATTGAAAAGCCCTGTAAGGATTCCAGTGTGCATGTTGTCTGCAGACAGTGTAGTCTTTTGCATTCTAGCAAGTCCATTTCTGGAAAGTATGAAGCCTGTGTGTGAAGGGAAAGCAGGTCTTTTTTTTCTAGCTCTTGTTATGAACATGTTATGTTATCTATAGGCTCTTGGTGGTGCTACAATACAGTATTGCTGTCCCCCCACCCCCAATAAATATTATGCAATTAGTACATGATGATGTACAGTATGCAGATGGTTTTTACCTCCCAGAGCTGCCAAACTGTCTTTTTAAGAGTGTGAATGACAAATAGACATTTTGGGGAGTGACATGTCATGATGATGGCCCATTAAAACTCCTCAAGAATACTCAGCCAGCTACATATGCCCACTCAGCTCCATCCACAGCAGCAGCTGCTTCTGAGCTCCTCCTGTAGCTGCAGTAAACTTAATGGGCTGGCTGCACAATTCCCTGTCGCCACAGGGCATTTTGTGTTCTTATTAAAACTGGGGAGTGGAGAAGGCACAGATTTGTGACTACAGCAGCTGCAGAGACTGGAAAAGAGGAAGATAGAAAAGGGAAGGGTACATGTGTGTGTGTGTGTGTGTATGCACATGTGTATGCGTACATACATGAATGTATGTATAGATATACAATATCTACCTATATAAAGAACTACATTATATAAGCATACACGACGTGAGAGAACACTACAATTGAGT